>NC_050574.1:369788983-370988983 GCF_011100635.1 Trichosurus vulpecula | reverse complement strand
GTGATAGCAATTCACGTAGACTTTAGTTTTTAATATCTTAAAGCATTTAACCAACAGAATACATCGTGTCTTTAGGACAGGGTGCTGAAATTTGAACCTCAAAATGGTAAGAGTTTATGGAGGGAGTAAAGGGTAAGAAGAAAAGATTGGAAGAGGCCAGGTAATGAAGACCTTTAAATGCCATCCAGAGAGTTTGATACTTGATCTTTGAGATCATAGGGAGCCACTGAAGTTTATTGAGAAGGTGAGGATGACAAGGTTGAAGTTACACTTTGTGAAATCTCTTTGGCAACTGAGGAGGTGGCAAACTTGAGAAAGGAAGAGATTTGAGGTCAATTAGGGTTATTGCTATAGTCCTGGTGAAGAGTGATAAAGGCCTGAACTTGAGTGGTGGCTATGTAAGTTACCAAAATGTTAGAAAACAAAACAAAACAAAAATGTTCACTCACTCTGGACAAAGAACTTTTGAACCACTCCATGTTACCTCTCTTCCTTCAGTGTTAATTTAAAAAATTATATCAAGTGGCCAGCCCATGGCTGATGCACCTCTCAATTGTACTAACATTTTCCAGAGCCTGGGCACTGTATCAAAGCTTTTGGGAACCCAGAAGTGTCTGTGCACCATAATGAAACATTGGAGTAGGATATTGTGGAAGTTTTTTTATTTTCTGTATATATTCTATTTACTATTTTAGTTTTCAACATTGATTTCCACAAGATTTTGAGTTACAAATTTTCTCCCCATTTCTACCCTCCCCCCATTCCAAGATGGCATATATTCTGATTGCCTCATTCCCCAGTCAGGCCTCCCCTCTTTCACTCCATTCCCTACCCCACCCCCCTCCCCTTTCCCCTTACTTTCTTGTAGGGCAGGATAGATTTCTATGCCCCATTCCCTATATATCTTGTTTCCCAGCTGCATGCAAAAATTAATCTTTTTAAGCATCTGCTTTTAAACTTTGAGTTCCAAATTCTCTCCCCTCTTCTCTTCCCACCCACCCTCCCTAGGAAGGCAAGCAATTCAACATAGATCACACATGTATCATTATGTAAACACTTCCACAATGTTCATGTTGTGGAAGGCTAACTATATTTCTTTCCATCCTATCCTGTCCCCCTTTATTCAGGTTTCTCCCTTGACTCTGTCCCTTTTCAAATGTGTTTGCTTTTGATTACCTCCTCCCCATATCTGCCCTCCCTTCTATCATCCCCCCTTTCTTATCCCCTTTCCCTTACTTTCCTGTGGAGTAAGATACCCAACTGAGTGTGTATGTTATTCCTTCCTCAAGTAGCATTGGATGAGAGTAAGATTCACTCATTCCCCCTCATCTGCCCCCTCTTCCCTTCCAACAGAATTGCTTTTTCTTGCCACTTTTATGTGAGATAATTTATCCCATTCTATCTCTCCTTTTCTCCCTCTCTCAATATATTCCTCTCTCACCCCTTAAATTTATTTCATTTTTAGATGTCATCCCTTCATATTCAACTCATTCTGTGCCCTCTGTCTATATTCCCTTCAACTCCCGTAATACTGAGAAAGGTCTCCTCAATTACACACATCATCTTTCCATGTAGGAATGTAAACATAACAGTTCAACTTTAGTAAGTCCTGTATGAATTCTCTTTCTTGTTTACCTTTCCATGCTTCTCTTGATTCTTGTATTTGAAAGTCAAATTTTCTATTCAGCTCTGGTCTTTTCACTGAGAAAGGTTGAAAGTCCTCTATTTTATTGAAAATCCATATTTTGCCTTGGAGCATTATACTCAGTTTTGCTGAGTAGGTGATTCTTGGTTTGAATCCTAGCTCCTTTGACCTCTGGAATATCATATTCCAAGCCCTTCGATTTCTTAATGTGGAAGCTGCTAGATCTTGTGTTTTCCTGATTGTGTTTCCACAATACTCAAATTGTTTCTTTCTGACTGCTTGCAGTAATTTCTCCTTGATCTGGGAGCTCTGGAATTTGGTGACAATATTCCTAGGAGTTTTCTTTTTGGGAACTTTTTCAAGAGGCAATGGGTGGATTCTTTCAGTTTCTATTTTATCCTCTGGTTCTAGAATATCAGGGCAGTTTTCCTTGCTAATTTCTGGAAAGATAATGTCTAGGCTCTTTTTTTTGATCATGGCTTTCAGGTAGTCCAATAATTTTAAAATTATCTCTCCTGGATCTCTTTTCCAGATCAGTGGTTTTTCAAATGAGATATTTCACATTGTCTTCAATTTTTCATTCCTTTGGTTCGGTTTTATAATATCTTGATTTCTCATCAAGTCACTAGCTTCCACTTGCTCCAATCTAATTTTTAAGGTGGTATTTTCTTCAGTGGTCTTTTGGACCTCCCTTTTCCATTTGGCTAAGTCTGCCTTTCAAGGCATTCTTCTCCTCATTGGCTTTTTGGAACTCTTTTGCCATTTGAGTTAGTCTATTTCTTAAGGTGTTGTTTTCTTCAGTATTTTTTTGGGTCTCCTTTAGCAAATCATTGACTTGTTTTTCATGGTTTCCTTGCATCACTCTCATTTCTCTTCCCAATTTTTACTCTACTTCTCTTACTTGCTTTTCCAAATGGTTTTTGAGCTCTTCCATGGCCTGAGCCCAATTCATATCTTTCTTGGAGGTTTTTGATGTAGGCTCTTTGACTTTGACTCTTGACTTCTTCTGGCTGTATGATTTGGTCTTCTTTGTCACCAAAAAAGGAATCTAGAGTTTGAGTTTGAGTCTGAGTTCATTTTTGATGCCTGTTCACATTCCCAGCCAACTCTGTTGAGCTTTTTGTCAGGATATGACTGCTTATAGAGTAGAGAGTACTTTGTCCCAAACTATAGGGTCCAAGCACTGCTGTTTTCAGAGCTATTTCTACTTCACCATCACCCCAGGCTCTGTCACAGCAGCGCTCCTCCTCCCCCAAGAACTGCCAAGCAGGACCGCAATTCAGATCCAAGCAGGGCACAGCAAGAGAATCTGCCTTTGTGCCCACAAAGCACTCCTTGCATTCCTGCTCTGATCTATTGCTAGATTCCTCCCACCGTGTGAGCCAGGGACTGGGGAAGCAGCTGATGCTGGTGCTCTGGAGACAGCCTCAAGAGCTTCCTGTTGCTGCTACCACCACCACTGCACGCCCTCCTCTACCCCCAGAACTGGCAGCCGGACTGCTCTGAACTCGATCCCGCAGTTTTCCCCTAACCTGCTCTTTGGCATTTGTGGGTTGAGAAGTCTGGTAACTGCCACAGCTCACTGTTTCATGGCCCCAAGGCCTCTTCTGGCTGGCTGACTCTGGGTCTGGTCTGTGGGCCCATGCTGGGCTGCCCTCTCTGCTCTCAGTACTGTGCGATAGAGCCTTCCCTGCGACCATCCAGGCTTTCCGGGGTGGAGATCTGTTTCCCTCTGCTATTTTGTGGGTTCTGCAGCTCTAGAATTTGTTCAGAGCCTTTTTTATAGGTGTTTGGAGGGATTTGGCAGTGAGCTTAAGCAAGTCCCTGCTTTCCTGCTGCCATCTTGGCTCCGCACTCCTGTGGAAGTTTTTTGATTTTATTTCTTATGCAACTTGAAACTGAGAGACATGAGTCTTGACTCAAGGTTTGTAGCTCAAACATTCCTGCCAATAACCCTTATCCTTAAAGTACACCTAAAGTAGTATGATAGTTACTGGTCAGGTCAAGAATAAGGATATTTCATATTCTGTGTCTTTTCAGAGATTGTAAATGTGAGAAAGAGAATAAATTCCATTGATTATTAAACAGATAAATTGATATATTGATTATGAGCAGGCAAATTAACAGGATTTGAAATATAGAATATTGAAGCCCAAAATACTGAAGATGCAAAGAAGTATGTAATCACTAAACTTACTGTTGGCAAAATCCTGAAAGACCTGAATCCTGCTAAGGCCTCTCTTTGCAGTAGTACCAAAGTGGAAACAAGCTTAAATACTATTAAAATGTAAAATATAATCAGGATCCGAGATAAATGATCAAGGATATGAACAGACAGTTTTCAACAACAGAAATCTAAGCTATCAAATCATATAAATGTTTTACATCAGTAATAATGAGAAAAATTCAAATTAAAGCAATTTTGAGGTCCCATTCATACCCATTAGACTGGCAAAGGTGACAAAACAGGTGTTGGAGGTGCTGCAGGAAAACAGGTACATTAGTGTACTTTGGTGGACATGTGAGCTCATTCAGCTATTTTGGAAAGCAATTGGGAATACATCCAAAAGTAAACAAGCTTACTACTTACATAACACTACTATCCCAAAGAAATCAAACAAAGAAGAAGGTCTGTGTGTACAAAAATATTTATATCAACTTCTTTCTTGGTAACTAAAAACTGGAAAGTATGAGAATATCTTCTATTGGGGAATGACTAAACAAATTTGATACAAGAATATAATGAAATATTTGTGTCATAAGATGTGCTGGAATGGACAATTTCAGAGGAAACTGAGAATACTTTTATGAACTAATGCAAAACAAAGTGAACAGAACTAGGATATCAAGGGGCCAGCCCACTGCTGATAAACCTCCCAAATGTGGTAATACTTCCCAGAATGTGATCAAAGCGTTTGGGAACTCAAAGTTGTCTGTGCACCATGATTGAAGTAGAGTGTTGTGGAAGTTTTTTTTTTATTAAAACATTTAATTAATGTATACAATCATAATAATGTTATAGAGAAAAGCAACTGACTGTCCCCTGTACTCTTCCTCCCCTGCTCTGACTGCTGACCTCCCTGCCTTCCTTTAAGTCACAACTAAAATGCCACCTTGTACAGGAAGCCCTCCTCAATCCTTCTCAATTCTAGGGCCTTCCATCTGTTCATTATTTCCTATTTGTCTTCTATATAGCACCTCTTTATATAGCTCCTTGAGGGCAAGGCCTGTTTTTTACCTCTTTTGTATTCTCAGCACTTACCACACTGCTGGCACATAGTAGACACTTAATAAATATTTATCAATTGATTTAGTGATTGAAAGACTTTAGAGTTCTGTTTAATGATAAACCAGGAGTCCCGAAGAATGGAGATGAAACTTGTCTTTCATGTCCTGACAGAGAACGATGAACTTAAAACATAGAAAAAACATACATTTTTGGATATCATTAATATAGGAATTTGTTTTGCTGAACTATGTAGGTATGCACTGAGGCATTTCTAAAAAATTTGCTTAATGGGGGTGAGGATAATGGGTGGGACAGATTAATAAAAAATACTTGTTACTTGAAAAATACAAAAAACAATTACAATTAGGAGTAAAGCCTAGAGTTATTCTAAGTTCTTTTCTTAATTTATACAAGTCTAGTACACATGCGGTTTCATGAAGTACAATAGCAAAGAAAACTAGCTTCAGGAGGTCCAAAGATTTCATTTTTAAATGTTTAATTTTTAAAAAAAAATTATGGAATTAAACAAGCATTTCTTCATGTGCAACCAGCAGCAGCTAAATGGTACTCTCATTGGAAACACGACTGAAGAGAGTAAATAAGATGGAAGATAACAATTGCTTCGAAGTTCTAACTAAGCAAGAGGTAGAGACTACTCCTTAACTAAACATTAATGGCTCTAGAGAGGGGGACCTGTTAATATGTTGTGATTAAAAGAGGATTGTTTGCGACATTATTCAAATATCAACTCTTGGCCAGAAAGTAGTGGATTCCTTTCCTGTGATCTGCACATAACCCAGAAGCCTCTGGTTACCTATAATTTCTTTTTTTTTAGTAGGAAGCCATCTTTTTATTATTTTTTTTGGAGGGGGGAAGAAAGGGCAATTGGGGTTAACTGACTTGCCCAAGGTCACACAGCTAGTGTGTCCAGTGTCTGAGGCCAGATTTGAACTCAGGTCCTCCTGACTCCAGGGCTGGTGCTCTGCTCACTGCATCACCTAGCTGCCCCTATAATTTCTGTCAATTCCAAATCTTTCCAAAATAAATGTTCAACATCACATTTTCATGAGCACTGGGATTAGATATTAGGATATTGAAATTTTCTTCCCTAACTTTTGTTTTATTAGGGCCTTGCGTTTGACTTTTTATTTTTTCCTTTTTTGTAAAATGCTACTGAGGAGTGACTGAGTTTAAAGCTTAAAGTGTCATAAAGGATCAATGAGCTTTAGGTTTGCATTGTAGCCAACCAAATGTAACAGGTTCAATGGGCTTGACAGAATCCTGGTATCCTTTCAAATATAATAGCCTCACTGTTCTAGGGAAATTCACTGATGATTGAGAAAGATCAATTTGGAAAAAATGCAATTTGGCAAACTGGCAAATTGTACAGACCAGGCTAGAGCTTTTTTCCTAAGCCGTAAAACAGGGTTTCTTAACTTGGGTTCCATGAACATGAAAGGGGAAAAATTACATTATATTTCAATATAACTAGTTTCTTTTGTAGTCTTATTTATTATTAAGCATCTAATTTTTTTTTCTGAGAAAGGGTACATAGGCTTCACCAGATTGTCAAAGGAGTCCACGACACACAAAAAAGTTAAAAATCTCTGCTCTAAAACTTTTCAGCTCTGATCGGTTACAGGTTGGAAGGTCTGGACTGGGAAGAACTTAGAATATGGTTTTTTTCCCCCAGAGAGGATCCTTTGGAATTGGCCTAGCCTTGTGTCATCACTGTTTTGGATAACCCCAGAAGGTCAGTGCATTTGCAAACCCCTTGGTATTGCTTCGGGATGATCTGGTGAAGGAAACCAACAAGGGAAGTTTGAAATCAGAAGTAGATTTGATCTTATATGAAGCTCTGAGCTCCTTTTGAAAATTTTAGTTCTTTTTCATCTCCCAAAGGACATGAATTACATCAGAGTGGTTTTCTTAGAAGGGGGATTTTAAACTGGAGTGACTTTGTTGTAGTTTTTGTTAGCATTCAGTCATTGTTGGACCCTTTCTTTCAAGTAAGTGTTTTATGAGCTATCCTAGATTGCAGGAGACTGGTGTCTTCCCTGCTATCATTTAGGAAATCATTCTATGGATTCTGATTTCCATAGCACTAAGAGCCTGTCTGTCATATTCCTATGTTGTTGCTTTCATTTGAAAAGTGAATTTATTTTTATTAAAATTCAGACTTCTGCCTTGGTTTGATCTTACTTGAGAATTATTGGTAATTGTGTGTGATATAAATTCATCACAAATTTCTTTCTTTCTTTGGATTTGATGGGATCTGTGATAATTGTCTATATTTTTAGTTTGAATGAAATGGTTAAAGGAGTAATATAAAATGGAAAGTGGGAAAAATGCCTTTTCCCCTTTGAATTGAAAGCAAAGTGAAGAATTGGATAATTTAAGTCAAAAGCTGAAACTTAAAAAAATCCCATGATTCATAAACATGGTTGTACAGCCTAGAGGTAGGAATATGTACTTGCAATTATTCTCTTTTACTAATTAATTTCTAATGTGTTTTAATCACAGAACATTGCTTTGATCATTAAGAATTTACAATGTAAAGATTGTTTCAAGGTCAAATTTCAAATGTTAATCATCGTAGAATAATGCATATAAATCTCTACTGAATTCAGGAAAGATCTTTCACTTACTGATTGGCCTTATACTGAATTTGTTTTTCTTAACTATACATATTTATAACAAAGGCTTTGTTTTGCTTTCTCAGTGGTCATGGGGAAGTTGGAAGAGAAAGAAAGCAGATTTTTGTTGATTTAAAAATAAAATTTAATAAAAAAAGGCATCCTAATTCCAAAGACTAGCTAAGAAGGGTCATAAAATTGTTTTTTTTTTTTTAATGACTAGATGTGTTGTTCTGACTTCCTTAGCTTTTGGCTTTAGTTTTGTTAACTGACAGACAAATTCTCTGTTTACTTGTCCTTTTAAAGGAGGGGGTGGTGGTGGTATAGCGTTAACATTAGTTTTATTCCCCTTCCACTCCTCCTCCTTGCACATAGGGCCAAATGTTGAGTTTTTTTCTGTCACCAAGAGATGCCTTGCCCAAGAGATTTAAGTTTCCTTGTTTGGTGATGAGAAGATGGTTTATTTAGGAAATCCTAGGGAATCAACAAATAAATATATTTTAATCTCTTTTTGGCCTATCTTAATACCTTTAGTTTCTCTCTCTCTCTCTCTCTCTCTCTCTGTCTCTCTTTCCCCCCCTCTCTCTCCCTCTCCCCTATTCCTAGCATTTCTAGAATTATGATAAGTATTAAAAAGGGGAGAGTTGGCATCTTCACCTAATTCCTGTATTTATTGGTGTATTTCTAGTATATCTCCCTTGCATAGCTTGCTTGCTTTTGCCTTTAGTTAGAAACTTTTTATCATATTAGAAAAGGGCCCTCTCTGCCTACATTTTAAAAGTTTTTTTTTTTAACACAAATTACTGCTCTTTTTTTAAAGGATTTTTCTGTATTTATTGAAATACTCATGTGCTTAGGGATGTTTTTGTTTTTAATGTGATTATCTTGACTGTTTAACCATCCTTGTTCCCTTGATATAAATATGGTTTGGTCATTATGAATACTTTCTTGGATGAATTGCTGTAATGTCTTTGTAATTTATTTAAAAAATTTGAAGCAATATTCATTAATGATATGGGTACATAATTTTCCTTCTGTTTTTTAAAAAATAATTCATTGTTTAAATATTAGGACTATATTTTTCCTCATAAAAGGAATCTGTTAGAGTGCTTTGTCAATTTTTGAGGATACTTTGTGTAGTATTCAATATTAAATGTTCTTCAAAACTGAATAGAATTTTGCGAACCCATCAAGACCAGGAGATTGTCCCTTTCCTTTACAGTTAGTTCTCTTTCCTTTTCTGACACTGTATTATCTAAGATTCCTTTTTGGTAGTCTGTGAGTTTGGGCATTTCATATTTTTGAAGGTAACTATTTCTTTTTTTTTCCTCATCAGGTTTTCTGGCTTATATCTGTTCATGATAAGTTCTGATTATTCCTTTCTATTTTTTTATGTGATTTTACCTTGATTAAACATTAGATAATTTGAAAAAAAAGAGGAAAACCAAATTGCTAATATCAAATAATGAGAAAGAACTTACAACAATTAAAAAGGAAATAAAGGAAGTCATTAGAAACTCTCATGTGAGTCAGGCTCATGTGACTCAGGCTCCATGTAACCCAGGCTCAAAGCAGGTCACATAGGCTTGTTAACGGACGAGAAAGATCTTCCCATTGCATTAACTTAGATTCAGCTCCAAGATCTTTTGTGTCCACTGTACAGGTCAGTGGGAGTTTAGGGGTAACTGGTATTGACAGAACTTCACAACACTATGACAAGGTGTAATAGCAATTTAGATTTGAATATCTTTCCCACCCATTAATAGGCCATGTGACCTGCCTCACAGGAAGCCTAAGCCACATGTGGTGAGAGGAGCTTCCTGACAGGAAAAGGAAGTTACATCATAGGAAATACGGGGAGAGGGGGCAGGGAGGGAGAGAGAGAGAGAGAGAGAGAGAGCAAGCAGTTATGGCTGCTAATGGCCACCGTCATGATGGTTAGAACTGAACAGGCTGACTTAGCTGTACTGTGAGTTTGTTTTGGGGAAGACCCCAGCAGGGGGTCAGAGAGGTTTTGGATTGGCGAGGCTCCAGGCTGTGATATGGTGTTTTAAGTTCCTTGCTGCTATGATAAAGTAGGCTAACTGGCTGTGGGAGCAGAGCATTTGGTTATGGGATATGATTCTCTGGCATCTGAATAAATGTTATATTTCTTTTACCTTCTGTATGGAGAGTCATACTTTGCAATACAGAACTACATAGGCATATTCACGATTATCATTGATGTTGTGTTTATTGCCTTACTGATACACAGGGACAATACAAAATAAACACATAAAACAATATCTTAGGGTGGGGGCTGAGCACAGGCACCCCATCATTCCCCCCTCAAACAAATGGGGCCCCAAATCCCTTGGGGTAAGGGGTGAAGGTCTCTTCTTCTGCAACTTCTTCATACTGAGATTGGCCGTAGAGCTGTCCCTGCCCTGAGAGGTCCAATTCAAGGGGTCAGTTCTTTAGCCAGCATCTGGAGCTTGGTCAATGCCAGGTCCAGGAGTGACACACCACAGTCTTGGACAAAGGGTGGCATCCAACTTAAGCAGTCAGTTATCTGCAAGCGGAGGGCACTAAGCCTGAAAGAAACAAGTCTAGCAAACAAGTAGAACAGACAAAAAGCCCAAAAGAATAAGGAGACAATATTCAGAAGCAGGGTAGATGTTGCCTCAGCTGTGCTTCTGGAGTTCATGAACCCACTAAAACTGTATTAATTCCTATTTTCCTTAATGCAAATTGGTATCTCCCCTCAGGTAAATTTAAAGTCATACCTCTCAATATATCTATCCCAATGAGGTATTCAGGAACAGATATAATTACCACTGTATATTCTTTCTTAGGTAACTGTCCAATTTTCACCATTAGTTTAGCTTGTCTGGCTGATATTTCAGCCCCTCCCAGTCCTGCAATGGTAATAGGAATTCCATGTTTAAATTTATCAGGTTTCCACATATAAGAGAGGCTTCAGTCCCAGTATTTATTAATGCCGTAGTTATAGTAGTTGATCCATTTTTCCAATATACGGTAAAACTGATATGGGGTCTGTAATCCCATGTATATATTTCTTTAATCTGAGATGGGGCTTGGCCAATTTCCTATTCTCTCTGAAGGTGTGACAAACTTGGATATGATGATTCAGGAGGATCTGTAGGGGCAGTTATTACTTCTCTATTCAGTCTAATATTAAGTCCCTTTTCTTAGTAGATCTTATATAATTCGTTAGTTGGAATACCATCTATTCATCCAAAATTTATCCCTTCTCTGAATAAAGCAGCAAACTTTTCCTTCCTTGTTAATCTATTCTGATGTTGAATCCACTGGCTATTTGCTCTTCTCTCTTAAGGAAATTTATCTTTTCCCCATCCCCCTAAGTCATCTAACTGAAATCTTATCTAGCATCTCCAAAAGAGGGTACCCTATTTCTCCAATTAGTAGAGTCGGAATTATGTGCTTATAAGCAGGAGGAGCAGTCTTCACTATTATATTTCTGTGAGAAATTGTTAAGGGAATGCCTTGGTATGCATCTGCATCTCCAATCATAATTGCAGTTTTCATTACCTCTTCCTTTAACTTTCTCAGCGAATACCAGGGTCTATCTCCACTAGGCCACATAGAGTCAGTGGGATACTGTTTATTGCATCCCTCAGCAGCTAATGCTAACTAATAAGTTCCATTGTTACTGCCTTGAATATAGTAATCCTTAAACGCTTGTTGTACAAAAGGGTTCTGGCTAATACCTATAAATTTCAAACAATTTACGTTATCTATTGATACTCCTTCAGCCCCTTCATCACTGATTCTCACCATCCAAGATACTAATGATTCTCCCATTTTTGGGTGAATTGACTTAATATATCTGTGACCTCCTGCTGAGTAAAATCCTCAATTACTACCTTAAACAGTGTATGGAACCCCCTGGTTCTCCTGTTTCCTTCATAGTATCGGGCGAACATGTGCTTTCCTAGAAGCCTCCTCATCTTTGCTTCATTTTCCTCCCACATGTCTTCTTCCCAGGTGTCTGGGTCCCAATCAGGGCTCTCATGTGCAAGAGTTGCACGCACCTTCCTCTTGTTAATTTTTCTCTTCTTTTTCTGAGCTAAACCCACAACTGCCTTTTCTTCTAATGGAAAGTTCGAATGCTATAGCACAGAAAGCTTCTCATGCAAGTCAGCTAACTCCTTTTTCATCTGAACCTTTCCCTCCAGCAATTTGTCTCTGCTTTTACATATAATATGTTAACAAGGCCCATCCTCTCCTATATGCCCCTGCTATTTCTTTTACTGGGTCTATTGGTATTCCTTGCAAACATCTTTCTAAATCTCTGGGTTCTCCCTTCTGTAGCCTCAGTTCCCAGTTTTTACAGAATCCTGTGCTTTTAGTCCAGTTTCTTTCCAGGGAAGAATAAGGTAAATCCTCCCATCCTGGGATACCCATTTCCTTCCCTAGAGCCTTCCTGTCTCCAAGTAGAGGTTTTATGTTTTGTGATCCTGTTCTTGATGCCAAATATATCGCCAATGCAATACCCACAGCAGCTACTATGAGTATGCAGGTGTATTCCCGGGTTTGAATTGCAAAATGTAAGACACTCTCTTGCTCAAAAATGAAACAAAGACATTTATTCAAACACCAGAAAGCCAAATCCATCATAGTAATAAAGAAGTTAATATATATTACCAATGCACTTTTTCTCTCTCCCAGCTCTCCCTCACACATTTCCTGCTCCACCCCTTCCTTCTCCAGCTATTTGGCAAGCTCCTCCCACCACAGGCTCCATGTGAGTCAGGCTCATGTGACTCAGGCTTCATGTGATCCAGGCTCAAAGCAGGTCACATAGTTCTATTAATGGGCAAGAAAGATCTTCCCATTGCATTAACATAACATGAGCCTTGATCCTTATCTCTTAGAATATTCAATACCAATACTTTTTCTTCTTTATGAGATTGCAGCATAATCTTGCTTGATTCTTAGAAGCTCTGAATTTTGGTGATAATATTCTTAGGTCTTTCTAAATTGAGGTTTCTTTTACAAAATGATTGGTGGATTTTTTACACTTTCACCTTGACTTCTGGTTTTGATATATCTGGCAATTTTCTTTTATGATTTCAAGGTTTTTTTATTCGGTCATGGCTTTCAGGGAATCTAATGACTTTTAAACAATCACCTCTTAATATATTTTCTGGATCAATTGGTTTGATTGTAAATACTTTACTTTTTCTTTTGTTTTAAAAACTTTATTCTAATATTTCTTGTTGTCTCATAGAATCATTAAGTTCTGATTGCCCTATTTTATTTTTCAGGAAGTTTGCTACTTGGGTAAGTTTTTCCTCCTATTCTTCTAAGCTACTTATTCTATTTCCCATTTTCTTCTTCAAAACTCTAATTTCATTTAAAAATTTCTGGTTTCATGTCTTCTAGCCATGCATATTTATTGTAGCTGAGTCATTTTTCTCCTCTGTGGCTCTGCTTCTATTTGTTAGCAAGTATGATTACTTCTTGGGCCTCACACAGTTCTTTTCTTGTGTTTTTTGTTGTCATCTGTTGACTCATATTTCTGATTTCGGTTACTGACTAACATGAATGCATCCACCTTGTGTCAAGACCAGGCTTTTCTCCCTCAGTTGATGGCTTAGGTAGGCTTGGTCCTCAACATTCTGTAGTCTAGATTATACTCAGGCTGTTGTTCTGGATGAGATTACTGGTACTTGGCCTCAATATTTGCTTGGCTTCTGTCTCAGTTTCCTGGTGGTATTTTGTAGGTGCTGGCCTCACCTCATTTTTGTTTCCTACTCTTTATACAATCCCTAATTGTGAAATGAATATGACTGCACCTCCTGCTATAGCTCTGACTAGTCACAGTTGGACTTTGGCATCAGGCCTATTTCAAACTGCACCTCCCCCCCCCCCACCTCTCAGGGCATCTAATCATCCTTTTGCCTGCATTAGTCTCCAGTGATATGAAGAGTTCACATACTGAACTGGTCACCCTGTACAGTGACCAATGGGGGCTAGCTCTGTCCCCTGATTCTGTTCATGGAGGCCAAAGCTAGTATCTAGTTTTAAACTCTGATTACTGGAACTCATGCTGGCTTATAAGCACCATGGATCATCCTTGTTCAGAAAAAAAAAAAATCCTTTCTTTGAACTTTCTCTTGTTCATAAAAAGTTAAAAGAGCCCCCTTTTGCTGTTATTAGCATTTATTATCCAACTCAGTTTATTCTTAATACTCTTGACACTTTTTACAAGATTATGCAACTCTCTTATTTTCTTTTTTTCAGGTACCTATCCCTGCTTCCGCTTTGTATACATGACTTTACAATCTAAATTAGTAAATGAGTTAATAGAAGTATTCATATTAGCCTCTTGAGAAAAGTGCTACTTTTTTCCCTCATGGTAAACATTTATGTTTGTGTCTTTAAAATTTTAATCTCGAAAGATTCTATCCTTCTTGGGGTGATTTCCCATGTAGAATTTTGGACCATAAGATCCTACCTATTCTTTCTTTGAAATCTTTGAAATTCCCTCTGGCTATTGTGTGTGTGTGTGTGTGTGTGTGTGTGTGTGTGTGTGTGTGTGTAGTTCTGGACTTGATGAAGGAGTTTCCTTCTATTTCTGTTAGGTTTTATTTATCTTTGATCTATCTGGAATCCTGTTCAGGTATTTTCTGTGGTATGTGTGGGAGGGTTTGGTTCCTCTAAACCTTTTAAGTCACCATAATAACTGGGAGTAATTTAACTCTTTTTGTTCATTTTTTTATGTTCTCAAACCACAGGAATTCCAAACCAGAAGTGACCACATTTAGGTAACCAGAGCATTCATAAGCTTTTGTCACTGCTAAGAAAGCAGTATGGAAGCACTGTAGGTTTTTTATTAGCTAAATATAGAGGCAGTCTTTGGCTGGGACCTCCAAGTTCATTCTAATTTCTAATTCAGGAAACTTCCCCGTTTTCTCATTCTTTGACTTAGCAAAGCTCTACCCTGGCTTCCAGGAGACAACTTTTCTAATATTAATCTAGAGTTTCCCTCTGAAACAATGTGAGTACATGTGAATTAGATAGGAGACAGGTTGCTTATTCCCACACAAAAGTAATGTTATACCTGGAAGAATCACAATATGAATTAACAGAACGATTTAAGTATGATTGAGTAGCTTAAAACTGCAGTTACAATCTGCTGGAAGGCTGGTATTTAAGCTTTATCAAAACATAGAACAGCTTGAAAAGCTTCTAATTAGCCATTTTACATTTCACTTTGTTTGGCATTATTTTACTGACTCTTGGCACCAGCTTTCCTGTGAAATGGCCAAGCTGGATAGTTTTCTTTCTTGTGGCTTCTCTCACTTTGCTGTTCACTCTTCCCTTGCTCCTGCTGCTGCAAATGAAATCCTTCTGATATATGTTGCCACTGCTGCAGACATTTTGAAACTCATAGTATTATCTATATGCAAAAAAATCTGAAGTAAGGAAGCTAGAATGTCCTTGTAGAAGTCTTACTGCTTGAACCCACATACCACATGAGGAATTGACATGAAGTTGCCATTAAGTTGGGGTACAGAAGGACTATCCTCCATCTCTCATTGGAATCACATCTTGTCACCTGTAATGCTTATCTCAAGTCAGAGACTTGTTTCTTCTTTTAATGGGTTCACTGAATCATCAGCCCTTCTGGATCAATAGCCAACAACAGTATCATCCACATGAGTCATACATTGCTGAAAGCAGTACCCCTCCCCACCTGAACTTCCCCATGTTACCAGAATTGGTAAGTTAAATGCTTTAATGGGGAAAGTGATAGAGGAACTCATCCCCACCTCCAATGCCAATGGTTTTATATTAAGGGTCAACAATAGAAGGTGAGATATCTGGGACTGATATTTCAGTGACATTTAGGTAAAAGAGTAGGGAAAAGGTAAGACTATAAGCATCAATTGGATGAGAAAAATGAAGAGTGTACCTTATTGAATATGAAGTCCTATTTTCCTAGAAAAAAGTCGAATTTAAGCTATAGTTGTATAGCATACACATTCCCCATGGCTACTGCATGAAGCTATGTAGACTGAAAGAAGTGTGTAGGCAAATTTGAGCTTCTTCTTTGTTACTCTTGATCTTGGAAGGCCATGATAAAGGAAGGGTTGGGAAGCAACAATTTTGTTCATTAAGAGATGGAGGAAATGATAATGAGAGCTGCTATTCTGCACCAATAAAGAATTCTATAACAGAAATCATGGGAACCTTGGGAAACAGTAATGATTCTATCTTAGAATTCATGATAGAGAAGAATGGGAAGCATAGTCTGACATACATCTTAGACTTGGAGAGGGAATTTCATATGTATCACAGAAAGAATAGGTAGGATTTATGTCCTGAAATTTTACTTTGGAAATCTGCCTGAGAGACAGAATCTTTTGAAGTTGGAATTCTAGAGGCATTGGAAGCTAGGTGGCACAGTGGATAGAGGACTGGCCCTGGAGTCAGGACAACCTGAGTTAAAATCTGACCACAGACACTTACTAGCTGTGTGACCCTGAACAAGTCATTTAACCATGCTTGCCTCCAAAAAATTCTAAAGGCACAAGTACAAATGTTTACAACAAGGAAGAAAAGTTAGATCTTTTTCAATAGACTAATATGAATGCATCCATTAATTCATTGATCTATTTGTATCATAATTCACAAATAGAAGATAAACCAAGGACAGGTAATAGCAGATGAATATAAAAGAATGACACAATCCTCTGTAAAGAATATAAGGTCTATGTAAGGAATATAAATCTTAAAGCTCAGAATAATCTGAAGCCAATGACGAATGCTAACAATGGCAGAAAAGGGCTCTTTTACCTTTTTATGGGCAAGAGAAACATCAAAGAAGGGATTATGGTGTTCAGGATGGATAGGATGATAGCTTATGACAGAAGGAAGAACTACTTATTTTACTCTCTTTCTTTATCAGGGATTATCTTTAGTCTTGGAAAGATGGAACAAAAGTGGTTAAAAAGGGCATTGAAAACTAGGACAAGTAAAACCATGATATTAACAGAGCACCACTCTACTCTCCATGTGGCTGAATTACCAGGCTTAGTTGAACTATATTTGTAGAGTAGTGAAAAAATAGGGAGGCAGGCTGGGAGATGGGAAAATGTCTTTTTCAAAAAGGGAAATAGAAATGGAGTCTATTAACTTAGCTTCAATTCCTAATAAAATTCTATAATGTGTTTATAACCCATTTGTCAGAGGCATAAAGGGCCCATAAACACTTTGGGGATTTTCTTACTTTCTTGCATCATGGTCCCCAAAGTCCCCCAGGTACATCTGCATAGTCTCTCTAAAGTATTCATAAACTCACTTTCAACTTGAAAGCAGGATGTTATTTTGTGGAAGGTTCATAACGTTACTGTAGTAAATTTTATTGAAAAGAAGGATCTAAAATATATAATAGACTGACCAACTCTGAGTCTCAGAGTCATAAAAATACTTAATCTCCCAAGTGTGAGGTATCTGCTGGAAGTTTTCTCCTGAGCAATTTCTCTGGTATACTCAAATTGGGAGGGGAGGAGTGTGGGTGGCATTCCTTTCCCTTTCTCCTCTTCTTCGTACCTTCTGTTTTGACTTCCTAGGAGGGCCACTTAATCTCTAGTTTCTGAGTCCAGCCAGGACAAATGTTTATAGACTCCTCCAATATTTTGAGGCTATTTCTTGGTGGAAGATAAGGAAAATAGGTTTGTTAAATTTCTCCCTTCATGTCTCACAGCATTCTTTGTGCACATGCCCTTTTCCTCTCTGCCTTTTCAGTCCCCTCCCCCCCCCCAGTTATCAACTCTACTATATCACAATTCATACTCTCTAGGATGGAAACAGTTTACCTTCTCTGGTTAGCCAAATGTAAAAAAAGGAGGAGAAAGGGAGAAATATCCCATAACTGGCTACATTTAAAAAAAAATAGATGGTTGTGAGCCTTTAGAAAACGAAAAAAGTAATCACTAAAAGCCACCATGGGTTCAGCAAGACCAAGAAATGCTAGATTGACAGTGTTATCAGATCAAGTGACCGCCTCAGAGACAGTATACTTGGATTTAGTAAAGCATTTGTTAAAGTCTATCATGCTACACTTATAGACAGGCTGCAGAGATATTGAGTAGATAATAGTAAATTAGTTGTGTTTAGAACTCATTGAATATCTAGTCCAAAAGAGCTGTCATTGATAGGTCAATTCAAACATGTCTGTCTCAGGGATCTGTCCTTGGTCCTGTTCTGTTCAACACTTTAAACAATGACATCTAACAAGAGTAACTGCTTCTTAGCCCAGGAGGTGGAGCGCTGGATTCTCTCCATCTCTCTGAGTTCTCTCAATACGAAACCCCCATACAACATCATACTGGTCTCAATTCTGTAAGAGACTGACCACTTATAAGAGGATTCAGAATCATTTTCTTATGCATTGCAGCTCATTATGTTCCCAACCCCAGCACTTGAAGAAAAAATTTTTTTTAAACAAGGTTTTGGTTTATGTCTAGGATTTCTACAAAGTGTGTAGGAGAATAGAAAGATATTCAATATGCAATATGAATCATGTATGGGACAGATACACATGTTCTAAACACAAAAGCTTCTCATCAGTTTACATTTATTGAACAACTTAGAACAATGTAATACTCAGAGAGCATTGACAGAAACTTAAGTTGCACTACTAACTGCTAGGAGATTGGGATTTTAACATTGCAACATAAAATAGTGTATGGGACTGTTGAATAGGCATTATAATATTTCACCTTACCTCTACACTGTCTCCCTCAAAATTCATGTCTTCTTACCATGCAGCCCAGGGGTTGAATCCCTCGCATGACAGGTATATAGTCTCTAAAGCAGAAATCCTACTGCTTCCAGGTTCCAAACAGGGAACCTATGACCTCCATACTTCTTGAATTCACAAGGGTGCTTTCAAGCCTGGACAAGATCTATGTTTGGAAAAAACCACAAAACAGAATAGGCAGCTAGAGCTCTGAGACCTAATCTCAGGCTTACAGTGGCACAATAAGCATGCTAGCAGCCATGTGTTCATGGCTTCATGGGAGCTGGAGTGAGGAAAAGAGAGTTGCCCTTCTGTCACCCCTCACTGGAGGGGGCTTGAAGGCTATTGCTGTGCTCTGCATGTGGGAAAGAAGAGATAACTGTGCAAGGGTTGCTCCCTTTTATAGTCTTCTGAGTTGTCAGCTCTTCCTCCCAGTTGGACAATAAGGGGATTGTTTTATCTCCCCCAAAGCACTCTTCCACACTGAATCACAAATGGCCAACCAGAAGTGTCCAGGGACTTCATCATTTCAAAGTACCTAAATGCTAAGCTATTATGTATGGTCGGCCAGAATCAGTCAAGGAAACTGTTCAAATGTGCTTTGAAGCTCCTAACCACACTTATGTAAGGCATAGATCATAGGATCCTAGATTTAGGTCATCTAGTCTGACCTTTTCATCTTATAGATAAGAAAAATGAGGCCCAGAGAACTTAAATGATTTGTCTCAGGTCACATGTGATAAATTTCAGAGTCTGAATTTAAATCTAGGTCTGTCTGTCAGTCAGTCAATAGATATTTATTAAGCGCCTATTGTGTTCTAAGCACTATGCTACACACAAAAGGAAGCTGAAAAAATGGAGGAGGAGAAGGTAGAAGGTACCTAAAGGGGAGGCATGATGATGTTCAGTTCAAAGGAGTTCAGACTGGTATGAAATTAAGAGATGGTGGCCTGGGAACCTTTAAATGGAGGGTTTCAGAGGACACTTAACACCTAGGCAGAGTTTGGACTCTCTGCCTAACCTTACATTTATAATTCTCTCTTGTTAATCTCTGGATTTTTGTAGTTGAGGCAAATTTTAGTCTATTAGAAACATTTGGGTGATGAAAGAGAAGATTAGGTCATGGTGTAGGTGGCAGATAGGCTTTGGGAGGGCAGTTGGAGAAAGAACTAATCCTTTCTTGGGATTTCCCTTATCCTCAATATTGTACTCCAAGATACCTGTAGTTATGAGTATCTTTGATATCTCTCTTCTCTGCCAGAGTTCAGTCTTCCCTTTTTGCTCCTTTCTGTCTTTCCCTTTTTGCTCCTCAAAGATGCATTAGAAATGCCATATTTGTTCCAATCTCTTAAATCTAGAAACTGAGTATCTTTCTCTCTGAGTCTGAGATAGCTCCTTTGTTTAATACAAATTACTTTGTGATTAATTTATGATTCAAGGAGGTATACTGGCCCTATTCAAATTAAATTCTGATTGATTCAATCAAGCCATGTTTTTATCTAGTTAAGGTATTAAATATAAAGTGGGGGTGGTTAGGACCCTACCCTTACATCAATGTAAGGAAAAACTTTTTCAAAAAACAATTTTAGCAATTGAAAGTAGGACTGGACTGTCTCAGAAATTAGTGGATCTGAATCACTGGAGATTTAAAACAGAAGCTCAATGACCATTTCTCAAGACTGATGCAAAATGTTTTCTTCTTCAAAAAGGGATTGGAATAGAAAGCTTCTATTTCTTCTAGTTCTGAGATTCTGTGATTTTCTGAAGTCTTGTTGATTAACTTGAATTTCTTCAATTGCAAGAGAAGAGTATTTAGGTATTTAACACAAACTGAATTTTTGTTATTGTTCTTCATCATCGTCATCATCGTCATCATCATCATCATCATCATCTTGGCCTAAATCTCTGGCTTCATCAATGTAGAAAACTCCCAGTATGGAAATTCCCTTTATTAATTAGATTATTAAATAGTCATTAGCTTAAAGTCTTAGAGAGTTGTCTAGGGGCAGCGAAAGATTCAATGACTCACCCATGGTCACACAAATATCATGCATCAGTGGCAAGATTTAAACCCATGGCATCTGGATTCCAAGACTGGCACTCTAACCACTATACTATTCTGCCTCTCTATTAAAGATCAATATAGACACAGTGATAGCTGTCTAAAAATGAAAATCATTATTAAAATAACAATAGGGTGAGATTATGAAAAAGCCTTGAGCTGAATGAAAATAGTACTCTATGACCATAAAAACTTCCAAAAGATTTCTGTTTGCACTTTCACAATAACTTATCACTTTGCTTCCTTCCATATGCTTTGTAAGCATTGACTAAATCCTCACAATGTACTTGTGAGGTACGTAAGCTTATTATTAGTATTAATAGTTCAATAGTTATTAGTTGGACCCCTGGTCTGCATCTCTCTCTCTCTCTCTCTCTCTCTCTCTCTCTCTCTCTCTCTCTCTCTCTCTGTCTTTCTCCTCATCTGTCTCTCAGTCCTCATCTGCATGGAGCTGGGACTCTTGTCTCTCTCCTCTCCTCAGGACTGAAGTGTCTACTACTAAACACTTTAAATAGTACACATTACCCGTAGCTATGTGCATATCTATTTCCATTACCAAAATAATGTTATTTGCCATTTAAGAATAGATCTGAATTCTTAGTTACTCTTATTACTTGCCTTTTGAAGGAGCTTTCCTTTCTCCAAATCTCCTTGGGCTATGAATTAACATTAGTCAAAACATGCTTTTAAGAGTAGCAGATTCGAAGAAGGACAACATCTTGTTCTTTTTGAAATTGCATATAATTTAACATGGCATAACCTTAGAAGGAGAAATGTGACTCACTTAGTGGATCACAATGGTATTTAAGAAGGCTGTATATCTGAAAGCTCCATCTCAAAGAAAGCAGGTATTTGGTTTCAAATGATCAAAATGCCTTCTACTCTTCCTGGAGCTATTTTGACATCCAAATAATAGTCCTGGCATTTCTTTTAGAGTGTAAATCAATAACATTGACTTAGTGCATTCCTTCCTCTTCTTTTCTCTCCTTACTCTTTTATAACCTCAGATCAAGTAGTAATAATTATTTTCAGCTTAAGCTTAGGTTTGGTATTTTGCCACTAACCTATAGATGAGCCCTGATATGAGAGATTCTCCCATTACCTTGAGATTTATCATTCAAGAATATTCTCTTTTCATGGTACAATACTGTTGTCTTATCATACAGCGAGGAATATTTTGGGGCTGTCTTTTTACTATGTTGGTGTCTGTTATGTTTAATGGGGTTTAGCCGTGCTTATTTAGCAGGATTCAGCCCACCAAGAGTCTTATTGCGCATTGTAAAAAGCAAAAGAAGACAAAACAACTTCCCTAAATGGAAAGAATGGTTGTCCTAAATAAATTTGGTGTTTGTTGCTGTTCAGTCATTCCAGTCATGTCCAACTCTTTGTGAGTCAGGGCTTTCTCGGTAAAGACAGTGTAGTGGTTTGCCATTTCTTTCTCTAGCTCATTTTACAGATGACAAATTGTGGCAAACAGGGTTAAATGATTTGACACTATTATTGCACTTAAAGGTCACACAGTCTGAGGCCAGATTTGAACTCAGAAAGATGGGTCTTCCTTATTTTAGGCCTTGTCCTCTATCCACTGCATCACCTAGCTGCTCAGATATTTGGTATGTTTATTAGCAATATTCAATTAGTGGCCAAGGTCTTTCCATTCACACAACTGCTACCCCAGTTTGAATCTTTATAATCTCTTACTTAGACAAATGTAATAATGATAACTCTTTTATAAATTAAGATATGCCATATACTTTCCCTATAGCAATCTAAAGTATTTTTTAAGTATCACCTCCATTTTAAAGATGAGGACACTGAGATTGAGAGAAGTTAAATGACTTCCCCAGAGTTACACAATAAGTGTCAGAGCTGGGATTGTAACCTTAGTCTTTCCTGATTTCAAGTCCAGTGTACTTTACGTGAAAATTTTTTTACTGTGACAAAGACATCACACAATTTTTATGATCTTGGTCTTTCCTTCTTGCCTTTGTACAAGGCCAGAAGAGAAATATTTGCAACTTTTACAATCTTGAATTGGACTCCAGGAATATCAGCAACAGCATGACCTTTTCAACCAAATCCAGCAACCAAAACTTCATCATTTTCCTCAATAAAGTTCAAGCAGCCATCATTGAAAACAAGGCAGTGATGTTTTTTTGCCATTCTTGATCAGCTGGACTCTCACACACTTCCTGATGGCAGAATTGGGCTGCTTGGCTTCCACACCAACTTTTTCCAAGACAATCCCTTTGGCATGAGATGCTCCTCCAAATGGGTTGGCCTTCAAGGCAGTGCCCAAATGAGCTTTCTTGTATTGTTTGTCATGCCACTTTTGGTCTCTCCTGTGGCTTTGGAGTTTTCTAGCAGTACGAAGACCACGGCACTTACCCATGCTGCCGCTGTCTGGGCCAAGAGAAAAGAAAAGCCAGTGTTCTTTCTATAATGCCTTTCAATAACCTTCACATTTTTCTCCTTGCTTCCAGACTCTCCCCTCTCCAATTAATCGTGCTAAAATATTCTTGGGATTCTGGGCTTCAAGCTGAAAGGGACATTGAAGATCATCTGGTTCAATCCTGTAATTTTGCAGCTTGGGAATCTGAGACTGAGACAAGTGACTTTCTCCAATCACATACGTAGCAAAAGGCAGAAATGGGATTTGAACTCAAGACCTTGGAGTATAAAGCCAGAGGTCCTATGCTTCATCTCTGCCTTCCTCTGTCTGTATATGACCATGTCACTCCTCTGCTCAAGAGCCTTCAGTAGCTCCCTATTACATAAAAGGCAAAATATAAACTCTATGGCCAGATAAATAAGGCCCTTCACGACATCTCTAGGATTGTTTCCTTATAAGAAACACTCTACTCTAAGCATTCTACTCTAAGCTAGCATATCTAATATATTCCCTAAGCCACTTTCTAGCTCTCAAGTTCTACGATTTTAAGCTACATAAGGAAAAATACAAACAAAATAGAGCAGTGGCATATTGTAGCAAAGTAGGAAGAGCACTGAGACCTGGGATCATGTTAGGTAAGTCATTCCTTCTCTTTAAGTTTCAATTTCTTCATCCATAAAATTGAGTTGATAAAACTTTCACTACCTACCTCACAAGATTGTGATTAGGAAAGGGCTTGGAAAGTTTTAAAGTAATGTGAGTTATTATTGTTATTATTATTAACCTAAATCTGTCTGTCTATTTTTATCCCATATTTATATAGAGCTTGATAACCTTATGGTTAGGAAATGGTTTGGAAAGTCTTAAAATAATATAATAAAATAGTGTGAGTTATTATTATTACTAACCCAAATCTGTATGTTTATTTTTATCCTATATTTATGTAAAGCTTGATAGTTTTAAGAGCATTTTCACCAGGGTCTGTAGAAAATGGCATCTGAGGTTCCTGCCAGCTCTGGCTCTATGATCCTATGACCTACATTATACTCTTGACCATCATAACTCTGTGATGTTGGTAGGACAAGAATGTAATCTGTAGATTAGGAAATCTGAGAACTCAGATCATTTGACTACTAGGCCAGTGTTCTTTCCTTGAGCAATGTCGTGGGAGAAGAAACAAGAGAAGAGACAATTTGAGCTGAATATTAATAAGGGAATCATGTAGATGAGTTACAGGACTTTAAACTAGTGAAATAGGTTAGATGTTGGATTTTTGGAAGAGACATTTTTGCAAAATTTGGGAGAAATTGAAGAAATTCTGAAGGATAAAAACTTTATGCCTAGATACTAGTCCATATTCTCCTTCCAGGTTATAAGAGAAGAAATACCAAGTATAATGAGGAAGACATAAAAAAGATAAAGGACCATAAAGGAGGACTGAGGAGTAGAATTTGAAAAGATAGACTACAGACAGGTAAGGAGAAAGTAGTTGGCAAAGCATGAAAAGAAAAGAAAAGGTACATGAAGCGTATTTTTTTTCAGTGGTTTTCAGTAATGTCTGACTCTTTGCAACTCCACATGGGGTTTTCTTGGCAAAGATACTGCAGTGATTAGCCACTTCCTTCTCTAGCTCATTGTACAGATGGGGAAATTGAGGAAAACAGGGTTAAGTGACTTGCTCAATTAGTAAGTATCTGAGGTCAGACTTGAACTCAGCAAGGTGAGTCTTTCTGACTCCAGACCTAGTTTTCTATTCATTGTGCCTAGTGGAGGGTTAGGTAAATTGATTAAGTGGATTTAAAAACTTTTAACTTAAAAAAAATTTATAAATGGATAGGTGCTTGGGGTTGAGGTATAAACACTTAAAAGTAGTTATAAGAAATAAGGGTGAATATCTCAACCATTTATGTAGCAAGGAAATTGTATAGTAACTTTCATCAAGCATGTGATATTTATATTTCTGTCACAGTCAAGTGAATGGTATTTCTGTTTGAAGTGTCAGCTGGTCTTTTCCTGGAGGAGTAGGTGAAGAGATTTGAAGGTGGCCTTTTCATATTCCCAATTGTTAGATAAGATGAAGGATTCCTAAAGAAAAAAAAAAGCAAGGGACAAAAGAGTGCTAAGGTGAAGGAAGGGAGACTTGCTTGACCTGTGTCTGTGTGATAAAGAATAGTGCTAAACAGAAGAGAAAGAAAAGGATAAGAGCACTTGCACAATCAATCAATCACTATTTATTAAATGCCAGGTACTGCGCTAAGCCCTAGAGATACAAAAAGAGGCAAAAGACAGTCCCTGTCCTCAAACAGCGTATAATAGAATGGGTGAAGCAACATGCAAAGAAATATGTACAAAGAAAGCTATTTATAGGATAAATGGGAAATTATTAACAAAGGGTAGTCACTATAATTATGAGAGGTCAGGGAAGACTTCCATTAAAAGATGGAATTTTAATTGGGACTTCAAGAAATCCAGGGGAGTCAATAGTCAGAGCTGAGGAGAGAGCTTTCCAGACATGGGGGAAAGCCTGAGAAAATGCTCAGAGCTAAGAGATAGAGTGTCTTTTTCATGGAACATCCAGTGTCATTGGATCAAATTGGAGTTTAAAAGCAAATTTGAGGTTCTTTCTAAAGAAAAGAGAACTGCATGCTCTGAGGAGGAAGTTGCTTGTTCTCCCAAGAACAGTAAATTAGATCAGTTGAAACTATCAGATAAGAGATGATCCATGAAGAGGCATGGGAAGAAGAGTAGCAACAGCTGATAATTCCCTGCCCCGGGTTACCTGAACCATTATTAAACTCTTACTATGTACCCGGGACTGTGCTAAGTCTGGAAATATAAATAAAGCAACACGACAGAATTTCCATTTTAAGGAAAGTGTCCAGGCCCTCCATGTCTCTATTTTCTCCAGATTCTATTCTTGCCTCTCCATACTTTCTCTACCACACCATACCTTTTTCTTTCCCAACCTTCAGTTTCTTTTACGTTATTTTTCATCATAAAATGTAAGCACCTTGAGTACAGGGGCTGTATTTCTTTTCTTTTTATTTGTATTCCCAGAATTTAGCACAGTAAGCTCTTAATACTTGTTGAGTTGACCAACATGATTTCCCTTTTAGACAGGATTAATGAAGTATTAGATGAAGGGAATATTGTGGATATAGTTTACCTTGATTTTAGCCAAGTTTTTGAGAGTCTCTCATACTGTTCTTATGAAGATGGAAAGATATTGAATAGATCATAATGGATGGATTCAAATGGCTTCAGAATGGCTTGAATGGTTGAACTCACTGTGGCACAAGGACACCAGGGCAGTCTTCCAGGGATCTATGCTTGGTCTTGTGTGATTTAACAATTTTATAAGTGACATATAATGAGGTATACTCATCAGATTTACAAATGACACAAAGCTGGTATGAGCACTTAACACACTGAATCCAAAAGGATCTTGACAGACACTGGACTCAATTATATATTATGAAATGAAATAGGGATAAATGTGAAGTCTTGCATTTGGACAGAAAAATAAACATCCCCAGTACCAAATTGGGGGGAGGGGCACAGATAGACAGTACTTGTTCTGAAAAAATATGCTAGTGGAGTGCAAATTCTGACAGCTAAGGGAATCTTGGTCTGCATTAAGAGTGACATGGCTTTCAGGAGTAGGGAGATGATGGTCCCATTATACTTTGTCCTCCTCAGACCTTATCTGGGTTACATCAGCAGAATTAATGTACTTCTCAATATTTAATGAAAATGAGTATATTCTTTAATGAGAAAGTATACTCTGGTTTCACAATATTTTATTCCATATATAACTTCAAAACAATTTTAAGTTTGCATTTTACTTCATGGGAATAAACCAAAAACCAAGTAAAGCAAAAGCAAGTTGGAAAAAAAATGTTTTGTATAACAACCTCTTATATTGGTTGACAAAGAGTTGTTGCTATTTTCTATTTTTCTTCATCATTAGCTAACAATAATAATGGATGATAATTAGCATCTATATAGTGTTTTAGGTTTGCAAAATTTTTACATACATTGTCTGATTTGTTCCTCACAACACCATGAAGATGTATTATTGTCCACAGGATCCAGTGACACTAGGCCTCCTTCCTTGACTCTCCATCTCCTGATTCTGTGAATTTTCATTGACTAAATATTCTCATGCTAGGAATTCTCTTCATTTTCACTTCTGCCTACTAACTTCCCTGACTTCCTTCAAGTCTCAGTTAAAATCCCACCTTCTACAAGAAGCCTTTCCTGTTTCCTTTGATGCTTATGCCTTCATCTTGAGGTTATCTCCCACTTATCTTCTATATATCTTGTTTGTATATAGTTTTTTTTTGCATATTCTCTCCCCTTTTAGATTGTAAGCTTCTTGTGGGTAGAGATGGTTTTTGCCTTTTTTTTTATTCCCGGTGCTTTAGTACAATACCTGACACATAGTAGGTGTTAAATAATTTCTTATTAACTTAGAGGCTTTGAGCCTTCACTGTAACCCATGAAACTTGAATTATCATGGAGAATGTATTTTTTGTCAGTAAAAATAGATTTATATTTGTATGAGTCTACAAAGTCTTATTCCAGAGCCTCATTGTGTCTTGAAGGTGTAACAACAATTCGGCTAGCAGCAGCTGTCGAGGTGTAAGACCCAACAAGACCAGCATACAGGAGCTGCCAGCACAGGTTCTTTGATCTGCTTTACTAAGGAAAGTAACTTTAAGGGGTTAACAATTTCACTTTAATCCAACATACAAATATCATTTGCTTAGTTCAGGAGGAAAAGCCAGCAACCTGAACTTCAGAGCAAATACAAACAAATTAAAAGCATACATTATAAACAGACCAAATACAAACCAATATCTGGGTTATCAAAGTTGGGGGGCAGTTACAACAGCTTGCCTAGAGTCACACACAACTCTTCCAGTGAGTGAGAGCCTCCAAACCAAAATCTGTGTTTCTTCAAAGCTGGGGGGCTCTAGAGGCTACCCAGTCTCCACACCAACACTCTTCCAATGAGTGAGAGCCTCAGATAAAATGCTAACCTTTGAGTTTTTATACCTGGTTAGGGCTGGAAGGATTCACACCTAATCAGCAAAAGGGTGTGAGCCTGGGGCTTAGCACCTAGTAAGACTTAATCAAAGGCACTTGATTACTTTAGCATTCTAAAAGAGAAAATAGTAAAAAATTCCCATCTCAATTACCAATACAGAAAGTGACCCTGAGTCCCTAAAAGCTATGCTAGTGGAGTGCAAACTCTAACAGGTTCTATCAAGTTGGGAAGGTTTTGATTATAATTCTAATGGCAGATTGCATCTACTTTTAGAATTAGCCTAGTTAAGTACAGAGAGGCTCAGCCTCAGTAGACTGGTCACTTAGTGATGTTTTCTTTGGTTATGGGACCCCAGGAAACAAAGAACAATTCAAAATGGTCCTCAGTACTTCCACTTTTGCAGTTATAGGGGAAGAGAAGCAGAAGAAGTCAGGATGAGGGTTTATTTTGTATTCCACGAATTTTCTGGTTATCAATTTTAAATTATTTTTTTTTACTTGACTCTAGTATTCCCTAAGAAACCATCATATTGTCCTCAAAAGTGATCATTCTATTTCTTTATTTTTGCCTATGCTTATTCTCTTAATTCGTTTTTCTTGTCATCACTATAGCTAGCATTTCCAGTGTTATATCAAGTAGTAATAATGGTGGTGGACAGACTTGCTTTATCCCTGATCTTATTGAAAAGGCTTCAAATTCATCCTCGTTACACATAATTCTGCATCTTTGTTTTATAAATATGATACTTGTCATATTAAAGAAAGATCCATTTATTCTTATTATTTACAAGTGTTTTTTAAATCGGAATGGATGTTATACTTATCAAAAACATTTTCTGCCTCAATTGATATATCATATAGCTTTATTGTTCTTTTCACTGTCAATTATCTTGATAGTTTTTCTAATGTTGAGCCTCCCCTGCCTTCTGGCTTTCTTTCTCTATTTGACTCTTCCTGATTTATGTATGAATACTATATCTGTATCATGGAAGGAATTTGGTGGAGTCCTTTTTCATTTTTTTTCAAATATTTTGTAGTATAGAAATTAATTGTTTTTTAAATATTTGATAATATTAACTTGTAAATCTTTTGGGTCCTATGTTTATGGTTTATTTTGGCTGGGAGAGAACTCATGGTTTATTAAATTTCTTTTTCTGAAATTGAGCTATTTAACTTCTCTATTGTTCTCTTGGTTTGTATATTTTTATTTTTATAACCATTAATTTAATTTAGACTGTCAGTTTCATGGGCTTATGATGAGGAAATAATTTCTTATAACTCCCTTTACTTCTTTTTCAATGGTTGTGAATTTACCTTTTTCATTTTTGATATTGGTAATTTAGTTTCCTTTCTTTTTAAAATATCAAATTTGCTAATGGTCTGTCTAGTTTATTTTTAATTACTAATTCAGAGTTTGTTTTTGATTTCCTTTTTGTTGATTTCCTCTTTCATTTTCAGGATTTCTATTTTGGTGTTTTGGAGTCTTCACATTTGCTGTTTTCTATTTTTAAAGTTTCATATGCAATTCATCGGTCTACTCTTTCTTTAAATTGTTAGTGAAACCAGTGTTTAATGATGCCATTCCCCCTACGGGCAGTGCTTGGCCTCATCCCTAAAACTTATACAAAAATGTTGTCTAATTTGTATCATTATCTTTAATGAAATTATTGAAAGTTTCTATGATTCATTCTTTCACCCACCCAAGTTCATTGCAATCTGCTTCTGTTCCCCTGTCCCTCTACTTACTCAAAGCCCTATCACAGGTTTTATCTTTTCTTTTAAACTTCCTCATGATTCACCCACCTTAGTTAGATCTGTTTTATTGAGACTAATCCCTCCTTAAATCTATTTTCCACCTTATTTCATTTTTCCCTTTCCCCCTTTTCCTCCTGTTTCCTTGTAAGTGAAATTCTGTATACAACTCTGTGTGTGTGTATGTGTGTATTTTACCCTCTTTTGACCAGTTCAGATGAGGGTGAGTTTCAAGTGTCTCCCACTCCCCTTATCCTTTCTTCCTGTTTACATAATCTACTTGCATACTCTATGTGAGAATTTCTCCCACCCTTCCTCTCATTTTTTCCACCCATGGTGTATTCCTTTTGCCTCCCTTTCCTTTTTATTAAGATCATGAAAACATTAAAAAAAAAAACCCAACCTATTCATAAGCCCTCTGCCTTATTAGATTTGCTCTATGACCTCCAATCCAGATAGGGTTCTGAGGGTACACATGTATTATCCTTTCACTCCCTTATGTTTGCTATTTTATCTTTCTCCTGTTTCTTTGTTTCAATTTAAAGTTGCTATGCAAGACCAGAAGTAGGAGCTATTGACTGTGGCTCCTCAGTACTTTAATTCTTTCTTTCTGACTGCTTGCAATACTTTTTCTTTGACCTGGAAGCTCTGAATTTTGGCTATAATATTCCTGGAAGTTTTCATTTTGGGATTTCCTTTAGGAGATAGCTGGTATATTCTTCTATTTTTACTTTGCTCTTTATTTCTAAGAAACCCGGGTAATTTTCTTTTATGATTTCTTAAAAATGGTGCATAGGTTCTTTTCTGAGCCATGACTTTCTTTTGAGTACAGTGATTCATAAACAATCTTTTCTTGAACCATTTCAAGGTCAGGTTGTTTTTGCTATGAGATACCTTATATATTCTTTTATTTTTTCAGTATTTTGAATTGTTTTAATGTTCTTATATTTCATGGCATTATAACTTCTATTTAGCTGATTCTATTAGATATACTATCTAATGTTATCCTTTCAATAACTTTGGGAAGTTGTTGCTAATATTATCCTCAGATAATGAGGATGAGGAAACTGACACAACAGAAGTTAAATAACTTGCCCAGGGTCCATAGGTAGGAAGTGTCTGGGTCACATTTGAACTCGGGTCTTTATAAATCCAGGTTTAGTGCTCTATCTTCTATATCACCCAGCTGCTTCTGAAATAGTCCAGCATCTGATTGTTTAGGATCATAGAATTTACACAAATTATCATCTAAATGATTAGAGTTATGATTTCAGAGATTTTCTGGTACAATCCTTCCATTTTACAGATAAGGAAGTTGAAGTTCAAAGAAAAGAAATGAATTGCACAGTGTTGCTCAGTGGGAAAGTTGCAGAGCATGGAATTGGATGCAGTTTCTTTGATCACAGAGCCAGGGCTCTTTCTACCGAGCCACACAGCCTCTTGTCTCTTATGAACTTCTAGTCATTTATTACCAAACTGTTTCTCTCCTGTGGTCCTAAATTCTATTTCCTCTAATAAAGTCTTTCATGATGAAGAGAAGTGAATGGATGCTTTTTGGAAATTTAATTCAGCAAACATCTATTCATTTTTTCCCAAGAGATTCAAAGTGAATAAGTCACATTTCTTGCCCTGAAGGAATTTAAAATCTAGTGAATATGTAATTAACTCCTACACTTGATATAGCCACCTAATTTTCTAATTCTCTTTCATTATTTAGATGCACTTGTGACTAACTCATTTGACCTTTGATTTAATTTTTACCAAGATTATGTGGGGAAAATATGAAGAGTAATACAACAGATGCCTATAGTTGTGAATTGAATTGGTAATTGTATCTTACACTTATATAGTGCTTTACTATCTACAGAATACTTTACATGTATTTATTCCATTTGACCCTCACGGTAACCCCATGAAGTTAGTGGTGTAAGTGTTCTTTCCAATTTTGAAGCTGGGTAAATTGAGACTCAGAGGGGTTAAGTTACTCATCCACGGTCTTTTTTTCTGCTATTCTCCAGGAACCTGCGGCCTCGAGTGGGTGTGGCCTTTTGACTGACTCCAAGTTTTACAGAGCAAATCCTTCATTAGGGAATTTTTTTCTGTGAGGTTTGGATTCAGTCAAAGGGAGGCACTTGAGGACTCAGAGGGCTACACGTGGCTTCGAAGCAGCAGGTTGCCCACTCCTGATGGGGGCTTTAGATATCTTTAAATGACTATATTATCTACTGACCACCAGATGGCAATGTCACTCCATGAAATCAGGACCTTTTCCACTTTAAAATGTCACCCTGCTTTCCAGGGAAGGAAGTTAGAATTTTTTTCTATTGAAAATGAGAAGAGAGGATTTCTAGAATGTCTATGTTTAGGTAGAAAGTTTAGGTAGAAAATGAAGCACTATGATGAATTTTGGTAGTTTACCCTTTTAAAAAAATTTAAAATGTTGCGCCTCCTCCTCCCTAGTTCTATTGGCCTTGAAGAACAGTGTTAGTGAGGGATAGCTAACTGTCAGTGTTTGACAAGCATTAATATTCCCCTGATGTTCCTCTCTTGTCTCTCTCTGCCTCCCATCACCTGTCTTCTCCTTTTCCCTCATTCTCTTATTCTCTTTTATCACTCCCTCTCTTTCCTCCTTTGCCCTTTGTCTCCTTTAATTGGCCATAAGATTAGAACGGGCACATGCATTTGTAATATATTGTATTTATTGAATAGTTTGATGTACTTTGACCTCAATAATGAAAGCTCACATTTATGGAATCATAAGAGTTCAAATTCTGGCTCTTTTAATTTACTTGATGTGTAATGATCAAAGACGCTTAATCTCTCTGTGCCTCGGTTGACTCATTCATAAAGTGGGGGATGATAATATTTGCTCTTTCTATATAATGAGGCTATTATGAAGTAAAAATGAGGTGGTGCATTTGAAAGCCTCTGTAATTTAGAAAAATAGTAATTGCATAATAAATTGCACAATAAAAATGAGAAATACACTCTGTTTTGTTAAAGTGCAACAACAGTAATTCTGTGAGGGATGCAATTCACTAAATATTTATGAAGCGCATGCTATGTGTAAGTATTATATCACTATTTGTAGACGATAAACTGAGGTATGGAGAGATTAAATGACTCATCCAAGGTCACAAGCTCAGAAGTAGTATGGTGGGGACCTGACCCTAAATTTATCTTACTCATAAATTTCAGAGCGCTTTCAGCTGTAACGGATGGTCTTTCCACAGAATTTAAAACATGAATAATGGCACATTTTCCAATTCACCTCTCAAAAAGTCCTCCATGAAAAACAAAATCCAAATTAAGTTATTTTGTGGACATGTAACTAATATTATTGTTAGTGTTATTATTATTATTATTAATTATTATTATTATAAATGGTGATAGTTTGTGAGCGAATGGCCCTCCAAAGAACAAAATTTCTCCTGGAGCCTTAATTAGGATGGAATGAGTAGGGTCAGTGTGCCAATACCACTTTTTTTTTTAGGACACTTTCTTTCCCTTCACCCCACCTCCCCCCACCAAACTGTAGTCTCTTTTCACATCTCCTCCCCAGTATCAGTCAGTCTTTCAGTTCAGAAACCTCTTGCTGTCTTAAGGTCCAATTCTTTCCCCTAGCAGTTACATACCAGGTGACTTCCCTACCCATAATCCCCACCCTTCACCCTCTCCTTGCACTAGGTGCTAAACTTGCTAGTTATGGCTTTGTTTTTTGTATTCTTGAAGCACTTTCTCTTATGATTTAAAAAAAATGACCTTGGGGATAAAGACTATATTTCTTTATTTAAATCAAGCACTTAAAACTCATTACTCAACGAATTTATCATCATTGTGGATATTCTCTCTAACATCACAACCCATTTATTTATTTATTTATTCGTCTGTCTGTCTATTTATTTGTTTATTTTTTGGCCCATAATTTTTTTTCAATTCTTATTTTACAACACTTGGTTCTATATGATTTTGAGTCCCAGATTTTCTTCCTCCCCCCTCCTCCCCTCCCTCCCCAAGATGACACAATGCATTTATTCTTGCAATCCTTTGTGACTTGTTTATATCCCACCATAATGGGATGTCTGCTGGGGGTGGGGGTGTTCCTTGATATCTCCAGACATTGAGAAGATGCCAGTGGAGTACACTGATTGTCCAGCACTCATCTCTTACTCTTCTCATGAGACCAGCCCTTTTCTCCCCACACATACACTTCTTTGATGACATCATTTATATTACTTTCCCTTTGTAATTCTCTGTTTTTAGTATGCTACAAAGTACTCAAACCCCACCATCCACTTTTCTATTGCCTTCTGGGGATACTTAGTTTTAAAATATTTGGAGATTTTTGTGTTACATGTCTTAAAACCACACAACAATGCAGGAAGAGTACTGGTATTTAAAACTTGAGCCTTTATTTCAGGGAAAAGTTTAGGATGATTAAAAGAAATCTGAAATTTCCCAAAAGCAATATAGTCAATACAGTCCCAAAAGCAACCAGTTTTGGGTTAAACGCAGTAACATTTTAGTTAAAAAATGAGATAAATGTGATAAATATGCATATTTTCAGACAGGTGCATTTATGTCGAGTCATGTCTAGAGATAGACTAGCTGACATCATAAGGTCTCTTGGACAGCCATTAATAGGGAAGATAATGTTATGTCTGTTTTTGTACTGAATGTAGGAGGGTTAGGGAGGTAATTTTAACTTTAACATTACCTGTTCTCTGAAAAGTCGTGATGTAGAGTTAAGAGCCCTGGAATTGGAATTGGAGAACCTGGGTTCAAATTCCAGCTCCACTACTTACCTAACCTGTGTCAAACCCTAACCTTCAGCAATATGAAACAGTATAAATAAATGGGTTTATGAGAATTTAGAAAGTGCATTGATACTCATTAAAAACCATTATAACTTCATCAAGAATTGGCTGTACCAGCTTAATGTCATTTCCTTTTTGACAACATTGTTACACCAGCAATTTAAGGAAATTCTGTAGACAAAGAATACTTAAATCTCAGCACAGCATTTGACAACACCTCTCTTGTTAGCCTTGAGGACAAGATAGAAATTTGGACTCAATGATTGCAAAGTTAGGTGTATTTGCGTCGTTGGTTGGTTGTCGTCCTTTATTCTTGAGGAGGACCAAAGTGACATCATTATGCTAGAGTTAAGTTACAGTGAGTCTGACTGTGGCGGATCAGACCAATACAAACTTGCAATGCTCTACACAGGTCAGGCACAAATAGTCCATGTGAACATTTGTGGTAGATTCTTTCATTCGAGCTACTTCCATTCTGCTTTGCTCATAGAGCACAGTGGCTTGCCTGATAAGGGCTCTCCATGCTGATGGGCCCTGTGCCAGTGTCTTCCAGGTCACACAATCAATTCCAAAGTTCTTAAGAGAGACCTTGAGGATGTCCTTGTATCGTCTATTCTGACTACCATGTGAGTGCTTGCCCTGTGTGAGTTCTCCATATAAAATAGTTGGCAAGTGTATGTTTTGCATTTGAACAACGTGGACATCCCATTGGAGTTGTATAGAATGAATGGATCCAGTTAAGAATAGTCATAGTCCTTGTCAACTTACATGGAAGCCTCCAGTTGAGTGACCATTAAGAAATGGTATTACTCTAAGGAAATGTGCAAAAGTTATAGCTCTTAAAGAACACACTTCAGATATTGCAGTGGCTGTTGGTGTGGGATAATCAAGCATTTTAGGACCATTCAAGCCCATGAAGAAATTGTATTGATCACATCAAAGGCTTAATGGAAAATGCAGTTGAAGAAGAAAAACAGCTCTGAGAACTGACAAACTATTGCTGCAAAACAGTATAATTTATCACATAAAACAATCAAAGGATTTCAGAGGCACCTGGCAGCTGAAGAGGCTGATAGGGAGTCCTCTACTGTGCAGCATAGACTTTTTGAATATGAAGTACAATAAATCTGCCTTTTTAAAAACTGCTCATCTTTATTGAGAATGGAAAAAAAGCTTATCATTGGCAAGACAGTACAAATACTATAGTACTGAAGACTGGAAAGAGCAATTTTTATAGAGTTTTTTCTTTTTTCATTTAAGGATATACCAAAACTGTTATCAGAAGAAATCTAGGGTGAGCCTATAAGATTTGGGCATCTCATGAGATTGTAAAACATGTAAAGGTATGCTTAATATCTAACATACTAAAATTATGATTTTGTGATTAAGAATTCACTAGTATGCGTCAAAATCTTATGTACTCAATTCCAAATCATATCAAACAGGTAATTGTATCACAAGGAGTCCTCTTTTAACATTTCATATGGCTTAGATGGCCTCTGAGTCTCCAGTTCCAGAGACAGATTTTTGGCCCAGAGAAATATTTTTAAAATATATAATAAATAATAATAAATAATATAATATATATAATAAATAATAAACAATAATATAATAAACAAAATATAAAATAAAAAGAGTTGGGCAAAATTGGAATGGTTCTTAGGTTGCCCCTTTGGGCAATTTCCTTTTGGAATAAAAACCTAGGGGTAAACTTAACTGACCATGATTTACAGAAATTGTGCTAGACCAATCTGATCATCTGATCTTTTTTTTTTTCATTCCTGGTACTGGTGTATATTGCATGGGGACACTGACAACCAGATCACAAAGCAATATCTCTGTGCACAGACTACTTCCCTATGCAGTGGAAGGAGTTCCAAATTAATCTTTGTGGTGCTGAAGGCTCCCAGCCTTTGGATTCATCTACTCTCATTTCATCTTTAGGCCCTCTGCTCCATGCTTAGCTGAAATGACTTTCCTGGACCCTCTCCCCAAATGTTCCATTAGGATTCAAGCTCCATTCTCAACTGTTCTTTGAAAGCACATCTAGAACACACACTCACTGATAGCACAGTCTCTTCTTCCAAGGTACAGTACTCTCAGCCTTGGTGCTGTCTTGTAGATGCCCCTAAAATCCAAGGAGATATAGGGAAAATCTTCCATGGAAGGGGTAACCCCTGTATTATTTTCCTGTTTTAAAGGCACATTATTCCAAGCTCTTGTCAATGAGCTGTCTTATGTGATGATCTGATTTCCGCCCCTGGAAGTCTTCACAAAGAGCTAGATTATCACTAGCGGTTGCTATGGATACCTAAATGATATCCATTTAGGAATGAGTTGGCCAGTTGATGGCTGAGTTCTCTTCATATTCTGAATTTCCATCATTTTTGTGAAAGTAGGCAAAGAATGGGTGAAGGCAGCTATCAACAGTTACTATAAATTTGCACGGGTCAACTTTGTGTATTGACTGGAATTTGATTCTCAGGTGGAGTGGCCCCTCCCCACTCCCCATCCTCACTCCAGTTTGTGCTTGCTGCACAAAAGCTATAAATACAGAAGGAAATATTAGGTTATAGGTGATCTACATTGACCAACCTTATAAAAACATTTGATAGATGTAGTATTCTTGGGTACTGGCTGCTACAAAATGAGTCTGGCTGCCCTTGAGAAACCCATTTGGGTTAAGGCCACTCTAAAGTACCATGGCCACTGGTATTAGAGCTTATAGTGTCTTCTGACCCATTCAATTCAAATTCACATCAATTTATTAGCAACCTCTCATGTGCAAGAAATTGTTCTAAGATCTAGGAATGCAGAGATAAAAAAAAACTTTCAAAGAATTTACATTCTACATATTCTAAGGGAGGGGACAAAGCATACATAAGTAAATATAATTTGAAATTTGAGTGAGGAGATAATATTCACAACTAGGGAAGTCAGGAAAGGAGTCATGGTAGAGGTGGTTTGTGAACTGAGTGAGACGTAAAGAAAATGAAGGATTCCAAGAGGTAGATATAAGGAGGAATGCATTTTCAGGCAAATATTCAGAGGTGTGTGATATAATGTTATGTTTAAAGGACCATTTGCAGTCCAATTGTAATGGAATAATATATAACTTGAAAGCTAGTTTGTAGTCAGAATGTGCAAGTCATTTAATGGCAGGGTAAAGAGTTGTATGTTCTCCTAACTGGGAGAGCAAAAGATAGATACTGAAGGAATTTGAGCAGGAGATTTACATGTAAGATCTATACCTTAGGGAGACTTTTGGCAGTGATATGGAGAATGGATTGAGGAGGAGAAGCCTAGAAGCTAGATGATTAACAAGGAAGATATTACAAATCCAGGTAAGTGATGACGAAAGCATGAACCAGAGCAGTGGCTCTGTGAGTAGAAATAAGGGTGGATCATTCAGGTTGAGATATTTACCAGACAGCTGGCAATGCAAGATTGGAGACAGAAAGAGAGATTGTGGTCATGCTAGTAGAGGAGGGGGCCACCTAAGTAAATTTGTTGTGTAGATCAAATAAAATATTTGTGAAGCATCCAGCGCAGTGCCTGGGGCACATGAGGTGCCTAATAAATGCTTGTTTCATTCCTTCCTTCTTGACTTGAAGGCCAGATATCTGTACACAGTGCTGTGCTGCCTCTCATGATTCTGGGAACTCTTTAATTGTCTCAGTTTAAGTGGTTTCTACAGATACTAGGAACACGTAGTTTCATTGTTTAAGCCTGCAGTTGTTTATCGTCATAACAGTAGCTGACATTTGTATAAAAAGAAATTTTTCCACTCTCTCAGAAAGGTAGTCCTTAGTTCTCACATTCCACAAAGGATAATCCAAAATGCTTATTAACGTAGGTGGAGGTCAGTCACAAGGATTTGTGAACAAAGTGAGATAGAAGTAAACAAAACCGGAAAGCAAGAGTCAGTGAAGCATGATGTTTGAACCAGAGATTTCAGTGTGTAATATATTCTTATGAGAACTGAGATACCATTCCTCAGTTTTCTATTTGCACTCAGAGGCAGAGAGTGGCATAAGGGAACACGTGCTGGTTTTAGATTTAGAAGACCTGAGTTCGAGTCCCAGCATTGACATTTATATAATGGTGGACAGACCAATGAGAAGCTAGCCTTTATGAGCATGCTCAGCATGCTTGAATTGATGGACTCTGGAGCATATATAGGAGTTCTATGGCTTTTCTGAGGTCTCTCTCTCTCTCTATCTCTCACCTCTGATACTCTTTCTCCTAGACACAGCAGGAACGATAGAGTCATGTTCTTGTGTCCCTGTTATTGACCTAGGTGGGGAGAGTAGGCCACTGGCACTCTCTCTAGCCAGAGGATCATAACAGTTATTAGCTACTCACTCAGCTGCAGCCAAAGAAGAAAAAAAGATAAAAATTGCCCCTGTTAGGGTCTTGTGTATGCTCAGCTGTTCTGGCTCAGCAGCCTAAAGAGTCATAGGATATTTGCCCCCTTCTGTCCTAAAGAACTACGTGGTGTTAGACTGCTTTGTTGGATCTTGTTGAGTAGTTGTTGGGTTCTTTTTAGTAGAGGCTATCTTTCAGTGACAGGGAAAATTGTTTAGTGTATCTCTCTTTTAAATTTATGAAGCACATTGACTTCCTTCTGGACAATGGTCAGATATAATCACGGGAACACATTGTGAAGAAGGTTGGGAGAGGGAGAGGAACGAAGAAAAGGCTAGAATATACACACTGAACAAAATAAATCATTTAATTGCAAACTATTATTTGATTCTCTTGTATTCACAGCCTGATTCAGAGCTGTCAAGTCCAATGAAGAATGTTGCATTGGAAGAGAGGCTTTGACCCATAATCCTATAGTGAATTCATCAACATGGAATAGTGAATAGCACTTTGGTGTCAGGAGAGGCTTGACTTTGACTTCTGAAGCTGACACCCACTAGCTCTGGGGCCATGGACAAGTTAACCTTTTTGAGCCTCAGTTTCCTCATGTGTAAAGTGGGAATAATAATTATACTTATCTACAAATTTGTTGCAAGCAATGGATGAGATAATGCATACAAGAGCTTTACAAATATTAAAATACTCTATGAGTGTTAGCTATTAGTACTAACTGGATGTAGCATGCTTATAAGAAGTGAAACTAAAATACTATCAGATCAGAAAGATCTTTGCCAAAGCTATTTGTAATATGGACCTTGCTCTGAACAGCTACTTTGGTGGAATTGTGGTTTCTTCCATCCCATTGTTCACTAATCCTGTGGCATTATCTACCCAGATGGTGTCATATCAGACTGCTATTTCTGTTCTTCTAGAGAAAGATGGGTTTGAAAGGTTTCCATACTGGAAAAAAACCATAATGATTAAGTACATACAAAAGAAAAACATTATGATGGATAATCAGAGGAAAATCAATGGTTCCCTTTTTGCATTATAAATAATGAAATTTATATAGTCAACAGCTCTTAACCAGACGATGGGTGTGACATTTCATGGGAAAAAAAAAACAAAAACCAGCCAAACAAACAAACCCAAACCCAACAAGCAAACCACATCAGGACAAAACCTATCCATTTCTAAAAGAAGTATTAATGATGTGATTAGCATACCCATAATTAATCTACCTCTAGAGATATTTCATGTTTTTTTAGGGAGATAATAATAAATAGGATTTTTTTTTTACCCCACCATTACTTATTGTTGATAGTGGGATTTCAGAATAAGACTTTCTTTGTTTAAAAAACCCATTCTATTTGGTTTTAACAGCTAAGATTGTCTTGTCACCTCTTCTCCCACGAGACTTCCCCTGTAATCCCCAATGAGAACTAAAGAAAAACAAAATTTACTATAAACATGTATTGTCAACCAAAACAAATTTCCATATTGGCCATATACAAAAAAAGTATCTCATTCAACATTCTAAGTCCTTCCCCACTGTGTCAGGAAGTGGGAATCATGCTTCATCTTTAGCCTTCTGGAAACCTAGTTGCTCATTACACTAATAAGAATTGAGCAAAATAATATTCCATCACATTTATACACAATAATTTGTTCATCCATTCCACATCATCAAGGGTAATAGACAAAGTCCAATTAGACAAGGCCTGGGATTGATTCTGCAATGTCTTTATGATCTACAGATATCAGGAAGGGGAAAGGAAGGGGAAAAGGAATACACTGTGGAGAAAGAAAAGTTAGAAAAGATTATTTCACATAATCAAGCCCCAAAAGTAGATATTTATACAAACAAGGTAGTGGGGGTGGGAGGAAGCGGCTAACACTTGAACTTCACTCTCATCTGAACTGGTCAAAAAAGGGAAGAATACGTACTCATACATATACACACAGTTGAGTACAGAAATATATTTCACTCAATAGGGAAATAGGGGGGAAAAGACAGAAAGGAGACAGAGGAATTAGAGGGAGGGTAAATTGAGGGAAGGATTAGTCTTAAGAAAAACATACTCTAAGGATGTACAAAAATGTTTATAGCTCTTTTTGAGGTGGCTGATGAGACCAATATGAGCCCAGAATGCTCTGCCACAGGTTGGGCACAAATAGATCATGTGAACATTTGGGGTGGTTTCTCTAAATGTGAGCATCTCACATTTCTTTTGAGCTTCTTCAATTCTGCTTTGCTCATGGAGCACAGTGCTTCCTTTGATGCCATCATGCCACATCCTTTGCCAGTCTTTCCCATGTCAAGCAATCAATTCCAAAGTTCTTCAGAGAGACCTTGAGGGTGTCCTTGTATGGCTTCTTCTGACCTCCATGTGAGCACTTGCCTTGGGTGAGTTCTCTGTAACATAGTCTTTAGGCAAGCAGACATTTGGCATTCAAACAATGTGGCCAGCCTGTTGGAATTGCAGTCTCTGTAGCAGAGTTTGAATGCTTGGCAGTTTAATTTAAGAAAGTATCTCAGTGTCTGGTACCTTGTCCCACCAGGTGATGTTCAGAATCATCCTAAGACAGCTCAAATGGAAGAAATTCAGTTTCTTGCATGACACTGGTATACTATCCAGGTTCCACAGGCATATAACAATGAGGTCACATAAGAACTCTGTAGACTTTCAGTTTGGTAGGCAGTCTAATATCTCTTCTCCCCCACACTTTCCTTCAGAGCTTCCCAAACACTGAGTTAGCTCTGGCAATGTGTATGTTAACCTCATTATCAGTGTGTACATTCTTGTAAAGTATACTGCCAAGGTAAGTGAACTTATCTATAGTATTCAAAACTTCTCCATTTGCTGTAACTGGTAGTTCCACATATGGGTTGTGCTGTTGCTGGCTGGTGGAGCACCTGTGTTTTCTTGGTGTTAATTGTTAGACCAAAATTAGCACAAGCAGCAGAGAATTGATCTATACTTTGTTGCATCTCAGCTTCAGAGGCTTCATTGAGTGCACAAACATCTGCAAACAAAAAGTCATGTACCGATTCTCCCTCCACTTTAGTCTTGGCTTGTAGCCTTTTCAAGTTAAATAATTTATCATCAATGCAGTGCTGACCTCAATGCCATGTTTCTCTTCGTTGAAGGTGTCTGACAACATTTCCAAAAATATCATGCTAAAAAGTATGAGAGTAAGCACACAGCCTTGCTTCACTCCATTGTTGATGGGAAAGTGCAAGAGCATCATGCATTATCCAGAACACAGGCAATTAAACTGATGTACGATACTGATGAACCAGGCAACTAAATTTTGATATAATTTTCTATAAGCCCTCATGGCACATAGTAGGTGCTTATAAATGTTTGTTGGATAGAATTGAATTGAAAGGAAGAGATGGCAACCAACAGTTTCAAGGATGTAGAGAGATAGAAGAGAATTAGTATTGAGTTTGGTCCTTTCTCATTGTTCATTCATGGTTTTCCTTTTTGTGTTTTGCTTCACTCCTGTGTTTGAACTTCAAAATATTCCCTACAGTTCTGGCCTTTTCATAAAGAACACTGAGAAGCCCTCTATTTCATTACAATTCTATTCCTTCCCCTTTTTCTCCCCCACCCTATTATACTCAGTTGTGCTGGTTCTTGGTTGTAAGCTCATAGCCTTTGTTTTCTGGAATATTATATTCCAAGTTCTCTGCTCCATGATAGTGATGACTGCTACATCATATATGATCCTGACTGTGGCTCTTTAGTACTTGAATTCTTTCTTTCTGACTGCTTGCAGTATTTTTTCTTAGACCAGGAATCTCTGGATTTTGGCTGGGAGTTTTCATTTTGAGTTTTCTTTCAAGAAGTGACTTGTAGATTGTCCTTTGGCTCGAAGAGATCTGGGCAATTTTCTTTTAAGATTTCTCAAAAATATGGTATCTAGGCTTTTTTTTTGGCCAGGGTATTCAGATAGTCCAATAGTTCTTAATTTTTTTCTCCTCTATCGGTTTTCCAAGTTTATTGTTTGTCTTACCTTACATTTTCTTCTATCTTTTGAGTCTTTGACTTTAACATTTCTTCATTGCCTCATGAAGTCATTTGTTTCTAATTGTTTCATTCTAATTTTCATGGAGTTTGTTGCTTGCACAAAATTTTGTGCCTCTTGTGCTAAGTTGTGCCTTTCCAATTTTTCTTCCATATCTCTTATTTCTTTTCCATTATTTTCTTAAGTGCTCTCATTCCATTTATTAAAATACATTTTCAGCTATTTTAGAACACTTGCTTCATGTCTTCCAGAAATTCCAGTTGAATTTGTGCATAAGACATGTTTTTCAGACAATTCTCTTCTTTTGCATTTGTGTCTTGAGTATTTCTGCCACCTTATATGCTCATTATAGTGGAGTTCTTTTTTTGTTTGCCAATTCTTCTAACCTGCTTCCTGATTTCAGACTTGATGTTAGGGCTGGGCTCCTTGGCACTTCAGGAGAGATAGTTTGGGCTGATCCTGTTACTGTTTTCTTGGTATTGTGTTATTCCAGCATCTCAGGGAAAGGCTGGGGATCTATGAGCTTTTACTTCTCTCATAGTGGCCAGATATAGGATAAAATATGATTATTAACCCCTATTCTGAGCTCTGTAAGTTCTTGACCTGGGTTTGGGTCTGGGCAAGAACAGACTGCTGCTGGATTCTGTCCTAATAGCCAGCTAGAAAGCTCTATTGGTTCAGTGGAAGGATTGCAGGCTCTCCTTTGGTCTAATATTCCTGCCTTAGTTATTTCTCTCTAAGATGGGCTAGATGTTGGAAGTGAGTCACTGCCTAGAGCTTGGGATCTGAGACATACTTCTGTTGGCTTCTGAACCTTTTCCTTTATCCATACACTGTCCAGGGCTTCCCTATCTGGGAATGCTACCCACAGGTCCCCTTCTCATTCTGCCTTGGATCTGTGATCCAGAACTAGATAGTGGGTAACAAAGTTATCAGGTGGCACCTCTCCCCATTGTGATACCCTTGTATGGATTTGGTGGAGCCTGAGTATAGTCTGGAATCTCCTTTTGCTCCATGCACAGACTCTCCCTGTGCCCTGCAGTGCTCAGCTTGTGGCTTGCTCTTGGCCTGACCTCATCTTTAGTGTTCTGCAGTCATCTTTCTCTGTCTCCTTATGCTGAGCTAGGCTGGATGAATGACTCACTGAGGCTATTTCTGGATTTCTCCCATCAGGATTCTGTCTAGTGCATTTTCTAGATCTGTTTGGAGGAGTAGATGGAGGTGAGTTCTCAGCAATACCTCCTATTACTTTGTCATCTTGGTTTTGCCCCAGAAGAGGGCTTTCTATGTATAGAATCAGAATTGTACAGTTGGAAAAGGACTTAAATATCACCCATTGAATGTCAATATTAATTTTCCCAATAGTCCTAAAAATATTCAACCACTATTTGTAAAGGTTTTTTTTTTCAGAGAAACTCATTACTACACAAATTGGCCCATTCTCTTTCTTTTTTTTTTTAAACAGAGCTTTCCTTAAAATAATAAGTAGTATTTTTCTTTTTTTTAGTTTACTTTATTTAATGTATTTAGTTTTCAGCATTGATTTTCACAAGAGTTTGAATTACAAATTTTCTCCCCATTTCTACCCTCCCCCCACTCCAAGATGGCCTATATTCTGATTGCCCTGTTCCCCAGTCAGTCCTCCCTTCTGTCACCCCACTCCCCTCCCATCCCCTTTTCCCTTTCTTTCTTGTAGGGCAAGATAAAATTCTACGCCCCATTGCCTGTGTATCTTATTTTCTAGTTGCATGCAAAAACTTTTTTTTTTGTTTTTAAACATCTGTTTTTAAAACTTTGAGTTTCAAATTCTCTCCCCTCTTCCCTTCCCACACACCCTCCCTAAGAAGTCAAGCAATTCAACACAGGCCACATGTGTATCATTATATATAACCCTTCCACAATACTCATGTTGTGAAAGACTCACTATATTTTGCTCCTTCCTAACCTATCCCCCTTTATTGAATTTTCTCCCTTGACCCTGTCCCCTTTTGAAAGTGTTTGTTTTTGATTACCTCCACCCCCATCTGCCCTCTCTTCTATCATCCTCTCCCTTTTTTTATCTTCTTCCTCCTTTTTTCCTGTGGGGTAAGTTACCCTATTCAGTATGTATGGTATTCCCTCCTCAGGTCAAATATGATGACAGCAAGATTCACTCATTCTCCCTCACCTGCCTTCTCTTCTCTTCCTACAGAACTGCTTTTTCTGCCACTTTTATGCGAGATAATTTACCCCATTCTATCTCTCAATATATTCCTCTCTCATCCCTTAATTTGATTTTATTTCTTTTAGATATCATCCCTTCATCTTCAACTCACCCTGTGCCCTCCCTCTCTATCTTTCTCTCTCTCTCTCTCTCTCTCTCTCTCTCTCTCTCTCTCTCTCTCTCTCTATATATATATATATATATATATATACAATACATATATACATACATACACACACATATATACATACAGCCCACCCCTATATATATACATATACACATATTCCCTTCACCTACCCTAATACTGAGGTCTCATGAATCATACACATCATCTTTCCTTGTAGGAATGTAAACACAACAGTTCAACTTTAGTAAGTCCCTTGCAATTTCTGTTTCTTGATTACCTTTTCATGCTTCTCTTGATTCTTGTGTTTGAAAGTCAAATTTTTTATTCAGCTCTGGTCTTTTCACTGAGAAAGCTTGAAAGTCCTCTATTTTATTGAAAATCCATATTTTGCCTTGGAGCAAGATACTGAGTTTTTCTGGGTAAGTGATTCTTGGTTTTAATCCTAGCTCCATTGACCTCCAGAATATTGTATTCCAGGCCCTTCAGTCCCTTAATGGGGAAGCTGCTAGATCCTATGTTATCCTGATTGTTTCTCCACAATACTCAAATTGTTTCTTTCTGGCTGCTTGCAGTATTTTCTCCTTGATCTGAGAGCTCTGGAATTTGGCAACAATATTCCTAGGAGTTTTCTTTTTGGGATCTATTTGAGGAGGCGATTGGTGGATTCTTTCAATTTCTATCTTGCCCTGTGGGTCTAGAATATCAGGGCAGTTCTCCTTGATAATTTCTTGAAAGATGATATCTAGGCTCTTTTTTTGATCATGGCTTTCAGGTAGTCCAATAATTTTTAAATGATCTCTCCTGGATCTATTTTCCAGGTCAGTGGTTTTTCAAATGAGATATTTCACACTGTCTTCCATTTTTCCGTTCCTCTGGTTCTGTTTTATAATATCTTGATTTCTCATCAAGTCACTAGCTTCCACTTGCTCCAATCTAATTTTTAAGGTGGTATTTTCTTCAGTGGTCTTTTGGACCTCCTTTTCCATTTGGCTAATTCTGCCTTTCAAGGCAGTCTTCTCCTCATTGGCTTTTTGGAACTCTTTTGCCATTTGAGTTAGTCTATTTTTTAGTGTTGTTTTCTTCAGTATATTTTTCAGTATGTTTTGGGTCTCCTTTAGCAAGTCATTGACTTGTTTTTCATGGTTTTCTCACATCCTTCTCATTTCTCTTCCCAATTTTTCCTCTACTTCTCTAACTTGCTTTTCCAACTCCTTTTTGAGCTCTTTCATGGCCTGAGACCAGTTCAAGTTTTTCTTGGAGGCTTTTGGTGTAGGCTCTTTGACTTTGTTGACTTCTTTAGGCTGTATGTTTTGGTCTTCTTTGTCACCAAAGAAAGATTCCAAAGTCTGAGACTGAATCTGGGTGTGTTTTCGCTGCCTGGCCATGTTCCAGCCAACTTACTTGACCCTTGAGTTTTTCAGCGGGGTATGACTACAAGAGTAAAGAGTACTTTGTTCCAAGCTTGAGGGGATTTGCTGTTGTTATCAGAGCTATTACAGCCAGCTCTGCCACACCAGCTCTCCTCCTTTCCCAAGAACTCCCAACCTGGACTGGACTCAGATCTTCAGCAGGCTCCACACTTCTGCTCTGATCTGCCACTTAATTCCTCCCACCCCATGGGCCTGGGGCCAGAAGCAACTGCAGGTGTAGTTCTGTAGCTGCCCGATCTCCACTGCCCCCGGGATGGTGGCTGAACAGTGAACTCTATCCCCCTGTCCCCAGCAGCTTTTCCCACTAACCTTCTCTGTTGTCTTTGGTGTTTGTGGGTTGAGAAGCATGGTAACTGCTGCAGCTCACTGATTCAGGGCACTAGGGCCTGCTCCACCCGGCTCCTGGTCTGGTTCATGTGCACGGCCCATGCTGGGCTCTGCTCTGCTTCGCTCCCAGCTCCCTGTGCGATAGCCTCACCCAGCAACCATCCAGGCTGTCCTGGGCTGGAGCCCAGCTTCCCTCTGCTATTTTGTGGGTTCTGCAGTTCTAGAATTGGTTCAGAGCCATTTTTTATAGGTTTTTGGAGGGACTTGGCTGGGAGCTCACGCTAGTCCCTGCTTTCCAGCTGCCATCTTGGCTCTGCCGCCCACCCTCATTCTCTTTCTAAATAGCTCTAATTGGTAGAAAGTTGAGCAAGGTGTTTTGTTTAATAAATGATTGTTGAATAAATAAATGAGTTATGATCTGCCTTCTAATTTCTTATACTCAGTTTTGTTTTCAGTAGAAATAAAGAATATCTCAGTTTTTGTTCAGATGTTAAAGCTTAGGCTTATAATTTCTTTGGTATAGGGACCTCCCAGAGGAAGAAACTTCCTTTCCCAATGCACCTTAGCATCTTCTCTGAAACATACAGGCCAAAAAGACTTGCCTATGGTACTGAGAGGTTAAGTAAATTGCTCAGGGGCAGAAGCCCAATATGTGCTAAAAGCAAGACATTAACACAGATTTTCCTGATTCTGAGGTCAGCTCTTTATCCATTGCACCATGCTATGTCCGTTCAGGTGATAGACCTCTGAATATTTGAAATCCCCTATTTGTCCCAAAGTCAACTTTCTTTTTCCTTCTAAATATCTCCAGTTCTTTCAACTATTTCAGTATGTAGTTTATATTTTTCACTGATCACTCTTGTCTACACAAGTTCCTATTTCTTGTTGTCCCACTTAAATTTTGATATACATCACTGAACATTCAAATTCTTCAGATGCAGGTTGACCAGTAAGCAGAGTATGATGGAGCTACTACCTCCCCTGTTCTAGACACTGGACTTCTGTAAGGAATTTCTGTATTTATTCACCACTTTATGATGGTATGGTGCTTTAGAATCAGGGTTAGTGCTCCTTGTGATACTCGTCTGATAACTGGGAGCTAGAAGGTCTTTCTTTTTGTTCAAAGTTGCTTGCAGGGCCAGAAAGGCTCCAAAGTTGAACTGAACACTAGGAAAGAAACAAAGAAAGAAAGAAGGAAGGAAGGAAGGTAAGAAAGAAAGAAAGAAAATGTATGGCACAGATAGGTGTGCTTCATGAGTTGCAGACTATTGACTGACTTTGGGTAGGGAGTAATCTCTTTCTCGCTTGTAAGGCACAGAGCAACTAGATGTAAATGTGGCCCTTTCCTCTTGAACTGAAGAGATCGGCACATCTTAAAACCTGCTGCTAGCTTTTCAAGCCTCTGCCACTCGATGCTGTCTGGACAAAGGCAAAGTGCCCATGGCAAGCAGTAGCAGCTTCCTAGATCCCAAAGGACAGCTGTTTTTTTGTGGAAGTGGGGAAATTGCTAACACAATGCTTTCAATGTTTTCATTTTCTACAGATTGACCAGGGACTAGAATCCCTGGACTTAACAGTATCCTGTCCCTGGGGAATGGATGTTACTGCCAATGTTAGTAGTTCTTGTGGATGATGTATTTCTTTGGTATTTCTATGCTTTTACCAATCAAGCTTCTTTCTTTTCCTTCCCAGAGAGATTGATGTGATTTGGGGCTGAAATTTTGTATTTAAAAATATGTAAGGAGTGAGATAGAATAAATAAATCAGCCTAAGAGAGTATCTTTAACATAGACACTGAGCTTTCAGGGAGTAATGAGGGAAACATCCCTTTGAACCCTTGTTGCATTTGTTGAAACTCAATTCCAGGATTAATTTTTTGGGGAAATTTTGCAGAATTTGTATATGTGTATATGTGTGTATGCATATATGTTTGTGTGTGTGTGCGTGTGCATTAAGAACTGTCAACCTGATATTTCCTGTTGATATTGATGACTCATTAAAGCTTAAAGTTTTTGCTGTTTTCTATTGAAATTCTTTCCTGAGAAGACAGATATTGTTTTATGATCTGCCTAAACCCAATGTTTGTAAAACGCTAGCTTAAGGTGTACTATGCCTGACATCCTATCATGTTGCTGTATGATTAAGTGTTGACATTGATGCATTATGGTGTAGCAAGGCATTGCTGTGTGCTGACATTATCGAATTGTTATGTGATTAAGTAATGACATGATTACACTGGTGTGTGATTAAGTATTAACACTGAAGCATTGCTATGTGATTAAGTATTGATATTATTGAATTGCTATGAGATTAAATATTGGCATTGTCATGGCTACAATTGGGGCTAAAATAACACCATGGTTGTCTAGTCTTTGGGAAACTGGTGGGCAGAGGCAGGATTGCTTCCTTATTGAGGACTTTTAGGGGTGTATTGACTATGAGAAAGAAGTTATTGAAAGGCACTTTACGTCATGTAATGGACAATTTTGGGATGTGTCTGAATTGTACAAATGTCAAGATGAAGCACTGTCCATATTAAGCAAATTATCTGTGTACTAGGGCCTCTGTCTTTCTCTCTCGGCTTGCTCCATCAACCTCAATTTATACTAGCAGATTCTGTCCTCAGGGAAGTGGCTGTTGCTACTCTCTAGATTCTAGGGGTAAGCAACTACTATTACTACTACTACTACTACTACTACTACTACTACTACTACTACTACTATCTCTCACCTGTGGCTCCAAGAAGCTGTAGCATGTGCAGTGACCACACCCCAGTAAACTGTTTCAGCAGATGGAATATACCAAGTTGAGGGTAACTGATAGGCTTCAAACTCAGCAGTTAGTTGGGAGGGTGTCTACCCTAAGGCTTTGAAGACTTCACCCAGAGGAATGGGCAGATGAGGAAAATTTGTTACAATGGCCATAAAGGTGGCTAAAGTAGGTGCTAGGGAGTGCTTAGAGCTTGGTCAGATGTTGAAGATGCCAAGATCATCCACTGTATCCTGGGTCATTGCCAGTTGACTTGACTTTTGTCTTGTTACTGGACTTCACTGACTCAGGAACAGAGAGTAAGGCTGAGGACTTTGTGCAATTCTGCCTCACAAATTCAACCCATGCATGAATCAAGACATCATGCTGTAATGTCATTGGTCCTCTTTGAAAATGAAAGACAAACAACAATAGTTTATATGTGTTGGATACCAAACCCTTATCAAGGAATTTTGACATAAAGTCTTTTTCTTTTTGACCACTTCCCTTTATATTCTAGATGCATCATTGTCTGAGTGGAAGTTTTTCAGTTTCCAGTAATCAAAGTTATCTATTTTATCTTTTGGAACATCTCTTACCCATAGCTATGAGAGATACATGAGAGAGAGGATTCTGGGAAGATGGCAGAGTAGGTCAGAAAATTCCAAGCTCTCCAGATTTCTCCCAGGGTGAACCTAGAGTGGTAAAAATAAACAAGAGTAGGGATAGAAGAGTGGTCCTCCCAGGACAACCAGAGAATCAGAGAAAAATCCCAGGACCCAGGTTTGGTTCCTGTGAGGTGTAAACACCTCCAGGCTAGTTCTGCTGAAACAGCAAATGGTGAGTCCTGGGGTTAGCTGGTTTGGGAGGTAGTTTCAGCCCCAGCCACAGGAATTTTAACCTTCTGGACAGTGTGGGGAGTTGGGTATCTGAGTAGGGGAAGATTGAGGGAACCTCTGCTGATAAGGGGTGCCAGGCACAGCTGTGCTGCTGAGACCTGGCCCTGAGTGAAAAAGAACCTGCAAACTCCTGGTGAGTGCAGAAGCAGTGGGACAGGGATGACGCTGGCTGTGGACACTTACAGGAGGGTAGAGTTCTTTGTTTTAATTCTAGGCCAGAGGGAAGAACTTAAAGAAAACCTGAGGTCAGAGGCACCATACCCCAGGACTAGAGGTGATTATAATAATAAGTTGTTACAAATAAAAAATTGAGCAGGCAAAGGAGAAAGAGTCCAACTATAGAAAGTTACTATAGGAATAGAGAAGACTAGAGTTTGAGGAGGATACTGAAGCAAAAAAAGCCTCCTCTACCCCAAAGAGTAACTACAACTGGTCACCTGCTCAAAAAGAATTCATAGAATAACTTTAAAAAAAACTTTAGAAATCAAATGAGAGAGATTGAGGAAAAAGGAAAACAAACAATCTGAGAAAAACAAGATTATTAAAAGAAAGTCAACCAACTGAAAAAGGAGATCCAGACTCTTAAGGAAGAAAATGACTTCTTGAAAATTAGAATTGAGGAAAGGGAAGTCAGTGAAGTCATAAGAGACCAAGGAATAATAAAACAAAATATAAAGAATGAAAAAATACAAGAGAATATAAAGCATCTCATAAGAAAAACAACTGATCTGGAGAACAGATCAAGAAGAGAAAACATAGGAATAATTGGAGTACCTGAAAGCTACAAATAAAAAAAGAATCTCGATACAATAATATGAGAAATAATTAAAGAAAATTGTCCTGATGTATTAGAACAAGAGAGGAAAGTAGAAATGGGAAAAAAATCCTCACATCACCACCTGAAAGAGATCCTAGAAGGAAAATATATAGGAATATCATAGTCAAATTCTGAAACCCCCAACTCATGGAGAAAATATTATGAGAAACAAGAAAAAACATAGTTCGAACAAGGCAGAGCCACAATTAGAATCAAACAAGACCTAGCAGTGGTGACATTAAAGACTGCAGATCTTGGAACAGTATATATTGAAGATCAAAAGAACTGGGATTGCAGCCAAATATATCATACCCAGTGAAGTTAAGCATAATCTTGAATGAAAAAAAGGACACTCAGTGAATTGTCAGACTTTCAGGATTTTTGTTGAAAAGAGACCTGAAATCAATAGAAAATTTGACACACAAGATCAAGGAGATGTATAAGGAACATATCAAAAACTAATTACAAAGGACTAAATAAGGACAAACTGTTTATTTTTTATATGAGGAAATGTAAAATGTATGTCGAAGATTGTTATTAGTAATTGAGTAGTTTGAAATAAAGGTTGGGGTAGACTTGAGTAAGATGTGATTCTAAAAAGTAAAACTGTCTAGGATAAGGTAGAATGAGTAATTATCTTATACAAATGATGTGGGAGAAGAAGAACTGACAGAGTAATTAGAGGGGGGAGGAGGGCTTGTAGTTTTGGAACCCTACTCTCATTGGGAATGGGTTAAAGAAGGAACAATACGTATATACTAGAAGGGTACAAAAGTCTTCTAAATTCAGAAAGAAATAAAAGGCTAAGAGGATAGGGAGTGGGGAGAGGATAAGGGAGGAATTTTTAGAGGGAACCCTACTCATATAAGATCTGAGTTAGAGAACAATATATACATTTAGAAGGGAATAAAAATCTAAAAATTATAAAGAAATAAGAGGATGAGAGAATAGGGTAAGGTGGGTATAAAAGGCATCTAGACTAATGAAAGTGGGATAAAGAGAGAATAACATGTATGTTTGGGAGGCTATAAAAGTCTTCTAAATTCAGATAGAAACAAGAGGGTAATGGAAAAAGGTGGGGGCAGGGAGAGGATAAGGGAGGGATCTTTGGAGGGCAAGGTTGCAGGAAGAAGTAAAGTAGAGGAGTCAGGAGGGTTAGGAAATAAGAGATACACACAAACACAAAAGAAAGGTCAGGAGTAGAATTTACTAGGGAACAAAAGCAGAGGTAGTAATCATGATCTCAGATGAAGTTAAAGCTAAAATAATCAAAAAATAGGGAAACTACACTATTTGTCAGGCATGTTAATTAATATCGTTTTAGACTATTTAAAATAACTAGACAATATAAAGTTGGAATATTGCTGTGGTGTGGGAAATGATGAGTTGGTGTACTTCAAAAAATATAGAAAGACTTAGACTTATGAAGGAAGATGTTCTCCACCCTCAGAGAAAGAGAGGATAACAAATATAGTGTGGTCTTATATAGATGCATATGAATGTATGTGTCTATATGTGAGTATGATTATAGATATCTAAGTATATGTATGTGTGTATGCATGTATAATGTTTGTGTGTATATGTATATGTGTTTTTACATATAATGCATATACATACATGTGTGTACATATGTATATGTGTGTATATATGTATATGTGTGTATCTATCTATCAATCCATCTATCTATCATGTTTGTGTTTAATTGCAGTCTTCTTGGAGGAGAAGGGGAGGAAGGGGGAAAAAAGACCAAAGTAAAAAGTGCACAGCAGAGAACAAAAGAAAACTTACAAGGAAGCAAAGAAAAGATGAACAGATCTGACATAATGTGTAATATTTATTATATAGCATTTCTTGAAATGGAAATTTATTGGTGTATATCTTGAATCCTTTCTTACATTATGCTGTGCACATGGCAATGCTTTTTAAAAATCTTTTTCATTTAGACTTTAAGTTTATATTTTTTCTTGTGTATTTAAGTTTTGACATTTAAATTTAAAACAAATTAATAAAAAAGGGAAATACATGATCTATTTCTCTTCTAATTTTTGTATAGTATGATCTTTTTTGTTAAGGTCATATGTCTATTTAGAATGTATTGTGGTGTGTGGTGTGAAGCATTGCTCTAAGCCTAATTTCTGCCAGATTGCTTTCCAGGTTTTCCAGCAGTTTTTAATCAAAAGTAAGGATTTTTCTCCTAGGTAATTATGTTTTCCACTTAATAAAACACTAGGTTATAGAGTTCTATTTTTTTATCTCCCTTTTCTAGTCTATTACATTCCATTCATATCTGCCTATTCTTTAACCAATGATAGATTTCTTAAATGATTCCTGCTTTATTATATACTTTGAAGTCTGGAAGTGCTCTTCTCCACTCATCCTAACTTCTTTTCATTATTTCTCTTGATATTCTAGATCCCTTTTTTCAAAGGAATTTTGATATTTAAAATTTTCTAAAGCTCTGTAAATTATGCTGTTGGTAATTTGATTGACATAGCATTAAAAGTATAAATTAATTTTGATAGTATTATAATTTTTATTATATTGGCATGGCCTAGTCACGAGCACTGAATATTTCTTCAGCTATTTAAATTGTTCTTTAATTCTTTAAGAAGTGCTTTGTAATTAAATATCATCATCTCTTGTGTGCTTTGGGAAGTTGATCTCCAGATATTTTATGCATTTTGTAGTTATTTGCAATGGTATTTCCCCTTCTATTATTGCTTCTTGTATTTTATCATTATATAGAATTGTGTATTGATCAGTTTTGCTAATTTTTTCTTCTTTTTCTTTTTAAAAATATTATTTGCTATATGAGATGGCTCTCTTGGAGGTGTTTAGGAGAGGTACACTTGGGAAAGTAGTGATATAAAAAATAAAAGACAATAGCATTCTGAAAAAAAAACAAAATAAAAAAGAAGAAAATTGAAGACATCTAGTGTTAAAAACAACTCATAGCTCATGTCCAAAACAACTGTTTTCCATAACAGGTCAAGGAGAGATCATTTAAAATTAATTAGACTCTCTAAAAATCAGGATTTATAAAAATCCTGGTCATATATTTCAAGAAATCCCAAGTAAAAAGTGCCCCAATCTATTAGAATAAAATGTCAAGGTGAACATAGAAAGAATACATCCATCATTTCCTAAAAGGAACCATAAAAGAAAAATCCCAGTAACACCATATTCAAAATCCAGAGGATCCATTTAAAAATCTATATTGCAAGCATCCCGAAATAAAGAATTAAAATGCCAAGGAACCACAGTCCAGATCACATAAGACCTGGCAGCTTCTACTGTAAGAAGATTTTGGAATACAATAACCCCAAAGGTAAAAAACATATAGGCTTATCATCAAGAGTTTTTTGTCCTGCAAAACTGAACATAATACTATAGGAAAAAATAGATTTTTAGTGGAATAGTAGGTTTTCAAGTATTTCTGATTAACAGATGAGAACTGAATAGGAACTTTGAAATGCAAACAAAAGAGTTCAGAGAAACTTTAGAAAGGTAAATTTGTTTTAACAATTGGAAGTACCTCTATGGTAATATAGTGGGGGAGAAGAAATATGTCTCTTCAAAACCTTAATTTCTTTAAAGGATATTGAGGGATTTCAGTTCTAAGGGTTTTAAGTGGGGAAAGAAAAGAGCAGAAGGAATCTTTATGTAAGAAGGAAGAAGAAGGGATGGAACTTTTTCTCTTCCCTCTAGCTTTAGTTCTAGATCATCAATTACCTATTGTGCATTTCAAACTGGCTATCTTAAAGATAATTAAAACTTGATATGTTTAAAACCTAACTAATTCCTTCCCTGCCTTCAACCTTCACATCTCTTAAACTTCCCACTATCCTTCTAGTGATTTAGGTTTATAATCTTGGCATTATCCTGGGTACCTCGCTCTTCTTCACCCCACATGTCCACTAAATTGGTGAATATTTCTGTTTCTCTGCCTTTATTCCATCTTCTGAATCCAATCCTGTATCTCCACTCATTTTATCATCACCACTCATCATCACCTCTCACCCAGATTATTGCAATAGTCTCCCTGTCTCAAGTCTCTCATTACTTCAGTCTCTCTTATATAGTGCTAGAAAAGTCATTTTCTGTTAAGTATAGATCTGATCATGTGACTTTCCTACTCAGCCAACTCAAGGGGTTTCCTATTACCTCTAGGATATCATAAATAATTTTTCAATTCCCTCAAAATCTAATCTAACCTCTATTTCCATCTATTACTCCTTCTGTTCTCTATGAGCATGCCAATCTGGTCTTCTCTTCATTCCCCACATGGAACACTCCATCTCCTTTTCCCCTTTCCCCTGGTTGTCCCCCATGCTTGTAATACACTTCCTCTACTTTCATTTTATGGAGTCCCTCTCTTCCTTCAAGATGCAACTCAGGCATCTTCTACATAAAACTTTTCCTGATTCCCTCAAATTGCTAATTAGTGTCTTCCTTCCCAAACTACCTTGTATTTAATTATTTTGCATATATCCAGATTTGTTAACTTTATATTTTACTTATTTTTTATATGTACTTGTGTAGCAGCAAGCACTCTAGCATACCCAGGATGGTCTGCTAGCACATGTTCTTTGATCTGATTTGCTCAGAAAGGGGTTAATAATCTTACTTTAATTACATTCACTAGTTCAGGGGAAAAGTCAGCACCCTGAACGTCAGAGAAAATACAAATAAGGAAATTAGCACAAAGACCAACAGACAGGGCTCTAATTGCCTGATCAAAGCAATATTGCCATATACTTTACATACATCACTGGATTGAGGAGTCTTTACATCTGAGTAGTTGGAGGATTCTGAACAAATGATTCCTCAGAGTCTTGACCAGGAAATCAAAAGGTCCTTCTCATAAGCAAGCCCCCAAAGCAAAATACCAATCTCAGAATATAAATATATACACTTTTGGCTAATAGGTTTAGAGCCAGAAGGCATAACAGCCCTCATGATTCAGTGTCTAATTAGCTTACTACCAAAAGGTGTGAAAGCCTTCCTACAGGCAAGCTTCCCCTAAGCAAGTTCTTCCCCCAATGGGCTACATGTGAGGCCTATTAATGGGCAAGGAAGATCTTATATCCCATTAACATTACAACTTGTTATCTTCCCCATTAGAATGTAAGCTTATTGTGAGTAGGGATTGTTTAATTCTTTGTGCTAGCACTGTGTCTGGCACATAATAGGTGCTTAGTGAATATTTGTTGATTGGTCATAAAACTCTGAACTTCTGTAATATACAGTTTTTAAGTATATATTAAATTTAACAAGTCACAAAATTGGTTTATTTGTGCTATTTGTGCGAATATGCTATGTTGCCTCTTTGGTAAATCTTGCTCTTGCCACTTAACTATGTTACTTTGGACAAATAATTTTTTCCCTCATCTCTAAGTTCCTCATCTGTAAAATAAATATTTCTTAATATTTACCTTCTATATTTCATAGGATTGTTGTTGTTGTATTTGTCCTTCATTTTTTTAATGGATTGATGTTTTACTCATGTGAATGTGGGCAACATATCTGCAATAATCCTGTGGATCTAGTATAGTTTATATGTTGAATTCTCAAGATGGTTTTAATTTTAAATTAGTCAAATGATAGTTTATGAAAAATAGTGTAGTTCTATTGTATAATTCTAGCCACCAGGTTGGGTTTGCTAGATATAGGTCAGGAGCTAAAGCCTGTAGCAATGTGTTCTACTATTTATTTGAATAATTTCTTTGCATAATCTTCTCATTAAACATAACCCTTTTATAATTTCTGGTATAATTATTATTATAAATATTCTATAGATATTATTATTGATGTTTGATAAACTTCCATTTTTTTTTTGCTGTGTTTGACTTCTTTTTGGCTGTGTAAATGGCCAGAAGTTTTCCACATCCTAATTTTTCATAGATTTTCTTTCTCCTCTAATTTCTTTTCTTTTCAGGCCTTTATTGTCTAGTTGATGTTGAATTGTTCATTTTACTCTTTGAAGTATCTTGACTTGTGTCTCCTTAACCTTTTGACTTTGACTCTTGTTTCAAATTGTTGACTAAGGGAATCTAGAATTTGTGGTATTCTTTGTTTTTTTTAAATTCTTTTGTGTATGTGTCTCTTTTCTTATCTTAAATTGGGCAAAATGGGAACTCCAGTTTTCCATTTTGTGTACCAGTCAGATATTGATGTCATCTACCAATATCTTTATATCCTCAATAGTTTTTTTCAAGTCTCTTCTGCCATGGTGGTATGTAATACTTGTCCTTGGTGCTCCTTCTAGATAGCACCATCTTACCTCTTATGGTCTTGATCATTGTCATAGCTGGAACACAGCCTGATATGTGTAGGTCCTAAAATGTTTTAAGTTTTCGTTACAAAATATTTTAAGTGGGATAGATTAAAGAGTGAAGAAAGGGGGACTGATGGGATATCAAGGAGAAGAGAGGGGAGTTTTTTAAAATTAAAATTTTTTTGGTCAGGATTTGCTACTTGTGGATATAAGCAACTAAAAAGTAACTTGGAGATTAGAACTCTTAGCATAACTCTAATGAGCATGAACCCAAATGGCATTTTTATAATTATTCAAATTGTTGCTGTAGAGTTGTTTCAGTTGTGTTTGACTCTTTGTGATCCCATTTCAAAAAACAAATGGAAAATAATTTATATGTGACAAAAACATATTGAAGGAGAATATATTAATTCACGATAGTTGTAACAGATACCAGCTTTCTTAAATTACTCTACTTTGGTATTGTTGGTACTTTGGTTGATTTTTGCCATCAAACTAAAAAATGGCTTTTTGAGACTCTAGTCTGACTATCTCTTTTTCAAAATCCTTTGAGACAGAAGAATTAATTTTACCATCTTTTTCATTATTATGTAATGTATGATCTGGAGCTACTACAATAAGTCAGTTCTTGAGTGTGGTGACTATATCTCTGCAGTGCTTTAGGAGTCCCTTAAGAAGTTAGGAGTGTCCAATCTACTGCCCTATCTCATGAGTCTTCCCCCTACCTCTTTCAATGATTATCAGTTATCACAACTATCACCAACAGAAACAATTTAGTCAAATAGTCATACTGAACATCCCCCAAAAATCCATGATGTACTCTATTACCAGTACATATGGATTTTAGGGGAAAGTAGGCTCAAGCTTAGAGACTTCATGTGCCAAAGGGGTCACTCATAGTTCTTGGTAACTGGAATTCCTTTTCTTCCATTAACAAGCTATTCAAGAAGTTTTCCTTAGTCATGCTATGGATTCTTTACTGGGTTCCTTATGGAGATTAGATAAAGCATTTATTAAGTACTTACCATTTCCTAGATTCTGTGGTAAGCACTGGAAATACAAATACAAGCAAAAAGAAAGATGGTCTCTTTCCTCAAGGAACTTACATTTTAATAAGAAAGGTAACACATAAAAGGCAGCTAGAATGTGGTCAAGAGGGATTGAAGGTTCTGAGGCAGAGAAGTAGTCTGGAATGAGCTAGGCTAGGAGTGAACACGGCTGGATGAATACTTCCTAAAGTAGATATTTTGTGGAGGAAATCACAAATCAGAGGAGGATACTGGAGGGGTGGAACCATGAGTTTGTGTTCTTCCTGTCCTTGGCTCCCAAGACAGACACTACTGTCAGCTGATCTGAGGATTGCTAGGACAGTTCAGTATTCTCTGGGCCATTTGAAGTTTGTAATGCTTCTCCTTCTCCCTCTAACCCCGTACCCCTTCTTTGAGGAAGCTAGGGGGTGCAGTGGATAGATTGTGTTTGTCCTTCATTTTCAAAGATGACCATGGCATCAAGGAAATGATGACACGGCTTGCAGTTGACTTTGATTTGAGTGAAGGAGTGCTGTGCAAGGTCACCAGCCTCACTTTCTCCTCCAGAGCCATCTGGATCCAGTGACCAGATATTCATCAAGATGACTAGAGATGGCCCAGGATGCAATGGGAGACTCTGTCCCTTTTAGGCTAAGGTCTTTTCATGTACTCACTTAGAGTGAGGTAACACCCATTCAGTGACTAGGCCCCTTTAGGAAGTGAGTCAAAGGATGGCCCCTTTAATTAGAACGGATCTGGCCATTCTGGAGAGCAATTTGAAACTATGCCCAAAGGGCTATAAAAATGTGCATAACCTTTGACCCAGCAATGCCACTTCTAGGGCTGTATCCCAAAGAGATCACTCAAGTGGGAAATGGACCAGCATGTACAAAAATATTTATAATAGCTCTTTTTGTGGTGGCAAAGAATTGGAAATCAAGGAGATGCCCATCAATTGGGGAATGGCTAAACAAATTGTGGTATATGAATGTAATGGAATACTATTGTGCTGTAAGAAATGAGGAGCAGATGGACTTCATTATAACCTGGAAAGACTTATATGAACTGATGCTGAGTGAGGGGAGCAGAACCAGGAGATCATTACACTCGATTACAGACACGTGGTATCTGTGAGGACTAACTTTGATATACTTGGCTCCTCTCATCTACACAAGATTCAAAGATAGCTCCAAAAGACTCATGATGGAAAGAACTATGCACATCCAGAGAAACAATTATGGAGTCTGAATGCAGATTGAGATGAACTATTTGCTCTCTCTTTCTTTCCCCTTCTTTTTGGGTTTCATTTCTTCTTTCTCATGATTCATTCCATTGGTTATAATTCTTCTTTACAACTGGACTATTACGTAAATAAGTTCAATGCAAAGTTATACATAGAACCTATATCAGATTACATGCCATCTTGGGGGAAAGGGGGTTGGAGAGGGAGGGAGGGAAATTTGGAACTCAAAAACTTGTGGAATTGAGTATTGTAAACTAAAAATAAAAAATAAATTAAAAAAAGAAAAAGAAAAAAAATCAAGCTGAGAGGGAAAGACCCTCAGGGTTGTTGCTGTTCTAAAGAGAAACAGTTACCATTGACATTCATTCTAAGGCAGGAGGGCCCAAAATACAGCCATTAAGTGGAGCTTGGGCAGGGACCTATTGTGGTCCAATCTAAGAGCTTCAGAGTGAACTTGGTTTAAGGTTATGGGAAGGAAGGATAGAACACTGGACCTGGAGTCAGGAAGACCTGAATTCAAATATTGTCTAGGATACTTAATAGCCTTGGGCAAGTCACTTAACCTCTGTTTGCTTCAGTTTCCTCTACTGTGTAATGGGGACAATAACATCACCTACTTTGCAGGGTTATTGTGAGGATCAAATGAGATAATATTTGTAAAAGCTTAGCACAGTATTTGGCACATAGTAGGTGATATATAAATGCTTATTCCCTTCTCCCCTTTCCCCCTCCTTTCCCCACCCTCGCCAAGTAGTTCTTTCTCAGGGGTTCTACTGGAACCCCACATTCACTCTGATCTCTGGAATGATGCTGGTTCTAAACTAGCTTGATATTTACAGAAGACCTGACCCCAAGGGTGTGATCATATTTCCTCAGCCAATGTGAACACTATTTCTTTGCATTTCAGTTCCAAGGACTTTTTACACTTAGTCTAAAGCCTATGATTGATTGAAACTAAAGCTTATTATTGAGACTGATTGATTGTTTTCGCCTAGTTAGGGAATCAGGACATCTTATCACTTATTTTAAGTGAGGTGGGATGACTTGATTGATCTACTCAATCAATCTCACAATTAGGTTGCACTTCTGGAGTTTGTGTTGAGCATGAATTTTTAATGCTTTCAGGTTCTTTTCTTTTTTCCCTTTAAGATTTAAATAACTTCTAAATTTTCATGCTTATTTCATCTAATTTGGGTTTAGGAATGATTCTTTTTATTACAATTGCTCTGCACTGCAATATATGGCTGGCTAATTTGGAGCTGGGAAAATGGTTGATAAAAAAGCCAGTTTAAATCTTTGCCTATGACTAATAAGATCTGTTGCTAATTTTGTTATGATATAGTTTGGGTACATCATCAAAATATGGATATCATTAGTCCATTACATGTACATTCACAATTTGGCTACCTCAATGGTCCATGCCATGTGCATTTGTTAGGTGGAATAGATGTTGCTATTTCTGATTTGATCCTATTTATCTTGTCTTCTTGTGGCAGTGGAACACAAAGGACTATTCACTCCTCTCTTTATGTTATGTTGTCTGACTTCTTGAGCGAAGGAACTATTTCTCCTTTTTCTTCATTTCCTTAGTGCTTACCACAGTATCTGGCACCTAATGAGTGCTTAATAAAAGCTTGTTGATCAATCAACTACTTTAATTCAGTTTAATTGAAAGTGCTACTTTAATCCAGAAAAAGATTTATGTTGAAATTTAGAGTATAAAGAGTTAGTGTGTATTGGAAGTAAATATTCACTTTGTAATTTGGCTCTGTGTTGTATGTACATTACGCATCTTTCTGTGCTTTCAGTCTCTTGTTTGGTACACCTTTGGAAATACAGATGATCAAAGGAAATGAAACCCATTCAAAGATGCTCAATTCATGTTCTCAAAGACAGCTATGATACTCGGTAAGTGGCATTAAATTTTAGTTAAACATATAATTAAAATACTACATTTTACAATGTCAAATTTGCCTTGTCTCAGTATTAAAATAAAATTCTGCTTGTCTATTAGTTTTCTACATGAGAAAGATAAGAATATGTGTAATAATAAAATACTCTCTGGGGTAATTTGTATCTATAAAGCCTTGTAAGCACAGTAAATTTACCTTAAAGTCTTTGAAATTTTTTCATTGTTTCTCTTATTCCTGTTCTGTGCTCTTATTGTTCAAATACCAAATATAAGGTGTGTTTTGGATAACATACCTTGAATTCATTATGAAACATAGGATTATTTCCTGAAAGATGTGTTTTCCATGAGGGATTGAATTTGAGATAAGAAAAACTAAATTTGTAGAATAGTTAAATCAAAAGGCGAATCATACCATAGCTTTAAAGAAGGATTTAGCTCAAATTTTCTTTAAATAGCAGCTGCCCCAATATGTTTAAATTATACTTTGATCAATAGACATAGAAATGGATTGGAATGCAACTTTTCAAGAAACCAGTACATTGGGTAAAGCAAGATACAGCCTTTTAAAAAAATTAAAAAAATCATGAAATCCTCAAATTTGGTATAGTTTTCTTCTGGCCAAATTTAGCAATATAGCTCCCTTTGTCCTTCAGCCTTCTATTCCTATCTCTTTTTTCTTATCATAGTGCAGGTAAAGAGAGCTTAAATGTCTGCCTTCAGCAAATATTCAAAAGATTGGAGTTCCTTCACAAAGACTCACATTTTTAAAAAAAAGGTATAAGAAGATTCTTTGGCAGTATCTTCACTTACTAATTGTAGTATAGGACTTAGGCTCTTAAAACACTGTGGTAGTATGTCAACATGATTTTAAAAAGGAAATAAAGGCATACAGATATAAAGAGTGGTCGTACCAATATTGTAAATGATTTATGACCAAGCATGGGTGCTCCTCCAAAAAGAGATTAGGACAGCTTCAGTTATGCAGAATGCAAGTGTCAAGGGCTTACCTTTCTAACATCTGAGGGGATGTAAATAAAATTGTGTCAGGCTCTCTTCTTTTTGCGGGGCCTTGCACTTACCTAGGAGTATGATCATGGTAGTATTCTTGCTTTCTTTTTTTTCTAGTCTTTTTTTAGATTTTTTATTTTTAGTTTGCAACACTCAATTTCACAAGTTTTTGAGTTGCAAATTCTCTTCCCGCCGCCCCCTCCACCCCAAGACAGCATGGAATCCAGTATATGTTCTACATATACCTTTGCATTAAACTTATTTACACAATAGTCAAGTTGTAAAGAACAATTATGACCAATGCAATGAATCATGTGAAAGAAGAAACAAAACCAAAAAGGAAGAGGAAAAAAAAGAGAGAGCAAATAGTTTGCCTCAATCTGCATTCAGACTCCATAATTCCTTCTTTGGATGTAGATAGCTCTTTTCATCATGAGTCCTTTGGAGCTTTCTTTGAATCCTGTATTGCTGAGAAGAGCCAAGTCTACCAAAATTATTCATCACAGAAGCAATATGTCTGTGGTTGTGTACAATGTTCTGGTTCTGCTCCTCTCACTCAGCATCAGATCATGTAGGTCTCTCCAGGTTATTATGAAGTCCGTATCTTCCCCATTTCTTATAGCACAATAGTATTCTATCACATTAATATACCACAACTTGTTTAGCCATTTCCCAATTGATGGGCTTCCTCTTGATTTCCAATGCTTTGCTACCACAAAAAGAGCTGCTATAAATATATTTTGTACATAGTGGTCCCTTTCCCACTTGTGTGATCTCTTTGGGGCTTATGAGACTACAAAAGGGAATGAGTGTCCATTTCTCTCCCCTTAACTCTTGCTGAAGCAAAGATATATCTCTCATACCTCTAAATGGATTACAACTATTCCTAAATCTCCCTAAGCTAGCACTCATGCCCACCTGACAAGGGTTTTCAGTTGCCAAATTTTCATTGTATCTAGGGAAATAAAGTGAGAGTAATGAAAGTACAGTAAGACTATGTTTGCAGCCAGTGCTAATGGCTGGAGGAAGAATCAACTTTTCACTTTAATTTTTCCCTTTCCCCAAAAGGGAGGAGGGTCAGAAGTGAGATAAATTGGATGGTTAAGGGGAATTGCTCCTTTACTTGATTTGAGGACAGGGATATAGAGGTGTTCCAGTTTGGCATATGAATTCTCACTCTCAGCTCTTGGCAATCTCTCCAGTATCCCACAAGTCCAATGACGGTGGATCCTGAGAGTCCTCGGGGGTTGAGGTGGGGAGGGTGCCCCATGCCAGGCCACACCTCACTAAACTTCCAGTCTGGCCACATAGGTACTTTCTTGGAATGCTTTTTTTTTTTGGAGGGGGAGGGCAGGGCAATTGGGGTTAAGTGACTTGACCAAGGTCACACAGCTAGCAAGTGTGTCAAGTGTCAGAGGTCGTATTTGAACTCAGGTCCTCCTGACTCCAAGGCCAGTGCTCTACTCACTGCACCACCTAGCTGCCCCTGTAATGCTTTTTTTTGGAGGTGAAGGGTGCATATTTCCACTCTATTCTCTCTCTCTCTCTCTCTCTCTCTCTCTCTCTCTCTCTCTCTCTCTCCCTCTCTCCCCTTCTCCCCCCTCTCTTTCGCTCTTTTTTATTCCTTCAATCTTTCATTCCTTCTTTCTTTCCTTCCTTCCTTCCTTCCTCCCTCCCTCCTGTCCTCCCTCCTTCTCTCCCTTCTTCCCTCCCTTTCTTCCTTCCTTCATTCCTTCCTTCCCCTCATCCTTCCTTCCTTTCTTTTGTTCTGACTGAAAAATATCTTTATTCACATCCAGAACACAGCCATGAAGGGAGGGGGTGGATGAAACAAAAAAACTAAAAACATCTAGCAAGAGCCCTGAAGCCAAGAGGGCTGAATCCTGGGGTCCTCACAGATCTCCCAACAATAGATCTGGGCATCTGTCCTGGAGAGGAGATATTGTCCCAGGGAATTGAAGGGTGTAGGGTGCATCACTGTGAATGATGGGATGAAGTTGAGGGAGGGCCATCACCACTCAAGGTCACCTCCCCCACAAAAAAGATTATTGAGCCCCCTTTGATATTGTAATTAAAAGCTGTCTTCTCCTACTTCATCTGTTTGCTATGAAGGTATTCTTTCTCTTCTACCTGCTGTTTGACCTTTTCCACCTTGTTGGCGGATTCAATGTCACTTCCATCAACTCCTTTCTCTTGTGGCCAAGACTTTTGTGGACAAATCATTGTTGCCCCCACCACTGCCTCCACTGCCCAGAAATTCCCCAGATCTGCCCTTTTCCTGATCTGGATTGGTTTGCCTCTGCCTAGGCATCCTGGTGACTCCCTGCTCCCAGAGACACATGCTACTGGCATTGGGCTTAGTGCAGGCATGCAATTATCTTTAGCCCTACTGTAGCTGGGAGTTCCTAAGTTCAAACTCAAGGGGTCCATCAGCCTCAATCTACTCTAGAAGCAGGGATTATAGGAGAATGCCACCATGTCCAGACCGCTTATGGTTCTTTTATTAATTCAATAATTTTCTTGGTTTCAATTTTATTAATCTCTCCTTTGATTTTCAGTATTTCTAATTTAATATTTAATTGGGGATTTTCAATTTGCTCTTTTTCTAGCTTTTTCAGCTGTATGCCCAGATCATTGATCTCCTTTTTCCCTATTTTATTCATGTAAGCATTTAGGGATATAAAACTTCCCCTAAGAACTGCTTTTGCTGCATCCCATAAGTTTTGGTATGTTGTTTCATTATTGTCATTCTCTTGAATGAAGTTATTAATTGTTTCTCCGATTTGTTCTTTGGCTCACTCATTCTTTAGAATTAGATTATTTAGTTTCCAATTAATTTTTAGCTTATTTTCCATGGTTCTTTGTTACAAATAATTCTTATTGCATCATGATCTGAAAAGTGTGCTTTGACTACTTCTGCCTTTCTGCACTGGATTGTGAGGTTTTTATGCCCTAGTACATGGTCAATTTTTGAGTATGTGCCATGTACCGCTGAGAAGAAAGTATATTCCTTTTTATCCCCATTCAGTTTTCTCCAGAGGTCTATCATATGTGCCTTTTCTAAAATTCTGTTTACCTCCTTAACTTCTTTCTTATTTATTTTGAGGTTAGATTTATCAAGTTCAGAAAGGGGGAGGTTGAGGTCTCCCAATATTATAGTTTTGCTGTCTATTTCTTCCCATAACTCCCTTAACCTCTCCTCTAAGAATTTGTATGCCTTACCACTTGGTGCATATATGTTAAACAATGATATTGCTTCATTGTTTATGGTGCCTTTTAGCAGGATATAATGTCCTTCCTTATCTCTTTTAATTAAATCTGTCTTTACTTTTGCTTTATCTGAGATTAGGATTGCTACACCTGCTTTTTTTGCTTTAGCTGAGGAGCAATATATTTTACTCCAGCCTTTTACCTTTACCCTGTGTGTATCCCCCTGTTTCAAATGTGTTTCTTGTAAACAGCATATTGTAGGACTATGGTTTTTAATCCATTCTGCTATCCACTTCTGTTTTATGAGAGAGTTCATCCCATTCACGTTCAGAGTTATGATTTCTATCTGTGTCTTTTTCTCCATCCTATTTCTCCCTGTTTATGCTTTTATTTCTCCCTTTCCCCTTCTCCTCCTCAACAAAGTTTTGCTTTTGACTGCCACCTTTCTCAGTTTACCCTCCCTCTTTATTCCCCTCCCTTATCTTATCGTTTCCCACTAGCTACTTCTCCCCTCCCTTCTGACCACCCCCCTTTCTTTCCCCCCCCTTCCCCTCCTACTTCCTGTAGGTCAAGTTAGATTTCTAAACTTGTCAGGGTACGTTATTCCCTTCTTGAACCAGATCAGATGACAGTGAAGCTCAAATTCTGCTCTTCTCCCTCCCTTCTTTCCCTCTACTATAATATGTTTTTGTGCCTCTTCATTTGGTGTAATTTACCCTTTTCTACTGCCTCTTTACCTCTTCTCTCATAGCCCTCCCTTTACATCTCTCACTTATGTTTTTTATCTTTACATCAGTTAATTTATACAGACATTCACAATCTATGTGTATCCCTTTCAATTGTCATAATAGCTGTACCATTCTCAAGACTGACATATATATGTATATATATAAAATATACATAAGATGATATAATCCCACATAAAGATGCAAACGACCTGCCCTTATTGGTTAATAAGGTTTGTGGGGGTTTTCCCCCCGGTTACCTTTTTATGTCTCTCTTGAGTTTTGTATTTGGAAATCAAATTTTCCATTGAGTTCTGACCTTTTCATCATGAAGGCCTGGAATTCCCTTATTTTGTTGAATGTCCATCTCCTTGCCTGAAAAATTATGCTTAGTTTTGCTGGGTAGTTGATCCTTGGTTGTAGTCCCAGCTCCTTTGCCCTTTGGAATATCATATTCCAATTTCTCCTGTCTTTTAATGTGGAAGCTGAGAGATCCTGCGTGATCCTGACTGTAGTTCCACGATATGTGAATTTCTTCTTTTTGGCTGCTTGCAGTATTTTCTCCTTGAGTTTATAGTTCTGAAATTTGGCTATGATATTTCTTGGTGTTTTCAGTTTGGGATCTCTTTCAGGGGGTGATCGGTGAATTCTTTCAATGACTATTTTGCCCTCTGGTTCTAGGACCTCTGGGCAGTTGTCTTTGATAATTTCTTCGAAGATACTGTCAAGGCTCTTTTTTTCATTGTGGATTTCCGGTAGACCAATAACTCTTAAATTGTCTCTCCTGGATCTATTTTCCAGGTCAGTTGTTTTCCCAATCAGATATTTCACATTTTTTTTCTATTTTTTCATTCTTTACATTTTGTTTTACTACTTCTTGGTGCCTCATAGATTCATTAGCTTCCACTTGCTCAACTCTAATTTTTAATGAGTTAGTGTTTTCATTTTGCTTTTGAGTCTCCTTTTCCAATTGGTTGATTTTGCCTCTCAGGGTGTCATTTTCTCTCTCTAGATTCTTAATCTCCATAACCATTTCACCAATCTTTTTTTCCATATTTTCTTTTAGCTCCCTAATTTGGTTTTTAAAATCCTCCTTTAGCTCTTCCAGCAGTGCTTTTTGGGCTGGAGACCAGTTCACATTACCTTTTGAGGTATCAGATGTATCAACTGTGTCATTGCTGTCCTCTTCCATATTGGTATTTTGATCCTGCCTGTCTCCATAAAAAGAATCTATTTTCCTCAGTTTTTTTTTGTGTTCTTCATGTTGTTTTGCCTTTTCCTGGCTTTACAACAAATTTCTGCCTTTGGGGCTCAGGGCTCTCTGTCCCAGCTTTCTTATTCTGGGGATTGTGAGTCTAGAATTATAGCCTTCAGTTTCCTGAGGTGTGGGGGTAGGGGTCTGGCTCCCTGACGTCTCACTCCCTATGGGTGCTCTCCAGCACTGTTGCTCTTCAGCAATGGTCTCAGCTGTTTGTTGTTTGAGTTGATGTCTGGCACTTCCCCTGGGGGAGCAAGATTACGTCTGGGCTGCTGGTGTTGACCCCTGCCAGCTCTGCCCCTCTGTGACTAATGAACTTCTACTATTTGACCACTGAAGCCCCACTTCTTTCTCCTCTGTTCCAGCGTTCTTTTTTTTTTTCCTGAGGAATTCTCTGGGTGAGGGGGGGAGGGATTAGAGCAGGAAGTTCAGGAAGCTGCGTTTCATGACTTTGGGCTGCAAGCCTCAGGAGTCAGTGTTCAGTGGTGTTGTGCTGCCTCTCGTTGCTTCCACAGACTGCTGTCCTGTGTTGGGAGGCCTGGGGATCTCCGCTGGTTTCGGGTGCCCAGCTTTCTCCCAGCCTGTCTCCCACGTGGATTTCCCCATCAGCCGCTTCCACTTTGGTCTGGAGCAGCTCTGCATGCCGCACGCCGAGCACTCTCTGAGCCTACAGATTCATGCCTTCAGCCTTTCAGACTCTCCTGGCTTGGAAATTTGCCCCACGCAGACTGCTCGCAGTTTCTAACTCTCTCAAATCTGCTCAAATTCACTTTTTTTATAGGAATCTGACAGACCTTGTGAGAGAGCTCTGGTAAGACGCTGTTTTCATGTGGCCATCTTGGCTCTGCCCTGCCCCCGCCCCCCTATTATGGTTCTTAAAACAGGGAGCAAACTCTCCTCCCGAAATCTCCAAAGCCAAGTTCAAGGATGTCACGAAAACAGTGACTTCTCAGATGCATCTATTGGAATCTTTTGTCTCTACAACAGGTGTTACAAAAAAGGACAGTCCAGTGTAGTGGAAAAGCTACAGCTAGATTTGTAGTCAGGGGACCTGACTTCAAAACCTAGTTCTCCTTATGTATGACCTTGACATATCATTTAATCTCCCAGGATCTTAACTTGAGGGGTTTTAACTAGCTGACTTCTAAAGTTTCTTCCAGTTCTAAATCTATGATGCTATGAATATAAATTACTATATAACATATACTAGGTATGTAGTTCTACTGTAGTGTAGCTGAACTGAAGTCAGAGCATAGAGCCATAGACAATGAGGTACTGATGTGTAAACAATACATTATTGCCCTGTCACCTGTTTTTAAAGTAAAAACTACATCTCTCTTTATGACTGAATCAGAAGGGAGCATTGTATAAGCCAAAATTGGCTGTGTCCTTGTTGGGAGAAAGTAAACAATATAAGTGAATGAAAGTCAGAAAGGAAGGAAAACCCTTCAGAGGCTTCCCTATCTTCCCTCTGATCCTACTTGCTCCATCATCCATGGGATCTAGCTGCACAGAGGGAAATACCTCATTCAGCAGTAAGAGTCAGTTTGAGAGAATTCAAGGCATTGTTGAGAGAGCAGTGAAACACATTATAGTTATAGTTACATAAGGGTTTCAAATAGCTTAAAAGATCACAATCTCTGGTAGCAAAGAAGATTAAGAAATTAAGAAAGATTAGCCTGGCAACTGAGAATTGAACTTTTTGAAGACTCTACTAGGAGAGAAAGGACTTCAAGTTCTTGTAGTGCTGAAGGAGTAACTTAAGTGTTCCCTAAATATGTACCCTAGGGGAAACTGTTTTTACTTACTATTCTTACTATGCCATCTGAGTAAATGCTTTTGCTGGGAATTAATCATGTCTACTAGTTGACCATTAATATAGGAAACACACCAATGGGGGTTCATGAGATATGAATTAGGAGCTTGGACCCACAGGGTCCCCAGGAACCGTGGAGTAACCACTGTTCTCTGATGACCCAATCTGTGAATGTGAGTGCTAGGTTGGAGGAGTCCTCTAATGGTGCTTCATGCACAACTGGCAGTTCTCACCTATCACTTGGGGCTGATTATTCTGGCTCATTAGAACAGGACAGCATTTTAGCTGCTATACATTTTACATAGAGTGCAGTGGTTGTAATAGTGATATAAATGTGAATAGACCAGGAAAAGAAATTAAGTAAACTTCATAAACTCAGTACTTATGCTATCTGTAATACTTTGTTCCTGTGTACTTTGTGTATTCATACTAGAAGTTAAAGTATAGAGCATATATCCTTGGATCGATTCATAGCTACAGAATATAAATTCTTATGATTTTTCACAAGTTAAGATTTTAATAAAGCATGTGGATTTATAAAATACTTCCAGGAGCTAAGGTTTTGTTAGTGTTTCACAGCTATCTGTGTTGATATGCATTAGACTGTAAGTTTCATGGTAAATGGGAATGTGTCCTATCACAACTTTGAACAGAGTCTAGCACAGGACTTTGCACAAAGTAAGTGCTTAATCATCCTTGTTGTTTTAGTATCACTGTGGTTACTGACTGTACCAGTGATGACTGCAATTTATTTTTGTCTTAGTAGACTATTTCTATGAGTTAGTGTGTAAAACAAATTCACCTATGAAGTCAACCTCTGGTGATGACACTCCCAGAATTTAACCAGCTTAGTCTTTAGATGAAGGCATATAGTGTATCGTTGGAACTGCCAGTTCCTACCAAGAATCTATGAAATGTTATAAAATAAACATTTTATGGAACAGGAATCTTCTTGGGAGATCTTCAATAATAAAGTGAAAAGATGCCTCACTCCCTGACAATCTAGCTATGTTCAGAGAAACTCATCACCAGCCCGGTTGGAGGATGATGAATTTTTTGGCCCTATCAACTCTTGAACCCTGTCTACTAGGGGCAGAGAGGTTTTCGTTAGTATAGGTAGAGGGAGTATGATGAAATGAAACATTCTTAGAATTCTGGAATGCTTCACGTTTTGCGATGTGTATGTTCTTGGAAAGTTGTGCACAGTGTGACCTGCTACAGTAACTAGGGCAAATCTCTTGGCCTCAATTGCCTTCTTTGCAAAATAAAGGAGTTGGATTACATTATCTTTAGGGCTCCTGCCAGTACTAAATTCTATAATCCTATGCATTATATTTTAAATAAATGAGAATTTCTTTTTTTTAGTCTGTCAGCTATTTATGATTTCAAGGTCTTATGTATTATTGTAAATGGCAGCCATAGGTTTTATTATGGGGAGTGTACTGAAGTTGATCATCAGATGACATATATGTATATTATATATACATGTGTATATATATACATGTATACGTATGTGTATATGTATATGTGTATATATGAATATATAAATAAAAAATATATATAGTCAGACTCTAGAATCATGCCTTTTCAACTTAGGAGGACATGCCAGAACTTGCTTTCCACTGGCCCAAACTTTGAGAAGCTAGGATTGCCTTTGTATGAAGATCACCTTGTTATTCCCGAAGTATTTTTCAGGATGGCCCATTTTGTTTATGCTTCATTATGTCAATGGGTCTGTGGTCTCACTGATTTGGGTATAGCTTCCCAAAGTACATATTACAAACTTTTTAGATCATACTTTTTCTGGGTGCTCTCTTTAATACTATTTCTTTCACCAAACTTATGATTGCAAGTATGTGGCAGCTTATTCATATTCATCATAATTCATCCCATCCTATTGAACCCTTTTCAAAAACAAATTTATTATTTTTCAACATAATGGGAATTTATCAGATCCATTTTCTTCCCCCTTCTAAATAGAACTCTCTGTATGTAATAACAATTATAGCACATTACAAATATTCTTTCATTTTATCATTATAATAACCTGGGTAACTAGTTATTATTATCCCCATTTAACAGATCGGGAAAATGAGACAGATGCTGTGTCCTCTGGACTCATGTTCAGGGTCACACAACTAAGTATCTTAAGTTGGATTTGAACTTAGGTCTTCCTGAATCCAGTGCTCAATCCACTGTACCACCTTGCTGCTTACATTTCCCCTTAGGGATCCCTTTGCTGGGCCGCTTTCTCAGGTAGTGTTTTAGAAATGTCAACAGCCGAGTTATCTTTCCTCTTCTTAGATGTTAATTTTCCCTTATGTCTTACAACTCATTGGTATTTTTAAAGGGTGCTCTTTGGTAGTTCAGAGTTTATAAGGACCTTTTTTTTAGCCTTCCACAGAATGCTTTTTAGTAATTTGAGAACATATTGAGCAGTGCACATATTGTACTTTGATTACAGTAATACAAGCTCTAATATTTTCATAGACACCTAGTATAGTAACTTGTGTATTTCCAAATACTTAATTTCTTTTAAATATCACAACATTGGCACTATTTGTAGTCTTCATGAATGAATAGTAGGATGGCTATATGCTTCCTAAAAGTTTCCTGAGCAGTCATTAGAGGAAGGTGGCTCTATTTTGCAAGGGGTGTGGTTCCTTTGCAATAAAGTAAACATTTCTCCCTCCCTCCATGTTATTTATTCCTGAAAAAATGACCTGGCCAAAGATCACATCCATTCAAAGTCAATCTGACCTCAGATCATTTACTGTGGGAGGGGAATAACTGAAAAACTGACGCAAGATATACTTGCCTTCAGGTGTAGTTCAGGAATGACATTTAAGACAACCATAATATCAGCTTGGAATTTAGAATATGTTCCTTCTTAATGGTGCAAAACTCATATTTTCTGAAAAAAATATTTTGAATTATTATTGTATTTTTTTAAAAAATATTAGTACATGGTGATACCCTTATTTCACAGAAAGAAAAATAGAAGGATAGAGTTCATTTAGGGAAAATGTCCAGGAAGAAACTTCAATCAGGGTCCAATACTTTGTTCTATAGGAAATAGGAGATAATGACTGCAGGGAAAATGGTACTCTGACATATATTAGACTAAAAGTCTGTCAGAGATAATTTATTAACAATATTAGCTTTACCAATAATACTTGAAATTCTCCTCATGTAAGATCTTCGTGCATCTTATAGTATTCAGAAACAAAGAAAACATTTTTCATCACAGTAAACCAAAGATAAAATTCACATTATAGTTTTTTTAATTTATCAAATGGAGCAATAATTATATTAATGTTGGGAAGTTCACCTTTGGAGATGACATCTTTCTGGAAAACCAAGGTCCAGGGTATGACTAAAACCAAAGGACACCTCCTCTAGTTAAAAGGCACATTTCTTCCATATAATCTAAATTTCAACAAATTCTGGTCTCTCCTTAAATTTCATTTTCTTCTGAAAAAGAAGTTTGATTAGATAGAAGGAATGAAGGACAAAGGTTTTCAGTGAATGGCATTGTCCTTTGAGATTTTGATTAAGTACAAATAAGGTTTTGGGACCAAGAGCTTTAACCAAGGAAATTGAATTAATATTATGTTATTGATATCTAAAAGCAAGAAGGTTTCTGAATCTTTTCTTCCTTCCTCAAACCACTAATGGAACCTTCTCCCCTCATTCTCTCGGTGGAGAACCTTGTCTCACACTTCATTGAAAAAAATGAGCATTCAACAAGAGCTCTCTTTTCTCCTTTCACCTCTCTCATCACTTAGATGTCTCTCTACACCATCTCTTCCTTTACCTGTGTCTCACTTGAAGAGGTGACCATCCTCCTTGCCAAAGCAAACTCATCTACATTCACTCTTGATCTGATTCCATCCTGTTTTCTTCTACAGATTGCTTTGACTGCCTTCATCTTCACTCTCTCACTATCATTAGTTTACTGGCTGATTCTCTATTGCCTACAGGCTCAAAAACAAACAACCCCTTTCCCCTTCACTTGATGCCATCTATAATCAATGCCTCCACTGTTTTTCCTCTTACTCTTCTAAATTCTCTGTAGTCTGGCTTCTGATCTCATAATTCAGTTGAAGCTGCTCTCTCCAAAGTTACCGGTGAATTGCTAAGTCTTTTTCTGAATCCTCAACTTTCTTGAATTCTCCATAGCCTTGATGCTGTGGATCTCCCTCTTTCCGGATATTCTCTTGTCTCTAGGTTTTCATAACACTGATTCTCCTCCTGTCTCTCTGCCCACTCCTTCTCAGTCTCCTTTGCTGAATTTTCATCAAGGATGTTCCTGCTAAACATGGGTGTCCTTCAAGACTCTGTCCTTGACTCTCTTGTCTTCTCTATGTATACCATCTTACTTGTTTATACCATCATCTGGATGCTGGTGACTCTCAGATCTACTTGTTCTTCCCTCTGGTTTTACTTCTCCAACTGCCTATTAGCTGTTTCCAATTGACTGTCTCATGGAAATCTTAATCTCAATGTATCCAAAACAAAATTTATTATCTTCTACCTTAAAACCTTGCTTTTCCCAAACTTCCCTATTTCTGTCCAGGCTATCACCCTGCTCTAGTCACCTAGGTTTGTAACCCCAGCACCATCCTTGATACCTCATTTGTGCTTACCCCACATATCCTGTTGACAGTTTTCATCATTGCTACCTTTGCAACATCTCTGGTATACATCCTCTTCTCATTATTCAAAAAGTTGCCTCCTTATACAGGCCCTCATCACTTAATGGCTGGGTTTCTTGTGGTCTCCCTGCCATAAATCTTTCCTTATTCAGATGTCAAAGTGATTTTCCTGAAGTGTCTGACTATGTAATTTCTCTACTAAGTGAACTCTAGTAGCTCTTTATTACTTCAGGATCAAATATAAAATACTCTTTTTGGCTTTTAAAGTCCCTTACAATATAGCCCTTTTCTACCTTCATAGTCTTCATATACTCTATTCCTCTGTATGTATTCTATGCTTCTGGCTGTGTTTCCTTAAGACTCAGCTCAAATACTTCAAGAGGCCTTCCCTGCACTCTTTCCCACCCTCCCAATAGTACCTTTTCTCTGAATATACCTCCCATTTACCCTCCATGTATCTTGTATGCATAGAATAGGTACTGGCAAATGTGTACAGTGCCTCTGAAGAGGCTGGAAAAACTGTTTCTGGGAAAGTTGTGATGACATATAATCAAAGTGTCTGGGTTAGAATATGAAACCTGGATAGATAGTCTGTAATTGGCTCTGGTTAGTTAGCCAAGTGGTGAATAGGAAGCCCGAGTCAGCCTCACTCACTTTCTTTAGCTACTCTGTTCTTAGTTTGACTCCTTTGATGGAAACATCCACGGAGACACAATGTTGTGAAGGGAGACCTTTGGACCCTCCTCACCAAGGCTGCTATGTGGCCTGTGAATACAGTCCTGGCTTCTTTTCCTTCTTCGGCATTTGTTCTTCTATTTTAGGTGAAGGGATTGAATACTCCAATATTGTAAATTTATAAAGGTCAAAAGAGCAGTGTACTGGTGTTCCAGAGTCTGGGTTTTGCAGCCAGATCAGGATTGATGGAAGGAATGACCTTTGGGACCCAATATGGCAATAACTGAGACAAAGATTCATGCAGCAGTGATGTCACATTTGAATGTGAATGTGGTGCCAACAATGTTATTTATGTAGGCAAGATTGAACCTACTCTTTTCATAGACTATAGTGATACAGTAGAGTTTGTGACTGAAGGTGTTGGGGGGAAAAGTACTTTTCTTCTTGCTCTGTCTTTTAAGTAGGAGTACCTTTGAAAATGCCAATTGATTTTAAGTGGTTAAGTCAGTAGTGGTTAATACTGGGGAAAGCACAGCCAGTGGGGCTTGAGCCAATGGCGGGTAGGAAAGAGACACCCATAACATCTTCAAGGGGACTCCAGAACCCTGGGCTTGGCTCTTAGGAGAATGAAACCAGAGCATACTTGTTATATGTTCAAAGCTATTTGCATGCTGGCTCTCCCTTTATGAGTTCATCACAGCCTGATACCAGATTTTTCACTTTTTTGTATCCCCTGCACTTAGCACAGTGCCTCGCATATGGAAAGTACTACAGGGGTGAGGAATCTATGGTCCTGAGGCCATATGTGGCCTTCTAGGTCCTTGGGTGTGGCCTTTTGACTGAATCCAAGTTTTACAGAACAAATCCTTTTATTAAGGGGATTTGTTCTATGAACTTTGGATTCAGTCAAGGAGCTGCACTTGAGGACCTAGAGGGCCACTTGTAGCCTTGAGGCCACAGGTTTCCCACCCCTGGCTTAATAAATGATCGTTGACAGACTACTATGCTTCTAAAGGAAGTTAGGAAAGAGAATCCTTGGTAAGTTGGTAATTGAGAGAAGCAGGGCTCAGTAGAGAGCTTTCTATCTTGAGTTGGTAATGTTTGAATTTCAAACCTTATATCATAGAACTACTAGTTTTGTGACCTAAAGAAAGCCACCAAACTTTTCTGAGCCACAGTCACTTCATCTTCAGAAATTGGGATAATAACATAACCTGCTTTTTAGGGTTGTTAAGAAAATCAAGAGGTTATATTGGCATTGCCAGTTTAAAGTGCTAGATAAATGTTAGAAAAAAACAAGTTAAAATGCTTAGTTTTACCTAAATTGTAATAAACATGAAAATTGAACATATGAATTAAAATGATAACTAGATTTTTATTTGTTAAAATATTTTCTTCAACTTTATAAAGGTTTCTTTCTTTTAAAAAATTAACTTTTGATCTGAAAATATGTTCTTTTAATTAGAAAAATGGCAATAAGTGCTATCTTAAAACAGTAGAGATTGACTTTGTGCTTTGCTTATTTGTATATTTATGCTGAATGATTCAACTTTTCCAATAAGTGAGCGAGCTACCTGGGGTTGTGTACTCTTGATCCATACTGTTCCTTCAACAAGGAATGGAACAAACAATGATTTCCCTTTAGGGCACGTCATGCTTTTCACCACAAAATGGTATGAAGATTGTGTAGTTAAAATAGCAGAAAATCTCCCAAATAACCAAATACTATTCTCCAACTACAGCCCCCCCCCCAAAGAATTAGTTTATATAGTTTTCTTTTTTCTCTCCTCCACAGAGTAACTTCTGTAATTAAAAGTTTGTATTCAAGTAAGTCTAAGTCATTTTCAACAAGAATAATTTAGTCCAAAACAGTGTTTATGTTTTTCTCTGTAGGGGGGGAACATGGACAGGAATGCTGTCCTCTAATTTAGAAGCTTTTCATTGTAGCTCAGAAACAAAAGTCTCTTCTCACTCTCAGTCTATGGTTCTATTCTTCTTCAGCTTCTTCAGCAATATTGGTATTGGTAATTAGGTTGCTACCCAGGCTGATATCTTTACACGTATATCCCTGACGCTTTGTCCACATTAGAGTCTAATGGAGAGAATTTTACACAGAAACTCATCATTTTAAATTAAGTCATAATGGTCCACCATAAGTCCTCTTTAAGATAAAGTGAAAGGGTCATGTTGGTGCATCTGAAGGAATTCTTTCTCTCAGTAAAGGAAAACTTTCCTTTCTCTGTTTTGTTTTCTGATTTAGCTAGCTATTTATGAGGTTTTGGGCTGGCATACATTCGTAGTGAACAAATCTGATGACTTGTTACTTGTAGATAACATTGTTTTTACCTTTACTTTTCCAAATATTGCCTAGAGTACTGGACCTAGGTTCAAATTCTACCTCTTACTGACTAGCTATGTGACTGTGTACAAATTCTGTTGACCTCTCTTTTTCTTCATCTGTAAAACAGGGATAATGACACTTGTAGTATCTGCCTTTTAGGCTTAAATGAAATAATCTTTGTAAAGTTCATCGTAAATTTTAAAGCATAAATGAATGATTGAATGAAAAGGGATTTACAAAATGCTTAGTCAGTGCAAGGCACTGGGAGTACAATTAAATAAATAAAAGTCCCTATTCTCAAGGAGCTCTTATTTTTAATGGGGAAGATAAAATGTATAGAAGTTTTCAGCTGCAAATTTGATTGAAAGGTCCATGGGACCCTAGGATTCAGGGGAAAAAAGCATATTATAATGCCTCACCTTTAGTGTCATTTCCACTGATAAAATCATATCCTTTTCTGTTGAACCATTTGTCTGTGTGAAGAATTCTGGTGGCAAGAATTTTCTTTTCTGGGTCTTCGGTAACTATAGCTGCAGAACCTCCAGCAGCAGCAGCTGCCAGGCTGTGTTTCCATGGGTACTGCTTCCCAGAATGAAGGCTGTGAGGGCTAGAAACAGGACCAGTGGTAGCTGGGGCATCGTCATTCCCTGGACCATGTGGTCATTTGTCAGTCCAGAACATTTGGGTTCCTCTGTAACCCTGGGCAATTCACTTTGTGGCTCAGTGTCACAGAAGAGTAAAAGAATAGTTATTCATCCGCCGTATAGTGGAGGGCTTTTATCCACCACAACCTGTCCCTTTCTAGTCTTCTTATGCTTTACTCACTGTGTCCAGTGACACTGGTCCTCTTGCTCACATTCAACACCCCATCTCCTGACTTCACACCATTTCATCAACTCCACTCCATGCCTGTAATGCCCTCCCACCTTCCCCTTCAAGATACAGCTCAAATCTTTCATCTTGTCTCACCTTCTGTAAGAGGAATCCCCTCCATGACCACCTCTCATATACCATATATATAGTATATATATATATATGCCATATATACATATAGTATATGTAGTATATATACATATACACACATATATCTTGTATGGTATATATGGTATCTCTATATCTTGTATATGTGATGGGGACTGGCAAATGTGCAGTCTGGATGGCATCTAGCCACATGCAAGAGACTAGGGAACCTGCTTCTGGGAAAGTTATGATAGTGTCTAGAGATTAAACATGCATGTTTTGGGAGTACATGCTCATTTTAAAAAAAACAACTGATAATGTAAGATGACTAATCTAGGGAATTCCTTCCTTTAGGACACTATAGAGACAAATGGCTTCATGAGATTCAAAAGGAAGCCACACTTGTGCTTTTGAATATAAGGATGGCATCTGCAGTTACATTAATTGGGATAACAATTACAAAAGCTGTAAAGCTTCAAGTTTCAGAGCCTATAATAATCACCAGGAAGAATTTTCCCCTGGTGGATATAATATTACAGTGTTCCAGGTGCATTCCTAAAATGTATTACATTTCTCTGACTCACTTAGTACAGGCCACTGCTGGAGGCAGGGTTCAAGGCCAGCCAGAATCTTTTGTTGCAGGAATTTCAGTGACCTGTTCATGAAGCTCTATTTAACAAAGGTTCTATGTGGGCATGTGGGGGATAGTCCTTGTTACATTAGTTAGCAAGCTCTGGTCTCTAGTTTTCTGATTAAATTCATAACAGGAATATAACAGTTCACTTGCTGGAAACTTTCACATTTACATGTCAATAATGCATTTCTTTGTTCTGTTTACACAGATTCTGATGATGACAGAATGTGTGCTGTTGACTAACTCCTGGCAGGAATTAAAGTTCTACCACTGAAAACAGAATGTTTTTTCCCCTGGAAAATGAAATATTAAAATTGTTGGCAATTCCCCTACCCTTCGAGCTAAATTAAAAGAATACCATTTGAAGTGGACACCCTTGATTAGCTTCCAGAGCTCTGCTTTGGATCTCCTGGTGGTGGCAACAAACGATGGTGAAATGTCAGCTATTATTATGAAAAACAGCTCACTCACCTTTGAAAAATGAGCCTCCTATTATTTCTTAAGAGGAGCTATCGCTTTTTAAAAATGTCTTTGAAGGCTACTAAATTATTGTCTAATCCTTACTTCAGGGCTAAAAGCCTTTCAATAGAACAAACATATATATTAACAAATAGACCAGAGGCCACTCCACACAATATTACCTAGTAGTTTGTCTTTAGCTTTTTCCTTAGTTTGCATTCAGAGAATCTGATGTGACAGGAGTGCATTAAATCACAACATTGTCTACAAACAGAGATACTGTATACATTCATGCCCAGCCTGACTTCTGAAGCTTCAAAGAAATGAGAACTAGCACATGTGAGATGATGCACCATTTTTGGAAGGGCACTTGAATAAATCATATTTTTTCTTCCCTCACCTTTTGAAAGTAGTCTAACATTACAGATGTCAGGAAATAGTAAATTATTAAGTTCTTAACTCTTCCTTCAGAAGGCACTTGTTGTCACATCTGCCTAAGATGAAAAGAAAAGGTGGGCTGCCCAGTCCATACATTAATCTTTCTCTTTCTTAATGATGTTCATTTAATACTTTAGTTGCACATAGTTTTCAGATTATGCCACTTCTATTTGTCCCATGAAACCAAATTCAGGATATTTAGGCCTGAAAAGTGTCATGATTTCTATATGATAATCACCTCCTCAAGCTAGTGAGCTTTCCTTCTCATGGCAGGAGACCTGGACCTCAGTTTGGCAGGATGCATAGCCAAGTGAATTCTTTTTGCACTTTTTGCATCTCTTGCCATGAAACACTGCACCACAATGGAGAGAATAGGATGACTGAGTTTAGTAACTTGTTTCCTATGTCACAGAAATGCTCTGGAGAAGGAAATGGGAAGCCTTTCTAGTATCTTTAACAAGAAAACCCAAAATGGGGTCACAAAGCATTGGACAAGACAAAATGATGGGACAAGTAAAAGGACAAGAACAAGAACAACCCACAACAACAACAGAAATGCCCTGGGGCAAAGGGAAGTATTGGATGCTTGAGTTCAGATATGTTGGAGAAAATTCCCTTTGGTGATTTACTCAGTCAACAAGCCTCACCATTGGTGGAGGGTGGGGAGGAGTGGTGGTAGTGGGAAGAAGGATGGGTGTTTCCTCTTATGATATTTATGTCATTCAGAAGGGGTTAATATTTTGGGAGGAATTATGTAAAAATTATGTATTTAGGCTATAATATAAACTAGTTAACATTTTAATTAATTTGGGTCAGTTAGGTGGCACAGTGGATAAAGCACTGGGCCTGGAGTCAGGAAGATCTGAGTTTAAATCTGTCTTCAGACACTGCGTGACCCTGGGGGAGTCACTTGACCTCAGTTTGTCTCAGGTTTCCTTATCTGTAAAATGGGGATGATAATAGTACCTACCTTTTAAGGTTGTTGTGAGGACCAAAAAAGATAATAATTGTGAAGTATTTAGCATGGTGCCTTGCACATAGTAAGTGCTATCTAAATGTTAGCTATTGTTATTATTTTTAATTTTATAATCTCTCAGGGACAAATTCTATTAAGTAAAATTAGTCATTTTTTTGCGAGTCTTCTAATTTTTTCATTTCTTCATTATCAGCTGATACTGGCCCATTAATAGACTGCTCATCTTATTAGAATTTCTTTGCTATTTATCCTGAATATTCTTCTAGCCTGAGCTTTCTGACTTTCCTAATAGTTGTGAATTTCTTTATTTCTCTCTTTTTTGTACTTTCATTCTGGGGTGTCTCTGAAATCACTGTCAAGGAGATCTTCCTAATGTTACTGTCTACTACTCGCTGTTTCTAGTTTACTCAGGGTGAATGATATCCAGATTTATAATTTGCACAGGGCATGCTAACACGAGAGGGAAATCTTTTCCTCTCCTTGACGTCTACTGTTTCCTCCTGGTTCCCTGGCTTGGATTGCTGTGGCCAAATTGCACTGGGACAGAGACTCCCAGTCTTATTACCATGGTGCCTCTCTCTAAGGATCCACCCTTCCTCTAACATCCACATGGTCAAAGGATGGACTCAGTGGGGGACAAACTAACTCTTCCTAAGCCCATCTGCACCTGCTGTCAGGTGGTCCTTTGCACTGCCTAGGCTCTAGGTCATCATCTACTTCCCCACAGTTTTTGCTCCAGATGAATATATTCTTATTTTGATTCCTTAAAGGGACAATTTGCAATCATATAAAAAAAAACACAGGCTAAACAAAGTTTAAAAATGGTGGAGTGATTTTCATTTTTTAGCCCACAAAAACGGATAGCTGGAAGGGCAGAAATCCTAAAAATCATTGCATGTTCAACAAAGACTTCCTATTTTGTTCTAGTCTTCTGGCTCATGTAATTTGTTGTTTTACTTAATTCTTTGGCCATCTTGTGAGTGTTGTATTTGAATCTCAGACTCTGATACTGGTACCTTCATCTCCTTCTTCCCATTTCATGTTCAGTTTAGGGTCATGATCTTTTTTTTGCAGGGGGGAAGGCAGGGCAATTGGTGTTAAGTGACTTGCCCAAGATCACACAGCTAGTAAGTGTGTCAATTGTCTGAGACAGGATCTGAACTCAGGTCTTCCTGACTCCAGGGCTGGTGCTCTACTCACTGTTCTACCTAGTTGCCCCAAGGGTCATGATCTTTGCTTTCTTGTGTGGCAAAGGTAATCCCCTACATGTACCAGGGTGTTGTTGTGTGACTTGGCTGTAGGCAGAATAGACATTTCCAAGCCTCTTCACTCCCATCTGTCTCTAAGGGGGACCATTTCCTGTAGGGAGGGGAAGCAGGAGGTCAGGGCCAGAAGCTTGTCTCATCTGTTCTTGTCAGAGAGGGGGGATACTGGGCTAGAATTATATCTATCTGCTGCCTTAAACATTACTAGTTTAGGGGACATGGTTTCAAATTCAATCTAACTTCTAATTTCTATTTCATTAATTGGAAGGAGCAGGACTCTAAGTTTTATAGCCAAGGCTTTATTCTCTTCCACCAAATACCACACACGTAGCAGGTAGCAGAGAAACCCATTTATTTAAGCTGATAGCAAAATAGAAATCATTGAAAGTATATGTAAGAGAATATGTACTAGACATTACACAGTGAACGATCTCTCCCATTGGGAGCAAGGCAACAGCTCAACTAAGAGAGAGTCCTAGATTTCACCCAATGGAAGTTTTCTAAAGTTTCTAGAATAGCGAGATAGGAACAGAGATGTGATGGAGACTGCTGGATTTTCTTATGTCAGCTTCTTCCAAGAATCTTTTCTTTCAGCAAACTGAGGTTGGGTTGGCATTTTCTGTCTTATCTCTTGAAGCTGGAAGCTAGAAGAGCCCAAAGCAACTACAGATCCTGAAGAGACTGAAGAAACCTTAAGCAGGTGCCAAGACCTGAAGAGATTTAGGAAATTGTTTTCTCTCACACTCTCACCAGCTCTAACCCACCATTCACGCAGGTGCAAGGTACACATCTCCACCGATGAGTCCCATAACAATGGGCTTTGGGACTCTGGTTATCTTTGTTACCTAGTTATATAAGAGTTTTTGTGGTAGTCTTTATTTCAAATCATATATATATATATATACACATATACATATATATGTATGTCTATATGTATATAGACATACACGTGCACACACAATATATGTATACATATATGTATATATGTGTGTATATCTATCTATATATACACACTCATTTAAACTCAGATTTCAAGAACAATTGCTATATTGTTAGCACTCAATATTTGTCTTTTAAAGTTGTATTTATAACTTTTGTTTTATACTCATCATTTCTTAATACATTACCCAACCCCCACTGAACTCTGTCTTGCAATAAAGAAAATGAGTTAAACAAAACCAGTTGACGCGGGAATAATTTCTGACAATATATGTCACATTCTGTACCCATAGTCTCCCTCCCACCTCTCTACTAAGAATATGGAAGTACATTATCATTTGTTCTCCTAGATCAAAATTGACCTCCACAATTAATCAGAGTTCAGTTGCCTTTCAGTGAATTATACTATTGAAGATATTTTTTATACTGTTCTCTTGGTTCTGCTTTCTTAGCTCTATATCAGTTAAAAAAATCTTCCCATATGACTCTGAATTTCTCATTTTCATTTTTTTTCTTAGTACAGTAATTTATACACCACAATTTGTTTAGCTCTCTTCTACTTGATGGGCCTTCCACCTGTTTACAATCTTTTTGCTACCTTAACCATGCTGATAAGTATATTTTAGTATACATGTGGCCTTTCTGCCTTTCACCACCCTGGGAGATGGTATTTAATATTTGTCAAGCAGTACTATTGATGTTTCAATACACAGGGCCTTTTTTTATGACCTTTGTAGAGCCCATTTCTGCCCTGAGGACATTTTAGGAGCTAAAGTTCATATTATATTGTAATTAGATAAAATTTTGCCAAGGTACAGCAAGATTGTTGGTTTTCTTATTAGTATTTGTCTGTAATTAACAAACAGTATGCCAAAGAAATGGTCTGCAGGAATGAAAGTGAATTAGTTCTTTCATTTAAAACCATAAAACAGATGAAGGACGACTTATACAGATAGTCACCCTTTCAGGGCACTTTCTTCTCTCTCATGCTGACTCAAATACAGCAGAATTTGTATATGTAGGATGTTTCCAAGCAGTTCCAAAATGTTGACCAGCATTTGCTTTTAACAAATACAGGGGACTTTTGAAACCCCTTCGGATTGTTGGAGCTTGCCACATACTTTCTTTTCTTTGTTCTTTGCACACATGAATGCTGGGTTTACAACCTTTTTTTCCTTTCCCAGTTTCCTCATCTCCCCCTTGTTTCACTGACAGATTGTGAAGTGCTGAATGATTAGAGATTCTTTTTTTTTTTCTCCCAGGGCTCTGTACTAAGGTAACTTTGACCTCTACTCGCACTGGTCCTGAACAGTGGTAATTTGAACTCAGCTTGATTTCTTCATATGCTGTCATTTTATACACCTAGATAATGAAAGAAGTGACAGTTAATAGAAACTATCTTTGCTAGCACTAGTTATGGCCCGGATGTGTTCTTGATTTTTTTTCCAGGTGTGTCATAAGCTGCCATGAAACTGGACAGGATATTTTTAATGACGATTGAGATTTAGTACGTGGTCACTATTTAATAAGCAACTTCAACCTGAGAAATGTTAACTAACACAGACATTCACTGAGCATACATGACCAAGGCTTTAATTAATCCCTTTTAGGAGAGAAATAGAGAAAAGTTCTAGATCAATCGCATGGCTTAAAATGAGGGACTTTAAAATAAAATGTCTAAAAGGCTATATTAGCATTTGTCAATACTAAGTAAACTTTTCTCCATCTCACCAGTGAGTCAGAGGCTGTTGGGCTGATATTTTAAGTTGACTGTTAGATCAAAAGGAAGTATGTTATTTAACTCATTTAAATTCAAAAACGTATTAAGAAACTACAATATATAAAGCATAATGCTGAGGATATGAGGTAGGTTTAGCTTTCAGGGAAACTAATGTGGGGAGTAAAGTGCAAGTATGCGAATGACTATGAAACAAGGGAAAGTGACATGAGAGGTCCATTCACAGTGTATGAGAAATTGGATCATGCCCACCTAAAGGTAATCTGGGAAGGGTTAATGGAAAACATGTTTGGGGCTGTCCTCCGATCTCTGACTCTTGTTTGCATTCTATGTCCTTCTGAATTTTATTCATATAATTTTATTTAAATATTTACTATTTAGAAGTAATTAACCTAAGACAAATCTTAATTCTGCTAATAATTGAATCAGCTAAAGGAAGCCTCCAAATCTCTCTGAGCCTCATTTTTCCCCCTCTGTAGAAAAAGGAGGGTGGACTAGAGAGTTTTCAGAAGTTCTTCCATCTCTAAAATTCTATAGGTGTATGATTCTATGACTGAACAAAATAACTCTTACAAATATAGAAGGTTTAGTTCAAGATTACAGTGAATGTAAATGCAGTATTCCATATATTTATATAGCTTTGAAGGTCTCTGAATATTCTTTGTAAGTGTCATTGCTGAATTAATTTCTCCAGAAGCCATAGTGATACTTAGGTCTGACCCTTGGTTCTCAAGTCTGGCAAAAGTTGTTTGGGTGAAATTACAGATCCATTTTCTCTTCAGGGAATATTATTTACCGAGTGATGGCTAAGACTGCAAGGAAAAGAACATATACAACCTATTCATTTTCCCTTGCTCCTCCTTCTTCTTCTTCTCCTCCTCCTCCTTTCCTTTAATCTTTTCTCACTATAAAGTGCTACTAAGCCCAAACTGAAGTTCATGGTTCTTGCGCACCTCCTCCCCTCCCTCACCCTGATTCCTGACAATTTTCTTTTTAGAGCTGTTCTTTACCACCACTTTGGTTCATGTTAACTACACTGGTAAACTTTAAAGTAGTAGCAATAAAAATTATAGTCCTTATTTCAAGATTCTATGAGGTTATTTGGGAAAATAATTTGTCATTATTTTAAAAAAGGAAATGGCAGGATCCTTTAAATAATTTATATTTAGTTGAAAAAATGGGAACCCTTATTTGGTCTAAAGGACAATAATCATGCTATCACAGATTATGAGTTGGAAAAGGCATCAAAAGTCACTAAATCTAATATAAAAAACCAAACCAAACCAAACAAGGAATTCTTTGTGCAACATCTCTGACAAGTATCAAGCAACCTCCTTTTGAATAGTTTGACAAACATTTATTGAGCAATACTATGCACACAGTCCTATGTTTGGCTCAGAGGATACAAAGGCAGACACAAAACAAGCCTTGCCCTAAAGGAATATCCATCTTATTTCTGGGTAGTAGGGAGACCTCTAGAGTAGAATAGATAGGCTTTTGAGAAGAGGGTCAGGAATACTACACAGAAGAAGCTGAAGCTGGTGATGAATACTAAGGACAACAAAAGAAAGCTTCTTTAGCTATTTTGCATGTGTATATCAGATAAAAGAAAGGTTAGAGTCAATCACTTTATATAAGAATCAGAAGACAGAGAGGGCAGAATTATTCAACTCTTACTTTACTTCTGCTTTCTCTGCAAAGGAGAACAATCTTTGAGTTGAAAAGGAAAGAATAAAACTGGTTCATAAACTGTTAAAGATAAGTGAGGAGATAAAAGGACAACCTAGGGTACTAAAAGAACTGAAAAAAAACTATTGAGATCACCATAAGTAATCTTTGAAAGATGATAGAGAATGACAAAGATCCTGTGAATTCTGGAGAAGGCACATGTTGCCCTGCTTTGCTAAAAAGGGAAGAGAACAGACTATGCAAACCAGGCCAGCAAACTTGACTGCTTCCTGACAAAATTCTGCAATGTATGCTTAAAGGGTTGTTTTTACAGCTAGCATGGATATAGAGCTTTACAAATATCACCTCATTTGATGAGCATCTAGAAAGGGAAAAACAGTGACCTTCATCAAGAACAGAGCTTGACTGATTTAATTTTCTTTTTTGAAAGGATTACTAGGATGGTAGATTAGGGGAATGCCAGAGACATAGTTTACCTAGTAACCAAAGCAATCATAATGGTTGAGCCAATTCTTAGGCTCCACTCACAGTGCATTAGTGTGCCTGTTCTCCTATATTTAATTTTATGTGATCAAAATTTTCATTTTATCCTTTGGAATCACATCTACCCTTGGTTTAGTCAATAATTCTTCCCTTATTCATGGATTCAAAAGATATCTCACTTCTCTGATTTGTTTCTGGTATATACACACACACACACACACACACACACACACACACATACACATATGTATGCACACATACATACACATACAGACATATGTATATATACATCTATATTACATATTGCATGTATTATATACAATGTGTGATATAAATATATATCACATATCCATTTGGAAGTTATTGTGACATATCATATGAAATTGTGGTCCAATTCTTGTTTCTGTTAGAATCCTTATTTTTACCAGCTCTTTTAGTAAGGAATTCTTACCCTAGTAGTTGGTATCCTTGCATTTATTGAACACGATGGTATGACATTCAATTGCTTCTGTGTCTTCTTCACCTTATATGTCCCACTGATCCCTTTACTATTTTTTTAACCAGAACCAAATATTTTTGATGTTTATTGCTTTATAGTTTGAGATCTGGTACCATAAGACTCCTTTATTTCCTACTTCTTTTTATTATTTACCTTGAAATTCTTTAATCTTTTGTTCTTTGAGCTGAATTTTATCGTTATTTTTTCTAGTTCTATAAAGGAGCTTCATAATTCTTTGGTAGCTTTATTGGCATTGCACCGTATAAACACTTTTCCAATTGCTTTCTTATATATTACATAGTTTGCTTCTTAAAGCAACTCTGTAGGAGAAGTAGGACAGTCATCATCATTGCTGTTTTGTAGATGAGGGAACTGAAAGACTAAGTGGTAAGTGACAACTCTTCACACCACTACTTGGTGAACTTAGGATTCAGTTCTGACTCTCCTTTAAAACCCAGTCCTATGTTCTTTTGAGCACATGATGTGACCATGCACTATTACAATTAATCCTAGTAAAGTTACCCTACTGAGCCTTTGCTTTTCTCCCTCACACAGGAAGAACATTTACTGATTTTATTAAAAGCTGTGTGTGTAAACCACAGTACTGGATCTTGGAGTTAGGATTAGACTTTTGATGATTATTGTAGCAGTGTGAAACTAGAAAGGATGGCACAGAAAATCTTCCCAAGTCTAATGACTTGGATCTCCTAAAGTGTCCCATTTACAGTAATGATTTCCCCCTCTTCACAATGCATGACATTTTGGTTTTATGCTTTATTGATGATCTTTTCAGTTGAGAATTGGATTTCTAGGCATTGTGCTACAAACATTGGTAACAAACATTCCATAGAAAAGACTTGCTACAACTTAACTCAGAGATTTCTTTGATGAATATGAGACTGCAGATAAAATATGGTATTTAATATGTGAGGGAGACTTGAATATTTTAATTTTAAAGCTGTTCACCAGATAGCATAATGTTTCAGAAAAAGAGATCAATGTGTATTTTTGAAAACCTACCACATTCAGTTAATAAACATTTATTAAGCATAAGGGCCAGGCACTGTGCTAACCTCTTGGGGATACAAAAAGAAGCAGAAGACAATCCCTACCCTCAAGGAGCCCATGATCTAATGGGAGGAGATAACAAGAAAACAAATATGTACAAATAGGTTGGATGCAGGATAAATATAAGAGATATATGCAGGTTGGATGCAGGATAAAATAAGAGAGGGGTAGGGAAAGGCTTCTTGTAGAAGATAGAATTTTAGTTAAGACTTGAAGGAAGCCAAAGAAGCAGGAAAAGACATAAAGATATGAAAAGTTAAATACCAATTAATTTTGGGTAAGATGCAACCTCAATCCCATTTTCCTAATCTCTAAAATGAGGAGATTGAACTATATGATTTCCCTATTGTTTGAATAAATAATTCTAATGCTTATATGATTTGATTATTTGATTATGTCTGAGGGCCAATGGCCTGTGATAATAATAAGTGTTCTGCTACATTATTGTTTACTGTATCATATAATTATATAATATATATAATTATATAATACATAACATAATTAATAATCATATAATTTCATTTTTTCATCTAAGTGTTATACAATATTCTATAACTTTTACATTTGATGTAATTTTCTTCTGATATGACAATAAAGTAAGCAAAAACATGAAGACACTATTTTACAGCACATTTTGATGCAGTTGTATTATAGATGTTTGTATAAATTATTCAGAAGTTCTCTTCTGGAGAGGATTCTGGGAAGATGGTGGAGTAGGTCAGAAAATTCCAAGCTCTCTAGAATTCCCACACAAACAAGACAAAATAGCTCAACAGGGTGAATGTAGAGTGGTAAAAATAAAGAAGAGTTGAGGCACAATAGTGGTCTTCTTGGGACAATCAGAGAAAATAGGAAGAAAACCTGTAAAGTGTAAACAACTCCAGGCTAGTTCTGCTGAATCAGCAAGCACTGGGTTGGGAGGTAGCCTCAGCCCTAGACACAGGAATTTTCACCTTCCAGACAGTGTGGGCCATTGAGCATCTGAGCAGGGGAAGATTGAGGAAACCTCTGCTGATAAGGGATGCCCTGCCCTGCTGTGCTTCTGAGACTGGGCAAGATGGACCAGTCCATGCCTGGTGAGTGGAGAAGCAGTGGGCGGGCACGCTGCTGGCTGTGAGCACTTACAGGAGGGCAGAGTTTTTGGTTTGGGTTCCAGGCCAGTGGGGAGAAATGAAGAAAGACCTGAGGCCAGAGGCACCATCTCCCATAACCCAGGACTAGAGGTGATTACAACAAGAAACTACTATAAATTTAAAAAAAGAATGAGTACTCAAAGGAGAAAGAACCCAACCACAGAAAGTTACTATGGGAGTAGAGATGACTGTAGATTATCAGAGATCTGGAGATACTAGAAACATAGTAATGGTTGGAAGAGACAAGAGAAAGGAAAGAAGTGCCTGGAAATTGAATTTCTACAGAAAACTTCTTCTGGCAGACAACTGCTGAGGAAAGCTTCTATTTATATTATAATTTTGGATGGAAACTACCCTTCATGTGTCACATTGAGGAAACTGCTGCCTGGCTTACAGTGGTTGGGATGTTTTGCCCATTCCTTTCTTCAGTAAAGAGAAGTCGATCTTAGCTATGGACTCAGGCATGTGATCTGGACTCATTTCAGTCCTGGGACAGCTTGGCTCCTAATGGGAAGAGAATCACTTTTGCAATAATTTTTGGCTTATTAAACTCTAACCCAGTCCTTGGGGACAATTTACTTAAAGCTAAAGTTTTAGGTCATGTCTAAGTCTCTACAAAGTGTGGAATAAAAAGGCATTTAATATGGAATATGAACCAAACATAGGGCAAGTATTTATTTCCTACATGCAAAAAAATGCTAAAATAAAAAAAATATCATAAGTATGCTTTGAAAAAATGACTTGAAACCAGATTCAGTAACTTATTAATTTTGTTATAATCTGCTAGGGGGCTAATACTTAAACTTCATCAGAACATAAACCAGTTTTCAGGACTACTAATGAAGCATTTTATGTTTTACTTAAACTTTGTACTCTCTGAACATTCCCTAGCCACATCTTCTAGTAATCCTGGCCAGCGGCTTCATCGCCTCCTCTCATCAGTGGTTGTATTTCCCAATGAAGACACTCCCCTGGTTACTAGTCACCTCTGGACCTCTTGTACTCACAAGGTTGCCACTGAGCCTATCACCTTGAGACTGATAGTAAGTTACCTATTCAGGAAACAAAACAAAGCAGAAAAGGTAACCAGGACCCAGACGCAAGCTCTTCTAAGAGAATTCCTTTACTCTGTCATATGAGAGTGTTCAACATGATGAAAAAATGGAGGAGGTCAGCCCATCATCAACCCTCACTATAAGTCTTTGTGTTACATGATGCTGCCTAGAGTGTCAAGTAAAGAAAACAATATCTGGAAAGCTCTCCTTCTAACAGAAGCAGCACCATAGCCTGCGCTGCTGCCATCAGGGCAGGTGATGGGGAAGAAAATAACTTCAAGGTCTTATAGTTAAACTTCTTTGTTTACTGGCTGTTTGTATTTTCTTTGACCTACAGGCTCTGGATTTTGGTTATGATGTTCCTGGGAGTTTTCATTTTGAAGTTTCTTTCCCTAGGTGTTTAGTAGTTTCCTTCCTTTTCACTTTGCCCTTTGGTTCTAATAGATATGGGCAGTTTTTATGTATGATATCTTAAGATATAGTATTGAAACTTTAAAAAAAATTTGGATGTAACTTTCAGATAGTCAGAATGATTCTTAGATGATCTCTCATATCTGGTTTTTCAGGTCATTTGTTTTTGATAGTATATATCTTACATTTTCTTGTCCCTCCCTCCCCCGAGTCTTTTGATTTTGTTTTAGTACTTCTAGTTGTCTCATAGAGTCATTGCTTTTTATTTGGCCCACTCTAATTTTCAAGGAGTCTTATTACTTGGGTAAGGTTTACTACCATGTCTTCTAAGCTTTTAATTCTCTTTCTCTTTTCCATTCTTTCTCCATTGGGTTACCTTTCATTTTACATTATATTTTGTATTTCTTTCTTCCTTTCTTACACTCATAGTTTTTAGGGTCAAATAATTTTTTTCTCTGAGCTAGAATAAAAATAATTTACATTGAGTTGAAACCCAAGATCAGTTGTACATATGGTAAAGATGGTAAGAAACAGCTAGCTGCCCTTAATTAACTCAAGTCACCAGGCCTGGATGGCCTACATTCCATTATACATAAAGAAATGGCAAATGTGATTGTCAGTGATCTTTGAAAAATAGGCAAGGTGTTAACAGTAAAAGATATGAACAAATGTACTGATTTTCAAATAAGGAAAGAAGAATAGTTTTTTCATATTATAGGTTTGAGAGCTAGCACTGAGTCCTAGAAAATTTCTTTATAAAAATAATATTTTAAGAGCATTTATTTGCCTTTAAAAATATTTATCACTGATGTTTTCTGTTTCTTACATCACCATAGTATCCCATGTATCCTTCTTCCCAACCCTCCCCAAGAGCCATATCATATGATCATATTTTTTTAGAGAGGGGAAAAAAGTCAGAATAACTGATTAATACATTGAGAAAGTCCAAAAACATGTGCAACATGTAACACCTATGGACCTCTCGCTTCCACAAAGGTGTAGGTTAGGGATGTCTTCTCATATCTCTTCGTTAGAATCTCATTTAATCTTTATAATTTCATTATATTTACTTTTGATTTTTTGGTGCATCATTGTTGTTTTCATTTATATTATTTTAGTCACAGACTGCTTACTTTAGTCTTCATCAGTTCCTATAGCTCTTTCCATGCTTTTCTGTATTCTCTGTGTTCATCTCTGTATTCATCACACATATCATTTCTTACAGCATAGTAGTATTCCATTACATTCATATAACACAATTTGTTTGGCCATTCATTCCCCAATCAATGGGCATCTACTTTGTTTCCAATTCTTAGTTATTACAAAAAGTACTGCTATAAATATTTTGGAGTGTATGGAGATAAGCAGTATATTTTGTTGATGGCTTCCTTGGGATTTAAGCTCAGTAATGTAGTTTCTGGTTCAAAGGCATTTTAGTTACTTAATCTGTACAATTCCAAATTGTTTTCCAAAAATGGTTGTACTATTTCACAGTTCCATCAAAAATGTGCTAATGTGCCTATCTTTTTAACACTGACTTGCCATTTTTGGGTCATTTTTGCCAACTGTCAGGGTATGAGAGGAAACTTCAGAATTGTTGAAATTTCCATTTCTCTTATCATTAGTAATTTGGAGCAATTTTTCATGTCTTTGTAAATACTTTGTCTCTTTAGAGAACTGCTTGTTCATATCCTTTGACTATTTATCCACTGGTGAATGCCTATTTAATCTTATGTATGTTTGTTAATTGTTTATATATCTTGTATACCAAACCCTTATCAGAGAAATCTGATACAATGATCCCACCCCCATTATTATGCTAGTTACATTAATATTGTTTGTGCAGAAGTTTTTCAGTTTCAAGTAATCAAAGTTACCTATTTTATCTTTTGGAATAGCTTCTTTTTTAGGTTTGGTTTAGAATACATCTCTGGCTCATAGATGTGAGAGGAACATGATCTGTTTTTCTTCCAATTTTTGTATTGTATGATCTTTTATGTTAAAGTCATGTATCCATTTAGAATGTATTGTGGAGTGTGGTATGAGGCATTGGTCTATGCCATTCAATTTCTGCCATATTGCTTTCCAGCTTTCCTATCAATTTTTACCAAGTAAAATTTTTTTCCTAACATGTTCCCCAATTTGTCAGACACTGGGTTATTGAGTTTTAGTGTTCTACTCTGAATCTCCCTTTTCTAGTCTGTTCCATTGATCTATTTTTCTATTTTTTAACCAATACCAGATGGTTTTTGATGATGACTGCCTTTTAATAAAGTTTGAAGCCTGGATATGCTATTCCCCCTTAATCCTTACTTCTTTTCATAATTTCCATTGATGTTCCAGATTTTTTGTTTTTTTCCCAAATGAATTTTATTGTTATTTTGTCAAATTCTGTAAAGTATACTTTTGGTAATTTGGTTGGCATAGCATTAAAAGTATAAATTAATTTTGGTAATATTGTTATTTTTATCATATTGGCACAGCCTAGTCATGAGCATTAGGTATTCTACCAGTTATTTAACTTCTTTAATCCTTTAAGGAGTGCTTTGTAATTGAATCTATAAAACTCCTTCTATTGTTACTATTTTTCCTATTGATATTTGTTCATATTCAAGGTCTTTGAGATTTATTCTTCTTAAAATCTTTGGTATTTTCAGTCTCTTTCCTTCTCCCATTATTTTCTTTATTGCTCAATTCTGATTCTCTACCTGTTTATTGTGGTTTTCGTAGGGGCTGAATCTGAAAGCATTTCAGTCTCTCCCATACTGGGCAATCCATAGATCATGAACCTAGGTTTCTGCCCTGACTGACCATTAAGTTGTCAGAATTGGCCCCAAATGGATGCTGTGCTCTTCCCTTAGGCTTGGTGAAGTGCTGCATAGCTCCCCAAATGCACAGTGTCCTTTCCTTGTGACCTATCTCACTTCTTCTGTTCCTCAGTTCTTTGGCCTAGCACCAGCAGTTCAGAGCTTGACAGCTTTGGTGCTTCCAGGTTGAAGACCACACTTGCAAAAAGCCTAATGGCTTTTGCTTTTGAAGGTTTATGATGAACTGGTTGTTGAGGCACAAAGAAACTTTCATAACCTGGAGCTGGGGTCTCTGTGACATTGGAAAGAGGAAGGGGTGACCAGAGTATAGGGGTGGGTTTTGATGTAAGCTTGTGTCATGTCTTTGGGTCTGCTAGTGCAGCTTCACTTCCAATAATGTGGAAGGTAAACAAGGAATATTGAGTGAACTCAGGGTCAATGAATATCAGTTCCTGCTTTTTTAAACTTTCTTTTGGATTCTTGGTGTCCTAGACCATGGACATAGCTGAAGTTGCTTTATCTTTGGTGCATAATTTATGTTTTGGGGAAGTTTGAGAGGTTGTGGGAAATCGGAGGAAAAGTCTAGTCTTCCATCTTCTTGCTCACATGACCCAGATAAACATATTCTTTTTCTACTTATTTGTTTTTAAAATGTACTAACTACTACTATTTCTGCTACCACCGCTACCACCACCTCATATTTATATAGTGTTTTAAGGTTGGCACGTCAATTTCTTCACAGTTGGTGAAAGTTTCATTCTAATTTAGAAAAAAAGACTCAGAGGTGAGCAGGAGCCAACTTAGCTTCATTAAAAGCTGGTCACCTTTTTTTCGTATTGCGTTTTTAGGCCAGTAGATAAGGTGAATGTCCTAAGTGTAGGAGATACCTGGATTTCAGTAAAGAATTTGATGAAGTCTCTCATGCTGTTTTAGTGGAAGAGGTGAAGAGATGTGGGTTAGATGATGATATATTAGGTGGATTTTGAAGTGGATAAATTCTCAGACATAAAGAGTAATGATTAATGATTGATATTAACCTGCAGGTGGGTCAGGGAGAGTCCTAATGATCTGTCCTTGGCCTTCTTCTGCCCAACATTTTTTATCAACTAAATTGAAGGCATACTTCATGTGCTTATTCAATTTGCCAATGACTCAAAGCAGGGATGGATGGCTAAACCTAACCTTACATTTAGATCTATCTCTAGTTAACTGCTGGCTTCTTTTGTGGTTAAGCAAAATTCAGCTTACTGGAAATGTTTGAATAATGAAAAAGCAAGTGTCTGCAGACAAACAGGTATCAGGATGGGGATTCTGAGGAAGAGTAAGCTTTTTTTGGTGGGCGCGAGTTTCCTCAATGTGGATCCTGATATATTTTGCTTCTCTGCCTTATGGCAGTTGGGTCCTCTATGTTTTCTTCAATTATTCAAATCCAGATACTCAGAATCTCTTCTTCCCTTCTTCCACCACTCCGGTTCAGCCCCGTCACAAGCATTTGAAGACTTCTCCCAGGCAGAATCGACAGATGGGAACAATTTGCAGGCTCTATGGAGTGCTTAGACCTTAGTCAGACATCTAAGACACCAAGGTAATTTGCTGCATCATGGGACATCACCATTGTGTTGACTTTTGTTTTGGATGACTCTGGAAGAGAAAGTGAGGCAGATGACTGTGCAACTCTGCCTCACTTAAATTCAATTCACATGCAAGTGAAGGCATCACCTTGTGATATCATTGGTCCTCTTTGAAAATGAAGGATGAACAACATCAGCTCCTTGACTTGATTTTATTAACTATATAGATTTCCTGGTAGAAATTCTCCTCTTCTGTTTTGAGAAGTTGTATGAAAATATCTGAAAGTCTCTTTCTATCTTAAGTAGCTGAGTCCTACAGCGAGAGACGATGCTCTGGCAAAAACAATTCTGTGCTAGACTTCCCTTTTCCTCTTCTTTGTGGATCAATGGTACATTTATCTATGATCTATCTAATGTTTCACTGACTCTTTGAAAAAAATGTATGTATGACACACTTTTAAGTTTAATGTGCATTATTAATATTTTCTCCACCATATTCTTAAATCTAGACGATCAACAAAACAATAAATCCAGCTCTGATTTTTAGCATCTGCTGACTTAGGAAACACAAGTGCTCATTCTTGAGCCAGTTTGAGCTGGCTCAAGCACACCCCTGCTGCGGATGGGTCTGCCCCTCAGTTACCTGCTTATTTTCAATAAATACATCCAGGCCAGAAATGTTTTGTAGTTAACACTGTTTATAAAGACAAGCTCTGTCAACTCAAATCATTAAGCCTTTATTAAACTCTTATAAGAACTGGTTAGGCACTGGTTAGGCACTGTGCTAACTGTTGGGAACACAAAGAATGGCAAAAACCAGTCCCTGCTCTCAAGGCGCTCACAATCTAAAGGGAGAGGGGAAATAACATACAAACAGCTATGTACAAGCAAGATATATGCAGCATAAATTGGAGGTAATATCAGGTAAATGTCTATTTATTTCCTCCTCAAAACTAGAACTTACACTCATAGCCTTTGACTTTAAGGTGAGCATATTTTTTAGTATGCCAATCTGGTGTAATGAGGAGAGTAACTGCTTAGAAAGAAACCAGCTATTCTTCAATGCCAAAACTTCTTTTATGACAGTTTACATTAAAAATTATATCTATATCTATATCTATGTCTATATCTCTATCTCTATCTCTATCGCTATCTCTATCTCTATCTCTATCTCTATCTCTATCGCTATCGCTATCTCTATCTCTATCTCTATCTCTGTCTCTATCTCTATCTATATCATCTATATCACTGTTTCCCACTTCCATTTCCTTCTCCCAGAGAGCTACCAAGAAGTCTTCCTGGATACTTAGATAGTCCTTTTGAGAGTTACAATTTTGATTTTAACTATGAAAGGCTTAACAGAAGGAATATTTTTTTTTGAATTAAAGAATAAAATTGAAGAAGAGAAAACAATAAAATAAAACTAAGCAACCTATTAAAAAAGTCTATCGTGACATACAATGTTCCACATCTCTGCAAAGAAAAGCAGGGGGAGGTGTCTTCTTTCTTTTCTTTGGGGCTGAGCTTGTTTATTATAACTTCACATTCACATTCAGTTTTGATTGTTTTGTGGTTGTTATGCTTTCCATTTGCATTGTTGTAGTCAAATGGCAGCTAGGAGGTAGGAAGACCCTGAGTTCAAATCTTGACTCACACACTAGCTTTGTGACTCTGGCAGGTCACAATCTCATCTGTGAAATGGAGATCATAATAGCACCTACCTCCCAGCACTGTTTTGAGGATAAAATGAGATAATATTTGTGAAGTACTTCATAAACTATATTGCTTATATAAATTCTTGTTATTATTGGCATTGTCCTATTGTTCGTTATATCCTACTGTTAATTATACTATCGTTCGTTATAGTGCATATTGTTTGTCTGGCTCCGCTTATTTGACTTTGCATTAGTTTATATAACTCTTTCCTTGCTTCACTATATTCCTCATGTTCGTAGAATCGGGTGGAGAATATAACTATCAAAGCGAGCTGGAGATTTCCTGGCATTTACTTGGTATTCTTGGTGAATAGAATCAGATTAATGGCTAGATGCACCACCTCATGGTTAAAATTATGAAGTATGTCTAGCTTAGTCCCGTGCTTAGTCCGGTAATTACATATTCCATACCACACTACCAGGGAACTTCAGGGTAACATCACATTCTTCGCAATAGTAGGGCTATCCCATGGAGCACATATGTGGATGGGCCTGTGCCCTGGCCCCAGGGGCTCTGTGATTGGGGGCTGTGTTGAAGATAACTGTTGCCTGAGGCAGGGAAAGTCACACACTCTTCTTTTTAAATTTTTATTTTTGGCATCTCTATTACTACCTCCCCCTATCTCTCAATTAAAAACTAAGAAAACAGTAATAAATATAGTCAACTAGAATAAATCAACAAAGTGGCCATAAACAAAAAAGTATGTCTCCTTTTGCAACTGGAGTCCATCACATCTCCATTAGGAGGTGAGTAACATGTGACATTTCTGGAGACACAGTTGGTCATTGAATTGATCAGAGTTCTTTCAAAGTTGATTGTTTTTATAATGTCATCATCACTGTATACATTGCTTTCCTAGTTCTGTTCATTTACTCTAAGACTCAGCTAAGATTCTCAGAAATCATCTCATTTGTCATTTCTCATGAACAATATTCACACACCACAACTTGTTCAGCCATTCCTCCACTGACATATACTCTCCCAGGTTCTTTTATTTCTTTTCTTTTCTCTTTTTTCCCTTTAATTCTTCCTTCAGTGTTATTAGGAGTTTCTTGCTTGCAACTCTTGTATCTATTTACCTAGCCATAAAATCTCTCCTGACTTACTAAGTCTCCTATCTTCGACTGCCCATTTGACATCTTAAATAGAGAACTGAAGAGTTCAGGTTGCTATAGAAGCAGGATATGCTCATCAGTTCAGCCATTCCATAGAGAAATTTGGATAGTCAGTGTTGTAAAAACAAATCATTTTCTATTTGCTTCAGGAGGACAGGATTTTTGTGAACTTGAGGCCAATTCAAAGGCTCTAAAATAATCAGCATTTATTTTCTTCTTTCCCTCAGTTCTTAAATCTAAGCATGATGAATTTTCCTTTATCAACACACTCTGTGCCCACATACACAAAATTTATGAGTATGTACATTTATTTGTGTGGATAAATATAAAAGTTTTTTTCTTTGGAAGTAGAGAAAAAAGAACACTCTAGTTTAAAACTAAATGCTTCGTAAGAACACATATGAATATGTGTTAAGTCTCTGCATAGTTAACAACATGTCGTTTGGTGGGAGAATTTTCCTAATTAATGAACCAGTTCAATTTACTCTGTTGCTTGACTTTGATGAATATGCTTTTGAGTGTTCCCACTGGGCCTTGTTCAGTTTATTCAGTCAGCTCTCATGTCTATATCCTGTTTGTGTGTATGGATCCAAGTTCTGCAACCAGATGCTATCCCTGAAGGGTTGGGTTAAAGAACAGCCCTACTGACTCAGTGAAAAAAGCAAATTGTGATGGATAGGGTACCAAGGACACACATGAACCAAAGTATCAGACAAATAAACTGAAGTCTGTTTTAGGATAAGAACCTCTCCTTTACTCACTGGATGGAAAATCAGATTAGAATGAATTTAACGATGGAGGCTCGATTCTTGATTTTGTCAAGAACTTGTTGCATGACTGGATAAATAATTTGCTCTTCTTGTGTCACGTTGTGACCATTTCTTCTATGTAGCTGTCACTTCATTACAAAAACAACTCATGTGGAGAAATTATTTATATGATGAGCTTTTCTAGTGAAATAGCCTATGGAAATTTAAAGTAGTTGGACACTTCCCCACTTGAATAGCAGGGAAGGTAACCAGTTAAAGATTGATCTATTTTAAGCCACTGATTTAAAATCTTACACAATTGTGTCCCCCTTTACATGTTTATATAATTGAAGTAAAAATAATAGTAGTTATTTATATAATACTTCAAAGTTTGCAAAGTGCTTTGTAAGCACTACGTCATTTAAACATCATAACAACTCTGTGAGGGAGATTCTACAGGTATTACAATACTCATTTTATAGTTGAGGAAATTAAAGTTCAGAGAGGTTAAGTGAGTTGCCCATGGTCAAGGTAAATATTGGTAGTGGGATTTGTACCCATGTATTTCTGACTTTAACTCCATCATTCTATCAGGTACACAGGACTCCCTAATGCTGTTATTTTTTCTTATTAGTTACATGGCAAAAAAACAAACAAAAAAAAAACAAGAAAAAGCAAGAAAAATAAAGGAGGTGAAAAACATATGCTTCAATCTGCTCTCAGAATTCTTTCATTATGGGTCTTTTGGAATTGTCTTGGATCATTGTATAGATCAGAGTAGCTAAGTCTTTCACAGTTGGTCATTATTGCAATATCACTGTAACTATGTACGATGTTTTCCTGGTTCTGCTAACTTCACTTTGTATCAGTTCATATAAGGTGTTCCAGGTTTTTCTGAAACTGTCCTGAAACTATCTAAAACTACTTATTATAGTACAATAGTATTCCAACATAATCATATACCACAATTTGTACAGCCATTCCCCAATTGATGGGCATCCTCTCAATTTCCAATTTTTTTTGCCACCACAAAAAGAACTGCTATAAATATTTTTGCACATATAAGTCATTTTCCTTTTCCTTTGATATCTTTGGGATACAGACTTAGTTTGGTGGGTAAAGGGCATATACAGTTTTATAACCCTTTGGGCATAGTTCCAACTTGTCCTCCAGAATGGTTGGATCATTTCACAACTCCAGCAATAGAGCATTAGAGTCTCTCTTTCCACATGCCCTCTAGTATTTATCATTTTCCTTTTCTGTCATGTTACTTAATCTGATAATTATTAGGTAGTGCCACAGAGTTGCTTTAATTTTGCATTTCTCTGATCAATAGTGACTTAGAGCATTTTTATGTGACTGTTGGTAACTGTGATATCTTTTGAAAACTCCTGTTCATATTCTTTGTCCATTTATCGATTGAAAAATAGCTTTTTTAAAAAAATAAATTTGTCTCAGTTCCCTATATTTGAGAAATGAGGCCTTTGTCAAAGAAACTAGCTGTAAGTTCCCCTCAAATGCTCCCCCCACCACAGTTTCCTGCTTTCCTTCTAATTTTGGCTGCTTGGTTTTGTTTGTGCAAAACTTTTTTAATTTCATATAATCAAAATTAGCCATTTTACTTCTCATGATCCTCTTCATTTCTTGTTTGGGCATAAACTATTCTGTTATCCATAGATCTGACAGGTAAATTTTCCATGTTCCCCTAATTTACTTATGTTGTTATAATTTGTGCCTAAATCATTCATCCATTTGGACCTTATTTTGTTTTTTTAATGATTTTTATTTGATATTTTTTAGTTTTCAGCACTGATTTCCACAAGATTTTGAGTTACAAATTTTCTCCCCATTTCTACCCTGCCCCCCACTCCAAGATGGCATATATTCTGATTGCCCCATTCCCCAGTCAGCCTTCCCTTCTATCACACACTTCCACTCCCCCCATCCCTTTTCCCCTTACTTTCTTGTAGGGCAAGATAGATTTCTATGCCCCATTGCCTGTACATCTTATTTCCCTGTTGCATGCAAAACCAACCTTTTTTTTGAGCATCTGCTTTTAAAACTTTGAGTTCCAAATTCTCTTCCCTCTTCCCTCCCCACCCACTCTGCCTAAGAAGGCAAACAATTCAACATAGGCCACACATGTATCGCTATGCAAAACACTCTCATAAATAGTCATGTTGTGAAAGACTAATTATATTTCCCTCCCTCCTATCCTGTCCCCCTTTATTCAATTTTCTCCCTTGACCCTGTCCCTTTTCAAAAGTGTTTGCTTTTGATTACTTCTTCCCCCTATCTGCCCTCTCTTCTATCATCCCCCTTTTTATCCCCTTCCCTCTACTTTCCTGTGGAGTAAGATACCCAACTGAGTGTGAATATTATTCCCTCCTCAAGTCAAATTCGATGAGAGCAAGATTCACTTATTCCCCCTCACCTGCCCCCTCTTCCCTTCCAATGAACTGCTTTTTCTTGACAGTTTTATGTGAGATAATTTAACCCATTCTATGTCTCCCTTTCTCCCTCTCTCAATATATTCCTCTCTCATCTCTTAATTTTATTTTATTTTGTTAGATATGATCCCTTCATATTCAACTCATCCTGGGCCCTCTGTCTATGTATATGTATATTCCCTTCATGAATTACACATATCATCTTTCCATGTAGGAATGTAAGCAAAACAGTTTAACCTTAGTAAATCCCTTGTGATTTCTCTTTCTTGTTTACCTTTTCATGCTTCTCTTCATTCTTGTGTTTGAAAGTCAAATTTTTTTTATTCAGCTCTGGTCTTTTCACTGAGAAAGCTTGAAAGTCCTCTATTTTATCCATATTTTGCCTTGGAGCATGATACTCAGTTTTGCTGGGTAGGTGATTCTTGGTTTCAATCCCAACTCCTTTGACCTCCAGAATATCATATTCCAAGTCCTTCGATCTCTTAATGTGGAAGCTGCTAGATCTTGTATTATCCTGATTGTGTTTCCACAATACTCAAATTGTTTCTTTCTGGCTGCTTGCAGTATTTTCTCCTTGATCTGGAAGCTCTGGAATTTGGTGACAATATTCCTAGGGGTTTACTTTTTGGGAACTTTTTCAAGAGGTGATTGCTGGATTCTTTCAATTTCTATTTTGCCCTGTGGCTCTAGAATATCAGGGCAATTTTCCTTGATAATTTCTTGAAAGATGATATCTAGGCTCTTTTTTTGATCATGGCTTTCAGGTAGTCCAATAATTTTTATATGATCTCTCCTGGATCTATTTTCCAGGTCAGTGGTTTTTCCAACAAGATATTTCACATTGTCTTCCATTTTCTCATTCATTTGGTTCTGTTTTATAATATCTTGATTTCTCATAAAGTCACTAGCTTCCACTTGCTCCAATCTAATTTTTAAGGTAGTATTTTCTTCAGTGGTCTTTTGGACCTCCTTTTCCATTTGGCTAACTCTGCCTTTCAAGGCATTCTTCTCCTCATTGGCTTTTTGGAACTCTTTTGCCATTTGAATTAGTCTATTTTTAAGGTGTTATTTTCTTCAGTATTTTTTGGGTCTCCTTTAGCAAGTCATTGACTTGTTTTTCATGATTTTCTTGCATCACTCTCTTTTCTCTTCCCAATTTTTCCTCTGCTTCTCTAACTTGCTTTTCCAAATCCTTTTTGAGCTTTTCAATGGCCTGAGCCCAATTTATATTTTTCTTGGTGGCTTTTGATGTAGGTCTTTGACTTTGTTGATTTCTTCTGGCTGTATGTTTTGATCTTCTTTGTCACCAAAAAAAGATTCCAAGGTCTGAGTCTGAATCTGAGACCATTTTCACTGCCTGTTCATGTTCCCAGCCAACTATTTGACCCTTGAGCTTTTTGTAAAGGTATGACTACTTGTAGAGTAGAGAGTACTTTGTCACAAGATTTAGAGGCCTTGGGCTACTGTTTTCAGAGCTCCTTCTACACAGCAAACTCTGCCACACCAGCACTCCTCCTCCCCCAAAAACCTCCAACCTGGACTGCAATTTGGATCCAAGCCAGCTCTGCACTCCTGCTCTGATCTGCTGCTTAATTCCTCACACCAGGTGGGCCTGGAGCCAGAAGCAACTGCAGCTGTAAGCAGCCCTAGAGCTGCACCACTTCTGTGCCCCCAGGGCTGGGGCCAACTGCACACTCTTTTCACTCCATTCTAGCATTTCTACCCATTAATCTTCTCTGTTGTCTTTGGTGTTTGTGGGTTGAGAAGTCTGGTAACTGCCACAGCTCAATGATTCAGGGCCCTAAGGCCTGTTCAGCCTGTCTCCTGTCTGGTTGGTCCTGGTGCAGCCCACACTGGGCTCTGCTCTGTTATGCCTCTGCTCCGTGCAATAGACCCTTCCCCACGACCATCCAGGCTTTCCCAGGCTGGAGCCCTGCTTCCCTCTATTATTTTGTGGGTTTTGCAGCTCTAGAATTTGTTCAGAACCATTTTTACAGGTGTTTGGAGGGACCTGGTGGAGAGCTTAAGCGAGTCCCTGCTTTCCAGCTGCCATCTTTACTCCGCCCCTTATTTTGGTATATGGTGTGAGATGCTGGTCTATGCCCAGTTTCTGCCAAACTGCTTTCCAGTTTTCTTAGTAATTTTTTTGTCAAATGCTGAATTATTTCCCCTGAAGTTTGGATCTTTGGGTTTATCAAACACTAGATTACTATGGTCATTTACTACTGTGTTCACTACCTAATTTACTACCTAATTACTATACAATATAGTCCACCCATTCACCACTCTATTCTTAGCCAGTATCAGATGATTTTGATGATTACTGCTTTGTAGTACTATTAGGCTGCCTTCCTTCATAGTTTTTTTTCATTGGTTGCTTTGAAATTCTTGACCTTTTGTTCTTCCAGATGAATTCTTTATTTTTTTTCTAGCTCTATAAAATAGTTCTTTGATAGTTTGTCATGGCAGTGAATAAGTTAATTAATTTAGGTAGAATTTTTATTATGTTGGCTCAGCCGACCCATGAACAATTACTATTTCCCCAGTCGTTTAGATCTGTCTCCATTTCTGTGAAAAGTGTTTCATAATTCTGTTCATGTAGTCTTTGGGTTTGTTTTGTAAGGTAACCTAATTTTGTTTTGAATTACCTTTGTGAGGTAGGCTCAAAACCTGAAAAGGCCATGTTAGCACAAATACTTATGTAATATTAGGGATATGGTTCAGCGTGGGGTAGATGAATATCTTGTCCTCTGGGCACAACATTTATGCTTGCTTAGATACAAGTCTTACTTAGTTTCTTAGCAGACAAGAAATGTTTCTGTAAAACATTGCAAGAGGTCAGACCCATACAGCTCTGTGGGGTTTCTTTTGCAAGACTTTCCTGAAATGAATTTGAAGGGATAGAACCTAAAATTGAAAATTAAGCAGCAAATTACAAAGATTTTTTGGCCTAAGCTAGAGAAAGATATCTCATACACATACCCACATATGTACACCTATACATTTCTATTTACGCATAGATGCATATCTACCTATCTACGTATTAGTGAATGAAGTTAAAAAATGGAAATAAATTCAAGGGTACCAGTTAGCTGGGAGTGGTACTGGTCCTATGTTCCAGAGAAGTTAGCCTGGGACCATTAGACAAAAAGATATATATATATATATATATATATATATGTAATATGTAAAATTATCAGTTCTTTCTCTGGATGCAGACATAATCTTTCTTCATATGTCCTTTATAGTTAATTTTATTAACTAATTATAATATGTTGGTATTGATAATAGTAGAAATGACTTATTCACTTAAAGTCATCCTTCAAAGAATATTGCTGTTACTCTACATAGTATTCTCTTGGTTCTGATCATTTTACTTTTCATTATTTTGTGCAAGTCTTTTCATGTTTTTTTCTAAGATCATTGAGCTCATCATTTCTTATAGCACAGTAGTATTCCATCACAGTCATATACCACAACTTGTTCATCTATTCCTAATTAATGGGCTTCCCTGAAATTTCCAGTTATTTGCTACCACAAAGAGAGCTGTCATAAACACTTTAGAATATATAGGTTCTTTTCCTTTTTCCCTAATAATCTTTGGAAATAGACCTAGTTGAGGTACTGCTGGGTCAAACAGTATGGGCCATTTAATAACTCTTTGTGCGTAATTTCAGATTGCTCTCCAAAATGATTGGATCAGCTCACAATTCCAACATTGAATTAATGTCCTAATTTTTCCATATCCCCTCCGATATTTTTCACTTTCCTCATCAATCATTTTAGCTAATCTGATAGGTGTAAAATGATATCTCGAGGTTGTTTTAATTTTCGTTTCTCTAATCAATAATGATTTAGAGCATTTTTTCATATGACTACAAATTGTTTTGATTTCTTCATTGGAAAACTGCCTTTTCATACCCTTTGACAATATGTCAATTGGGGATCAAGTTTTCTCATATATTTGAGATATGAGACCTTTATCTGAGAAAATCTATAAAAATTTCCCCCCAATTTTCTGCTTTCCTTCTGATCTTGGTTACATTGGCTTTATTTGTACAACCCCTTTTTAAATTTAATGTAATTGAAATTATCCATTTTATACTTAACTTTGTTTTGTATCTCATTTATTCATAAATTGTTCACCTATTTATAAGCCTGATAAGTAATATGGGGCAATGAATCTCCTTGAGAGGAAAGAGTATTCCAACCAAAGCTCTGAGAAACAGAATCCTCCTTACAAGGGGACAAAAAGCTGGAAAGGACTTTTCCCTAAGAATAATTCCACCCCCCTCCCTTGTTCAATGGCTGGGTGTTGGAAAGCTTCTGCTTTCTAAAAGATCAATAGCAAGGAAAGCCTTAGAGACTTAAGCCAAAACAGGTATGGCAGAACCTACTCAAAACATCCTCCTGAGCCATCTGGGTCCAGTGGTGAGATATAGATCAGGATGACTGGCGATGAACCTCTGGTCATTTCCAAGTGGATAACAATATTCCATTGTGTGCTCAGGCATTCCTCAATCAATGGGCACTTGCTTTGTTCCCAATTCTTTGCTATCATCACAAATGCCTCAATGAATACTTTGGTCTATATTGGAATTTCTCTTTTGGGCCTCTTTAGGGCATAGGCATAGGAGTAGGATTGCTGGATCAAAGATAGAACAGTTCAGTGACTTTTCTTTCATAATCCAAAATGTTTCCCAGAATGATTGGATCAATTTTTAACTTCATCAATAGTGTATTAATGAATCTTCTTGTGTTTCAACATTCTCTCTAATACTGAATTTTGGCAGTTCTATTTTGGTCAGTTTTGCCAGTTTTCAGGTAAAACTTTAGAGTTGTTTAAAATTTATATTTTGTTATTGCTAATGATTTAATCTTGATATTTTGAATGGTACCAGGCTTCCTAATTCAATAAAGCAGTATATTAAAATTTTTTAGAAATGCATTTTATTGAGATATATATATATATAATCACCAAACTTTTTACTGGCATCTTTCTCCCTCTCCTAGAGAGGGAGAGATATAGCATATCGAGTCCTAGAACAAGGAGTACAATTTAAAATTTACATAGTTCTCTCTTAAGATATGAATATATTTATCTACTTACGTACAGGAAAGATCCCACAGCCATCTCTAGGCAAATAATGACCAATATAGTGATGTCATTTGTAAATGTATGCAAGGTTCAGCCTTCATAATCCCCTACCTCTCTGCCAAGAGGAAGGAGGCTTTTGTGGATAGGTGCCACAGGATCTGTGGTTGGTCAGAGGCAAGGAGTAATGAGAATGTGTTTTATCAGGTAGAGAGGGAAGACAGAATAGAGTACCTGTGAAACTTGTCTGAACCACACTGAGAACTTTAACTAAGGTTGAAAAAAAACTTAAACAGGTCCTCTTTCGCTCTCTCAGTATATGGACAGTATGCTGGATTTGGAGTCAGAGGGGTTGAAACCATCCTTTGTTACATATTACCTGTGCAATCCTGGGCAAATCATTTAACTTTTCTGAGGATCAGTTCCTCATCTGCAAAATGAGAAGGTTGAATTAAATGACCTATAAAGTCTCTTTTAGCTCTAAAGCTACTGTCTAATCCCATAATCCTATGCTTCTATGATCCTATGTGACTCTTGAGCATGGAGCCATAAAAGGAGAAAGAATCTACTGGTCTTGATGGAGCTGTATTCAGCCCAGTTTATTTTCTTTCATCCTTTTATGAATATCTTCCTAACTCTCTTTTTGTGGATCTGAGAAGTCCAAGGGTACTTTCTTTTTGAGTTGGTAGGAACAGAACAGGTCAACAATTATAATTACAAACACAATCCTACATCTGGTAGGCCAAGGACAGTGTTGACTTAAGGCCTAATAGGATTCAATATATAACCATGGGGAAAGTTTTATAAAAACACTAGAATTGCATTGATGGACCTATGGAGCACAAGAAAAGCACTTTTGGGGGGGTGTGTTGGGAGGGCGAGAAATCTTTTTTTTTTTCTCACAGACTATGCCCAGAAAAGTAGAAACCCCAGAGAAAGTCTTGATAGTCATGAATTGTCTTTTTACTTTCAGAGGCATTGCTGACTGGAATCTCTAGGGACTGAAGGAGAGGAAGCTATTCAATGAAAAATGTTCATATATGTGTTAAATATAGGGGCACAAATATTTAATAGAGGTGAATCATCAGTCACTTAATGTTTTTAGTCAAGTGAGCAGTTTCAGCTCACATAAAGTTGGAGGTTTGCCAAACAATTTGAGGTGGTTAATGGCCTGTTCATACTTTGGATGGAATCTAAAAAAACCAACCCACTCTAGCTAAATTAAGCACAGCTTCTGGGTTTATATTTCCCCAGATACATCTACCTTTCAGCCCTAGGGAATGGAAAAGTGCTGTAACTGATTTTTTACCCATGGGGCTTTGAGAGCCCATTGTAAACCATGAACTTATGTCTCTGAAAAAGGTCTGGCAGTGTCCTCTCTAATTAAAGAAAATCATAGAATCATGGAATAGAAGGGACCTCAGAGGTGTCTAGTATCTGGAGCCCATCTACAATTTGTAATGGAAAAGAACACTAAATTGGGAGTCAAAAGACCTCAGATCAAATCCCCATTCAACCACTTACTTCTTATGTGACCTTAAGCAAGTCACTTATTCTCATTGTTTCCTCATCTCTGAAATGAAAAAATTTAAGGTACCAATTTCCAGCTCTAAGTTATGTTTCCAAAGAGGTATTGGGTTGTTGTTGAAAGATCTCCTCTGTGTATCCATGACATAATGAAAAATCTTTCAAGACTTATCAAAACAGATACTAAATATTCAGTTCTGGGGATTCATATAGCTAACAAATGATATTTCTAGAAGAAATCTAAAGAATTTTTCCAATGATTGTGGTCTTGGGCAAGAAACCAAAGACTATAGGGGCGCAGTTGGTTTGAGTCACATGGTTGTGATGCCCTTCGTATTTTCCTTACTCAACACCTCTTGAGTGAGGAAAGGGATTAAAACAAATATAAGGGTTGGTCACATGTGAAACTATACATAGCACTCAGACTTGGTATATACATTATTTTGCTACATAAAGCAAAAAATGAGAAATATGAACCAAGAATTTTCAGGCTTATTGTCTTAGCCAACTGCATCAAAGCTGGTGATAGTTAATCTCAACTATGATATAATATTCTCCATAAAATCCTATTTTAATGCCTTATCATGGATTGGAGGTGACCTTGCATTATTGGAAACTATGTTAGCAGAGTATATGCTTTGGCGCATTATATCATGATGGACAGAAAGGCTTTGAGTGTGGCCCCAGCAACAGGGTCTGTTTTCTGAAGACCACTCTAGTTAAATGTAGGGAGGTACATTACCAATATTAGTTGGTGATTCCCTGATCATGGGTATTGAGGCAGCCATTTGTCATTCTGGTAACAATAATAGAGAAGTCTTTTGACTTTCTGGTGTGTGTACCCATGACATAACAGATAAGACTTATCTAAACAGATAGTAAGTGTTCACTTCTGGGGATTCACATGCAAAACAAACAATACTTCTAGAAGAGACAGAGACTTTTCCTAATGATTATGAAATCTTTGGCAAGAAACTGAAAACTATAGGGGCACAGATTGTATTTTCCTTGCTGTTGCCAGTTGAAAGGAAGAGATATAGGAGAGAAAAATTAATTTGGGAATGAATAGCTCGCTAAGAATGTGGTGCCTGAGAATGGGATTTGTATTTTTGCATCATTGTTCACAATACAGGGTTGCCAGATTCTTGGCCAAAAATGACACTTAAAGAAGGCTGGTAAAGATGTATTTTCCAGGTGTCTTGCTGTTATGGTAATTAGAGTGGGACTTTTTCTTTTTACTGTTTTCTCCTTTGGAGAGATGAAGTAATCAAGTACCTTTGATGAGTTTTGTTTTTCAAATGTAATGGTGAGTAAAGTGGACTTTTTGTTGTCTTTGTTTGGGAGTGCTTCTCAGCATTAAGGAATCTTTGATTGAATCTGGAGTCTTTGTTGACCTGCTTACATTAAGGGAAGACCTAGCTCTGCCCTCTGACCCTGAGCAAGCTGTTAAGTCACAAGAAGGCCTAAGTCTTTTATGACTTGCTTATGCCAAGGGAAGGCCTAGTTCACATGGGTTTGAGTCTCGTGGTCGTGATGCCCTTTGACCCCGAAGAAGTGTATATAAACTCAGAGGTTAGCATTTTGCCTTTGGGGGCATATTCATTGAAAGAGTGTTGGTGATGAGAGTCTGGGTAGCTTTTGAAAGCCCCCCTGGTTTTGAAAAACCCAGATGTTGGTGCTTCTCTAGTAACTATGTATTGTGATTTGGTCTGTTTATATTGTCTCTGTAATTTCTGTTTGTATTTGCTCTGACGTTCAAGGTGCTGACTTTTTCCCCTGAACTAAGTGAATGATATATGTATGTTTAATTGAAGTGAGATTGTAAACCCCTTAAAGTTGCTTTCCTTAGAAAAGCAGATCAAAGAATCTGTGCTGGCAACCCTTCTGTGTGCTGGTCTTGTTGTTGGTCTTTCAGTACCACAACAGCTACTAGCAGCATTGTTGTTATACTTGCAAATCTTATCAGAAGGACTTTAAATTAAAAAGAATGGGGGAGCAGAAAAGATTGCCTCTATATATCCCCTGGATTAGATACCAGAGAGAATAGCCACAAATAAGGAAAAGGAGATGGAACACCCATAAATTCACAGGAGATATAATCCAAGAAAGGAGATAATAGTAAAACCCATGACTTCAAGTGTCTATACCAAAATGCCTAAAGTTTAGATAGCCAACAAGAGGAGCTAGAAGTCTTAACACAAAGATGCAGATTTGACCTCATAGTTATTACTGAGAATTTGTGTGATGAAACCCATGACTATATGGTTTATAGGAATATAGCTTACTTCAAAAGAAACATGAGAGGCAAAGTGTTAGTGGTAGCATTGTATATTAAGAAGGCATATTAAAAAAGAATATTCATGGGAGGAAATACAGGGGCCAGTGAGGGACATCATGACAGAAAATATTTGGGCGAAAGTCAATGGAGAGAGAAAGATGAGTTATTTTATCATTGAAATATAATACAGACCACTGGACAGAAAGAGAAAATAAATGAATTTGGGAAATAGATCACACATTTGTCACAGAATCATGCTATAGTAGTGATGAGGCATTTTGATTATTTAGAAACTTGCAGGAGTTCCCTTTCTGTTAAAAGCAGAACAAGTAACTCAAAATTATATAGAACTGAGTGTTGTAAACTAAAAAAAAATTAAAAAAAGCAGAACAAGTAATATATTTTTTACATGCTTTTGTCAGTTCATCCTGGTGGAGAACCAAAAAGGTGAAATTCTACTGTGGATCTGATTCTTACTAAGAGGAACAGGTTATTGGAGGTGAAAATGATAGGGAACTTTGGTGGGAAGGGATCACCATCCTAGAGTTCTTAATAAAGAAGAGGAAATTCAATCACAATATAACATGTACCATTCAGTTGTTTCAGTTGTGTCTGACTCTTCATCACCCCATTTGGGATTTTCATTGCAAAGATACTGGAATGGTTTGTCATTTACTTCTCCAGCTCATTTTACAGATGAAGAACTGATGCAAACAGGGTTAGGTGACTTGCCTAGGGCCACACAGTAAGTCTCTGAGGCTGGATTTCAACTCAGGACTTCTGACTCCAGGCCTAGATCTCAATCCATTTTACCACCTAGCAGCCCAACATGTGCCATAGATTTTGGGAAACCAGATTTCAAATGGAACAGAAGAAAGGAAAGTGCTATTTCATGAAATAAAATGCTTCAAGGGATGTCAACCCAAGATGGGTGCGAGATACTTAAGAATGAAATTACCAAGAAAAAATTCTAGTGAGAAAAAAATGGGATTTGCCTGAAGAAACCAATGTGGATGTACAGAAAACTCACCAATCAACTTAGATATAAAAAAGAAATGAATGGAAGATTCAAGTAAGATCAGGTAACCAAAGAAGAATATGAATATGGAAATGTTCTCTAACAAAACAAGCTAGGGAGACCTGAAAAGGTTTTCTTTTCCACTTTGCCCTCCATATGACAGAAATAAAAACTATGCATTGAATAAATACCTAAAATATATAAAGAGATAAGAAGAGAGCACCTAGTTTCCCTAGAGGAATTCAAGTCATATGAACTACATCTTAGATTTATGAAAAGAATGACAGGCATGAATACTGAACTACTATCAGTAAAATTTGAATGATCATGGAAAATGAGAGAGGTACCATAAGATTGGAGAAGAAATCTTGTCCACATTTCCAAAAAAGGGAAGAGAACAGAATTTATAATTTAGAGACCAATGAGCTTCACTTCCTCTTCCAGGAAAATTCTAGTATAATTGGATTGTTGTGGCCATAAGGACTTTTGGTGATCTATCCTATTCCATGTTTCCAAGGGAGACTGTGATTTTTACCTTTGTGATGAATAAAAGAATGGTTGTCACGTGACTATGCTACTTCATGATACTATATTTAAGAGGGAGAATTGGACTAGAATTTTGTCAATTACACTTCAGTTATTTGTATTCTGGTGGTACAATGCTTTTTTAGGGGTTCAAAATTAAATCTGCTTATCCTGGTCACTCTAAAAGGGATGTTTAATGTTTATTCTTGGCCAGTTTAGGTCCTTCCCACCAAATGCTTAATACACATAAGATAATCACAAATATCGAGAAAACATTTATCAATGCAAGTAGTAAAATAGTAATTAGAGTGAATAGGACACACAAGATTAAATGGGTTATTCAGCTCAGACTGTTAGCTCAACTAAGGAGAGAAGATCTTACTGGAGAAGTCCAGTATTAGCAGTGTTTGAAGGTATAGGCACTGAGAGTCAAAGGGCATCTTGGAGTGGGGCAGGATATCCCCAGATGCCTGTTGCTCTGGGGGCTGAGGTGTCTCCCACCTGTCATCCAAAATTTATACCTTGTCTCTCTTTTTCTGCTTATCTTTCCTCCTGAAATCTTCTCACATATATGCACTGTATGGCTAGGAGGTTTAGAGGACTTTTAGCAATTCAAGAGGTGTGTTTCCCTTCCTGGACATGATAAACAGCAAGGAGCAACAAAGCCCACCCAGGGCAGGGGTGTATTACACTAGAAAAAAAATCATTGAAGAGGTGGTTTAGTGAATATCCAGAACATGGGGCTATGATTATAAAGAACTGGAAAGGGTTTATCAAGATTAGGTCAAACCAGACTAGCTTTTGACAGACTTACTAGAATTTTAGCAAAGTTTTAGGTAAAATAATTCTTGTTCTTGTAAAGAAGGTGGAAAAATATGTATGAGTTGTATAATACAGTTAGATGGATTCAGTCCCAGTTGCTAGCTGGTAGTTTGTAGAGGCTCAGATCCCCAGTGGAGAATACTAGGGGTTTGTGCTTGGCCTTGTGTCATTTAACATTTTTATTAGTGACTTGACTAAAAGCATAGATGATCTGTTCCTTACATTTGCAGATGACACAAAGTTGGAAGGGATAGTTAACATAGTGAATAATAGAGACAGCATCCAGAGAAATCTTGACAGGTCAGAATATTGAGCTAAATATAATAAGATGAAATTTAAAAAAAGATAAATGTAAAGAACTGAGGTATATATCACATTGTTGACTTATATTGAACTTGTAGTCCACTAAAACCTCCCATTTTTTTTCAGAACAGCAGTGATTTAACCATGCCTTGCACACCTTGTTCTTATGAAGTAGCTTTTTGGTACCCAAGTATAAGACTTTAATTTTCCCTATTTATTTTCATGTTATCAGAGCCTTTTGGATCCTGACTTAGTGTCATCTGCAAATTTGATGAGTATTCCATCTGTGTCTTTATCCAAGTCACTGAAAAAAATTCTAAACAGCACAGGGTCAACCACAGATACTTGAACTACTCCACTCTATGCCTCCTGCCAGTTATTTTGGACCCTTAATTACTGCTCTATGAATCTGGCTATCCAACTAGCTCTGAAACCATCGAGATATATTATTGTATAATCAATATCTTTCCCTCTGGTCCACAGAAAAAATATACTTTATCAAAAGCTTTGTTAAAATCTACGCAATCTATATTCACAGCACTTGCCTTATCTACTAGTTTAATTTTTCTGACAAGAAAGGAAATGAGGTTAGTCTGGTGTGACTTTTTATTGATGAAGTCATGTAATTATGGCTTCCCTTTCTAGATGTGCACCAACAATCTCTTTAATGGTCCTTTCCAGAATTTCTCCATTAATCAGAGTCACACTCACTTGTAGTCTCATGTATATGCCTATGTATGTATGTATATTTTCTCTGAATTTCATTTTGCTGTAGTTTTGGATAATGGGTTTCTTTGCTATTTCCTGTGTGTGTTCATCATGGAACTGGAAGGGAGTCAAGCCTTGGATGCCATGCTTAATGTTAACCTTTCTCCATTAAGAAACAGTGATGAGAATAGACTAATTCTCATCTGGACTAATAATATTTAAGGAAAAAGAATTATGTAAATCTAGGCCAGTATCCCCTCTCTTTGAGGGGAGTGGAATGGTCAGCCTCTGCCCTTCACCTCCTATTTCCCCTTCTACCAGAAATTAAAGGGTATAAAGGAGAGGGGTGTGATAAAAAAAAGCTAGAGATGCATCTTTTCTAGTTTCTGTGAGCCAAATCCTGACAGTCTCAATACAGCAATGACCAAGTTACGCTTGATCGGGTGTTGTCTGCATCTTTATCTGCATCTGCCTTCCTCCGTTTCATTCATAATGGGATGCCACAATGCCATTTTGATGCAATCCTGACTTCTGTGGAAAAGTGTTGAGGGCCAAGCCTAACAGGCTGGTAGTACAGATTTGAAATTGGAATGCAATGAGACACTCATAAATCATCTAGCATTTAATCAAAGAAGGTTTTTCTCATATCAGGGAAAGGAAATTCAGCAAAGACACAACATTCATTGGGACAGATGTGCCCACCTTAATCTCTCTGCAGAAACACACGTGACCATGGCCAGTTCAGGTGTGGTGATTCATACAGAATTGCAAAGAGAAGGAAAAGCACTGGGTAGACACACAGCAGAATCAGCAGAGTAAAACATCATGGAAGCGATAAGAAAGGTAAAGGAACGTAGAGTAATGGATGATTAGCAGTTAAAGGTGTTTTGTTTGCCTTTAGCAGGATATTAATATGACTGCTCTTTGGGTATCTCCCCTTTCCTTGAATATTTCACATTTAAAATGCTTTTCATATTTCATCATATCCACACCTCCACTTGGTTGCTGTCAAAGTGTGCAAAAAGAAATGGGTTTGAGGGAGTTTCTCCCACAAGGCATAAATACCTGGGAATTTCTGCTTTCCAGCTTGGTATTTTGCAAGCTGTTTGTTCTGTATTTTTAAAACAATTTTATAAACTTCCAAGAGCAGAGTTTAAAACAGAACCCATGACCTTTCTTTTCTGGGTGCACACACATATGTATATATGTATGTATGTATACACATATATATATGTCATGTATATACAGTCAGAGGCAGAAAGGAAATATATATATATGAATGAATGAATGAATGAATAAAATCATGTATTGTGTGTTCAAAGCAACCATGCTAAGCACTGGGAAAACAAATAGAAAAGTCTGCTCTCATTTTAATGGGGAAAATAGCACATACGAAAGATTTCAGCTGAAAGTATGGAAAGACATATTATATATATATATATATATATGTATATATATATATACACATAATACACATATACGATGACATATTTATACAAATTCATAAATATGATAGAACTAAATATATAATGAAAGATATATTTAACATATCAATATATAATATTGACAATATACAATATGTTAAAATATATAATTGTTTTTATACACACACACACAAATAAATAAACCCTAGAGACTATTGTACTGACCTCTGAAACTAAATACCTCTACAATCCTCCTTTAAGGCAGAGAATAGGAGGGAGGAGGGAAAGGAGGAAAGGAAAGGAGAAAATGATGGTATTTAGCTAGAAGGGAAAGTCCTGCCCTAAGATAGCCCTACAGGCAGAGAGTCATTGTTTGGGTGGGTTTTGCTTCTCTCCTTTTTGGTTGGGAGAGTGTGGGGAAAAGGTAAGTGAGGAATGATCAGTCAGCTGGTCACCATAGCAACATCTAGTGGTTACACAAATAGGTTGGTTCCACTGATGATGAAAAGACAGTTATTTTTTTAAAACTAACACATATCATTCCTTAAAAAAAAATCATTATTGTACTCCTACAAGTTTACTCTGAACGGTCATGAATCATTTGGTTCTCATGCCAAAATTTCTGTGTACTTGTTTTCACTTTCACTGCTTTTTGTTGCTTTATAGAATGATAATATTAGTAATCATCTGCTATCTTTCTCTGTATTTTAAAATTGATTTTATGATACATAAATGTAATGGTACATTACTGAACCATAAGAAACAATGAATATGAACAACCCAGAGAAACACTGAAAAACTTGTATAAACTGATGCATACGGATCTAAGCAGAACCAACCTCTTCTTCGGTCATTACTTTCAGGTAGTCCAATGATTTTTAAATGATTTCTTGTGATCTGTTTTCTAGGTCATTTATTTTTGCTATGAGATATATTTTCTTCCATGTCTTCAGTCTTTTGATATTTCATATTGTCTCATGGAGTTTGATGCATGGATAATATTTTGTACCTCTTGGGCCAAGCTGTTAATTTCCTTTCTAATTCTTTCTTCCATAGCTCTCTGGGCACTACTATTTGCCACCTATATGATCTTGGACATATATCCCTTCACATTTTTGAGTTTTATCTTCTTAACTTACGAGATGTCAGGGTTAGACTGCATGACTTGGAAGTTTTCTTCGAGCTCTAAATCCTATGGTCCATACTTTAATTTGCTTCCTTATTTCTAAATTTCACTCTGTGTCTTTTTCTGTTCTGCTTTTCACTATCCCAATATCCCCTCTTGTTGTCAACTTGTTCTTTCCTGGAATTTCCTTCTCTCTCCTCTCCCCCTCCCCACCTTTTCCTCTGCCATTTCCTCCTTCCCTATCATTGCTTTCTTGTTCCTGGGATCACTACCTCTATCTTTTTTCCTTTTTTCCCTTTCTGACAAGGTCCCCCATTTTTATCTTTATTCCTTAATTCTCTGGCTTCAAGGTTTACAGAATGATCTTGGCTTAATTAGTTTGCTCTCTTAGAGAACATTGGAACTAATTCATAGCTTTTATTTGCTCTTTACTACTTACATGACTTTGGGAAAGTTATTCAACATTTTTGGATCAGTTACCACTCTATAAAATGAGGGAGCTGGACTAATCCAATCCAATAAACATTTATTAAGTGGCTACTTTGTGCCAAGCACTCTGCTAAGTCCTGGGGATGCAATTAATAAAAAGAAAGACAGTCTCTACCCTCAAGGAGGTTACAATCTAATGGGGGGGGGAGGAGAAAATGCACAAAAAGAGGCAGGGAAGGGGCTAGGAAATACCAGGAAGTATGTGGTATGGGAGCATCTTTTTCCATAGGATTGAAACCAGGCAAATTAGCAGATGCAGAGTGGGGTGAGCCAGTGACTAGCACTATAACTTATCAGAGGATGATACAAAGTATTGAAAAGTGACTATAAAGGCTTGAAATTACTTTTGAAGTACTCAGTGTTGATATTTTGACAGGAGAAAAGAGAATAAGACTAACTCTTACTAGATGCTTCTTGTATTGTTTCAGTTGTGTCCAACTCTTTGTGACTTCCATTGAGGTTTCCTTGGCAAAGATACTGGGGTAGTTTGCCATTTCCTTCTCCAGTTCATTTGACAGATGAGGAAACAGTAGGCAAACAGGGTTTGCCAGATTTGAACTCATGAATACGAGTCTTCAATATTCCAAGCCCAGGGCTCTATCCACTGTCTCTATAGCACTGGCAATTTAGCTTCTCCTAATACTTTCAATGACAAGGAATTTATCTCCATAGCAGCCTATTTAATAGTGGCATAATCTTAATTATTAGGAAGCATCTCCTTATATTGTGCCCAAATCTGGTTCCTCTCTAGCCTGAGCATTCAGTGTTATGGGTAGTCATCCCCATAGGTACTTAACCTTATGAAATGAGCTCTGTAAAGTGTGAGATCAGGGGCTGTTGTGGTAATTAGGGTGGGACTTTTTTGCAGTTCTTCTCTTTTGAAATGCTAATGCCATCAAGTGCCTTTAATGAGTCTTGCCTTTGTCTGAATAGGGCAGGTAAAGTGAGACCTTTTGTTGTCTTTGTTTTGGAGTACTTCTCAGCACAAAGGAATCTTTGATTGAATCAGGAGTCTTTTATGACTTGCTTATGTCAAGGGAAGGCCTAGTTCACATGGGTTTGAGTGGAAAGGTTGAGATACCCTCTGACCCTGAGGAAGTGTATATATTCTCAGAGGTTAGCATTTTGCCTTTGGGGGCACACTCATTGGAAGAGTATTAGTGATTTGGCCAGACAAAACTCTGGGGAGCTTTCAGAGCCTGCCCCGGGCTTTGAAAACCCAGATCTTGGTGCCTCTCTTTCTTGCAGCTGTCTATGTGATTCTCTGGTCAGACAGTGTTTCCACAATCTGGCTAGCAGCTTCTGTGGGGGTGTAAGATCCACCCACAGCCAGCACCCAGAAAGCTGCCAATAGCACAGGTTCTTTTGATCTGCTTAACTAAGGAAAGCAAGGTGAAGGGGTTGACCAGCTTACTTTAATTCAGCATACAAATATCATTCACTTAGTTCAGGGGAAGAGACCAGCACATTGAACTTCAGAGCAAATTACAAACAAATTACAAACATCAACAGACAGACCCAATACAATTCATAGTTACCAACATCTAGGTTCAGCCCGGGAGCTCAGAACAAGGGCTGGTCCAGAGTCACGCATGCCACCACTGCTGCGGGAATGAGCTCCAAGGAACAAACAGCCAACCCCTGGATTTTATATCTTTTTCAGTGTCAGGGGTGAGTCACACATGCGACTCACCCATGTGACCTAGAATTGTCACAAAGAGTCGGACTTAAACCCACATGGTCTAAAAGCCTCTGCTGTCCCAGACATGTAAACTAGGCCCTCCCTGGAGTTAGCCCCACCTTGGGCCCCACCTTAGTTGCCAATCCACACCCACATAGGTTTTACACCTAATAGGGGTTTGGGCCTGGGGCTTAGCACTTAGTAAGACTCAATGAAAATACAATTATTCAAAGCAGACAAAAGCCAAACTCTTCAAGGGCACTTGTTGAACTAAGTGCTAAGGAGCCCATTTTGCTTATCAACACAGACAGCTAGAGGCCTGTCTGTTGATTTCTGTGTGGATTTGCTTTGTTTATATAATTTCTGCTTGTAATTTCTGTTTGTCTTCTTTCTGAAGTTCAGGGTGCTGGCTTTTCCTCCTGAACTAACTGAATGGTATATGTATGTTTAGTTAAAGTAAGATTGTTAACCCCTCAAAGTTGCTTTCCTTAGAAAAGCAGATCAAAGAATTTGTGCTGGCAGCCCTTCTGTGTGCCATTGTTATTGGCCTTACACAGCTACAGTAGTGACAAGTAGTATTGTTGTTACAGGGGCCTCCCAGGTGGGGCTTTGTTACTTGAAGTATTTTTCTTCATTCATGCTAACATGTCCAGAAAAGTCACAATTTGGTCAACTCTAATTTTTTTTTAGTTTATATTTGTGATTTCATTGATTTAGGGTAGTTGTGGTATGGGAACATTTTCAACTTTTACAGATCAGCAATTCATAGTCATAAACTAGCATTTATTAAGCACCTACTGTATGTTAGGCACTGTGCTAAGTATTGTGGATGCAAAGAAAGGGAAAAAATCCTTACTCTCAAGGAGCTTACAGTTGATCTTTAACTTATAGTCTGAAAGATTTGCTTGTGATACTAAGAAATAAGTGACTTGTACTTGGTCATGTAGGATAATTGTGACATTGCCTCTCATTACTTTAAAATACTAGACTTATTAAAAAAATTGGGATGTTACAGGGGTAATCAGGCTGTTTTAGGGTTAAACTTAATTGTATGAATCCACAGCTGCCAAGGTCAATGGGGGAAAATGGGGTAATTGGAAGGGTAAAAATTTCAAAAAACAAGTTGCCACAGTGGCTGTGATGGAGCCCAGAGTTTCTAGTAACCCAGAATTTCTCCTCCTATGCTCCATTTATGGGGTCAGTGATTTTACACTTGCATCAAGAAATTCCAAAGAAGTTTTGTATGGTTCTCATGGAAAATTAGGCTATGTATTCCTTTTTCAAATGCTAGAACTATCGTTTCTAATTCTTTTGTAACAAAATTATTGGCACTTTATTTAAGCCTTAATAAAACCTGAAATTCAGGGTATTAACGTTTTTACTTAGAGAAATTTACCGTTTTACTGAGAATGAAAGCAGTTTTAGGGTCAGAGGTTAGGCATATGGGGTAGCTAGGTGGCGCAGTGAGCAGAGCACTGGTCCTGAGTTCAAATCCAGCCTCAGATACTTGACACACTTACTGGCTGTGTGACCTTGGACCAGTCACTTAACCCCAATTGCCCTGCCTTTCCCCCTCCAAAAACACAAACACAAATACAAACACAAATGAAAACAAAAACGAAAACAAAGGTTAAGCATTCATGAGGTCTACAGAGATAACAGACATTTGGATAAGAGTTAATGGCTGCTTAAAGGTTGAAAACTACTAGGTCATACTGCCTTCATATGCACAATTTAGGATGCCAAGTCAAACTATATTAACTTGGAGTACGGTGTATCACCACTTTCAGAATGCCTTGAAATTGGAAGTGGTGTGCTTCCAATGTTTCTAATTCCCCAAGAACCAGTGGGCAAAACACTTTGGCTTCCTCTAAGTAGGCTTGGGTATTATGACAGGCTATAAATGTCATTTAGGTAGTAAAAGAGTAACAAAGGAAAAGGTCTCATGTATACTGAATTCTTTAGGAACATAAATGCTTCTGGCACATGGAAAGCAATCTTTCATCAGCTAAATTTTTAAAAGTCATAAATATTATTTCCAGACAGGCAGGAAAGTTCCCAAATTCTGAGTCATTGATGTTTGAGTAGATGTTTTGTAAGGCTAAGTTTAATAAATAAGGCATTGATGAACAAAACAGTTCCTTTAAATGGAATGGGAAAGTTTTGTATTATGTGCTCTGCCTTCTGAAGAGAGTGCCATGATTTATAACTTTTTTCCTCCAATTTCTTCCTTTAAAAAATCACATACCTTTTATTATTATGAGTGCAGGGTGTGGAAACAGGTGCCAACTGGCAGATTTGGCACCCACTATCCACTACTGGGTCACAAATTCAGGGTGAACTGAGAAGGGGCTTGCATGTAGAAGGTGATGTCCAGGGCAAGGTGGTCCTGGACAGTGCACTGAGAAAGGAACTGGTTCAGAAACAAGCTGTGTGACTCAGACCCTAGCAGCAGGGCTGGATCTCAGTTCTAGCATTTAGCCTACTCTGAAGTCTGCTGAGGACAAACCAGGGCAGGAATACCAGCCCAAATGGGAACCCAGAGTTCTTTCATGCTGAACCAGCAAAAGCTTCTGTCTGCTGTTGTTCGGATCTAAACCTAGGTCAAGAACTTGGTGAAGAGTCTCAGATCAGGGAGAGCAGCAGTCAGACTTTGCTCTGTATCAGACTACTCTGGAAGCACCAAAAGCTTGCAGGTTGCCAGCTATCCTTGAGATTCTGCAAAGCACACCAATATTCCCAGGTACTTCATGTCTCCAGCTACCTTCTATATTGCTCATTAGAAAGTAAAAAGAACTCTGGAGACGCCTTAAATGTATGCTTAAATTAGCAAAATACCTGCCAGGCATATGAAATCAGTCTTCTTATTTTCATCTGCCATAGGAATCTGCTGGTAGTCACTGCCTAAGTCCAACCTGACAGTTCAGGACATCTTGAACTCTTAGTACAGTATGCTGTCCACTTCCATTCTTTTAAGTCTGATTGCCTATATGTATTCATAAAGTACTTCATGGGAAATATAATGAGGATCCTGTTAAGGAAGAAAAAGACTTTCAGTGCAGTTGTGCACTATCCTTTTGCTGTACATGTCTCCCATGGGTGTTTTGTATATTTGTGGGAAAGTAAGCCTCAGGTTTGGGGAATCATACTGACAATTCTTTCTATCTCGCCTTAATAAATACTTTAAAAAAGTTATGTGCGTATGTCCACACATTTCCCATCAGCAGCTTTGCTTGGTTTTGATTCCAGAAGCATCAAGCTTCCCCCAGCATACGCTCATCACTAGAAATCTCACCATCATGGAGATTGCTTCTGCTTTGGTACTTAATACCTCCTTGGTACCCTCAGCTGCCTCTCTTCCTCTGATAGGAACACTGAAGGGAGGATCAAAGAACTCCTCCCAAAGGCTTTATTTTAAAAAAAAAAAATTTTTTATTATGAAAGAGTTGGCTTGACAAGCTCCTACAACTTAAAAATATGGGGCAAAGGAGAGGAGGGAAGTGCAACAGAAAGGTAAGTCAAACAAAACACTTACTCAGACATGCTTTCCTTATGGAGGACTCAGAATTTCCACCCAATTTCATTTTCCACCAGACCCTCTGCTTGATTTTGACTCCCCTCGCTGGATACCCTCTGGTGCTCCCTCCTCCCAACCCCCATTCAGCTTTTTGTGTGCATTGTTTCCCCCCATTAGATTGTAAGTTCCTTGAGGGCAGGGGCTGATTAGCACAGTGTCTGGCACATATAGGTGCTTAATAAATGTTTATTGACTATTGATTAACTATCTATAGTGAGCTATATCTATGAAGATAAAATGCCTTATTGATTTTCCTTAACTGAAGGTAAGACCATATCACTCTATATTCAATGAACTACAGTAGCTCTCTATTCTTACCCCATAAAATATGAATTATGGCTTTAAATGAAAAGGATAAAGTATAAGTTATAGATTTATTATATAATAACGTTTACCCTTTATCCTTATCCATAACAACTGGCATAGAATTTGACAAAAGTGCTGATACAGGTTATCCAAGAGTTCAAAATGTCCATTCCCAAAATAAACAGCCTCTGATTATCCACCATTAACAGGGTCTTCCACCTACTTCCACTGTATGCCCTTCCCTTCCATGATCAGTCCCTTGAAGCCTCCTATGTATTCATTTGGAGTACTCTGGTATGATAGTAAATAGCCCCTTATATACTGGGCACTCACCATAGCTTGGGCATATGGCCTCTGCTCCTCTTTAGGTCCTGCATTTGAGTTTCAGAGAAACCTCGTTCTTGGCTTAAGACATGTTCTTCCCTTAAGTCCCTCAAATCTGAACAAAGATATTTGAGTGGTTCAGGACTGCCAAAATACATGGGAGTTTTAGAGGATACCTTAAGCTTGGGAAGGGCTGAAGGGTCCTTACTGCCTCTGACTCTCCCAAAAAGGCTCAACTAGCATCCCCATAGACTTCAGATAATTGCTTGCTTATCAACCTGTATTTCAGAAGTCATACCCAAAGCTCCTTAAGGGCTAAATATCATAGTCCTCTGCCCACCTGGCAGGCTGGTGGATATAGAGACTCTGTCCACCAGCCTCAGAGCACCCATTTGCACTTACAGTTATATTTTCTCTGATAGCCATTGTTATCCTAATCTCTTACTCACATTTCACTAATTGATCTATCTACCCAAGCCTGTATGGTTGTGTAGGGAGAAAGACCCATAGGTAAAGCTTGCTGCCATTCAGGTAGGGCTATAGCCAGGAGATGAGATCCAATTTTCCTTGGAAAACACAACAGTGGCCACTGGATTGGAAAAGATCAGTTAACATCCCAGTCCTAAAGAAGGGCAATGCCAAGGAATGTTCAAATTACTGAACTGTGCTCACTTCACATGCCAGCAAAATTATACATAAGATCTTGCAAACTAGGCTTCAGCAATATGTGAATGAAGAATTACCAGAAGAGCAAACTCGTTTTTGAAGAGGCAGAGGAACTAGAGACCAAATTGCCAACATTTGCTAGATTATGGAGAAAGCAAGGGAGATCCTGAAAAATGCCTACTTCTACTTCGTTGACTGAAGCCTTTGTCCTGTTGTGTGGATAACAACACAGTGTGGCAAGTCCTTAAAGAGATGGGAGTACCAGATCATCTTACTTGTTCCCTGAAGAAGCTGTATGAGGGCCAAGAAGTGACAGAACTAAAAATGAAACAACTGATTGATTTAAGATTGGAAAAGGACTACAACAAAGCTGTATAGTTTCTTGTTATTTATATAACTTATATGCAGAATATTTCATGCAAAATCTCAGGCTGGATGAATCAAAAGCTTGAACGAATATTGCTGGGAGAAATATAAAAATCTCAGATATGCCAATGATACTACTCTGATGCAGAAAGTAAAGAGAAATAAAGACGCCTCTTGATGAGAAGATTTAACATAAATAAAACAAAGATCTCAGCAAATGGCCCCATCTTTTCCTGGCAAAAAATGGAGAAAAAAATGGAAGCAGTATTAGATTTTATATTCTCTGGCTCAAAGGCAACTGCAGCAATGAAATTTAAAAAAATGCTTGCTCCTTGGAAGGAAAGCTATGGTAGATTTGTTGGCGTGCTAAAAAATTAGAGATATCACCTTGCCAACAAAGGTCTGTATAATCAAAGCAATGGTGTTTCCAGTAGCAATGTATGGCTGTGAGAGTTGGACTATAAGAGAAGCTAATCATCGCAAAATCAATGCTTTTGAATTGTAGTGCTAGAGAAGACTTTTGAGAGTCCCTTGGACAGCAAGGAGGTCAAATCGGTCAATACTTAAAGAAACTAAATTCAAGCTACAAATTGGAAGGTCATATACTGAAGATGAAGCTTAAATACTTTGACCACATAATGAGAAGACAGGACTCACTGGAAAAGATCCTGGTGTTGGGAAAGATGGAAGGCAAAAGGAAAAGGGTGTGGCTGAGAATGAGATGGATACAAAGTGTCATGGAAACAATGAACATGAACTTGGACAGGTTTTGAGAAATAGGGGGGAATAAAAAAGGCTTGGTGTGCTATGGTCCATGGGGTCAGGAAGAGTCAGACACGACTCAACACAACAAACAACAACAACAATTTTCCTTGAGGCAGACTAGTCATAGGGTGTGGCAGGCTGGGGAGAGGCTGTATATTTCAGTCTATCAAACCACTTTCCCTTAGGAACTTCGTTTCCTTCTTTGCAGACCCCCATGGGGAGCTGGCTAAAATGTGAATTCAAGTTTATGGGGTTGGCTTTGAGTAATATCTCATCTCAGTCACCTAAAAAGAGACAAAGAGAGGTTCTTTTCTATAGTCTCTAATTGACTTGTCTGGTTTTCTAGAAATAAATTGTCAGAGGGCTCCCTAAATCAATGAAATTCCACTGCAGAAAGAGGGTCTTTACCTTGGCTCCTTTAGGTCAGGACCTAAGGAACCATTGCCTCAATGATTTATCAGGCTGCTATTTGAATTTCACTTGTAACCTAGAAAGTTCCTTTAGAGTAAACACCTGCCTCCCCCTTGTCCCAGGTGTAAATCACAATCTGGGGTATAGTAATACGGTAAGCCTAGGGCTTTCTTAGCACTTGTGGGAATTCCCAAGTCTCTCTGTCATTGCCACTCATTCTTCTTTCTTATGGTTTGGATCTCAGCAGGTGCCTGAACCTAAAACTGAACCTCTGGGTAAGAGACAATAGAGTGGGTTCCTGGCTGGGGCTTCTCAGTCCCCACCCTCATCAGAATATCTGTTCTTTAAGGACCAGTCTAACTAAATTTGGAGATTCATTAACAGAAGCTCTCTAGATGGGGAAATTTTTTGGCCACAACTCATGAAGACAGAACCACTGTATTAATTGAAGAAATACCATATTAGTGAAATAATAGATTTTTTGGAATCTTGAACTTTTGAAGTACTGTTGTGTACTTAGATGCAATTCCTACATAAATATGATTAAAGATCAAATAAATAAATAAATGATTTAAATAAAGTAGAATTTCCTTTCCAAATAATAAAATGCTTAAATAAAGGAATAGATGTTTGAACAAATAAATCATGTCTAATTGGTATTTCAGAAATTCCTGGCTAAAGAGAGAAGGACCATCGAGTAGGGATATTCTTAAGAACTAATTAAATATATAGATACCCCATTGTATAAATAACCCATTTAAATATACAGATAAGCCCATTGTTTCATGACCACATGAGTTCCAGGTAAAGGGAGTAGAGTCTTCTACCTAAGAGTTCAAACCAGGGAGATCTTGGAGCTCAAGATGTTACAATCAGCCCAGCAGAGAAATTCTGAGAAGCCAGAGTACCTGGGCACAAGCTTGGGTTGCTTAACAAGCACAGCTTTGTATTTGGAACTCAGTAGGACTAATGCCATGTAGCAACTGTGCTAAATTGTCAACCTAATCTCTTTTCCCCTCCCCAGACCAAGGTAATGTAGGGGGATTATATCTCCAAGGTGCTGGGGAAAATGTTTGTCTTTTTGTATACCTTTGAGCAAATATTCTTTTGTTAAAGCTAATCTGAATGTTAAATGGTTAAGTGGAACTAGGGTGCTTGGACTCCTAAAATCAGGGAACATAACCAGCAGGGGCTCAGTCCGTTGATAGAGACAAGGGACACCCTAATCCAGGAGTGGAGAGCCTATGGCCTTGAGGCCATATGTGACCCTCTAAATCCTCAAGTGTGGTCCTTTGACTGAATCCAAATTTCATAGAACAAATCCTCTTAATAAAAGGATTTGTTCTGTAAAACTTGGACTCAGTCAAAAGGCCACACACAAGGACCTGGAAGGCCACATGTGGCCTCCAGGCTGCAGGTTCTCTACCCTTGCTAATCTCTCAAGGGTACCAGAAAGTCTTGAGGAGAAGAGTGAAATGTAACATACCCGGCTATCAGTCAGTGGGGTCCAGAGAATCAGTGTTACATTCATAATAATATAGCACTTCAAGGTTTGCAAGACACTTTACCATTTTTTTCTCATTTTTATCTTTACAAAAACCTTGGGCAGTAGATGCTATTATTAACCTCATTTTTATAGATGAGGAAACTGGCTTAAGGAGGTTAAATGACTTGTCCAGGATCACACAGCTAGTAAATGTTTAAGGCCAGATTTAAACTTGGGCATTCCTGACTTCAAGTCCAGTGTTCTATGTAGTGCCATATAGCACTGGGTAATATGCATATGCATTTATGTATACCGACAAATCTCTCTCTGTCTCTGTCTGTCTGTCTGTCTGTCTCTCTCTTCTTCCCCTCCCCCGCCCCCCAACGCTATACAGCAAGTACTGTAATCAGCATATGAGGCTCTACTGTTACTTTATATTTTAATTACCTGTGTATATGTCACCATTCCCACTGGAGTATAAGGTCTATGAAGGCCAGGATGGTCACATCTAGTAAAAGGCCTAAAAAACTTACCTGCTAGTTTTTGCTATAGTCTACTCCCTCTCTGTTATACCCTTCCTTCTTGCCAGAAATACTAATGAGATATGAATGATATAGCAGTGTCATCCCTTCTCCATGTCTAAAATGGTATTTCACTGCCAACCCCAGCCCCCCCAGCCTTCTCCAGTGCTTCTGCATCATCATACCTTTATAGCCCACTTAACTTTGAGGAAATAAGGTTGCTTTTTTATTTTATTTCTTGCAAGGAGGAAGGCAGGGCAATTGGGGTGAAGTGACTTGCCCAAGGTCACACAGCTAGTAAATATGTCAAGCGTCTGAGGCTGTATTTGAACTCAGGTACTCCTGACTCCAGGGCCAGTGCTCTACTCACCATGCCACCTAGCTGCCCCAAATTGCTTTTTTAAAAACAAAAATAACAAGGTTGTATTGACTACCAATTGCAAATCACCTATGACTCAAAGTTTATTTTTATACTGTACTAGTTGCTTGTTTATAGTTTGGATGAAATATCCTAGAAAACCAGATAGAATATTTTGGAATAATTGTTTTTAGTCAGTTTTCTGTGGCTTTTGCCTTCATATTCCCTTGATTGCTCAGGCTTTTTGACCCATTAGAGCAAGTGATTATAAATAGCTCCCAGCTGGAGTTGATATTAGCCTACTATATTGATTGTAAGGTAATAAACCTGCTTAAAGCAGGTATCTATCTATAGGACATCTTGTTGGCCAGAGAGTTAATCCAGCAATGGCACCATGCCCAATCTTTTCCAGTGCATTCTGTGTCTACTGAACTAAATGTTGACATGTTCCCTGGGACTTCCTTTTTCTTTTTTTTAAAAAAACTGACACGTAACAATCCCTTTCTCCCATTACCACTGTTATTTACTATATTTAATCAACTGTTTTGCTAGAAAACCTTTTGAGGGAGTCTTCAAATATGAGATGATTCCATTATCCTGTCAGAGGATGCTAAATAAACTAAATTAATGTTAGACTTAGGATGAATTGGCTTTTGAACACTTGGACATTTTATCTTATAATTAGAAAACATAAGCAAAAATAATAAGCTTTTTTAACTTTAAGTTTTAAGAAACAATTTTCTAGATACTTGGTTATGTTTGGATGTGTAATCTAAATGTAAAGCTTGGAATTTTGATGTATATATCTCTGTGGAATTAAAATTTTTTTTGCCCAGACAAATTTTTGGTAAAGGAATTTTTTCCTTAAAAATTCAGGTGAAATAAGTTATTGTCAAAATTCATCCAGTTAAGTGAAAAGCTATCTGATAGGCTAAATGAACAAAGGAGTATTTGAAGCAAGACTAATAAAGGACTCTAATGAAAAGAAAGAGCTCAGAAAGGAAATATATAAGACCACGGAACCTGGAGAAAAATTCATCTATGAGATCAGAGAGCTGGGATTCCTAACAGTGAAGAAGAAATTATAATGTACTATCCCTAGCAGCATAGTTTAATATAAGGAACCCTGCATTAGGAATAAGATGCTAGTCTTATCTCTGCCAGTAGAATTTAAAGTTCTAATGATCTTAGAGAGTATCCTTTCAGCTCCTCCAAAAATCATCTCTGACAAGTGGAAATCTGGCCTCTGAACATCTCCAGTGATTCACTCTTTTATGAGACAGCCCATTCTATTTTTTGAACAACATTAATCACTAAGAAATTATTTCTTATGTTGAGTCAAAATCTGAGTCAAAGTCGTTGGTCAGAGGTATGCCACTGGATCCAAACAAAATAAGTTCAGTCCGCTTCACTGCCCCCATTTTAACATATGAAAAACTGAGGTCAAGGGAGATTAAATGACTTATTCTAGTTTATACTGCCATGGAATTATAAGATAGAAACATAAATAGTTGTAATACAAATAGTTGTAATAGTTGTAAATTTATTCTATAGATAGTCACATCACATGAAACACTATACATAAAAACAGAGCATGGTTTATTCATTTTAATTAATTAAATTAATGCTAATTGATGGATATGTCCTGTGATAGAAAATCAGTATGATGACACAAATGATAGCCCTTCAAATACTCAGAGATAGGAGGGAACAGTAACAAGCAAAATATGCTTTAGCTTCAAGAGAGTGGATCACAAAGTGGGGATTCAGAGAAGAGTAAGAAAGTCTAAAATGAGTGAGTAGGGTTTCTGTTGGGTCAGGAGTAGAAAGGCCAAAGGGTGTGATCAGACTACTTCATTTATAGATTGCTAGTGCTGATTCTGTTCTTTTTCTTCCCCCCATGGCTTCTTCTTTATAAAGAAGACAGCAATAAATAAAAAGAAGATAAAGTATAAGAGGATACAATGTAAAAAATAACACAACAATCATAACTGTGGTAATGGGCAGAATGGTCTTGTCTACAAAATAGAGTATGGTAGCAGAACTGGTAAGAAAGCAGAACTCAGGAGCAACATGATGGAGAAAATATATTTTATCTGATCTTCATGACCTCTTGAAACTCTCCAAAATTAGAATTATGTACAAGAGTTTTATTGCAGCTGCATCTACAGGTTAAGACACTAAAAACCCCAAGAAAGTAGTAATGTGCATAAAATATTTGTGGTTCAATCTACCAAAGAACAGAAAACACTTGTATAGATTTAATTACAAAGTTTTTCTTAAAGAACTAAAGAAAAACTTAAATAGCTGGAGGACTATTCAGTGTGCATGACTGGGCTGTGCCAATAGAATAAAAATAATAGTACTATCAAAGTTAATTTACTATTTTAATGCTATTCCAATCAAACTATCAAAGGCCTTTATTCAGAGAAACAAAAGATTTAGAATTTTAATGGAAATAGTGATGCTATCCTCCTTTTTTGTTCCAAAAATAAGATACTCTATCTCTCAGCTCTGGCTGTCCCTCATACCTGGAATGCACTCCCTTCTTATCTTTCCCTCCTGACTTCTCTGGTGCCTGTAAGTACTAGCTAAAATCCCTTTAAGGGATTTCTTCTATAGGAAGCCTTTTCCAATCCCTCTTAATTTTGGTACTTTCCCTCTGTTAATTATTTCTTGTTCCTGTAAGTACTGTAAGTTCCTGTAAGGACTAGCTAAAATCCCTTTAAGGGATTTCTTCTATAGGAAGCCTTTTCCAATCCCTCTTAATTCTGGTACTTTCCCTTTGTCAATTATTTCTTATTTATCTTGTAAATAGCTAGTTTGCTCATATTCATTTACTTGTTGTGTTAACCATTAGATTGTGAGCTTCTCTAGGGTAAGGACTGTCATTTGCCTTTCTTTGTATCCCCAGCACTTAGCATAGTGCCTATAACATAGTAGGTGCTTAATAAATGCTTATTTATTGACTGACCAAAAAAAATAAACATGAAGGGAGAATACCATTTCTAGACCTTAAATTATATTATAAAGCATCAACCATTAAAGTCATTTGATACTGGTTTAAAAAATATAATATATCAATGGAACAAACTAAATAAGAATCAGAAACAATGGAACTCAATAACCTATTGTTTCATAAACCAAGAAGCAGAGACATCTGATGTCATGGTGGATAAAGTGCTGATTAGGAAGAACTGAACACAAACCCAGCCATAGATATTTATTAGCTGTGTGACGCTGGAGAAGTCACTTAATTTCCATAGAGCGTTTTTAGCACAGTGACTAGTACATAGTAGGTGCTACATAAATGCTTATCACCCCTTCCCTCCCCAGAAAACATAAATCATAAATAGGAAAAGAACTCCCTATTTTTTAAAAACTTCATGGAAAGTAGGCTGGAAGAAGTTAGATTTATACCAACACCTTCTGCCATGTTCCACTATACATCCTAAATAGATATGGAACCTTAATATTAAAGGCCATACCATGAAAAATTAGATGAGAAGCAGAACACATACTTTTTTTTTACAACAATATTTATTTTTAACCAAACAAGGATTAGAGACAATTACAAAACACAAAACAGATAACTTTTATTATATTAAACTTGAAAAGCTTCTGTACAAACAAAATTAATGTACCTAGGATAAGAATGGAAGAGGTTGAAAGAGGAAAAAAAAATCAAATTTCTTAGATAAGGCTTTTGTATCAACTAGTGTGTGTGTGTGTGTGTGTGTGTGTGTGTGTGTGTGTGTGTGTGTAACCAAAAACCATTCTCAATTAGATAAAAGATCAAAGGATATGAACAAACAGTTCTCAAAAGAATTGTAAAGTATTAAAAACTTTAAGAAAGACTGCTCCAAATCACTAATAATAAGAGAAAAGCAAATCAGGTCAACCCTGAGATTTCACCTTGAAAACTGGCAAAGAGGACAAAAGATGGGATTAGTCAGTGTTGGAGGGGTTATGGGAAGATAGGCACATTAGTGCTTTATTGGGGGAGATGTGAATCAGTGCAACTATTTTGGAAAGAAATTTGGAATTATGCAAATAAATTGACTACAATGTCCCAGAGATTTTAGTACTAGGCTTATACCCCAAGTAGATCATTCATAAGAAGAATCCCCCTATATGCTAAAACATTTATGGCTGCTCTTTATGTAGTGGCAAAGACTTGGAAGCAAATATATGCCCATTGATTGGGGAATGGCTAAACAAATTGTGGATCATATTATAGAATCTCTTGTGCAGAAGGTAACAGTTTTGGTTTTTTGATTTCATTGTCATGATTTGTGCTCCTCCAGAAACATTGATGTTCTTAGTCAAGGAGCTAGAATGTGAAATTTAATGTCATTTCCTTTTTTTCCTCCTTATTAAAATGTGCTAGTAGCTTTTGTGGCATACATAAACTTCTCTTGAGTTGAGGAACTTCCAATTTCATTACAAATATTAAGGTAGGACTGAGGACAATGGTGTTCACCATATATCTAACTAGAAAAATTACTGGGAAGTTTCTTGATCGTGATATCTTTAGGTTATTTTTAGGTTAGACTCTAATTTGTACAGTGTGTAACATCTACTTAATATTCTTCCATTGATTTTGTTAGAATCTCTATTTCCTTTGTTTTGAAGAAAAATTTGCTTAATTTTGGCCTAACAATACCAAATACATTTATACTGGCAAAGCTTTTATTAGATTGTATAGCAACTAAGTAACATTTTTCTCTTTTTTAGCCTACTAGACTTAGGCCTTTAGTATTTAAGATCTTTTCTATTGTCCTACAATTTATGCTGGTCAAAATAAACTTGATGTATAGATTCATTCATTCAGCATTTGTTGAGTGCTTGCTTTGTGTCTTAAGGCACAGTAATAGTTGCCAAGGTACAGGCAGGAAGTTCAATTTAGAGAGGGACTATGGGGCAAGAGTATAAGAGTCTCTGCTAGAAAGACTGCTCACGTGTTGGTCTAAGGTAGTCTGTAGGCATTCAGTACTGCTAATGTCTTCCTTCTGAGATCACCTTCCACTTACACTGTGTATATATTGTATGTAGAATTTCTTGCATATTGCCTCTCCTATTATAATATGAGATCCCTGAGGGCAGGGCAAAAGATGGACAGATGTTTCCCTATTTGATTATAAGCTCTATGAGGTCAGGGATGATGTCTGTTCTAAGTGCATGGTAAGAAATTAATAAATATTTGTTGAATTGTATGCAACTGTACTACATTATTGCAGAAATTATCCTTGAAATCATTATGGTATACACTAATGGAATGCTGGTACAGAGTGATGTTTCTTGCCTGACCAACTGAAATTTCCTTATGATTACAAAGGGATCAAAGCTGCTACACTGTGCCTTAGTGTCCTAGTCCCCAGGAGTTAGTTTATCACTCTGCTGTCTATTTCTTTTCCAAGATGGGCAAAGAAAAGTCCATTTGGTATTTAAGGTCTCACCTCTGTTAGGAAAAGACAGATTATGCAGGATAGATAAATTAAAAAATTCAAGAAGGGGGAAGGGTCATGATTGCAAAGGATTTTTTTTTTTGGCCCAGAATTTATTTAGTTTATGGCATCTTTCCTTAGTCATTAATTGGGACCTTATTGGCTTAAAAAATCAAATAAAAATAAGAAGGGCTATTATTACTTTCACATGGTGTATACCAAACTGATTCAGATTGGCAGTTGAAAAATAAATAAAGAGAACAGAAAAAGAAATGGTATTTCATAACTAGAACTTGCTCTAGGGTGTTACAATTTTTTAAGACAACTGTACAAAATCAGAAATTTTTGCTCCACATTGTCTCTGTTTTCATTAAAGACAGAGTAATTTCCCAGAAAAATTAATTTCATAAAATTTTTGAGGATTTCTCATATAGGTACCTTGTGAGAGAGGTTTTTTGTGTTTATGTATATGCTTTGTCTTTCTTTTTTAAATACCACATTAAAAAACAAAATAACCCAACTGCTCAACTTGCAGTTGGTGTCTCTAGTGTGGGATGGTCAGTGTGTTCTTATGCTTTTTGGTGTTTGTATACATGTACATTTAATATATTCTTTTGTCAAAAATACTCTTGTCTCATTTTACTATTGTCTTCATACTCTAACTTCCCCTCAATTAATATATTCTTTTGTCAAAAATACTCTTGTCTCATTTTACAGTTGTCTTCATACTCTAACTTCCCCTCAAAGGCAGTGAGTCTTTTCTGTATTCTGTGAGACTCCTTTAACATCATGTCAGAACAGTGTATTTGCTCTGCATTACGGTGGTACTTTAAAAATAACTATTTCTTTTTATATATTGTCTTTTGTAAGACTTGATTTTCCCTTTATGATGCTTTAAGATTTTCTCTTTTTTATATAGTCCTGTAACTAGTGTTGGAGGAAATTCCCCAAGTAAAAATTTTCCAAATTTAATGTTGGACTAAATTCCCCTAGGAAATTTTCTTTACGACATTACAATGTAGATTGTTTTTAGTTTGAGCCAACTAATGGATGAAGCCTTTTAGGATGTTTGTGCCTTTTAAAATTTTTATATCACTATAGCATGGATCCCATGAGTTTGGAATCCTCACTGCCCCAGGTTCAGTGTGGTGTGCTTTGGATAATTAGAGTTATGTAAATATGGCTCAAGTCTCAATCCAGAACATTCTGTACCAATGGACCAGACAGGAACTGTAAATCAAATGGCTAAGCTTTTCAATAATGACGAAAATGAAAATTAATAACAGGAAAAATCAAGTAGAGAAGTGATTCTTAGCCCTTCTCTCCTATACACAAAGGGATACAATTTCTTATTGATTCTGAGGCTTATAGGAAAAGGAAAATTCCCCAGACAGCTCATGCATCATGTATATAACACCTCTCGGGGCTACATTTCAAAGTAACCGGCTGTGTCCCACTTTGGCTCTATTCTTGGCCTCTGTCTGTCTTTCTATGCAAAGCTCTTGCTGCCACCTGCTGGAGCTATCAACTGCTGCCAGAGTGGCTTCTCCCTAAAGGAAGGAAGTTTTATGGCTGTTTTGCAGGACTATTTAATCACCAGTCATGGGGCTAATCTACACAATTTTAGTTCTTTTGTTGGTAAGATCAATAGTAACACTTGTTTGGTACATAACAGAGGACTCTGGCTGCCCGCAGGATTTTCCTTATGGAACAATAATTGCTTCTGGGGGAGGCTGAGGCTAGTGGGTCCCTAGAGTTCAGGAGTTCTGAGCTGGAGAAGAGCTAAAGTTGATGGGGTGTCTACCCAAGTTCTGCACCAATACAATGAGAAAAGAAAAGGAAAGGAAAGGAAATGTGCTCCTTGTAAGTCATAGACTATCAGTCCACAAGCATTTGTTAAGCACCTGCTGATGTGCCAAGCAGCGTACTAAACACTAATGGGTCAAAAGATCGCAAATTTGGAGCCAGAAAGGTAGTTAAAGTAGATATAGTCTAACCTCCTCATTTTACAGATGAAGAACTTGGGTTTAAAAGTTGCTAATTCTGGAATTTAAAAAAAAACTCATTAGTATTTAACTTTTCTTTTTAAGAAATTTACATAAGTAACTTTCCTATGGATACAGCTGAGCTAGGATTTGAATCTTGGTTCTCTGATTTCAAATTCAAGTGCTGTTTTCACTGTCCTAACATTGCTTCTATTCCCCTTATAGGGTGGGGTGAATAAATTATTTCAAACTCTCAGTATGCTCCTGCAAAACAGCACCAAGCCAAGAAAATTACTTTTAAACTTCAATGAGTCATTTATCAACAGTGGAGGGCACAAGGGAGAGCAGGTAACCTTTTGCCTTGCATTTGTCTTGCTTCAGCCCAGGTTCCTCTCTCCCCCTTCTCCTCTTCTCTCCCAACCATAGGATTTAAAGATAAGACAAAGTAGGCATTCTGAGGTCCCTGGGAAAGGATCATATCACAGGATTTAAAGGTGGAAAAAAACCTTAGAGATCACCTAATCATATCTCCTCATTTTATAGATGAGGAAAGGCAGTAAGACCTCTTGGCACATATTAAGCACCACTTGGTGCAGAATAAATCCTTGCTGATTGATTGCTTGGGATCGTTGAGAAAGTCAAACTCTAGACATGTCAAGATGATAATCCTTACTTAGCATAGCTGGGAAAGCCTGTGCTCTGAGAGAAAATGAGTCACTTGAAAATGGGTGTCTGGACTTTTAGTTAAGATGGCTACATGAAAAGTCCCACAAGGAGCCCAATTCTCTAATTTTTACTCTGGTAGAAAGATTCTTCATCACATTAGACATTGATCAGGAAATCCAGGCCAGCACTAGGGAGCATCTTTGTCCAGCCCAGAATGGCATAAGAAGAAAACCAGAAGTTGTAGACAATGGAAGATAGATCTTATCAGAAAATTTGTGTGTAGATAAAATAAATGAGAAGCCCATAGTAGCACCCTGAACAGGAAATTTGTGACAGCATCCTGACTGGGAAGGCCCAATGGGGGACAAATGCCATAGTATCTTAACAGGGGAAGTGCTAACAAGGACAGAAATTTACCAAATACCCTGATAGAGGAAGGTCCAAGGGGGATAAGGGACCATCCAGAACTTTGATCAAGAAAGTTTGAGCAGGAATAATTGGTCACATGCTACCCTGACTGGGGAAACTAAAGAGGGTTGGGAAGATTAATGTCCTTACTAGGGAAATTGTACTTGGGACAGAAGTCCCCTATTCATAGCTACAATACACAATCCTCTCTTTGAACATGAGTCCAAAGACTATCACTGGTAAGAGAACAGAGAGAATTCACATAGAAGGAGGACAGGGAACAGATTTGCCAAAGACTTAGGGTTATTCTTGTTCTACATTTTTGCTAAAACAATAGTCTCAGTGTGACCACAATGGAAAAACCCAGCAGACTGTGACAGCTGGAAAATTAAGAAGGACACATCTACTGGTTTAAAGAGTACGTACTGCTATGTTTGTGAGGTCAACTTTCCTGATGTTCCCCTAAAAGGCAGAACAGCCCTGTTGGCAAAGGTAGGCCCCTCTGAGAGTGGCCATTGCCTTTTGTAACAATGTAAGATCCTAAACTAATTGTGAGCACCTTGAGAACAGAGACTTGATTGTTTTCTATTTGTATGCCTAGCAGAGCTTTTACAATGCTTTGTATATAGTAAGCACTTAATAAATGTCTTTACATTTACTTATTCAGTTAACAGAACATAATCGCAAAATAGTAGGTGTTATGGAATTTTTCTACGGTCCCATAATGTGTGAATAAGCCTTTCATCAGTCCCAGAAGATTATAAGGTTTTGGTCATTGGATGAAAAGCATCTGACTCTACAAAGGAAGAATCTTGTCATTAGCTGAGAGAATAAGTCACATACCAGGCACTCTAAAAACAGCAAGTGAGTACAGTGGTAGAAGGTCAGTTCAGGAGTATGTTGTTTAGAGGTGAGCTTGAAAAATGCAAGAACAACTAATTTTCTGAGAAGGAAACCCTGGGTAGGTGAATGGGGATTGGAGGGGAAAAGAGAGGGCACTTTCTCCTTCCTCTCCACCAGGGCTACTTGACCAGTAGGAGATAATGCATATAGCTGGGAGTGGAGAGACAAACCAAGGATAGACACAGATTAAGAGAGATACCTTTCCTCATCCAAGGGAAAAAGCAACTTTAAGGAGTGTGACCTCTTGTAGCAGAGACAAATGCTAGCGATAGATTGTGAAAGAAACAGAAAGAAACCAATTGAATAGCCAATTGAGCATGAGGATTTTACAAAGGGAGAAAGGACTTCCAGTGCCAAGAATTGAGTTACCTCTTTGCCACAAGTGCTCATTGCTATTGTGTCTCTTCCCAAGGACACTTCATGTTGGTGGAAGAGCACACTCCAGGATTTTGGTCGGGGGTTGATGTTGGTCTCTGTACCAACTGTTCTTATTATACCTGCTCAGTAAATGCCTGTGCTTTAAAACAAAACAAAAAACCCCCCTAAAAATAAAAGCGAAATAAGTTTACTGATTGATTCAATGGGATGCAAACACTCTTGGGGGCTCAGGAGCTACATGGATAGGAGTAAAACCCCACAGGGTGGCATCTAGAACCCCATGGCTGTATTTACATTTCTGGGGACTCAATATCTGAAAGAAAATTGGGGATGTAGTCCAGAGGGGATGTTAGAGAAGAATACAGGGAGGCATGGAAAGATCTAGATGAACTGATGCAAAGTGAAATAAGTAGAACCATGTAGAACATACACAATGACTATAGATATATGCTATGTAATTATAATGTCCAAGTTTGGTCCTGGAGATGAGATATCCCTCCCTCCTCCTTTCTTTTGGAAGAGTGGGTGACTGTGGATGTGGAACACAGCACAGACCTGATTCGTATTAGTACTCTTTTTTTCTTTATTGTTTGTTATAAAAAAGGATAGTTCTCTGGTTAAGGGACTGGGACTGGAGAGGGATACTTTAATATCTATAACATATACATATATATAAATGCAGGTGATATAAAATGAAATATATCAATAAAATTTTTAAAAAGTCATCTTTACCTTAAAGGAACATATTAAGATCATTTAAATACACACACATACTAGGTAACACACTATTGATGACAGCTTGTCATCATATAAGAGGCCAACAAGTTTAGGAATTTGCCTTTTGGTAAAATAAAAATGTATAACATCTTGAAGTTTAAAACTTCCTTTAAATACTTTTCCAGGAGAAAACCAGCAAACCACTATGTAGAGAAAATACTAACATATGTAAGTTTTTTGGAATAAAGATTTTTTGGAGGTTTTTGTTTGTTTTGGTAGCATTTGCCAAATGAATATTTCATGGTGAAATAATTTTCATTTTTCTGATACTTGAGTCTAAAATCTTGGAAATATTTTTGCAGTGTATCACATATTTCTTCTTGTGTCTTGGTTCCCTAATATATATCTTATTCTCTCTGTAGTTTGTTTCATTATTTTAGTCATTCATCTAAATTTCATCTAAAAACCTTCACTTGGTGCTTCCATACCTGATAACTGTCATCTCATATCTTTTTACTGTAGCCAAATTCAAAAAGCCAGCCTATCATAGGTGCCTTCACTATCTCTCCTCTCACCCTCCCCTTAAGCCCTTACAATCTAGCTTCTGACCTTATCATTTCACTGAAACTGATCTCCCCAAGGTTACCAGTGATTTCTCAGTTACCAAATCTAATGATCTTTTCTTAATCCTCATTCTCCTTGACCTTGCAGCCTTTGACACTATTGGTCACTCCTCCTCAATATTCTCTTTTCCCTATGTTTTGAGGATACCATTCTTTTCTGGTTCTCCTTCTACCTATCTGACTAATCCTCTGTCTGCTTTGCTGGCTCCTCATCCAGATCACATCCTCCAACAGTAGGTGTCCTTCAGAGTTCTGTCCTGAGCCTTCTTCTCTTCTTCCTCTATACAACGTCACTTGGTGATCTCATCAACTGCTATGGATTTAACCATCTCTATGCTGCTAATTCTCAAATCTACCTATCTTGATCCAATCTCTCTCCTGACTCCCAACCTCGCATCTTCAACTGCCTTTCAGACTAGATGTCCAGTAGATATCTTAAACTTAAAATGTCCAAAGGGGAATTCATTATCTTTCCTCCTATTTCCCCATCCCGTTCCCCAATTTCCCTATTATGAAGATGGCAATACCATCTTCACAAAGCCTTAGATGTCGTTCTCAACTCCTTGCTAGCTCTCATCTCTCATATCCAATCTGTTGTCAAGACTTATTGATTTCATCTCTATAACATCTCTCCGGTATGGCTCCTTTTCTCCTCTGACACTGCCACCACTTTGGTGTAGGCCCTCATCACCTCATGCCTGAACTATTGCAAAAGTGTGTTGGTGGATCTGCCTGCCTCATATCTCTCCTTACTCCAATCCACTTTCCATTTAGATGTAGAAATGATTTTCTTAAAGTGTAGGCCTGACCATGTTACCCCCCTATACAATAAATTGTAGTGGCTCCCTGTTGCCTTCAGAATCAAATATAAAATCCTCTTTTTGTCAGTCAAAGCCCTTCATAACTAGCCTCCTCCTACCTTTCCAATCTTCTTACACATCACTTCTCACTCTTCATCCTTCAGTCCAGTAACACTGACTTCCTGGCTCTTCTAGGAATAAGGTACTACATCTCTGGGCTCCAGAAAATTTCTCTGGCTATTCACCATGCCTAAAATACTCTCCTTCCTCATCTCTGCCTGGTTTCCTTTAAGTTCCAGTTAAAATTCCATCTTCTACAGGAAGCTTTTCCCAAAGTCTATTAATTCTAATGCCTTCCCTCTGTTACTTCCTATTTATCCTGTATATAACTTGTTTCTACATATTTGTTTGCCTATTTCTCCATATTAGTTGGTAAACTTCTTGGGGGCAGGGATGGTTTTTTTTGCCTCTTTGTGTCTCCAGTGTTTTTCACAATCCTTGATATATAGTAGATGCTTAAAAGTATTTATTGTTTCATTGATTGAAAAACTTCTAATGTACAAGTATCAGAAATCTTAATTTCATGAGGAGTAGTACATAGAGCTAACAAAGGAATAAATGAGTATGTAGAACATGAATCAAAAATAAAACAAAAAGAAAAGAGAATTAATAAATAGAATAATGAAAATAAGCCATTCTTAGAAAAAAGATGTATAAAAATAAAAAAAATTAACAAAAGAAGCTGGATAGAAAGGGGAATTTTGAACTAATTACTTAGCAGAGAGGAATAATAACTGGGAAAAATTTCAATTAGCTAACAGAAAGGAAGGAAGGGAGGGAAGGAAGAAAGAAGGGATGAATAAATTAAGGAAGGAAGGCCAATAAATTAAACTCCAAAAATATGGAAGAGTTTGAGAAAAGGAGATTTTTTTTTTGCTCACAAGGAATGAGCCTGCAGATTTAGCCTATGGAAATAGAATTGCATAAAAGTAGATTAAATGAAAGTAATTGTAGGAAAAACAAAGTACTGACTTAAAAGAGGAAAGACAACAACAAAAAACCTAATATTAAAAAATAGATGTAGAAATGAAGGAAAACATAACCCTAACTTTTATAATTTTGAATGTGAATTGTTCCCTATTTGATCAGTGGATACAAATAGCCAATTTCTAGAGGAAGAAGTCTAAGATATCAATAACCATATGAAGAACACTCTAAATAATTAGAGAGATTAAAATAAAGCAATTCTCAGGTTTGTGAAACCTATGACTTCCCCTCTCAGAAAAAGCCTGGACTATGGAAATGGAGAGGAGAGCAATGGATATAGCACAGGATGTTGCCCTATCAGCTGTTTTCACAACTTAATTAAATTAATGTAACTGAAGGCATGTGCCCTCCATTCCCCCTCCCCCATTTAGCAAAATAACTCCTTTCTTCATATCAAGTCATGATCACACCCACTTGTTCCACCCTCTAGGCACAAGTTTCATAAAGATAAGTTTAGGTGCCCCAAAGTACTATCTGAGCTCACATTGTGTGTGTAGCCCAGATAAAGGCCAACCCCTCCTCTAACACATAGCTACACCCTTCTAAAAATTGTATAAAAAACCATTTTGTCCACTAGTTAGCCAGCCTTAGCCAGAGCAGACCAGCCAGCTTAGTTGCTAAAGTTGACTTGCTAACAGGATGGGGAACCCCACCTTTCTCTGCCCAAGAGGAGTTGTGATCCTTAATGGGGTGATCCTGTACCCCTGTAAACTTGGCAGCTCCTGGCAGACAGCTCCCATTAATCTTGCCCAACACCATGCCTGGCCCTAGGCGTTTACACCTGCCTTTACAATGAATAAGCATCAAGCACAACAAGTTTTAACAGGTACCACCTCACACTCATCAAGTTTGTTAAGGTGACAAAAAAAGAAATAATAGATGCTGATGGGGCTGTGGGAAAACTGATACTTAATGTAGTGTCAATGGTCCAACCATTCTGAAAAGCAAATTTGGGCCTAAGCTCAAAAAGCTATTACATTGTGCACTCTTTGACCCAGCAATATTGCTACCAGGTCTCTTCCCCAAAGAGGTCAAAGAAAGAGGAAAAGGACCCATCTGCACAAAAATATTCAGAGCAACTCTTTGTATGGTGGTAAAGAATCAGAAACTGAGGGGATTTTCATTAATTGGGGAATAAATGAACAAGTTATGCTATGTGAATGTGACACAATATTATCACCTTGTAAGAGATGATGAAAAGGATGATTTCAGAAAGACTTATATTAGCTGATGCAAAGTGAAGTGAGCAGAACCAAGAGAACGATTTATGCAATAGTAACAATAGTGTAAAACTAATCAGCTTTGAAAAATTTAGGAACTTTGATCAACAAAAATGACCAATCACAATTCCAAAGGACTCATAATGAATATGATCCATCTCTAGACAGAGAGCTGATGGGCTCAGAGTATAGAATGAAGCACATTTTCTTTTCTTTACTTTTTTCTTTTTCTTTTTTGGCCATGGCCAGTATGGAAATTTGTTTTGCATGATTGTACACATTTTTAAAGGGTTTTGATTTCTTCTTCCCTTCTTAATGGGTGAAGGAGGAGAGGGAGGAAGAAATTCTAAACTGAAAATAAAAGTGAATTAAAAGTGTTAATGGGTTTAAAAATCCAATAAAATATTGATAGATTGGATAAGGAAACAAAACTCCACAACCTATTGCTTACAATAAACACCAGTAAAATGCAAAGATACTCATGAAATAAAAATTGGAGTCAGGGACAGAACTTGCTATGTGTCTGGTGGATACTAAAAAAGCAGGAGCAGCAACTATTTTATCAGACAAAGAAAAAAATCATGATATCAACAAAGATGAACAAGGAAATTACAGTATGTTCAAAGAAATTATAGATAATAAACAATATTAATATTAAATTTATATATTCCAAATAGCATAATATCTAAATTCATAAAGGAAAATTAACTGAATTACAAAAAGATATGGGTAGTAAAGGAAAAATAGTAGGATTTTAGTGTTCCTATCTCGAAGATGGACAAATATAACAAAAAGATAGATAAAGGATTGAATATGGAACTTTAAAACTTTTGGAGAACTTAGGACTAAAGGATTTATGGTATCTTCTGTCTGGGAGTATTAAATTAAATTAAATTAAATAGTGCTAATCTACATATATCCTAGCACTATTATAAAAGTAGACCATGTATTAAAGTACAGAGAAATTATAAATAATAGAAAGCTGAAATACTAAATACTGAATACTAAATAAATAAATTATATCTTTTACAGATATAATGGTGGAATAAAAATGGTAATCACTTCAGGAGCCACAAACAAAAGATGTAGATGTACATGGAGACAATAGTGAAAACCTAAATAATTAATGGGTCAAAAATAAAATAATAGAAAGGATTAATAATCATGTGGAAGAAAATGATAATAATGAGAAAATATTCCACAGTTTCTCAGATGCAGCTAAATGATTATCAGAGAAAAATTATATCTTTAATGACATAAAGTAACAAAGTGAAAGAAGACTAATGAACTGAATACACATTTTTGAAAATCAGAAAGCCAACAAATAAAAAAAACTCAAAAAAGCACAAAAGAAGGAAATCTTGAAAATTAGATGACAAATACAAAAAACCTGGAGATCAAAAAGCTTAAATAATTGGTAAATGCAACTAAAAGCTGGTTCTTTGAAGAGACTTGCAAAATTGATAAATTTTAGACAACTTGATTAAAAGGAAGTGGTTAGAAAACCAAACCAATAAATTAAAAAAGAAATGAAATCACAAGAAAGTCAGAAGAAATAAAAAAACTATTAGACTCAGCTATGCACAATTGTATGCCAACAAACTGAGAACAAAAGAGAAATAGATGATTTCCTTAAAAAACAAAATAACAAATAAATTCCAAAGAAAAGCTATCAAATAGAAATCTCAGATAACTTAATTCCAGAAAAAGGAAATAGAACTAGCTATAATAGAACTACGAAAGAAAAAAACCTTCTTGGTTCAGATTAATTTATAGGAGAATGCTACCAAATTTGAAAGAACAATTGATACCTATGCTACACAAATTATTCTCAAAAATGTAGAAAGAATACTTGCTACCAAACTCCTTTTTCTGAGACAAATATAATCCCGATACCAAAATAAGAGAAATACAAGACAAAGAGAACTATAGACCATTTTCACTAATGCATACTGTATCCATTTGAAAAATTTCAAATAAAATCCTGAGAAAAAGATTATAGCAATTTAAAGAATCTTTCATTATATCAAAGTTGGATTTATCCCAAGGATGCAAGGATTGTTCAATATAAGGAAAGAAATCAACAAGAATAATCATTTGGAAAACAAAAACATGTAAAACAACATGATTATTTAAGTAGATGCAGAAAAAGCCTTTGGCATTTATGCCATAAACCTTACAAAATATCTCGAGGCAATTTTTTAAATATGAAAAAAGTGTCTGTAAAACTGAAAGCGAGCATTATATGTAATAGGGAAACACTAGAATCTTTCCCCATAAATACAGAAGTAAAGCAAGGATGTCCTCTTTTCCTACTTTTTATTTATTTTAACAAATATTTATTTAAATAAATAAAATTATTTAGTATGTAGAAATTCTAGACTTGGAGGTGGGATATTATGAGATTATTGAGATACTGAGTGGTTGACCAGGTTAAAGAGACATGTGGAGGAGTTATTGCTTGGCAGGGAGAATTCACTTATAACTGTGGTGACTCCAAGTGTTTGACTCTAATTCCACATAGGAGATATTTAGGGGAATCCAGAAGTGATGCTGCATGCATCACAAGGTGGTTAGGTACTAGCTTGAGAGCTGTGTGACAACGTCAAATAAGATGCAGTGGTTGTAATGTTATGAATATGCAGGTTGCAAAGCAGATGAGTATAAGAGTTCATGGGAACTTGGATCCTGTGCTTTGCCTTGGATTTTGTGTCATTTATGGTGGGAATATGGTGGAGGAGGTGTGATGAAGCATGGATCTAGGAACTGTAACCTGGTTGCTGACACAGAGAACATATGTCAGCATGGAGCAATCAAGGATGGACATTTTAAGATCAAATTCTCTCTAGTACAACTTATCTGATTTATGGGCTTAGAAACTTAACTATTGGCGAAGTGACCAGCCTACTTCTTCTCAGGGTAGGGGCAAGAAATTTTAAAGTCAACTTAGTCTTGTCCAAAGATCTTATGACTAGAACCTGTTTAATAAATCTTGAAGGTTAAGCTATCCACATTGAGATCAGTGTTTTCTTGAAGAGGTAGATTTCTAGAAATAGACATGAAAGATAGCTATTATAGTATTTTTGTTCTAGATAGGAGAAACTTCACTCCCCTCCCCGTGCCTTATAACTTTCTTAAATTTTTGATGCCATCTCAACTACCACCAATACAAACTGCTGACCATTTCCTGCTTACCCAAGATCCCCAGAAGCTATAGTGCTTTCCTTTCCCTGGTATCCCCCCCCAAAAGAAAATGTATGAATTGGATGTGATGGCTGCTGAGGTTCTGCCCAACTAAAATTCTGTGATTCAGTCATAATGTGAAGAGGAGACAAACAGAGGCAGTTTGGAAAAATGTTGCTTATATAGATTATTGTCTCAGATCATTCAAGTGTATATTTCATTTGTATCAAATTTTTGCCATAGATTTCTTAGATGCTGTAACTCTACAAGACATAATGTATATAGTCATATACTAAAGTATTCAATTGCAACTAATTCATGTCTGCCTGTCCTGTATAATTTTTATCCAAGTCTTCTCATAAGTTCACCACAGGGAGTCCACCCAACATTCTTCAGGCCTTTCTCCCCTTTCCCTGACAACAAGAATGTTCTAGTAGTTTGACTGTCTGCTTGTCATCCTCACTGTTTCCATGTGATGAGCCTGTCTTTTCTTCCTATCATACAATTCTTTGATGACATCTTTCATTATTAAAAGTGGCTAGATTTCAAATCAGCTCAAAAGAGCTGATTTCAAATCTGGCTTTAGATGCTTACTAGCTTTGTCAATCTGGGAAGTTACTTAAGCAACATTTGCCTCAGTTTCCTCATATGTAAAATGGGGATAATAATGACACCTAGCTCCCAGGGTTGTTATGAGGATGAAATAAGATAATAATTATAAACTGCTTAGCACAGTCCCTGGCACATAGTAAGTACTATATAAATATTAGCTCCCCCTCTCTGTCCCTTTCCATTTCTATCTCTGTCTCTCTCTTCCCATTCTTCAAAGTTCCTCATAAGTTATATGTTGCAGGCAGATTACATTCACCATATGCTTTTCCACTGCCCTCTGAATGACTTCAGTCTTTAATTCTTCAGAGACTGTTTTTCATGTATTTGTTCCAATATACCAGTAGAATATTAACACCAAAAACATGATGGAAGATTGGGATCATTAAAGGAGCATTACCATTTCCCCAAATCAATTCAACTTACTTTCCCCTTCCTGTTCAGTTCTGTTTTATTTGTTCCTCCACTGAGGAAAAGTTCTATGCGTTATCCATCCACATGTATAGTATAATCTCGGCAATGGGCATTATTCATCCATTTGATCATTTTGTACACAGACAGCCAGGTGGTGCAGCGGATAGAATGATGAGCTTAGAATAAGAAAAATCTGAGTTCAAATACAACCTCAGACTCTTACTAGCTTTGTTATCCTAGGAAAGTTACTTAACCTCTCTCTACCTCAGTTCCTTCATCTTTAAGATGGGGATAATAATAGCACCTACCCTGGCCCCCAGGTTTGTCTGTAAACCTTAAGGCACTATATAAATGCTAGCTATTTTTGTTGTTTCATTATATGACCAGGCCAAATGCTTTTGAATGATTACAGATTGCTTCCAACATGCTCTGCATTGTTTTGGGACTTGATATAACTAGCATAATGATATCTGTAAGGAAGAGCATGTGGAGGACTTCACCATCTGTGGAGAAGCCATCTTAATTTTGCATTCTGCCCTGTATCACCTCTGTCATGATAGTGAACATCTTTGGTGAACATACATATTCCTATATTTCATGCCTTGCCTGATGTTTATGATCAGAAAGTCATTGAATGGGCCTTTTACTGTCATATCTTTTGAGGAATTTTGAAATATTTTGATGTAAAGATGATACTATAGAGAGTAGAATAAAGGTAAACTGTATAATGCTTCTTTTAGAATGCTTCCTTCTTCTGACCAATTTTTGTCAAAGATACAAGGTTAAGTGTAATAGGGGATAGAGGGCCAGCCTGGGAGTAAGGAAAACCTGGGCTTTATTTCACAAGCTAGATATGTCATCTTGGTTATCACTTAACCTTTCAGGGCCTCCAAGTAGGTCCATAAAACTGTAATTTACAGAGGAGCTTTCCACCTGCTTTTGTATCAGCAGAGGAGAGTTTTCTACTCTAATGTAATTACAGGTTGGGAACTTCCTCTGTTATGTCATACACAGATAAATATGGTCATAGACATCAAATGAAGCATCAAATAGAAATGTGCATATGTATATAGTCACACCTTTTCATATATATATAATATATTATACATATATGTGTATATAATATATAATATATGTATATAATACGCATTTTGTTGTTGGATTGGGTTGTTTCAGTTGTGTCCGACTCTCTGTGACCCCATTTGGAGTTCTCTTGGCAAAGATACTGGAGTGGTTTGCCATTTCCTTCTCCAGTATGATATACACATATATATTATACATACATACTCATATGTACATTATATATATATATATAGGAAGGGGTTCTTAGACTGTGATTTTGAGTGTAGCAAACTACCTCCATTAATAAAGAATCATAGTGTCAATTCCTCTGCAATTTACAGTCTTAGAGAGCTGCCTAGGGGTACTGAGAGACTGAATGACTTGCCCAGGGTGACACAGTTTAGAATTGAAACCAGGTCATGCTGATTACCAGTGCAGCCCTCTATCCATTATTCTACCTTGTCTTTCATATAATAATAATAATAATGGACATATAGGTATATACATATATGTATGTGTATATATAGGTATATAGGTACACACACACATGTACAGAGAGAGAGAGAGGAGAGAAGAGACTGGAGAGCGAGGGAGCTATAAGACTGCAAACAATATGCTCTAATCATCTTTTGTGGTTCAGCTTCCATAGTGTCCACAAAATGAGGAAACACACTGTGTATAAACACAATAGAACCTCTAATATCAAAGCGACTGACATTCAACTTGGTTCTCTGGTCTATACATTTGATATCCTGTTGCCATAACTATTCCAGCAAATTTCCTCTCTATGGGTTGACATAAGCAGTAGATTTCATCTCCTCATTACATTAGAGTTGAAGAGGTTCAGTATTTGCTTCCAGTGTAGACAGATTTGTGAGTTCAGATTAATTACCTTTCAGTGTTGAAGAGTATGTGAAATATGAAGACAGTGAGATATGGCATTACACAATTACAAATATCAATCCCAATAATACAAGAATACTTAGAAAATTTTCAGCTAAATGATGGTCTATGACCAGAATAAAAAGACTTCAAAACTTGTGACCTGTGCAAAGAGGTCTTTGGCCCAAGGCCATTATTCCCAATACATATTAACATTTCCATTTAAATTCAAGGTCAAAAGAAGCTAAGTGAGAAGGGGGTGAGGAACAGGAGTAAAATACTCCATGAAAATTTTTAAGCTGATTAAAAATTTACAGAGAAAAGAATCTATTCCAAGCGCAGTAATGATGTACAATACATCTATCGCTTAAAGGGAACCCAGGACTCAGCATTAAAATCTGCTTCCCATGAAATCTGATTACCCCCTTATCAGTGTGGCACCCATTAAGGCTCTGATAGAGTAACCAATCAGTTGTTCTGTCAGCCTTAATTTCCTTAAAGAAAAACCTCAAGTATTCAACTCACCCAACAGAATAATGTACAGATGTAATTAAAGCTTTATCACACTAAATTGATGTCACTTTCCACTAAGGAATTAAGGTGACTTAATGACAATAACTGACTTTATACAGCAATTGTTCCTCACAACAAACACGGAAAGGAGGTCCTACAAGTACTATAAACTCCTTGAGGATAAGGACTGTTTCATTTTAGTCTTTTTATCCTCAGCACCAAGGACAGTGCAAAAACTTAGTCCCCACTTCACAAATAAATGCTTTTTCATTGATTGATTTTTCTCATTTTGCCAATGAGGGAGCTGTGTTGAAAAAAACTTTAAATAACTTGCCATTGGTTACACAGCTAGTAAGTTCCAGAAGCAGGCTTTGAACGTGGGCCCCTGTTTATTCCAAATCCAGCACTCTTTTTATTAGATTGTGCTATGTTCGTATTAACTGGCATATTGACCAGAATGCAAGATGTCAAGCTTCCCTCCTACTGCATAATCATTAGAGAGAGATAACCTTTTGGACCCAAGAGAATGCTGAGGGTGAGCAATAACAGAAAGGGCTAGGATCTTCTGTTCCCATACTTGTGCACTTTTCATTATGAACACATAAATCACTCACTGCATCATTTCCCATAAATTGCTTTAGAGAAGACAATTAAAAACTTCTCATTCTGAATTAATTTGGAAACTGTCATCTCATCCTTCTTATTGTGCCCCTTGTGGTATTTGTGGATGTTTTAAAAAGATGAGTATAAAGCAAGGAATTATGGCTAGAAAAACATTATTTAAAATCATATTGTTTATTTATCTATATTAGTCAAACCTCTAAGGTTCAACTGTAAGGGGTGAGAGGAATATAGTGCCTTTTCTTTTCTTTTCCTTTCCTTTCTTTTCTTTTCTTTTATATTTTCCATTTAGAATAATCACTCCAGTAATTTTCTAAAATTTATTTGGTACTTGGTGTAAGGGAATAGATGCTTATCCTGGGAGGTAAAAGGGCAATTGTTATTGGGCATAGGATTTACAGTAAGCAAGCACAACAGGATAAGGACGAGAAGCAGACTCTGTTGTTCTCTAGCTTTTTGGTCTCAAAAAACATTTTTGGTTTTTTCCTTTACACTAAAGAATTATTTAGGATTCCCACATGTATACTTTATTTATGTAGGTTATGTCTGTTGCTGTCTACTGTTTTAGAATGACCTCGAAGATTCCCTGAAAGGACCTCAGTGACTCTCAGCATTACCAAACTGTACTTTGAGAATCGTGGTTCTAGGTGATAGATAATGTGCTAAGTAGGACTCTTAAAAACCTGTTTTATTTGTAACTTCACTTTTGGCTTGCCCTCTGCTTTATTTAATCTCTAGCAAAGTATCAGTCTTATCTGTGTAATGCTCCTATATAATAGAATAAAATAGTAGGATTATGTGAAATTTTTATCTAAAATACCACATTCTTAAGAATCTGCTCCTTTATATGATTGAATCTGCATGTTTCTAAGCATGGAATGGTGACTATGAACTGGATAGCATTATGTTTATCACTGGGATATAGAATTATAAGGAGAATATCTTCTTCTTGTTTTTGATTCATAATGACCCCATTTGAGGTTTTCTTGGCAAAAGTACTGAAATGGTTTATTTCCTTTTTTAATTCATTTTACAGATGAGGGAACTGAAGCAAACAGCATTAAGTGACTTGCCGAGGGTCACAGAGCTTGTAAGTGTCTAAGGCCAGATTTGAACTTGGGAAAGAGTCTTCCTGACTCCAGGCCCACAACTCTACCTGCTGCACCCCCTAGCTCCCCTAGAAGGAGAATCTGTTTTTTTGGCAGGGCAATTGGGGTTAAGTGACTTGCCCAAGGTCACACATCTAGTACATGTGTCAAGTGTCTGAGGTTGGATTTGAACTCAGGTACTCCTGACTCCAGGGCTGGTGCTCTACTCACTTCGCCACCTAGCTGTACCCTCCCCTCCACCCCAGGAGAATCTACCAAGGGCAAAATAAAAAGTTGCTTTATCATTCCACTATAACATCCCTTACCCCAATACCTAACTAAAAAAGGAAGAGAAGAAAAAAAAAGAATGAAGATGAAAATGGTCACAAAGCCTAGCTCTGTCCATGCCTGGAGTAAAATTTGACTGGAAAATTCAAGATTGAATCCTCAGTGAGCAATGGAAATTAGCCCTTCCAAGATTCAAACTTCTTCCAGTGATACTTTCTTTTTCTTTCTCTCCCTCTCTTCCTTTTTTCTCCCCCTTTTCCTCTTTCCAATTTCAATAAAACTTCCTTAGGGTTGAGGGTTCAAGACCTGTGAATAAGGGCAAAGAAAGGTGACATGATATAGTGAAAAGGACAAGGAAAGTCTTAATTCTAGAGCCCTCCTTCTGTTAATTATTTCCTATTTATCCTGCACATAACTTGTTTGTACATATTTGTTCGCACGCAGTCCCTCTCATTAGAGTGTGAGCTCCTTGAGAGCAGAGACTCTATTTCGCCTTTTTTATATCCTTAGAGATTAGAACAATGCCTAGCACGTAATAGATGTTTAACACATGTTTATTGAGTGATTGATTGAATGGGGAATCACAGGACTTGGGTTAAGTGCCAGTGGGGCAACTTACTGCCAATGTGACCTTCAGTAAATCACTTAACCTCTGATTGATCAATTTTCTCATCTGTAAAATGAGAATGCCGGGCCAGATGATTTCTAAGGTTTCCTACAGCTTTCAATCTATGATCCCCAGGATCTATTTACAAAAAGTCAGGCAGAACCAAACTGCCTTGTTTTCACTACAGACATGTGCCTGGGCAAAACAAGTAGTTGTGCCTCCCTGGGATGGAGTTTATAAGAATAACTAAACAACCCCATGTCCTAGAAGGAATAGCAGCCACTTTTCAAAAGACCTTTTACTTTCCTGCTGCCTTTCCATGTTGTTAAGGCTAGCTATTCACATGCCCATTACCTTGACAACAGAGGGCTAAAAGGATAACTTTGACATCCTTTTTTTCCTCTAGAAATGTGAAAAAAAACAATATTCAATGCAAATAGGGGGAGATTTGAGACCCTCACTCTTTGGTTGATAAAACAAAGTAGTAGCCAGCCTTAAAATCTTAAACCCACAAATACAAGTGCCAAGTTGGGGCCTCTGGGGACATGACCCACTCCATAATTACCATTTGACAACAGGAACGCCACATGCAAAAAAGAAAACAAATCTAGAATATTATGCGTATTATTGCTATTTTATTCTGAATGGATAATTATAGCAAAAGAAGAATAATTAGTATTTTATTACTATTAAAGAGCATGACAATAAAATATACAATTAAAGTATATATTATATGTCTTTAATCAAATCTACAAAAATAGTTGCAAATCAATTTGGGAATTATGTTTTCAACCTTTCATAATTCAATAAGAACACATAACTTCTTAATTTATTATAATGCTTTTACTGATCTAATTTTCTAGCACTTACATTGAGTTTTTCAGATTTGCCACATTAATCACTCTGTGGTAAAACTGTAGTCTGAGAAGGAGAAATTGTAAAATATTCTGCTTTCAAGTTCCTTACTGCATAGGTTTCTTTGGTGTAGTGTAGTCAGAGAGAAAAAGCAACTTGATTAACCTTGGTTTAAAACCACTCCAACAATGAATCCCTGCAATCATCTTCAAATGAAAGCTTAACCTAGTAAGTTTTTTATTCTCACCTGAATAATAGCCATACCTGCTTCCTTGGCAAAACCCAATTACAACTGTATGAAGTTGCAGAGGACACTTGGTATATTTCATACATCCTGTTTTGCCAGATCCTAGCCAGGACCACCCAAACATGGCAGCCTTCCACCCGTCTTCCTGTCTGCTAGGTTTAAAAGTGTTGGAGTAGAAATATCTTGGAATTATAGAAATAATTCGTATATGTTAATGGGAAAGAAACAAACAATACCCAGTTTTGCTATTTCCACATAATAATTACAATGTAGAATAAACCACTGTAATCCACTCTAGCATTCACTGGAATAAATATTAGATGCAGCAGCAAAGCAAAGCTTTTAATTGCTATCTTTACCTAGGAGAGCTTTGGACCTATATCTTTAGGAATATTTTCTTTTTTATCACACTTTGATTTTGCAATGGATTTCCTAGGAAATCAGGTGACTCTAAAGAAGGCAACCAAATGGAAGAAGAACAAATGAACTACTACAAGAAGACCTCTACCCAGAGGTCTTGTCCAGACCTGTGATATCATCAGTTTATGGAAGTCTTGATGTGGAAATACCTTCCTCTGATAACAGACAACAATTCATCTGAAGCTTTTAGTCTCAGAGAGTTATCTGGGACACTGAGAGGCTGTGTCTTACCCATACTGATACAACTAGTAAAAATTAGAGGATGAAAGGACTTGGGTCCTTGACTCCAAGACCAGTATTCTACCTACTATGCCCATCATGCTTCACTTACTCAGTGTTATGTCTAGGAAAAGAGTAAAGCAGGCAATACTAGAAGTAGTAATTTGACAGCATTTATATCACATAAGAAGAAAATTTGGCTTCCATCTGGAAATGTGAATTGGGTAATCACCAAATCCATATCATTCAGGGCAAAGTACCCACTTTAAAAATTATATCAGGTCCACAAAAGGTCTTACAAGTCAACTGTTGGTCTCTCTAAATGCTGTCAGTCTAGCCTAAGATTTCAGGTATTCTATGAGAATGTTGCTGATGAAAAGGGAGTGGGAGGGACATGCAGTAGGAACAAAGTTGATGATATCATTTTTATATGCATTACACCTCTCTTTCCCTGGTTTCATTCCCCCTAGTACTGGCATTTATAAGTTGGTTCCTCAGAGGGGTATATGGTACCTCAATTCTAAGGGTAATTTAGTGGTTGGCTAACTTCCTAACACTGTAGTTAATTAGCCAACCAATAAGCTCAATGAGTTCTTAGCAAATAGTATAACAAAAAAGTAATTACTAAATATTCCCCTCCAAACCTAGGGTGCACTCTCCAACAACTATACACAATCCATGGATAGGGTGGGGAGGCAAGCGGGTATAAATGTAGTGATGTTTATGTGAATATACTTGGTCACGCCAACTCACAACTCTAGAACCGAAGTTCCTTGATGGAAAGACTTCAATCTTAGGCTTGTCTGGCCCCTTGTAAGGTACAGCATATTAGCTGTGCAAATGGCTCTTGGGACTGAGCCTTCAGGTTATAGTATCTTTGCTGTATGGATCAGTCTGTTATTGGGCTGGCTCCTTACACCTGGCAAACCTGGGCCAGGTAAATTTATTGGATGATAGGTTGGCTGCTGCAAAACTGCACTAAACATATCAATTGACTGCTGGCTAGTTCTTCATAGGGCATATCTCTGTTGAATCAATTAATCAATAAACATTTATTGTCTACTATGTGCCAGGCAATGTGCTAAGTGTTAAAAAGATTGATCCCAGAGATTCTCCTGGGTTTACACTTTGATAGGAAATTGCAGTCTGCAGCCTTTGATTTAGTCAGCTGTTACTGCACTCTTTCTGTTGGAGTACTCTTTATATTTGGAGTACAATTATGCTCTTTTAGAAAGGGTAGAGACCTTTAGCCTAGAAATTGAAAAGCCTCTCCAGTTGTTCCCTCAGAGCCTGACTCTGAAGTTTGTCTGGAGGTGGGAGAGGTATATCCACTCCTATTGGATAATTTTACCTCATACAGAACAGGATTTCCTCAGTTAGGGACCCCAACCTTACTCATGATCACTAGCCTGTTACATGTCCCAGGTTCAGTTTGGGATCTTATGCAAATGAGTGGCCATGGGAATGGTGACAAGGTAGCCTGTGCTCTGAGGCAAGTTTATTGTCTTTGCTGACATTTTCTTAAGTAATTGAGCTATTCAAAACCTTAGCCCTCTTCTAAGATGTGGAATGCTTCCTATATATTTGAAAGTGCCTTCCCTTTACATTTCATTGTCTCTCTCTGTCACTGCCTGATATTACTTTGAACTTTACTGAAGTCTAAACAGGGTATACCCTCACACAATGTTTAGTAGAATTGCCATCTACATTCTTTTTTCTTTTTTTTTAAAGTTTATTTACTTTTAGTTTTCAACATTTGCTTCCATTAAGTTTTAAAATTTTCCTCCCTCCTTCCCCCTCCCACTTCAAGACAGTGTGCAATCTGGCATAGGCTCTACACATACATTCCTATTAAACGTATTTGCACCTTAGAAGAATTATAATGAATGGGAGAAACCATGAGAAATGAAAAAACAAAACAAACAAAAAGAAAGAAAATAGTCTGCTTCACTCTGCATTCAGACTCTGTAGTCCTTTCTCTGGATGTGGATGGCATTTTCCATGATGAGTCTTTTGGAATTGTTTTAGGTCCTTGAATTGCTTAGAAGAGCTAAGCCTATCAAAATCAGTCACTGCAGACTGTGGCTTTTACTGTGTACAATGTTCTCCTCATTCTGCTCACTTCACTCGGCATCAGTTCATATAAGTATTTCCAGGTTTTCGTGAAGTCCACCCGCTCATCATTTCTTATAGCACAACAGCATTCCATTGAATTTATATACCACAATTTGTTCAGCCATTCCCCAATTGATGGGCATCACCTCAATTTCCAGTTCTTGGCCACCACAAAGAAAGCTGCTATAAATATTTTTGTACACGTGGGTCCTTTTCCCATTTTTAAGATCTCTTTGGGATACAGCTCTAGAAGTGGTATTGCTGGGTCAAAGGGCATGCACATTTTTTTTAATGAGGGATTCTTTTTTATTTAATATCTTTAGTTTTCAGCATTGATTTACACAAGAGTTTGAATTACAAATTTTCTCCCCATTTCTACTCTCCCCCTCACTCCAAGATGGCATATATTCTGGTTGCCCCATTCCCCAGTCAACCCTCCCTTCTGTCACCCCATTCCCCCAATCCCCTTTTCCTTTACTTCTTTGTAGGGCAAGATAGATTTCTATGCCCCATTGCCTGTATGTCTTGTTTCCTAGTTGTCTACAAAAACTTTTTTTTGAACATCTGCTTTTAAAACTTTGAGTTCCAAATTCACTCCTCTCTTCCCTCTCCATCCACCCTCCCTAAGAAGGCAAGCAGTTCAACATAGGCCACATGTGTATCATTATGCAAAACCCTTCCACAATACTCATGTTGGGAAAGACTAACTATATTTTTCTCCTTCCTATCCTATCCCCCTTTGTTCAACTTTCTCCCTTGACCCTGTCCCTTTTCAAAAGTGTTTGCTTTTGATTACCTCCTCCCCCTATCTGCCCTTCCTTCTATTGTCCCCCCTTTTTATCTCCTTCCTCCTTCTTTCCTGTGGGGTAAGACACCCAGTTGAGTGTGTATATTATTCCCTCCTTAGGTCAAATCCGATGAGAACAAGATTCACTCATTCCCCCTCACCTGCCCCTTCTTCCCTTCCTGCAGAACTGCTTTTTCTTGCCACTTTTATGCAAGATAATTTACGCCATTCTATCTCTTCCTTGCTCCCTCTCTCAATATATTCCTCTCTCATCCCTTAATTTGATTTTATTTTTTTAGATCTCATCCCTTCATGTTCAACTCACCTTGTGCCATCTATCTATCTATCTATCTATCTATCTATCTATCTATCTATCTATCTATCTACACACACAAACACACACACACATGTATACATATATACATACATATATATGTATGTATATATGTATGTTCCCTTCAACTACCCTAATACTGGGATCTCATGAATTATACACATCATCTTTCCATGTAGGAATGTAAACAAAACAGTTCAACTTTAGTAAGTCCCTTATGATTTCTCTTTCTTGTTTACCTTTTCATGCTTCTCTTGATTCTTGTGTTTGAAAGTCAAATTTTCTATTCAACTCTGGTCTTTTCACTGAGAAAGCTTGAAAGTCTTCTATTTTATTGAAAATCCATATTTTGCCTTGGAGCATGATACTCAGTTTTGCTGGGTAGGTGATTCTTGGTTTTAATCCTAGCTCCATTGACCTCCAGAATATCACATTCCAAGCCCTTCAATCTCTTAATGTAGAAGCTGGTAGATCTTGTATTATCCTGATTGTGTTTCCACAATACTCACATTGTTTCTTTCTGGCTGCTTGCAGTATTTTCTCCTTGACCTGGGAATTCTGGAATTTGGTGACAATGTTCCTAGGAGTTTTCTTTTTGGGATCTTTTTTAGGAGGCAATCAGTGGATTCTTTCAATTTCTATTTTACCCTCTGGCTCTAGAATATCAGGGCAGTTGTCCTTGATAATTTCTTGAAAGTTGATATCTAGGCTCTTTTTTTGATCATGGCTTTCAGGTAGTCCAATAATTTTTAAATTGTCTCTCCTGGTTCTATTTTCCAGGTCAATGGTTTTTCCAATGAGATATTTCGTGTTGTCTTCCATTTTTTCATTCCTTTGGTTCTATTTTATAATATCTTGATTTCTCATAAAGTCACTAGCTTCCACTTGCTCCAATCTAATTTTTAAAGTAGTATTTTCTTCATTGGTCTTTTGGACCTCCTTTTCCATTTGGCTAATTCTGCCTTTCAAGGCATTCTTCTCCTCATTGGCTTTTTGGAGCTCTTTTGCCATTTGAGTTAGTCTATGTTTTAAGGTGCTTTTTTCTTCAGTAATTTTTTGGGTCTCCTTTAGCAAGTCATTGACTTGTTTTTCATGGTTTTCTCACATCACTCTCATTTTTCTTCCCAATTTTTCCTCTACTTCTCTAACTTTTTTTTCCAATTCCTTTTTGAGCTCTTCCATGGCCTGAGACCAGTCCATGTTTTTCTTGGAAGTTTTTGATGTAGGATCTTTGACTTTGTTGACTTCTTCTGGCTGTATGTTTTGGTCTTCTTTGTCACCAAAGAAAGATTCCAAAGTCTGAGTCTGAATCTGAGTCCATTTTCACTTCCTGGCCATGTTCCCAGCCAACTACTTGACCCTTGACTTTTTTGTCAGGGTAAGACTGCTTGTGGAGTATAGAGTACTTCGTCCCAAGCATAAGGAGCTGTGCTGTTGTTTTCAGAGCTTTTTCTCCACAGCAAGCTCTGCTACACCAGTGTTCCTCCTCCCCCAAGAACTGCCAGCCCAGACTGTGACTCAGATCTGAGCAGGCTCTGCACTCCTGCTCTGATCCACCACTTAATTCCTCCCACCAGGTGGGCCTGGGGCTGAAAGCAACTGCAACTGTAGTTCTGTAGCTGTACCACCTCCACTGCCCCTGAGGCGGTGGCTGAACTGCAAACTCCTTTCGCTCTGTCCTCACAGTTTTTTTCCCACTAACCTTCTCTGTTGTCTCTGCTGTTTGTGGTTGAGAAGTCTGGTAACTGCCACAGCTCACTGATTCAGGGTGCTAGGGCCTGTTCCACCTGGCTCCCAGTCTGGTTGGTCCAGGTGCAGCCCATGCTGGGCTCTGCTCCACTTGGCTCCCAGGTCCGTGAGATAGACCTTACCTAGCAACCATCCTGGCTGTCCTGGGCTAGAGCCCTGCTTCCGTCTGCTATTTCATGGATTCTGCAGTTCTAGAATTTGTTCAGAGCCATTTGGAGGGTCCTGGGGGAGAGCTTTAGGCCAGGTCCTGCTTTCTAGCCACCATCTTGGCTCTGCCCCCCTGCCATCTACATTCTTAATGATGAAGTATCAAATGATATAAAACAACAGTCAGAAGAAAAATTTAAAATACTCATGTAATCTTGGATGTCATCAACCTCTCAAATCAAACAGTGATACAGGGAAATTTTACATTTTTGGAATGGCCTGCTACAATTATAAGGTTCTATAAAAGCAAATTCAATCTAATCCCACATTTTCATCCAGCTCACATCCTTTGCTCTGGGCTCATATACCTACAACATTTTGGTCCTTGGCTTTCCTATAAAATAGGAAAAAAGAAACAACAGCAAATAACTGAGTCTCTAAAGAGACATTGCCTTTCCACCTACCCTAAACCAAACCTGGCTATTTAAAAATAGATATATGTGCAGTTTCTTGACAGTACTTTATCTATGATATTAAATATATTATCCCTTTTGAATCATTCATTAAGCCTATATTGCAGCTTATAAACATTGAAACCACAATTAATCATAGCCATTGAGGAGTGAAGCAAACAACAGTGCCAGGAAAAGAGCAGGAATGAGACAATATAATAAAAATGACAATACTACCTAAAGGTATTTATTTATTTAGTGCCATATCAATCAGACTGCCAAAGCATTACTTTAGAGTGCTAGAAAACATAGTAATGAAATTAATCTGGAGTAATAAAGGTCCAGGATCTCAAGGGAAATAAGGAAAAACAATATTGGGAAGGAAGATGCCTAAAAGCACCCGATCTCAAACTATGCTACAACATGATAGTAATTATCAAGACTATTTGTTGCTGGTTTAAAAAAATAGAAAAGTTAATCAATGGAACAATAGATGAAGTACACAGCACATAAAGAAGCAAATAAACATGGTATATAGTGTTCAAAGACCTCAACTACTAGGGTATGAAATGATGAAAATAACAGTTTCAGAGAGACCTGTGAAGATTTGCATGAACTTAGGTAGAGTGACAAGAATCAGGATAACAATTTATCCTGTAACAACAACAAAGTAAAGCAAAACAACTTTGAAAGACTTAAGAATTATAATTAATGTGATGACCAACTATGGCTCCAGATGTCTGACAGAGGGGTGACTGATGAACTCAGGGAGCACAATAAGACATATATTTTAGACATGACAACTATGTGGATTTGTTTTGCTTATTTTGGATTTTGTTACAAGGACTGTTTTTCATTTTTCTTTATTTTTTTTTCATTTAAGGAGGCAGCATGGTATGGTGAAAAAAGTGCTGGATTTGGAGTGAGAAGAGTTGGGTTCAAATCCTGACTCTGCCAACTTAGTTTGTATGACCATAGGCAAGTTTTTGTTGTTGTGGGCAGTGAGGTGGAACAGTGGATAGAGGGCCCTGGAGTTAAGAAGACTCATCATTCTGACTTCAAATCTGGCCTCAGACACCTACTAGCTGGTGACCCTGAACAAGTCACTTAACCCTGTTTGCCTCAGTTCCTCATCTATAAAATGATCTGGAGAAGGAAAAGGCAAACTGTTCCAGTATCTTTGCCAAGAAAACCTAAAATGGGGTCATGAATAGTTGGACATGACTGAAATGACTGAACAATAGCATGACCTTAAGCAAGTTACTTAATCTCTTTGGGTCTCAGTTTCCTCATCGGTAAGAAGAGAGAATTAGACTAGATGACTTTTAAGTTCCTTTCTAGCTTTAAGCCTATGATTGTATGATCAGGAAATCTAGAGAGTTCTATTTGATAAAAATAAGCAAGCAAATAAAAAACCCAAACAAAACTATGAGCCCAAAAAAGACTACTGAAAGTGACTTCACAGGGTACTACAGTGTGATAAATTGACCACATTAAAAAACTCACTTGGAAAATTATATTTTTAATGCTTTCCAGCAGAAGTACAAATTCTGCCCAAGCAGCCCCAGGCAGATCCAGGCAGATCAAAGGATAACTAGGCAACAAAGTGGCCCAATGGAGAGTTCTTGACTTGGAGTCAGGAAGATCTGAGTTCAATCCCTGCCTCAGATATTTAGCAGCTTTGTAACATTAAGAAAGTCATTTAAACTCAGTTTCAGTTCCCTCATCTACAAATTGAAAAAAATAATAACATCTACCTTTTGTGAGAATTAAATGAGATAACATATGTAAAGTGCTATACAAATGCTACTTGTTATCATCATCATTACTATAGAATCATGGAATTAGAGCTGGAAGGGGCTCCAATATTACCTGGTCCAATTCTCTCATTATGCAGATAAGGAAACAAGCTGAGAGAAATTAAGTGACTTGCCCAAGGTCATACAGCTAATAAATGTCAGACGTAGGATTTGAGCTTAGGTCTTTTGACTTCAGAACCAGTGATAGTTGTAATACCAATGTTACAAGCAGCTGCTGTGGAGGTGTAAGACCAACAACACCAGCACATAGGAGGGCTGCTAGTAACATTGGTGTTACAAAATGGCATAGTCAGCAGGATCTGCAAACGAAAAGGAAAGTATGGGGGCTGGAATAGTTGTTTGTTTCCCAGTTGTGGTAGCTATGATTCTTTGGAGCCATGGAGCAGGAGGGGAGAACTGCCTGCATGCTGACTTTGGTGAGATGACAGTGGGAATGGAGAGCTGCTTGCATCAGGACTCAGGCAGAAGCTAGGATTGGCTGGCTCCTGAAGGAGGAAGCGGAACCCAGAAGTTCAGAATTCATCCCTAGGGCAAGATAAAAAACTTTGCAGTAAGAGGCTGAGTGTGTTTTTCTGCTGTGGCCCGCTGGGATGCTTTGGGACTCAGGGGGCAGGGTGGAGTTATCTATGGTGGGTGAGGGGAAGTGCCTTGGACCCCCAAAGACCCCACCCTGTTGGCTTTGTTGCCCAGACACCCCTCAGGACTTGAAAGTGGGGCTGGAGCAGTGTGGGGAGAAGGACACACATTCAAGAGAACTTTATTTGGACTTTTTTTTGTTTGTGTTGGGGCTTTGCTCATTAAATTATGCCTGAACCTGAGAGTGCCAGGAGAAAGCCTGCAAAGGCAGTGTGGGGGAGAAGGACACACTCCCAAGAAGGACTTTACTTGGACATTCTGTAGTGACTGAAGATATTTTAACTTGTTGTGTCCTAGGGGTGGATGGTATTTGTATTTTCTGCTACCCCTTAAGGATGATACGTTGTGTTAGGGAAGATACTGGCCTGGAACCCCCTGCTTGTGTAAACAGGTATTTTGGGAAATGTTACTGAATGATGTTTTGCTTAAGGATGTTGCTATGAATGTTATGGTTTAGTTTATCAAACAATGATATATCTGTATGGGTATTCTGAGACATGCTATAAGATATACTGAATGCTATATTCTATTTAAGACTGTTTGGCCACCTTACTAATAAGTTATTATGTGATGGGATTGCAAAATGTAGTGCTTCTATTTGTTCCAGGACCCATGGCCATTTAGATTGTAATGCCAAGGATCCTGGAGGGGTGGAATGTAATGGCAAGCAAAGTAGGACTTTTTGTTGTTTTTTCTTTTGGAGTGCTTCTCAGCACTAAGGCAATCAAGTGCCTTTGATTGAGTCTTGCCTTTATTTGAACCAAGAGTCTTTGATTGACTCAAGAGTTGTTGATTGAAACAGTATATATACTCTGAGGTTAGCATTTTGCTTTGGGGATCACTCATTGGAAGAGTGTTCATGTGATTTGGCCAGATGAGACTCTGGGTAGCTGTTAAGGGGGCCCCTCTCCCCGACTTTGAAAACCCAGATGTTGGTGCTTCTCTCTCTGGTAACTATGTACGTATTGCTATGGACAGACAGTTAGAAGCCCTGTTTGCTGATCTGTGTTGTTTGCTCTGTTTATATAATTTCTGCTTACAATTTCTGTTTGTCTTTTCTCTGAAGTTCAAAGTGGTGACTTTTTCTCCTGAACTAAGTGAATGATATATGTATGTTTAATTAAAGTGAGATTGTAAACCCCTTTAAGTTGCTTTCTTTTAGAAAAGCAGATCAAAGAATCTGTGCTGGCAGCCCTATTGTGTGCTGGCATTGTTGGTCTTACACTTCCCCAGCAGCTGCTAGTAACATTGGTGTTACAATAGTGTTTTCTCTTTGGTTGATTTCTCCTTCATCATTACAGCTTAGTCACGACCAATGAAGTTTACCTCATATTTTTTTTTTGCTAATCCACTTTTGTTTAAATTTAGAGTTCAGTAAGACTCAATAGAATAAATAAAAAAGGCAAAATAAATGATAAAAAGAAAGTGTATTCAGAAATACAGATATAAATGAACAACTAGAAAATGGAGTTGAACTCAGAGAAAATAACTAATAATTTTTTATTGGAATACTGTACTTAGAAGTTCATTTTAATTTTTAAAATTCTATTTTACTTCATTTTAGTTGCAGATTTTTCCCCTCACTTTACCTGTCCCTCACCTATTGAGAAGACAAGAAATACAAATCATACATACAAATATGTAGTCATGCAAAACAACTTTTCACTTTATCTATGTTCTGAAAAAAATTAAATGAATGAGAGAGAAAAAATTGCTTCATTCTGTGTTCTGAGTCCATCAATTCTCTATCTGGAAATGAATAGCATGGGTCATTGTGTTGATCAGAGTTACTTTCACAGTTTATTATGTTTATGATATTGCTGTCATTGTGTAAATTATTGTACTGGCTCTATTCTCTTAAATTTATATCAGTTCATATAATTCTTCCCAGATCTTTCTTAAACTATTCCCTGTATCATTCTTCTTCAGAACAATAGTATTACATCACATTTATATACCATAACTTGATCAACCATTCTTCAGTTGACAGACATCCCCTTAGTTTCCCTTCAATTCTTTGCAACCACAAAAACAACCGCTTTAAATATTTTTATTCATATGGGTTCTTTTCATTTTCCTTTTATTTCTTTGGGGCATAGACCCAGTGGTTGTATTTCTAGGTCATAACCCTACGGGCACAGTTCCAAATTGCTTTCCAGAATGGTTGGACTAATGTACCACTCCACCAACATTCGTTAGTGTTTATTATCCCAGTTTTCTTCCAGCATTTACCATTTTCATTTTCCGTCATCTTAGTCAATCTGATGGGTGTAAGGTGGTACCTCAAGGTTGTTTCAATTTGCATTTTCCCAATTATTAGTGATTTGGAGCACTTATCACATGACAGCTTTGATTTCTTCCTCTGAAACCTTCCTGTTCATATACCTTGACCATTTATCACTTGGGGAATGACTTTTATTTTAATAAATTTGACTCAGTTTCTTATATATTTAAGAAATAAGATGTTTATCAGAGAAACTTGCTGCAAAGATACCACTTCCACAATTTCCTATTTTTCTTCTAAATTTGGCTGGTTTTGTTTGTGTAAAAACTTTTCGATGTATTATAATCAAAATTATCTATTTTAGTTCGATTTCTTGTTTGGTCGTGAACTCTTCCCATATCCATAGATCTGACAGGTAATTTCTTCTATTCTCCACTAATATGCTTATGGTATCACATTTTATATCTAAATCATGTATCTATTTTGTGCTTATCTTGGTGTATGGTGTGAGATGCTGATCTATGCCCGTTTTCTCCCAAATTACTTTACAGTTTCCCAGTAGTTTTTGTCACTAGTGAACTCTTGACCCATTACCTGGGATCTTTGGACTTATCAAACACTGGTTTACTCTGCTCATTTTCTTCTGTATTTCATGTATTCATTTGCTTAACTTTTTTCTTGTTTATTTTATGGTTAGATTTATCTAGATCTGAGAAGGGTAAATTGAAATTCCTCACTACTATAGTTTTTACTGTTTAGTTCCTCCTGTAACTCATTTTATTTTTCCTTTAAGAATTTGGATGCTATGCCACTTGGTACATATACATTTGGTACTGATATTGATTCATTGTCTATGGTACCTCTTAGCAAAATATACTTTACTTCATTATCTCTTTTAATTAGGTCTGTTTCTGCCTTTGCTTAATCTGATACATTATTATTACCCCTGCCTTTTTTACTTTCAGCTGAAGCACAATAGATTCTGCTTCAATCCTTATTTTAATTCTGTGCATATCCTTCTATTTTGTGTAATCTTTTGTAAACATTATTGGATTCTGTTTTCTAATCCATTCTGCTATCCTCTTCTGTTTTATGAGTGAGTTCATCCCATTCACATTTGCAATTATGATACTAATTATGTATTTACTTCCATTCTATTATGTTATACTTATTCTTCTCTTTTTTACTGTCTCCTCCTCAAGAGTCTGTTTTGCTTCTGACCACTATTTCCTTTATTCTACCTTCCCTTTTATCCCTCCTCCCTTTCATCTTAACTCTTTCCCCTATGACTTCGTTATTGAATAGGATGATTTTCTATGCCTGTGTGTATTCTTCCCTCCTTGAAGCAATTCACATGAGTATGAGGTTGATGTATTGTTTGTTCTTCCCTTCTCCTCTCTATTGTATAAACTTTTTTTTGCCCAATTTATGTGAGGAGGGAATCAATCATAAATAAAATAAGCTTTTAAAGGGATATGGGAAACAAAGAGGAAGAAATTTCAAGAGAATAGGAGGGAGAGAAGCACGTTTAGTATCATAATTGTGAATATGAAAGGGATACTCACTAATGAAATGGGAAAAATTAGCAGAATGGATTAGAAAGAAGAATTCAACCATCTATTTTAAAAAATAATTATAAGAAATACACTTGAAATAGAAAGATACACACAGTTCACAGTTAAAATAAAGGCCTGGAGAAAAATCTATTATATTTTAGCTGAATAAAAAAAAGGCAGGGATAGAAATCATAATTTCAGATGAAGAGAAAGTAAAAATAGACTTAAAAGATAAACAGGGAAGCTACCTTTTTCCCCTGAAAGGTACCACAGAAAATAAGTTAATATCACTGTCAAACACACACCCCATGACACAACATCTAAATGCCTTTTAAAAAAGATTAAATGAATTACACAGAGAAGTAGATGGTGAAAATATATTAGGTAGGGCCCTCAATTCCCCCCATCAGACCTAGATAACTGAATCCCCCAAATAAACAAAAGATGTAAGGGAGATGAATAAATTTTTAGAAAAGTTAGATATTATAGACCTCTGGAGATTAATGAATGGGAATAGAAAGGAGTACACTTACTCTTAGCTGTGCATGGCGTCTTCACAAAAATCAATTATATATTTGGTCATCAAAACCCTAGAAATAAATGCAGAAAAAGAAAGATTAAATGATCATACAAGTCACTCACATTGCCTATTACCATAATACTTTGGAATTTTTCTTTGGAGAGCTGTTCATGTTCTTTGACCATTTAGCTATTGGGGAATAGCTTTTGGTTTCCTATGCACACACACATATACATATGTGTATATGTACACACATACATACACACATATATGTATGTATAATATTTATGTATTATGTATATGTTTATATATCATATTGCATATACATGCACAAATTATATATTTTGCACATGTGTACATATATATTGTTTAAAATTTTTAATGTGTAACCAAATCCTTATCATAGTAATCTGATATACATTTCCCCCCATTCTACTGCTTTCCTTATTATCCATTAATATTATTTGGACAGACATTTTTCAGTTCCATATAATCAAATTTATCTATTTTATCTTTTGTAATTGCCTCTGTTTCTTGTTTGTTTAAGAATGCATGCCCTACCCATAGCTGCAAGTGGCAATTAGTCTGTTTCTCTTTTAATTTTCTAATAGTATGATTATTAACATTATGGGTACATATCCATTTAGAATGGATTGTAGAATAAGGTGTAAGGCATTGCTCTAAGCCTAAGTTCTGCCAGATTGCCCTCCATTTTCCCCAGTAGGTTTTTAAAAAAATCAAATATGGAATTCTTTCTTAGGTAGCTTATGTTTTCTGCCATTGTTTTTGATTCTCCCTTTTCTAGTTTGTTCCATTGATCTACCTCTGTATTTTTTAATCTAATACAAGTGGTTTTGAAGACTACTGTTTTATAAAATAGTTTGAGACCTGGACATACTATTTTCTCCCTCATCACTACCTCTTTTCATAACTTCCTTTAATATTCTAGATCATTTAATTTCCAAATGAATTTTTGTTATTAGCTAATAGTTTGATTGGTATAGATTAAAAATATGAATTAACTTTGACATTACTGTCATATTGTATTAACATAACCCAGAAATGCTCCCTGAACATTCCTCCAGCTATGTAAGCTAATTTCTTTAATTGTTAAAGAAATATTTCATAATTTATTTTATACAACCATTTTATATGCTTTGGTAGATTGATTCCCAGATATTTTATGCAATTTTTTAGTTATTTCAAATGGGAGTTCCTCTCTTATTATCACCTCCTGGATTTTGTTAATGTATAGAAATCCCATTGATTTTTGAAGGTATTCTTTAGAGCCTGTGACTTTGCTGAAGATATTTTCTCAACTAGTATTTCTTTTTTGATTCACTAGGATTTGTGAGTAAACCACTGTCATCAGCAAATAGGCATGGTTTTATTTACTTTTCGCCTAGTTTTTGAATTTTAATTTCTTTTTAATGTAAGTATTATTACTAACATTTCTGGAGTCATATAAAATAATGAACAGAGTGGATATTCTTTCTGTACTTCTTTATTTATTTGGAAAACTTATAAGGTATACACATGACATGTGTTACTTGTGTCAATTTTAAAGAGACATTTTTATGATACTAAAAGATTGTTCTATGCCTATACTTAGTGGGGGTTTAGGATAAATGAACATTATTTTGCTAAAGGCTTCCCCCTGTATATATTGAAATAATCATTTGGTTTAGGATGTTTTTATTTATATGATTAGTCATGTTGATTTTTTTCTAATTTTCTAATTTTGAATTTTGCATCCATTAGTTACAATGAATGATTTCTTGGATAAATTACTGCCTATTTGAAAGGATTTTATTTAAAATCTTTAACTTGATATTTATTAATGATATTAATTTATAGTTCTCATTTGTTTCATTTTTGATACTGGGAATTTGTTTTTCTCCTTTTTAATCAAATTAGCTTATTATTATTATTATTATCATTATTAGTTTATTTATTTAATTTATCCCCCCCCCCAAAAGAGATCTTAGTTTGATTTATTAATTCAATGATCTCCTTTGTTTTCAATTTTGCTAATGTCTTTTTAAAAAATTTTCAGGACTTCTAGTTTGATATTTAATTGGTTTTTAAAAATATTGGTGTTTTAGTTTTTTTTTAAGGTTTTTTTTTTGGTCCAATTCATTGATCTATAGTTCATTTGCTCTTTTGTTGATACAAGTTTTTAGAGATATACATTTTTCTCTTAAGGACTGCCTTGGATGCATCCCAAGATTTTTGGCATGTTGTTTAATTTTATCATTATCTTTAATGAAATTATCTATGGATTCTCTGATTTGTTCTTTGACTAACTAATTCTTTAAGACTAAATTATTGAGTTTCTACTTGATTTTTCATGTTTTCCTCAACAGGCTTTTAAAATAAATATATATTGCATTGTAGTCAACAATATCATTTCAAATCTAAACAATACTTTTTTTGTGTTTGTGTAGTTTTTATACCCGAAAGGATCTTGTTTTTTTGTAAAAGTGCACTGCTAGAAGAGACATATCTATACACCTTTGCTTTCCCATTTAATAATCACTTACTAGATGATTACAATCTATTGTATTTAACTTTTCCTAAAACTTTATTTAGGATTTGACACTTATAGGAATGAAGCAAGATTGAATGAGACTGAAGGTTCAAGATATTGAATGAATATCAATCATATAATTTAGAAGTTCTTTGTGAAACTAAGGATGTGACAATGGACTAGAGTCAATGGAATGAAGGAGGATGGGAATTAAGCCAGTAGTAAGAGAAATGTATTTTCTTATTTTAACAAACATTGCTTCTAATGGCATTCATTTTAATTTTTGTGTCTGTCCAGGTTCACCTTTTTTTTTTCCACATGTATATTCATGTCCTGGAAGCCACTAGTATAAAAGGAGTTCTACCCATTGACTCAAATATAGTGAGATACAGCAATTGGTAGGTAGTTTTGTTCTCCTAAAGCACAGAGAAAGATTTTGTTTTTCTAATGATTTCCTCTTCCAAATGAAGACCAAGAAGAAAAAACAACTAGATTATTTCACAATTCCCCTTTTTAATAACAAAAGACTGACATGTTCCAGATACTGAAGAGATATTTGGGGGGGCTCTTATGTTTTTTATTTTTTGCAGGGAAGAAGGCAGGGTAATTGGGGTTAAGTGACTTGCCCAAGTTCACACAGCTAGTAAGTGTGTCAAGTGTCTGAGGCCACATTTGAACTCAGGTCCTCCTGACTCCAGGGCAGGTGCTCTACTCACTGTGCCACCTAGCTGCTCCAGGGAGAGCTCTCATTCTATGGATTAACAACAGGAAATATCTTGTAGTAACCCCTATCTCCCTCCAATTTCTAATATATTAATTCTGTTGCTCTTATATGACAATGTTATGTCATTTTTAATTGGAGTAATTCACAATAACATATGCAAAGCTTTACCTTTGAAGCCAACAATATTGTATCATTTCATGTTAATACAAACCTTTCAAGGGAACAATCATATTTTTATGCATTAAAATTTCTTTTCTATTTTGCAACCTTCCTCAATAGCTGGGGGTGGCTGTGCCTTGTTTTTGTTTGCAATTTTTATTGTTCCAAGGTTTAGACAGTTGATAATATTTATTGAAGCACAATCTTTTGAACATTGACAAAGATCTGCAGACTTGGGGTATATTTAAGTAATTCAAACATCGTCTGACTTTGTGCAATTCCAAGAGGAAAGAATAATTGACACCAGGTTATTTCTTGCTATAGTGCTGCCAAAGACTAACTTTCTTAGTGAAGTACATTAACAGGAGACTCTGCCTTATTTAGAAGTTTAATAAATGACAAACATCTGTTAAGATATTACTATTTTTAAAATTCCCTCTAGCTCCATCTAAGGGAAGTTAGGGAACTGGGTATAGAATAGTGCATACACTGTATCATATATGGTTGATTTGGGTATTAATTTGCTTAATGTAAGCACTTAATAAATACTTGTTGATTCATTACTTGCTTTTGTTATTGAGGAGCTACAAATGAAACAGGAGGAATTAAATGGGAAAAATTATTGATATTAAAAAAACAAAAGATACCAACAAAACATTTTAAAAATAAGAAATAAATGTATTTAGACCCTTAATTTTTTTCTCATTTTTTGGTTGGATTTGTCTGTCTCTGAATGGGGTACACTAAAGTGCTCTTCCAACATAGTTTTACTGTCTATTGCTCCCTATAACTCATTTAGCTTTTCCTTTAAATATTTAGGTACTATGTTAAATTATTGGTATATTAAATATTGATATTAATTTGTTAACTTTTGCAAAATGTGGTTTCCCTATTTACCTTTTTGTCTATTTTTGTTGTCACCTTGTCTGAGATCATATTTGCTATGCTTTTTTTGTTCAGCTGAGGGATAATAGATTTTTCTCAAACCCTTGATTTTAAATGTGTTTTTGTGTTTTCAATGTATTTTTCATAAACAACATCTTGTGGTATTCTGATTTCTAATCCATTCTCCCATTCCATTCTGTCTTATGGGTTAGTTTATCCTATTCACAATCATAATTTTGATAAAGATATTACAAAAATATTGAAAAGGAATTCAAAAGACTTCTAGAACTGAAGAGCAATATAAAGCAAGATGAGGTCATTCAGAAAGTGCTCTCTGAATTACTGGACCCATTTGAGGATTCAAAGATTCTTGATATACCAATGGTGGGACAGAACCTGGGAATTCAGCTGCAGGGCAAACTTTGAGGAGAAGGAGATGCTTCAAAATGTACATGCTCTCTTAAGCAAAGTAGGCATTCCCACAAAGAAAGTTAGTAACTTCTTTGTCTGAAAATGACCCTTGTACCACAAGTAAGTCTCATGTCAGTCCTCCTGTGGCTGAGAGATGCTGTGTAGGTTCCTGTAACAGTTCTTCTGGTAAGGATTGTTCTGGCTGACTTCAAAAGATCCTAAAATGCTAAGGACCTTGGGGGTTGAATTTCTTCCCAGTTCAGAAAGAGAGCCAGGTAATGTGAGATCAGGACTGGAAGGTAATGAGACACGCATAGATTGCCTATTATACCCAACCAAGAAGTTTACTTTATAATAGCCTACAGTGGCTTTCAGAAAGGATATAATATTGAATCAACTGGGTGCAGCTTTCTATCTATAGCTATAGTACTATGCCAGTCAAGTGTGTGTCAAACCTGAGGAATGAACTGACTCCTCCTGTAACTATGCTTTTCAACCATGGTGACCAGGAAGTTATGTCAGCAGTTTAAACTTTATTCTCCTGCACCAATTAGGTTTCAAGGATGCTCCCATTATCTTTTAAGGGGGAAAAACCCCAAACCAGAACAAACCTTGCTTGGCCTTCATGGGGGTAAACATTACTACATGGGGGTAAACATTACTACTAAACACATGGACAATATGCAATATAGTAGAGACTAGTAGATTGTGCACAAGTATGATTACCAGTTGTATATTTCCCTGCATCCTTATTATCTTAACATTTTTTTTCCTTGTTCCTCCCACCTCTTTCTTTTCTTGGAAACCCTTCTTCATTATTATTGCTCTGATCTTAGCTTTTGTCTTGCCTATAATTAATTCTTTTCTAAATCTACCTTCTCTTCTATTCCCCCTTTCCTCTTTTCCTCTTACCTGTTGCTCCCACAGTGATTTTAATAGTATTTTTACAATTATATGTAAAGACAATTTTTAGCATGCAGTTTTACAAAATTTCGAATTCCAGATTTTTCTCTCTCTCTTCCTTCTTTCCAGAATGGTAAGCAATTTCATATAGGTTATATATGTACAATCATGTAAAACACATTGCCATATTAGTCACAGTTGGGAAAGGAAAAAAGGACCAAAAGAAAAAAAACATAAAAAAGTGAAAATTTGATCTGCATTCAGGATCCATCAATTCTTTCTCTGAATGTGGATAGTATTTTTCATCATAAGTCCTTTGGAATTGTCTTGGATCATTGTATATATGAGGCAAGCTAAGTCATTCATAGTTGATCATCACACACACAATGTTGTACAACTTTTTTTTGGTTCTGCTCATTTCACTTTGCATCAGTTCATACAAGTCTTTCCAGGTTTTTCTGAAATCTGCCTGCTCATCATTTCTTATTGCACACTAGTATTCTATTACATTTACATACCACAACTTGTTCCACCATTCCCCAACTGATGGGTATCACCTCAGTTTCCAACTTTGTGCCACAACAGAAAGAGCTGCTATAAATATTTTTGTACATGTGGGTCCTTTCCCTCTTTTTAATGATCTCTTTGGGATACAGGCCTAGTAGTGTATTGCTGGATCAAAGGGTACACACAATTTGGTTACCCTTTGGCTATAGTTCCAGATTGCTCTCCAGAATGGTTAGGTCAGTTCACAAATCCACCAACAGTACAATAGTGTTCCAATTTCCCCATATCCTCTCCAACCTTTATAATTTTCCCTTTTGGTCATATTAGCCAATCTGATAGGTATGAGGTGATATTTCAGAATTGTTTTCATTTGCATTTCTCTAATCAATAGGAAATTAGAACACTTTTTCATATGACTATAGATAGCTTTGATTTCTTCATCTGAAAGCTGCCTGTTTATATCTTTTCACCATTTGTCAATTGGGGATTCCATGTTGATTTGAATGCACCAAACTTATATGTATATATGTGTGTGCATGTATGTATGTGTATAAGTTGTACTTTGACCCATTCAGATGACAGTGAGGTTCAACTGACATTCATTCCCCACACCCTTTCCATATTTGTATAGATTTCTACTTGTGCTCTCTGATTATGTTAGATATGTCCGCCCCCCCCCCCCCACCTAGGCAATCTCTTCTCCTTGTTTCTCTTCTTTTTAATTTCTTTCAAGAACATAACATTACAGCTAGCAATCTCTCATTATTATTTGACTCCCTCTATGATACTTGATGATATTAGGGTTCTGAAGAAACTCTCCACCTTCCTCATTAGAATGTTAACAGTTTATTCTTACAAAGTCTCTGCTGATTACTTACTTGTATTTAACTTTATATGTTTTTCTTGACTTCTGTGCTTATATTTCAAATTTTCTACTCAGTTCTGGACTTTTAATCAGGAATACCATGTGAGGCTTGTCCTGACCAGGCTTATGTTTGTCTCAAGGACTTGTCTATGTTGTCTAGGGTATACATACATATGTATATACATATACATATATGAACTTTGAGCTAAGTCCCCTTTATTAGGTAGAGGTTGAGTCTGGGTATTGAGAAAAATTTTCTCTGGCTGCTCTTGGGTATCAATAGCATATCCTGTCAGTTTTTGGCCTTGAGTGGAGAGGGAAAGGTTACTCCTTAACTTTCAGTGATCATTGTCTACAACAGAAACCCACCAAAATCTTGGAGACAGGGGACCCAGGGAAGAGGCAATCAGAGTTTAGATACACATTGGATTTCAACCTTGTACTTGGTGCAAACAATATTATAGAATCAGGAAATTATAGAATTTGAAAGTTGGAAAGTACCTTACGGACCAGCTAGTCCAACCCATGAACAAAAAACATCCTTGCTACAACAAAAACAAAACCAGAAGATTTTATATAGTCTTAATTGAGGACTTCTCTTGTATATACTCCCATATTTCTCTGGCCAGCCTAGTGCAAGTCCTAATTACCTTATGCCTAGGCTTTTACAATAGGTTGGTCTTTCTGCCTCAAGCCTCTCCATACTTCAGCCCATTGTCCACTAGAATGTCAAATTGATCTTGTCAAATTGAAGAGCAAATCTGACTGTGTCACAACTTTATTCAATCAATTATAGCGAATCCTCATCACCTCTAGGATCAAATATAAAATCTCTTGTTTTTAAAGCCCTTTAAACCTGGCCCTTTCCTAGCTTCCCAGTCTTTTTATATCTATTCCTATCCAAATACTTTGCCATCCAGTGACACTGAGTTCTTGGCTGTTCCTCACATCTGACACTGACTCTGACTTCGGGCATTTTCAGCAGAGATATGGGATAGTCACTAACAGGGATAGATAGTTAAAGTGAGAGTTTTTTGAGGATGGAGACATGGTCATGCTTGTAGGTAGTGAGGAAACAGTAAAAAAAAAAGAGATTGAATATAATTGAGAGAGTAGGGATGATAGGTGGAAAAATCTACTGGAGAACACGGGATAGAAAGGAATCATTTGTGCATATGGTTTAATGTATGGGTTTGCCCATGAATGGGCACTTGTATATGAGAAGGAGAAGGGCTACCTTTTCATGTGAAATAGGGGAGAAGGGATAGTGGCAGAAGGCAGTGACATGAGATGAAGAGGATGGGAGGAAAGAGTTTTGTTTATTGGCTTTAATTATTTTCTGTGATAATATGAGGGGAAGTCCTCAAATGAGAGTGTGAGGGAGAGGGAGCTGTGGGATATTTGAGTAGGGATGAAAAGATTTGAAAAGGCTGCTTTGATGAGTAGGATAGTGAATGGAATAGTGAAACATAAAAGGATTGCCTACAGCAGTGAGGGTCTGATTGAAATTATGTAACATAAGTCTGTAGAGGACCCAGTGTAACAACAATTTGGCTAGCAGCTGTTGTGGGGTATAAGACCCAACAAGACAAGCAACAAGAGCTGCTAGCACAGGTTCTTTTGATCTGCTTTACTAAGGAAAGCAACGTTAAGGGGTTAAGAATCTTACTTTAATCAAACATACAAATATAACTCACTTAGTTCAGGAGGAAAAGCCAGCAACCTGAACTTCATTAGAAACTACATTAGAAACAGACCAAATCACAATTCATAGTTACCAGGAAAGCATCAACATCTGGGTTCACAAGCTGGAGGGCTCTTAACTACAGCTACCCAGAGTCTCCACATCAACACTCCTCCAAGAGTGACAGCCCCCAAACAAACAACTCTCTTCTCTCTTTTTATACAGTCCTAAGAGTCATCTGATCAACTAGAATGCCATCTGATTGACAAGAACTTACGCATATACCATTGGCTCTGGTCTTAGTAACTCCCCTTAGGATGCTGAGGGCTTCACACCCACATTGGCTTAGCACCTAGTAATTAGGGGTTTGGGCCTGGGGCTTTGCACCTAGTAATTCTTAATCAAAGACAATTTATCATTCTAAAACAGTAAAAAAAGTCCCACCTTAATTACCAATAGACCCATTCAGTATGGTTTTATGATTTTCTCCAGCTTTGTTCAGTAGCACATGAGTAGGAGTGAAAAGGTGGGTGGTGGGAATAATATAAGGCTGGAGTTTGGAAAGGAAACATCTTCCATAGAATAAAGGGGCAAGGAATTCTAGAGAGAAGGACAAGGTAGAGAGTTGAATTTCTTTATGCTCTGGGTCATAGGTCAAGATAGGGAAGGCAGGAGTATGTAGGCAGTACAAGGGTGATTACCTGGGAAAGAACTGAAGGGGGAGGGATTAGAGATTATAGTGAAGGTGAAGAACAGGTTTTGGAGTTTCAAGGCAGAGGGAGAGGTAGAATGATGACAGATTCTGATCAGACAAATGAATTTCAGTGTTCATGCATGTGAATGTGGACCACCTGTGGGTGATGGCAAGATCAGTGATCTCTGTGTGTAGCTGTTGTGGGGTGGAGCAGTAGATCATGAGAAATGGGTAATTTGAGAAAATCTAGGTTACAGTATTTGAGGGTATATCAATATGTATGCTGAAATATAAAGGTAGAAGTTGGGGAGGAAAGAAAGACTGCAAGCCATGCAATGGGAGATGGAGAACAGGGTTCAAACCAGTTCAGAATCACTAGGATTGTGCGACAGAGTGGCAGTATGTTAATCATTGAGGAAAGCATTTGGGTAGATTATCATTGTACATAGGGGTTCAGCTTTTGGTGGAGTTGTCCTGGGAAGTTAGGCAGTCATGTATAGCTTTAAGAGGCAGAAGCTGGGGTGTGGAGTATATTCAGTAATAGAGTAAGAAAGACCCTGTGGAGCTATGGATGTACAAAGAGGGTACCTAGAGCTTGATGGAATGACCCAGGCTGAAGGTGTTGGCCCCTCCTTGCCTGAGACAATTCAGAGCCCTGATTCACTTTGAACCTTAGAAAGACTACTCTTCCCAAAAGAAACTTGTTAGGGACAGCTAATACTACTTGGGTAAGCCTAGAGTTACTAACTATAACTGCCCTGGAAATTAGATTTACCTCTGCCCTTTTGCCATGATCTTCAGATCCCTGGACATTGTCATCTTCCTTGCCATTGTACCTCAGAGACTACTGGGCTTTTCCATATGCCCTACTGCTACTATCCTAAAGACCAGGCTTTTTCATATGCCCTTCAGTTGAATACTCTTATATGTGTCTCCCCTAATTAGAATGTGACCTTTTTCAGAGCAAGATTTGTTTTGTTTTTCTATTCATTACCCAGTGCTTAGTCCAATGCTTGGCTCTTAGCAATTCATTTATAAATGTTTTTTTTTTCCTTTCATCTTAAGTTATAGAAATAGGGCCAGCCAGGAGGAAAAAGGTGAAGCAGGTAAAGCTCCTGTTTAGGATGATCACCCTCCTTATACTGCTACACCCTTTCCCCGTCAGTGGCATGTCCCACCTTTCAACAGTCCTCACATGTACTTTATTTTAGTCAGGCTGGGAATTATCCGCTCTGTATAGTGAAAGTATGCTCAAAAAGTAGTCTTTGAGGAGAGACAGGATGAGTAGTTGCTCCACTGAATTTCTCAGGTCTCAATTGACTCCATGAGGCTCCTTGTTTGATTATTTTGTGGCATTTCCTAGCTGCACTGCTTCCCTTATTCCTCTTTTTTCTCCCTCTCCTCCTCCCCCTCACCTTCTATCTATAAAAACTGGCTCCCAGCAAAAGTTCATGTTCTGGTTGGTAGATGTACCCACTCTATTTGATATGTAACTCTCTGCCTCTGTCTCTGTCTCTCTATCTGTCTCTGTCTCTCTCTCTATCTCTGTCTCTGTCTCTCTCTCTGTCTCTGTCTCTCCCCTCCCCCTTTTGTTGGAGGGTGGAGAGAGCTGGAGGTGTTTGACTGTGCCATGACACATTCTATCCTTCACACCTCTTCAAAACATTTTTAGAGAAGGTTCTTACCCAACCTATCAAATCAAGATCAAATTCAAAGATCAAATGAGATAATACTTGTAATGAGCTTAGTACAGTGTGTGGCACATAGTAGGTGCTATATAAATGCTTATTCCCTTACTTTCCCTGTAGTAAGTATCACACTAAGATAACACAAATATTTAAGTTTTCAATTCAAAGGAATAGTCTCTCACAGAGGTGTGTCAGGTACCAAAATTAGTGATTTGGACATCAGACCTTTGTGCTTCTGAAATTACCTATTGAAAGGCAAGATACTTTTACATAAGATATATAAACTTGAAATGACCACAGCCAACTCAGTCCCACTTAATTCTGCTATAAATATGACCACACAGCAACGGTCTCATCCTGGGAGCATCTCTGTCCTAGTAGGCAGCTGTTTAAAACTTTTTTTTTCTGTTCTTGGCTTTTGATGCTGAACACTATAAAATTTTTGAAAAACATTTTAACAAATTTCAATCCAGTTTTATTTGAAATGAAAAGGTGGGTAATTTACCAAATGCTTTTTGAAGTCCATGAAGTAGACATATGCAGTTTTAAATGTTTCTCCACTCTTAAAATTTGTAGTGATTGATATATTTTAAAGTTTGGTAGTGACACACACAACATCACATCTCCTTCTAATTTCCATGTTTTAAAGCAGTCATTGCCCAGCCACTTTTATTTCATCTTTTATTGAGGGTCTTTGAATTCAATGAAATGTTGAAATGATTCATCAATCATAATGAAAGACTTAAAAAGATCAAAGTTAAACTACAGAATCCTAAAGAGAAGAGTGAACAGTAAACTTCAATTATTTCAACCTCAAGACAATAATCCACTAGAGGCTATTGCTCAAATATCAAATATGTTAGTTTCACATGAAAATCATCTATTTTCCATATGTTCAAAAATATGCACTATTTTTTGTGCTATATAGTGAGAAATGGTTTTTATGCTCTTTATTTTAATAGACCCATTAACTTAGCATCAAAATCACTGCAAAAGGAAAAAAAAACAATGACCCTGTAGTATCTCCCTAAAGGAAAGAACGATATCTAACTAAACCTAGATAAAACACAGGGTACTTAAGTTAAGCTTTGTACGCAATGCATGAACCACTTTGAAAACCAAGTTAATCAAGTAATTTATTGTTTTGAAGACCACTGAGTTTGGAGTCAGAAGAGTTGGGTTTCAATCCTAGTTACATTGCTTACTGGTTGTGTGATCTTGGACAATTCTTGGACTTCTCTGAACCTCAAGCTATAAAATAGAAGTGTTGGATCAGACGTCCATGAAGGTCCTTTCCAGATCTGTGTCTTTGATCCTATGAAGATGAGATTAGCAATATGCAATTAACATACCTGGCTGGATTTTGCTATTTGTTTTCAAAGTGATTGGATATCTGACTTGGATTCACCTTTTTAAAAAATGATTTGTTTGTACACATGCAATTTACGATGCTGTACATGTGCAACTAGCAAAAGGTAACTAACAAGGTAGTATGATTTAATGATGAAATGCAAATGTAATCATAGCCAAGAAAGAAGAAAGATGTTTTAAAATTGACCTTTGAAATATGGAAAATATTACTCAAGTAAAAATAAACATCTGACCTAATTTTGTATTATGACCCTGCGCAGATCACTTAACCCTGTTTGCTTTCATTTCCTCATCTGTAAAATGAGCTGAAGAAGGAAATGGAAAACCACTTCAGTGTCTCTGCTATAAGAAAACCTCAAATGGGATCATGGAGAGTTGGACATGACTGAAATGACTGAACAACAATGAAGTGGTGTATTTCTTTGCAACAACCTTGTGGAGGAGGTATTATTGAAGACACTAAGGCTTAAAAATGTTAAGTGGCTTTCAAGGTCCTATAACAATTAGAGGCAGATGGAGGTCTTAGAATTAAGGATTATAATTCCAAATCTAGGACTTTTCCCACTTGTTACTAACTCTCAACTCAAAGAATCAATTAAAGCAATCTCATTCAGTAAAGCACTGAGCTAGAATTTTGTATAGAAGACTTTTGTTGATTCTTGTGTTAGTGAGTTGTCTCCTTATGAAAGAGGGAGTAGCCAAATGATAAAGTTTTGAGTCCTTGAAGAATTGCAGTTGATACATATGAAAGGTCCAGGTTTATAGAAACTGTAATATACAGGATTTGGTTACGTGAGAAGTGATGTTATATCTTGCAAAGAACACTGGGATGAATACTAGTCAGTTAACTTAGGTTCTATGGTCAGTTCTAATCATATAACTTGGGTATTTCACTCCAGCCCTGTGGGCCTCAGTTTCCTTATTTTAAAAATTGGATGAGCTACTTAGAGCCAGCTAACTCTTAGGCACCTTAGGTCTATGCGTAAGACAACAGGAGGGAAGAACTATTATACATCCATCAGTCCATCGTCTTGTACTGTCTACACTTCAGTTGTGAGCTCTAATCATGTTTGTCAGCACTGCAGTTTTCTTCTTTCACTAGTGTCAATAGCACATATCAGTAAATATGTTTAAATTGCCATAGGTATGTTGAAACTCACATATCTTGTGTTTTGCATCAATGACTGAGTTTCTACCATTATCTATTCCCATACAAGGCAGATGGCTAAGGGGAAATCTTACTTTTTAGGAACAGAAATAGATAATCAATTTCTATTGTCCTCAAACATTCTACCTCAAGATGCCATTCTTCCTTGCTATCATATAACTCATGTAAATATCCATGATTTGGCTGGTGTGGGTACTACTTCCACAGATTCAAGTCTCAGATGTTTTCTACCTTAGAAAATGACCCTTGGGAGTTGTTATAACTAAAAACAATCATCAGCTGATATCCAGCGTTCTAGTGATGAGACTCTTCATACTTAGCTAATCTGGTCCTCAGTTAACAAGCACAGTCTGTTCCCAGGCTTGTATTTTAGCCTTCTAAGTTTGGGAGAATATCTCAATGCATTCCTTCTAATGGCCTAGCCTTCTAAGCCAGGAACAACTCTGAACTATGATGAGGTGTAGGAGGAACAATTTAGATATAACCTCTAATTATAAGGATTTTTATTCTAGGGAGAAGAGAGGAGGCAGACACATACAGACAGAGAAACAGAAAGACAGAGACAGGGAGATAGAGAGATTGATAGACAGACAGATAGAGAGAGAGAGAGAAAGGGACAGAGAGATAGAAAGAGACAGAGAGGGAAAGGAGAGATGGAGAGACACACACAGACAGAGAGACAGACAGAGATGGTGAGAGAGAGAGAGACAGAGAGAGAGAGAGAGAGAGAGAGAGAGAGAGAGAGAGAGAGAGAGAGAGAAAGAGAGAGAGAGCGCTAGGAGGGAAGGGGAGAGGAGGAGAGGAGAGAAGAGGAGAGGAGAGGAGAGAAGAGAAAGAGGAGAGAGAGATCCTTTAATATAGTTAAGCAATCTTTTCAATACTGGGTTTTAATCCATATAGTTTCTCTATGTTGCAGAAGAATATAGAGTCCCACTGGGATCTCTTTCTCGACTTACAAAAATGTGGAAAGTAAATGGTATTCCCTTAAACAGGTCAGCTTCCTGACAAGCTGACACTACATTTCACAGAAGCATGATAAATGTGAGGAATTCTATCACCTGAAATAGGCATGGCTGCTGAAAATGATCTACCCAGATTTCTCCCAACTTGAGCAGTTACCGCTAAGCTCTGTTAAATAATAAACGTATAGAATCTTTTTTTTGTCTTCAATAATTAAATGAAATATCTTATGTAACCTAAGACAGATCACCTCACCCTCTTAACTGACCATCTCTAGTGAAAAGCAAAGCCAATCCTACCAAGGAAGGATATTGATTGGAATAAGAGAGGGAGGGAAGGAGGGAGAGAGAGAGAGAGAGAGACAGAGAGAGAGAGAGAGAGAGAGAGACAGAGGCAGAGAGAGAGACAGAGACAGAGAGAGACAGAGATACAGACAGACAAAGATAGAGAGAGAGACATAGATAGAGAGAGAGACAGAGAGAGAGAGAGAGAGAGAGAGATACAGACAGACAAAGATAGAGAGAGAGACATAGATAGAGACAGAGACAGAGACAGAGAAACAGAGAAAAGAGACACACACACACAGACAGAGAGACAGATAAAGATAGAGAGACATAGATAGATATAGACAGAGACAGAAAGAGAGAGAGACTGAGAGAGAGACAGAGAGACAGAGACAGGGAAAGAAAGAGACAGAGACAGGGAAATGGAAAGAAAAGACTTTGGCTATTAACCCTTAATTCCTGAAGAAAGCAGCTCATTCATGGTTTCCCTCCCTAAAGTTTTTTATTTCCCAACCTTCCTCTTTCCCTCCCCCTAGGAGGTCATGTCCTTCTTTCATTTCTGGTGTAAGGTTTCAGGCTGACAAGTGGTAATTGATTCCGTTGCTGGTTAGGCTGGTGTTAAGTGGGGGGGATGAAGTTTCAGTGAAAACAAATAGCCCTTTGAGGGTCTGACCTTTCCTCTGGAAGCTTTTGTTGTGGTTGACTCCGAGATGTGCAGTTAAAGGGTCGTGTGAGTCAGTTTTGTCTATCTCTGCAGCTCCACAGAATCACCTTCACCAGCTCTGAACTTGTTGATAAAAGACAGCTTGTGTCTTTGTCGTCTCTCACCTGGTGACAGCCTAACAGAACTGTGGATTTTCCATATTGGGTCTCCAGTCAAAGGGAAGAAAACAAGCAACACAACAGCTTTGAAATGGTTCTATTATTTTTTGTTGTTGTTGTTCTGGGGAAAGATGGGTTGTTAAGAGAGCCCAGAAACTTTTCACTTCCCTGATTTTTCTTTTTAACTTTCTTATTTATTATGAATTTAACAAACATGAACATTTCAATAGGGAAAAGAACAGAAAAGAAGATTTTATATGTAAAGGAGGGAGATTTTGTTCCTCCCAAGCTTAGTTTACGTAATCACAGGACATAATCACAGATGGTGAGGCGTTAATGTGTTAACAAGGTGTCAATACCCAGAGGTACCTTTACAGAGTATGAATACTTCTCTCTCTTCCAGTCAGAAATGGTAACACAATTGGCTAAGGTGAAAATTGGTCATAACCCTAAAGGTTTAAAATAGCTAAACTTTGGAGACAGTTTACAAACCCAAGGGAGAATAAAGGAGACCCAGCACATCTGTAAAAAATATAACTTTTCACCTATAGAAAGATGTAAAGGGGATTTTTCTTTTCCTCTCTTCCTCCCTCCTGCTGATCATGGTTTCTATTATCAGAGCTACTTCCTAGAGGGAGACATCCCATCTAACAATTGAAGAGTAAATTGAGAGATGTAGAGGCACAATTGAAGGCACATATACTTTATACAGACCTGAGTTCTTTTATTTTTTGGAGGAGGGAAGGCAGGGCAATTGGGGTTAAGTGACTTGCCCAAGGTCACACAGCTAGTAAGCGAGTCAAGTGTCTGAGGTTGAATTTGAACTCAGGTCCTCTTGACTCACTACACCTAGCTGCCCCCAGACCTGAGTTCTAAAGAGTTTGAGGAGCTGAACTTCTGACAACAAAGAAGAGAGCTAGCTAGTTATAGATTGATTAGCCTGGTCCATTGAGAGCTGAAAGTCAGGCAATCTGTGCCCAGAGGGGAAATTTGTAAGAACCCCACAAGAGAGAAAGTACTTTGAGGCCTGGAAGTATTAGAGGAATGAGAAGCCTCTGCCACCTGTTTCCAACATGTATGCCTCACTAACATTGAATTCTAAGATTCTGCCCACTTTTTCCGTGGATACTCTGTGTATTTGTGGGAGAGTATGTTCCAAGGATCCTGGGTGGTGAGATGCTTTGTAACTTCTCTTCTTACTCTGATATCTTTGTAAATACCATTCCTAAGAGTTACTGTGTCTTTAGGCTGACTGTCAATGAGATGCATGCAGGTTAGGAATCATTGAGCTATAGTGGGAGAAGTTAGGACAGGCCTGCACAATATATGGCCTTCCAAAGGATTTCTGGCAGCCCCCACAAAATGTAGGGTTGCCATGGTGCACTCTCTCCTGTTTGTCACGTGACCCATGGCAACCTACTAACGTCAGTCTGTCTCTAGACTAACCTATCTGCAGCCCAAAGAAGTGTAGCCTATTTTAATTTTGACCCCTACCTACTGCCAAGTTGTGCAGCTCTGAATTAGACCTCTGAGGTACAATCACCTTTGGAGGACCAACCATTAACTACAAGCAGGCAGGTTTGCCTAGAAATACCAAGTAATCAACGCACATGCTTAATCCCTTTTGGGGAGCTCCACACCTCTTTGGGGGGAAGGGTCTGAGTTTGATTTTTTTTTTATGTTAGCCTGCTTTACCAAGTACGGTCGGTTCAGAGAGTAATCCATTTGGAGTATTCTAAAGGGAGTCAATATTTTCACTCAGGAAAATTTATTTTCTCACTTGAAGTGTGAAAGGGTAATTTACTGTAAATCTCAGGTTCCTAATCCACGTGGGGAGAGGCCAGTTCTTGAAGTACTGTAGAAACCAGTCTTTCCTTTGAGAGGAGAAGCTTGATTTTCTTTTCTCTAGTTTCCTTACTGTCTTTGGGTTGGGGCAGAACTTTCCAAGTGCTAGGAAAGGTGACAATCTATGAGAATCTTTTTTAAAAAAATTACATAATTATGCAATTGGGGATAAATAAAATTCCTGGGGTACCAGACCTGATACACCTGTATTCTCATGAAAGAATGTTTATTTCTGAATTATTTGTGATCTGAACCGTTCGAACTAGTCAAATTGAAGGTGGGGGGAGAGTGTAAGGAAGGAATATTTAATTCTTTCCCATCTAACTTAGTTGATGTGGTCGATGGATATAATCAAAATGATGTGGTGTTAATGTGTTAACAGCATGTTAACAATAAGCAATCCTTTATAAAGCATCAACACCTCTGATTAAGTAGAGAGGAATAATTCAATTGGCTGGCAAGAAAATTGGCTGCACCCTTGTAGATTTAAAAAGCTGAATCTTGGAGACAATCAATACTATTTCGTAGCTACTGTTTTTATTATGACATCTCAGTAAATGCCTTTACTTAGAGCTAATTGTGTCTACTACCCGACCCTCAATGGGAAGCATATTAATGGAGGCTCGTGATTACCCTAGAGTGCTGGAGGTAGCAGTCACCTTCTTGAGGATCCATCCCTTAGTTTGACACTTTGTACATCATTCAATAGTTTACAAAAGATTTAGTGAGCCATATCAATGGAACAACTTTTGATAGGAAAAAAAGCATTAAGGATGTTGATTCAGTTGAGTAAAGCTCCCCTGAATTACAAGATCTCAAATTGTGCTTTCATTAGTTAACCTTCTGAGAAAGGCTAAACTTCTCAGAGGTTTTTTTTTTTGTGTGGTTGTTTTGACCTCAGAAGACCAGGAAGTGATGTCACAGTCTAAGGTTTTAGTCTTATGAGCCAACCAAATCTCAAGAAGAGTTTCAATGTCTTTTTAAGGAAAAAAACTAGACTAATTTAAATAAGAGGGAGCAGTTAGGCTATTGATCCTACCACGCCCACAACTCACCCCCAAAATAAGAACTTTCCCTGTTAAGCTTCTGGCCAATGAGTATAGTCAAAGAAAAAAAAATAACACATTAGCTATCTCTGCAAATGCATATTTCCTTCTTCACTTCTAGTCTATCACCGATGACCTCTATGTCAAGAAGTGAAAAGGCATGCTTCATCGTCAATCTTCTGAAGTCATGGTTAATTACTACATTGATCAGAGCTCTGAAATCTTTCAGAGTCAATAATCAAAGATTATATGTGTCTGTATATATGTATATATATATATATATGTTTATATATCTATATATCTGTCTAGCTGATCACAGCAACTCTGGAAGACTGTCTACCAAATTTTACAGATTGTGATCTGCATTGATGGAGGGAGAACCTACAGAGATACAATTACCAAACTTTAAAGTTCTGAATCAGATCCTTTCCTAAGAGGAACTTAAAAGGAAGGGGAAGAGAAGAGATTATGGTACATAGATATCATGGTTGGGAAGGGCTTTATGGAAGGGGAAAGAAGGTTTAATGGGGGAGATTTTAGAAACAAGTTTCACTGAATGTATTTCATCATTTTGCTAAAGACTTGCCTTACTGTCAAAAAGGAAAGGAATTTGGAATAATGATGAAAATGTTTGGCCATCTTTGTTATAGGATGGATGTTTTATTACGGGACAGAAGAAAAAGGAAAATGCAAGAGCTGAAAAGTAGTTGTCTGCAAACAATTCTTTACTATGTCAGAAAAAAGTATCAATTCACTAAAAGCACAAATTTAAGACATCTCAGTAATTAAAACCACTCTTTAAGAAAAAAATGTAAAGAGATTTTACACTCTAGGCAGGAGGGAGAAAAAGAAAAATATCTATAGGGACCCTATTCAAAGAGTTGTACTTCCGGTCTCATACACACACACACACACACACACACACATATACATATATGTATATATGTATATGTGTGTGTGTGTGTGTGTGTGTGTGTGAAGAAGCCTGTTAACAAAAACAAATAGGCTCTCTCTCCACCCTTTTTTGTCACAAAGGATTCTTTATTTTAGGTACCTTGGAAATGTTTCAGAGTTCTCCTGTATGGACCAAAGCCACCTAACTGCTGCAATCTTAATTCTTTGGAAATGCCAAAAACTTGTTTACTGTGGAAAGTTTTAAAAATATTTTATCCTTTATTTCTATTTCATTTTATATAATCAGTTGCCAACTGTAACCCACAATGCATGCTTAAAACCAATTTAATGTTACGTATACTAACTTGTGTGACAGAAACACCAATTAGAGTTAGGATTCTCAATGAATGCAATGAAATTTTATTAATCAACATGTGCAAATATCAGTAGCCCCTCTAGTAACAAACCACTAACCTGATTCTTATTGTCCTTGTGGAATTCTTATGAAGCTCCTTCTTTAGAGTAGTGTTTCTGCTTGACTAGTCACTCAACAGGGCTCCAGAGTCTGTTCCCTGAAGCTGCTTAAAGCCTCCACTGTCTGTCTAACAGTTTCTGTTTCTGTGTGGAGAGTGTGTGTATCTTCGTTACCTCATCTTTCCCTGTAATTCTCTGCAACTGGCTCTCTAACTGCTGGATGGGATGTCTCCTATGAGCAAGCTACTCTCTGGCTAGACACTATAGATGGTGTGTGTGTGTATGTGTGTGTGTGTGTGTATGTGTGTGTGTGTGTGTGTGTGTGTGTGTGTGTGTGTAAGTTTTTCTGCTTTATTCTTCTGCCCTTTGATAAAGGCACAGGGTCACATTCCATACCTGCTCTGAAGGTCCTCTCAAGCTATTTGACTATGTCTACCGTTGGCAGGTTTTGTTACCTAAAGCCAATGCAGGAGAACGACCAATTTTTGGTCCAGCCAATGGTGTCACCCAGACCAATTAAATAAGATAAAGCCATTCACACTTTTAAAAGGGATTATAGAGTGTTAACACCTTGTTCCAACAAAATCATCTATGATTACATCCTACGACTACATCAACTGATCTGGAAAGGGGGACCAAATCTCCCTTCTCTTACATACGTTAACAATTTCCTGCTGGAAACCTTCAGTGATTGCCTAATATCACTAGGCTATTTCCTTGCCCTGACATTCAAGGCCTTCCACAATTTGCTTTCAATCTACCTTTTTTAGCCTCATTTTAAATAATTACTCTTTATGTCACTTATATTCTACTGAAATGGATTATCAGTTATTCCATATATATACTTTAGATCCTATTTCCCAGATCTGTGCATTTTCACTGGCCAGCTCTTATGCCTAGAATGCTCCCAGGCACTGCTTTCAGAATCTGTATTTCTTTAAGGTTGGCTCTGGTGCCACAATTTCCCTGTTCTCCACCCCCAGCTATTATTGCCCTCTCCCTTCTCAAATATTCCTAAGGCTCTTCAAGCTTTTCTCTACTTTCCTTTCACTTCCTACCCCATATTCCTATCATACTCATCTATATTCAATATGTACTTTTTTCAGTAAATGTAAGCACCCAGAAAGCAAGGACTATGTCATTACGTCTTTTTTCTTCATAGTCCTTCCACACTACCTTGCATGGGGTATGCACTCAATAGATATATGTAACTGCACTGGACCTTACTCAAGCCCCAAATGAGACATTCCGTCATTCAAAGGTTAAGAAAAGGAGATTGATGTCTCCTTAAAAGAAGAAGGTTGTTAAATAAGGATATACACTGAGGATACCTCTCATGGATTCAGCTGAGTGAAGCTCCCCTACTTATGAGTAGTTATTTTGCACCCCAGCGTTTTTATATTTTAAATATTTTATTATATTTCAGTGGTTTTTTAATATTCAGGCAACTAAGAAGTAATGTCAGTAGTCTGAGGCTTTAGTTCCTTGAGCTAATCAAGTCTTGAGGATGATTTTAATTCCTTAAAAAAAAGGAAGACATATCCTTGAGTTCAAATCTGACCTCAGATACTTACTAGCTGTGTGACCCTGGGCAAGTCACTTAACCCTGTTTACTTCTGTTCCTCATATGTAAAATGAGTTGGAGAAGGAAATGATAAACCATTCCATTATCTTTGCCAAGAAAACCTCAAATGGGGTCATAAAGAGTCAGACAGGTCTGAAATGACCAAACAGCAACAGCAAAGAAAAAGCTAGCCTGAATGGAAGAAGATGGAAAAGTTAAGATATTTCACCCATAGTTAATACGAATTGAATGTATTTTTTCACCAAAATATTTGCTCCACATATGTCTAAATCTCAATATTGCCTCCAGCTATCCCTTTACTTACTGTGTAAGTACTGCAATACAATTATCTCCTGCAATCTATTTCTTGTTGCTCAAAGGCAGATATGTAGCTTTTAGAATTTAGGGTCCCACTTCTTTCCATTTTCCATGTCCTGCTCTCTCATTTCAGATATCAGACCCTGACTGATGCATCCAATAATTAACACCAGGAGTGGGTTGGTAAGAAAAATTCACTAATGATTCCCCATTGCTGTCACTGAGTGGCAGACAGCTAGAACGTCATGAAAGCCCAAGTCCTTTAGTTTACATAGGTAGTTTGATGTAAGGAAGAAGCACAGAATGGGAGACAGGAAACTAGAATTTTAATCCTAGATTTTCCAATAAGTAGTATGATGATTTTGGATGAATCATTTACCTGTGAGATGTTTTGACTCCACGGTCCCTAAGGCCCTTTCCATCTCAAACACAATGGTTCTTTATTTACATGGGGGTTTTTCATTCCCAGAAAGATTTCTATTAGTAAAATACACAATAAGAGCAATATATACATATACACACACACACACACATATACATATACATACACAGACATACATATGTATATATTGGTATAGATATATACACACATATATACACACACATATCTTTGGGATATAGACTTAATACAATATATACAACTGGGTCAAAGACTGTGATTTTTTGGACATAGTTAAAATTGCCTTTCAGAATTGATTGACCAATTCACAACTTTGCCAAAAGTGCATTAATGTGCCAGTCCTCCAAAATCTGAAAATCATATTCTTTCTTTAAATATCATTTTAAACAGTTTTATTTTTATAAGCTAGAACCTGAGTTGCCTTAATTTGCACTTTATTATTAATGATTTGTCAAATTAAGAAAATCCATTTATTATTTTACTTTTCTTATTCTATGACAAAACTTCATTTATTCATATTTACTTAGAGAAAAGTGTTGAGGGGATTTTGCTTATGCTAATGATCTGTAATTGTAGCTATTTGTTACTTCTCCATGGCCCCTCTTCTTTTCTCCTAAGGTTCCCTCTCTTTCCTCTTTCTTTTTTAAAAAATCAGCATATTCCCTCCTTCTCTTACATTTCCTACGATCATCAAAAAAGAACCAAAACCTCTGCTTCACTCATAGAGTACAATGTCTTCTTTGATGTGGGCATGCGAAGCTGGGCAGTCCTTTGCCATATCTGTCTCCCACATCATGCAATTGTTCCCAAAGTTCTTCAGACAGACCTTTAGAGAGTTCTTGTATTGCTTCTTCTGACCACCATGTGAGCATCTTCCTTGTGTGAGTTCTCCATAATAGAGTCTTTTAAGGGAACATATGTTTGACATTTGAACAATGTGGCCAGTACATCAGAGCTGTGCTCTCTGCAGTAGAGTTTGAATGCTTGGCAATTCAGTTTGAGAAAGGTCCTCAGAGTCTGGTACCTTATCTTCTTAGGTGATCTTCAGAATCTTCCTAATTCAAGTGGAAGCAATTCAGTTTCCTGGCATGGCACTGATATGCTGTCCAAGTTTCAGAGGCATAGAAAAATGAGGTCATCACAATGACTGTGTACCATTAGTTTGCTAGGCAGTCTAATGCCTCTTCTCTTCTACACTTTCCCTCAGAGTCTCCCAAACACTGAGCTAGCTCTGGCAATGCATGCAGTGTACATGTGTTAATCTCATCATCTATGTGTGCATAACCCTGGAAAGTATACCGCTAAAGTTAGTGAACTTATCCACAGCATTCAAAATTTCTCCATTTGCTGTAACCAGTAGTTTCATGAATGGATAGTGTGGTGTTGGCTGGCGGAGAACCTGTGTTTTCTTGGTGTTAATTGTTAGGCCCAGATTAGCATAAGCAGCAAAGAATTGATCCATACTTTGTTGCATCTTGGCTTCAGAGGCTACATTGAGTGCACAATCATCTGTGAATAAAAAATCATGCACCAACTCTTCCTCCACTTTAGGCTGGCTTGTAAAATCCTTTCCAAGTTAAATAATTTACCATCAGTGTAGTAGCTGAATTTGCTGCCATTTTCATCCTCCTTGAAGGTATCTGACAATATTGCTGAAAACACATGCATAAAAGCATGGGAGCAAGCACAGCTTTGCTTTACTCCATTGGTGACTGGAAAAGTGTGACAGCATGGTTCATTATCCACAAACTGGATGAGCCTGCGGTCATGAACCTGACATGCAATACTGATGATCTTCACTGGGCAACCAAATCTTGACATAATTTTCCATATGCTCTCATGACTGACCGTATCAAAGCCTTGGTCAGATTGGTGAATGTTGCATATAGACCTCTATGCTGCTTCTGGTATTTCTCTTGGAGTTGTTGGGTAGCAAACATGATATCAACCATTCCTCAGCCTTTTATGAAGCTACACTGGCTCTCAGGTAAATGACCATCTTCCAGGTGAAGGATCAGCGTACTGAGGAGGACTCTGGCAAAAGTCTCCCAGTAATGACTAAAAGACCCCCCTATTATTGTCACAGGACAATCTATTTCCTTTACCTTTATTGAGAAGGACAATGGAAGCATCCTTGAACTTCTGGGGAATAACCTCCTCTTGCCATATAACTCAGAAACTTTCGGTGAGCTTTTGTATGAGCAGCAGATCTCCTGCCTTATAAATATCAGCTGGAATACAATCAGCACTAGGTGCTTTGCCACCTAATGGCATTCAAAACTTCTTCAGTTGGAAATTCAGCTAGAGAGGGATTAACTTCAATCTGAACTATGCAGTGAGTCACTTTAGCATTGATTGATGATGAACTGTTGAGAACACTATGGAAGTAATCATCTCATCTCTCCAGGATCATGTCCTTATCACTAATCAATGTGATTTCATCACCACAGAGTAGTTGAGGTGCACAATAAATCTTTGGCCCATAAATAGCCTTCAGGGCATCATAAAAGCACTTTGGATTGTTACTTTCAGAGTAAAACTGAATTTCATCTGCCTTCTTACAGAGTCAAGAATTTTATATTTCTCTAAGCTTTGCTTGCACTTAATGCTGCCTTCTTAGAGATGGATGAACTATCTTGCTGGTAAACTCTGTGTAGTTCTCATTTTTCATTTAAGAGTTTCTGAATTTCCCCATCATTTTTGTCAAACCAATCTTGATGTTTGGGAGTGTTCTGGCCCAGAGAAGCAAATGTGCTCTACTGTTGCCTACCATGTGTTGGCTCAGCTTAGCAATGAGTTGTTTCTGTTTGGAGAAGTGCTCTAATCTGTTGACATTAAGTCTTCTAGTAGTAGTCTTGCATTGGTGGCTTGTTGAATGTGAATATTTAACTTGTAGAGGATAAGGCTATGATTGGTCCAGTGCTCTGCACCAGGAATCTCTAACAACAGTCTGCTAGCAGCTGCTGTAGAGGTGTAAGACCTATCAACAACCAACACACAGAGAGCTGCCAATACAGGTTCTTTGATCCACTTTTCTAAGGAAAGCAAATTTAAGGGGTTAACAATCTCAGTTTAATCAAACATACATGTATCAATCACTTAGCCCCCTGAAGTTCAAGGCAAATACAAACAGAAATTACAAACATCAACAGACAGACCTTGTCTGATTCAAATCATAATTCATAGTTACAGAGAATCACCAACATCTTATCTGTTTGGGTTACAAAGCTGGAGGGCAGTTACAGCTTGCCCAGAGTCCCAACACTCCTTCCATGAGTGTGCCTTGAAAGTCAAATGCCAATCTTGGATCTTATATACCCGTTTCAGGGCCCTGGGGCACTTGATTACCTCAGTGCTGAGAAGCCCTCAAAGAACAATGAAAAATCCCATTTAGGGTGTGGGAAAGTTAATCCCTAGTACTACCATATTCAGGTCAATGACTCCTGATTGTCTTAGTTCTGAGAAACATTCCAAGATCCCACTTTATCTGCCCCATTTAAACAAAGACCAGAATCTGTAAAGGCACTTAAGAATGGTAAAATTACTATTACAGCATTGCTTTCATGTTCATTGTTGTCACATTCTGTATGTTTCTTCTCCTTACAATGACATAGTCTATCAAATGCTTATGTTTGTTATGAGGGTGTATCCACGAAGTTTTATTGCAATTAGGTAAGTGGAAGACAGTGTTGATGATGAGGTCATGAGACGCCTGAGTTTTCAGTAGTTAGTGGCCCTTGCTGTTGCTGTTTCCAATTCCATTCCTCCCAAGGACTTCCTGCTGTATCTGGTAGTTTGTACCTAATCTTGCATTAAAGTCACCCAGAATTATAAGCTTGTCCTCTTTTGGCAGATTGATGATTAGGGTCTCCAGGTCTTCATAAACTTTTTCTTTGACCTCATCATGTCCTGTCATGGTGGGGGCATATGCACTAATGATAGTGGCATGGTGCTTTCTTGTAAGTGGCGATTGCATTGTCATGAGTCTGTTGTTGACTCCTTTTGGTAGGAAGACAAGCTTGTTTACTAGATTAGTTTTGATTGCAAACCTATACCAGCTTCAGGGTGCTCCCCTTCACTGTGACCACTCCAGCTTCATGAATCCAGCTTCAACTTTGGTAAGTTTTCCAGCCTCGTTTCACTCATGGCTGCTATTTGGATACAATACCTGCTGAGTTCTCTTATTACAAGAGCTGTTCCTCTTTTGGTCTACTGGATTTTGTGTTGTCCATAAAGGTGCACACATCCCACATACTTAGTGTGAATGGAATCATCTTTGCAAAAGTTTTTATACTTTTTTGTGTGTGTGTGCTTTGATCACAGGGTGGAATCCTTGCAGTCCAGGTTTTGATGAAGCAGACAATTTTTAGGGAACTTTTTCTAGCCCCTTCTTCACACCAGGAGGTGAGCAGTGCAGTTCTTTAAAAAGCTGCTCAGACACCCAGGGGCTGCTGAATCCCACTGCTGCTTCAGTCCAGTGGGAAGATGACCCTATAGCCTGGACTGCCTATGTGAAGGGTTGTACCTTCAGCTCCCAGTGTATCTGCACTTGCTGCTTCATCACTTGCTTGTTGCCACAGGACTTTGAGGTAAGGTAAATGTGGTAAAATGGTATGGGTGATGTCTTTTAACTCACTAATAAATTGGACTTAAATGAGGCAGAGTTGCACGAAGTGGTCAGCTTTACTTTTTCTTGTGCAGGCACTGAGGTGCAGTGGTAACACAAAAGTCATGATGACTGGTGATGGCTTGAGATGCAGTGGATGACCTTGGTATGTTCAATGGGTAATCAAGCTCTAAGAGCTCTACAATGCCTTCTTTTTCTTTGTATTTATTTAGTGTTTGATTTTTTTCCCCAGTTACATGTGAACAACAATTTTTAACAGTTGTTTTTAAAACTTTGAGCTCCAAATTCTCTTCCTCCCTGCCCCCCACCTCATTGAGAAGGCAAGCAATTCCATATAGGTTTTATATGTGTAATCATGCAAAAGATATCAATAATAGTCATGTTGTGAAAGAAAACATAGATTAAAAAAACCTCAAGAAAAATAAAGAAAGTGAAAAAAATTGCTTCAATCTGTATTTAGACACCTTCAGTTCTTTCTCTGGGGATGGACAGCATTTTCTATCCTAAGTCCTTCAGAATTGTCATGGATTGTTGTATTGATGAGAATAGCTAAATTATTCACAGCTGATCATCCTACAATATTGCTGTTACTTTTTACACAATACATTTCACTTTGCATCAGTGCATGTAAGTCTTTGTAGATTTTTCTGAGAACATCCTGCTCACAATTTCTTATAGTACAATAGTATTCCATCGCAATTACATACCACAGCTTATTCAGCCATTCCCCAACTGATGTGCATCTCCCTCAATTTCCCATTCTTTACCCCCAGAAAAGAGTTGCTATAAATATTTTTGTACATATAGGTCCTTTTCTTTTCTTTTCTTTTCTTTTCTTTTCTTTTCTTTTCTTTTCTTTTCTTTTCTTTTCTTTTCTTTTCTTTTCTTTTCTTTCCTTTCCTTTCCTTTTCTTTTCTTTTCTTTTCTTTTCTTTTCTTTTTTTGGGATATAGACCTAGTAGAAGTATTGCTATGTCAAAGGGTATGCATGGTTTTATAGCCCTTTGGGCATAGTTCCAAATTGCTCTATAGAATGGTTTAATCAATTCTCAATTCAGACAACAGTACATTAATGCCTCATTTTTCCCCATATCCCCTCTGACATTTGTCATTTACCTTTTCTGTCCCATTATCTAATCTAATAGGTATGAAGTAGTACCTCAAAAATGTTTTAACTTGCATTTCTCCTATCAGTAGTGAGTTAGAATATTTTTTCACATGACTATAGACTGCTTTAATTATATCATCTGAAAACTGATCATTTATCAATTGGGGAATGGCTCTTATTTTTATAAATTTGACATATTTCTCTATGTGTCAGAGAAATGTGGCCTTTATCAGAGAAGCCTGCCTCAAAAATTTTTTTTCACAGTTACTATTAATTTTTTTCCTCCATGCTATTCCTCCTGCCCTGTTTATTCTATTCTCTCTCCTTTCATGCTGTCCCTCCTCAAAAGTGTTTTGCTTCTGATTACCTCTTCCCCCATTCTGCCCTCCCTTCTATCACCTCTCCCCCTTCTCTTATCCCTTTCCCCTTCTATTTCCCTGTACGGGAAGATAGATTTCTATACCTCATTGCCTGTGTATCTTCTTTCCCAGTTACATGTAAAAACAATTTTTAACATTTTTTTTATAACTTTGAGTTCCAAATTCTCATCCTTTCTCCCTCCCTACCCACCTTCATTGTGAAGGCAAGCAATTTGATATGGGTTATACATGTATTGTCATGCAAAACACTTCCATAATAGTCATGTTGTTTCCTTTCATCCTGTCTTTCCTCAAAAGTGTTTGCTTCTGATTACCTCCTTTCCCAATCTGCCCTCTCCTCCATCACCACCCTGCTCTTTTCCCCTTTCCCCTTATTTTCCTGTAGGGTAAGATGGATTTCCACAACCAACTGAGTGTTCATGTTATTCCATCCTTAAGCCAATTCCGATGAGAGTAAGATTCATTCATGCCCTCTCACCTCCACCCTCTTCCCCTGCACTGTAAAAGCTTTTTTCTTTCCTCTTTTATGTGAGAAAATTTACCCCCATTCTACCTCTCCCTTTCTCCTTCTCCTAGTACATTCCTCTCTCACCCCTTAATTTTATTTTTTAGATATCATCCCTTTGTATTCAACTCACCCAGTGCCCTCTGTCTATATATGTGCATATTCCCTTCAACTACCCTAATAATGAGAAAGGTCTCATGAGTTGCAAATATCATTTTTCCATGTAAGAATGTAAACAGTTCAACTTTAAGAAGTCCCTTATGATTTCTCTTTCCTGTTTACCTTTTCATGCTACTCTTGAGTCTTGTATTTGAAAGTCAAATGTTCTATTTAGCTCTGGTTTTTTTTCTCAAGAATGCATTGAATTCCTCTACGTCCTTGAATGTTAGTTTTTTCCCCTGAAGTATTATACTCAGTTTTGCTGGGTAGGTGATTCTTGGTTTTAATTCTAGCTCCTTTGACCTCTGGAATATCATATTCCAAGTCCTTTGATCCCTTAATATAGAAGCTTCCAAATTTTGTGTTATCCTGATTGTGGTTCCATAATACTTGAATTGTTTCTGGCTGCTTGAAATATTTTCTCCTTGCCTGGGAACTCTGGGGGGTTTTCATTTTGGGATGTCTTTCAAGAGGTGATCAGCAGATTCTTTCAATTTGTATTTTACCCTCTGGTTTTAGAATATCAGGGCAGTTTTCCTTGATAATTTCTTGAAAGATGATATCAAGGCTCTTTGTTTGATCATGGTTTTTAGGTGGCCCAATAATTTTAAAATTATCTCTCCTGGATCTCTTCTCCAGATCAGTTATTTTTCCAATGGGATATTTCACATTGTCTTCTATTTTTTCATTCTTTTAGTTTTGTTCTATAATTTCTTGATTTTTCATAAAGTCATTAACTTCCATTTGTTCCACGCTAGTTTTTAAGGAATTATTTTCTTTAGTGAGCTTTTGGATTTTCTTTTCCATTTGGCCAATTCTGCATTCTTTGTGTGGTCTAGTCTATTTTTTAAGGTGTTATTTTCTTCTTTTGGGTCTCCTTTACTAAGCTCTTGACTCATTTTTTCATGATTTTCTTGCATCACTCTCATTTCTCTTCCCAATTTTTCCTCTACTTCTCTTATTTGATTTTCAAAATCCTTTTTGAGCTCTTCTATGGCCTGCGACCAATTCATATTTTTCTTGGAGACTTTGGATATGGGAGCTCTGACTTTGTTGTCTTCTGAGTGTAGGTGATATTCCCTGTCACCAAGGTGAGATTCTATAGTCTGAGTTTTTTTTTCTGTTGTTTGCTCATTTCTCCAGCCAATTATTTGACTTTTTAATTCTTTGTTAAGGTATGGCTCTGCTTCCAGTATGGACAGTGTACTGTCCCAAGCTTCAGGGGTTTTGTGCAGCTGTTTTCAGAGATACTTCTAGGGACCTGTAAATGTTCAGTACTTCCAAGATTATATGATGAAAGGAGAGGTGTTTATTTCTCTTCTGGCCTGTGCTCTGGTCTGTGAATGACCACAAGCACTCTTTTCTGCCCTGGAACTGTGAAGAAGGTTTTCTCTCCACTGTTATCACAAGCTCTGCTATGCCAGTGTTCTTCCTTGCCCCAGGACTGCCACCCAGGATTTTGACCTAGATCCTTATCTGGGCAAGGCAACAGAGTCCTGCCTCAGTGCCAGTGAAGAGACTCTTGTAATCTCCTTCTGACCAGTTGCTCGATCCCTTTAGTACCTGCGGACTGAGAACTCCAGAAATAGCAGCTCCCTCCACCACCACCACCAACAGTGCTACCTCCACCACCATTGCTGATTCAGCCACTCCCAAGGCCTACTCCTGGTTTGCTGGAGCTGGGGCTGTGTTGGGGCCAGGGCTGGACTGTGCTCCTCTCTCATCCAGGTCTGACAGCCCTTTCCTACTGACCTTCTAAGTTGTCTTTGGTGTTCATGAGTTAAGAAGTCTGGAAACCACTACAGCTGCCAGTGATTCAGTCCCCTGAGGCCTGCTCCAGGTTTGCTGAAGCCTGGTCTGTGCTGGTGCCATCTGCACTGGACTGAGCTTCTCTCTCAGCCTGGTGTAGTAGACTTTTCCTGTTGACTTTCCAGGTTATCTTGGACTGGAGATTTGTTTCACTCTGTCTTTTTGTGGGTTCTGCTGCTCTAGAATTTGTTTAGAGTAATTTTTTACAGGTATTTGGAGGGTTTAGGGGAGAGCTCTGCTGAGTCTCTGGTTTTACTCCACCATCCTGCCTTTCCCCCCCACAATACCTTCTTTAGCTGTCTTCTTGGCTGTTGAAACAAATTGTTCTCATCTGCCCATTCCACTGGAGTAAGTCTTCACATGTTTGGGGTAGACACGCCCCTAAGTCACCAAGGGCTTGAGACTACTCGTTTACCCTCAACCAGGTTTAGCACATCTGCTGGTGTATGGTCACTGTGCATAGCTGTAGCAAGCTACAGCTTCTTGGATCCCCAGGGAGAGTTGGATGAATCAGGTGGACACCAAAGGTGGAAAGCAGCCCTGAAAAGGACTTGGCAGCCTCATGCCAGAGGTTCTAGTGTTCCCTGAACATGCTCTCCACCTCAGATTCCTTGCTTAGGTAGGAATACCTCTCCTCCTCCCCTCCCCTATTTCCCCCCAAGAAAAAGAGAAAAATAATACAGGGTCATTGAAGCAGGTTTTTAAATTCCCAGAAGTGAACTTAAAAACAATCTGAAGTAAATGTATAAGTAATGCAGTTTTGCAATCTTCATGTTGAAGATTTAAAGATTTAAATTTAAAGATTAAAAAGAAAAGTTATACATAATAGATTCACAGTTTTGCATAAATTCTTTTGTTATTCTACTCTATGTATGGAAATAGCTAATTTTATTTTCTGTCTGCTATGTTCAGTATATATACACAAGCATAGAAACATGCAATGTTTTTTCTTGACAATGTTTTAATCTATTCCATGACTAAGCTAATCAATAATACCAAGCTCCAAATCCATCTTGGAAGCCACAGGAAAAAAAATTCTGTTCGATGCATTCTTTTTATTATATCTATTTTTAAAATTGTAGCTGGCAGACATGGTGACCACTTGTATAATACAGTTATGCAAAAAAAGATAAAGAATAACTCGACTGAATTGTCTTTGAATATTTCCCCGGGGGGAAATGGAACAACTGTGACTCCACAAATGCAGCATTTGCTAGATCAGAAAAACTGGTATGAAAAATTTACATTGCAGCTGTGATTTATATTTTAAAGACTCATATGCTAAAAAAGCCCCAAAGATTGTAAATCTTTGGTATTTTTCTAGGCCGTAGTTTTTCTACCAGTATTGGGGCATTTCTAATTTATCAAATAAACAACAGCTTCTTAGAGAATTTGAAGTTGAAAGATATCAGAGGCAAATGGATTGGAGTGTACACAATAATACTATCACTTGAAGAAATGTTACAGGAACCCTAAATCAATGGTCCAGGTGTTGGAAATGCTGTTTTGTTGTTGTTGTTCAGTCATGAAGAAATGCACTATGGGAGATAGGGTTCTGCTTGTAGAAAAGAAATAGGACTACTATCATAAAGACGAATGAACTGTTAAAGCTCAGTAGTTTGGAGAAAGTTCCTTCTGCCAAGAGTTTTGAGCAGAAGCTAAGAGCCTTGAAGCAGCTAGGTTTGAACTGAAAATCAAAGAAACTCAGCCTTGGAGTTTCGCCTAAAGTCAATAAAGTTACACGTTTTCGTTTCTTATCTTGCTTGAATTTGGGGATGAGTGATATGGTTGAGAACAGGAAGACTAAATGAAGACTGGATTGGGGAATAAGAAACTGTCAGTATGGCCTGCATTTCAGAAGATACCTTCGCTGCCACTAATACTTAATGGTATTCCAAGGAGGTATATGGTTAAGTAGTTGCAGAATGTTTTCTCTCTAGGAGACTTGAGAAAGACAGTGAAGTATCTGTATCAAGGTGGGGCTTTTGGAGCACTTATTTAATCAAGTGCCCTTGATGAGTCCCCCCTTTGTTTTTTTTTTTTTTTTTATTAAATCAGGAGTCTTTGATGACCTGTTTACCTCAAGGGAAAGCCTAGTTTACATGGGCTTGAGTCCCATGTTTGTGATGCCAGAAGCTTTTAGGTCACGTGGGTTTGAGTTGCATATTGCGATGCCCTTTGACCCTGAACAGGGTATATAACTTAGAGGTTGGTGTTTTGCCTTTGGGGCTCTCACTCATTGGAAGAGTGTTGGTGTGGAGACTCTGGGTAGCCGTTAAGGAGCAGCCTCAGCTTTGAAGAAACCTAGATGTTGATTTTTCCCTGGTAACTATGTATTACTATGGATAGACTGGCTTATGTTGTTTGCTCTGTTGATACTGTCTCTGTTTGTAATTTCTATTTCTATTTGCTCTGAAGTTCAGGGTGCTAACTTTTTCCTCTGTACTAAGTGAATGATATATGTATGTTTGATTAAAGTGAGACTGTTAACCCCTCAAAGTTGCTTTCCTCAGAAAAGCAGAGGGGCAGCTAGGTGCACCGGCCCTGGAGTCAGGAGGACCTGAGTTCAAATCCAGCCTCAGACACTTTACACACTTACTAGCTGTGTGACCTTGGGCAAGTCACTTAACCCCAATTGCCCTGCTTTCCCCCCTGCAAAAATAAAAAAAAAATAAAAAAAGACTTACTCCTTAAGTTGTTTTAAATTACTCCTTTAAAAAAAAAAAAAGAAAAGCAGATCAAAAGAACCTGTGCTAGCAGCTCTTGTTGCTAGTCTTGTTGGGTTTTACCTCTCAACAGCAGCTGTTAACCATGTTGTTGTTACAGTATCTTAGCTCCTTCCCCCATCTCTCTATATGCCTGAGATGATAGATATTTACCCCAAAATTCTTCTGTTCTTTTTGGTGGTTAATCAGTACTTTATAGCTAGATACAAAATTATGATTAGTTATAATATCTATGTAGCTCTGTGTTTCATGACTTATAAGTAGAGGGGTTGCAAAAAAAGAACAGTGACTGGGCTTGGGATGTAAGAAAATATGGATTGTTGATAGATCTGTATACCAACTGGAGCTTTGCGAATGATATAAGAGAACATGATAATAATTTTTCAATTTTTACTTAATGTCTCAAGACACGTTAAAAAAAAAGTTAGATCTTGGCTTTTACTCTAGGCTTGGAGTTTATTTTTTTAGATCCTTGGCCTCCTAGTCAATACTAAAGGAAATGCTTTCTAGGTACACTATGCATATACAAGATGAAATAAAGAGATCAATTAATTTCAACAGGATAGTAATTATTTTCCAAATATTCCCTTGACAAGGTTCTCATGCCCCTGGGGCAAATGTGTTTTCCTACCCAGAAAACCTGCCCTTGGTGACATGTCAGTTGCTATTCCTGTCTATTAGGAGGCCATTTGGGTCATACTTCCTCCTTGATTATTTCTTCCTTGAGTGTGGTAACCAGAGAATAAGAACTTCCCAGTGGGAAGAAGAAGAGAGAAACTGGACCCAACCTCCCCATCATCTAAGACCAAAGGAGAGACAGTTCACCTCTTCCTACAATTTTCACCTTCATCCTCTAAACCCACAAAAAACCAAGGCTAAATTATAAAGGAAAGGAACAGGTTCATAAAGGCACGCTAGCAGAGGTTTCTACTCCTTACATTTTTTTTTACCACCTTTTAATTAATACCTCCCTCTCTCCATAAATATGGAAGAATATCTACTACTGATATCCAATGACATATTTTTAAATCAGTAACATGAAAATTTCCATGCTAAAGAAATGAAATTAATTCAGTTATTTTTTTCAAAAGAAACAGTTGTAATCTAAAATATTTCTGAAAAAGAAATTCATACTTCAAAAACCAAGACTAATCATAATATGAAGCAAATTTGGACATAAATAATTAGATTTCATTTTAACCCAGTGGAGCATTCAGATGTTTGGGAATCTCTAAATTTTTCTAAATGTTTTCTGTTGTTTAAAAAAATAACAGGTACTTTAGGAAAGAAAAGATATACTTGAGAACTTCTCATTGTTTTTTCCCAAATTACATTAGCCCTGGTCCTCTTATGATATAAACAAGGTCTAATGATAAATATTATAAAAACTGCCCTGTTTACTTTCAGCTGTTATATCAAGTAACATTAATGAAACTTATTGAAAGTTTTCTTCTCTAAAATCAAAGGCTCAACTTTTAGAAAGAGTCAAGACAAGAGAGTGAATTCATTTTGGAACTGCCATTTTGATAAAGTGTCTAGGCCCACCATCCTTCATCCCTCTCCCCGCTCTACTCCTGTATCTCCAGACCATAACACCATGCCTTAGTTTCCTTCTCACCCTGGAAAATCCTTTGCATCTGTGGCCTTCCAACTCTGCACAATCACTTTTTCCCTTTGGCTCTATCTCCTTCCATTGGTGAATTCTTCTAAAAACTTCCATCTTGAGAAAGCGCCAGGTCACTCATCCTTCACTCATCTGGTTCTGCTCCTGACCCTCTGGACTTTGATGCTATGCCCTCACGAGTTTATGTTTTCCTCTCCCTCCCCTCTTCCTAGCACTTAGCACAGCCCCTGGAAGACAGCAAGTGTTTAATAAATACTCGTTCACTTGCTTGTTGAAAGTGTGGCCAGCAGAAATGAGATGGTAAAACCAGTGTGATGTTGTAAAAATGCTATTCTGAGCCAAGTCACCCATAACCATTTTCAGAACTGCTGTGGGAAGTAGTGAAAAGTGGAACTGGTTTTGCAAGAATCATTTTATCATCTTCTAACAAGAGTAAAATAAGAAAATCTCCTCTGGAAGGTCCCTGGGTAATTTTATTAGACATGTAAATACATAGCAGACTTTTTCTGTCATTGCCAGCTTTTTCTGGGTGAATGCTCAGCCCACAGGTTTTTTTTCCCTCCCAAATTAAAAAGTGGGAAATGTTCTCAATCCAATTTAGACCTGAGGTAACAAAAGAAAGAACACAAACCTGACATCCTTATCCCTGTTTTCTGAAATCTTTGTTCCTAAGAACCACCCAGGTAGACCATCCTATCTCTCTCCTAAGCAGGGTCAGGTAGCAATGAAACGAGGAGCCAGGACTAGTCTGGGTCATGGTTTTTGATGCCTTTGAGGTAATAACAGACAAAAGGGAACCTCTAGGCAAGTAGCTCCAGGATTAACTGTGAGCCAATATTGAAGTGCTCTCTCTCTCTATGTCTCTCTCTGTCTCTCTGTTTCTCTGTCTCTGTCTCTCTGTCTCTGTCTTCCCCCCCCCCCTTGCCCTCCTTTCTCCCCAGGGGCTTTATCTATCTATCTATCTATCTATCTATCTATCTATCTATCTATATATCCATATGTACACATATACACATACACTCAGAAAGGTTCCATATATACATGCTTACATACATGTATATATCATAATAATCCTGTGGGATATGTTATTATTTACATATTCTCATTTTTATTAATTATTAAACTGAGGCTCAGAGGAGCAAAGGAGTGGGATTTGAAGCCAATTCTTCCCAATTCCAAGTCCAATATTATATTTGCTACACAGAAAAGTCACTTAAATTCTCTGAGCCTCAGTTTCCAAAGCTGTAAAATGAGGAGATTGAACTCAAAGGCCTCATCTAGTCTACGGCCCCATGATTTTATAACATTTCCAAGTAATTTGTTTTATACACCCTGTCAGCGGAAAAGATTGACTACTAGTGATGGCCAGTAAAAAAAAATCCTTTTTTTACCTGTAAATAGTTGAACATCTCTTTCTTATAAGAGTTAAATAACATTTATGAAGAAATCATATAAAGATGAATAGCAGTGCATGGTCCGTGTTATATAGCTGTCATGTTCTCCCCACCCTCAAATCTGTGGATAGAGAGCTGAGCCTGGAGTCAGGAAGAACTGAGTTCAAATCTAGCCTTAGATGCTTGTTAGCTATGATCCTGGGTAAATCACTTAACCCCTGTTTCCTCAAATGTAAAAGGGGAATGACACTAGTACCTACCTCCCAGGGTTGTTGTGAGGACCAGGTGAGATAATATTTGTAAGGTGCTTAGCACAGTGTCTGGCACACAGCAAAGCCTACATAAATGTTAATTATTATTATTATTTTTAAATCTAGTATACTTGTATCATATTGTTATACTACATTTTATTGTTATACTTTTAGATATCTCTACTTGTTAGGAAGTTTTTTTTTCCTCCCTCATACATTTAGCTCTAATTTGATTCTTTGAAACTTCTGTCCTCGTTCTGAGTTCTGCTCTCTGAGGTCAAGCAGAAAACTCTTCTTTCACATGACAGTTCTTCAATGAATGGAAGACAACAATCACACTCATTAGGGCTTCTCTTTTTTAACACAAACATTTCTAGTTCTTTCAACCCATCCTTATTTAGCATGATCTCAAGACTCTTCATTGTCCTGGTAGTCCTCTCCATATGCCATCCAACCTATCACTTTCCATCCTAAAAATTGTATGAATCGAATGCAGTACCGCAGATGTGGTCCAACCAAGGCAGAAGGCAACAGGTCCATCATTGTCCTCATTTTGGATCGTATGTTTCTCTTAATACGGCCTAAGATTGAATTAATGGTTTTTATTCCACATCATATGACTGACTTGCTGGCTTCCATGAAAATAGTCACATGTCAAAGTATCAGTTTGAAAGTGAGAAATAGATTTGCAGTTTTACATGCAATCATTTTATTTACTATACTATGTTATAGAAATGCTTATTTTATTCCAAGAATTGAAAATAAAGGAAAAAAGAAAGTGAGAAAGGACTTCAGCAGCCATCTTATCCAACCTATATATGAAACGACCCCCCAGTGTACAAGAAACAGCTATACATGAAAAAACCTACGAAATATTGAGACAAAGTTGTCATGCAGTCTCTGCTTGTAGACCTCCAAATAGGGGGAATCCACTGTCTCCCAAGGCAGTCTATTCCATATAGGGACAACTTCAATTGCTAGGATATTTTTTCTTGACATGAAACCTAATTGACTTTTTGGAAACTTGCACCCATTGTTTCCGGTTCTTTCTTCTCTGGTAAAACAAAACTCTAGCTCTTTCTCCACATGACAGTTCTTCAAATAGCTGAATACAGCTGTCATGTTTCCCTTGCCATCAAACCTGAATCTTCTCTAGGCTAAACATGCCCAGTTCCTTCAAACTATTTTCCTGAGGTGGTCTTAAGACCTTTCACTCTTCTGATTTCATTCTACTCTGTTCCATCTGTTCTTCCAATGGCTATCCCCAAAAGTGGCACAAACTAAACACAGTACTCCAGAATGTGGTTAGACTAAGACAGAGTACAACAGATCTTTCATCTCTGTTATTGAACCTTATTCTTCTAACTGTAAACTAAGATTGAACCAACTTTTTTGTCTGCTGTATCATGTTGAGTCTGCGTTCCCAAAAACATGAAGATATCACAGAATCAATGAATTTGAGAATAGAGAGAACTCAGAAGTCACCTAATCCAACCCATACAATAGAATACAGTTCAATCCACATTTTTAAAGCACCTACTATGTCTCTGATACTGTGCTACTCACTGGTGATATAAAGAAAAGCAAAGAGTCTCTCCCTTCAAGGAGGTCACAATCTAATGGGTGAGATGACATAAAATCAGCGATGTGCTAGCAAATTATATATAGCATAAATAGGAAATTGGTTGGCTGTTGTCCATTCTTGAAGAGGACCAAAATGACATCACCATGCTAGAAAGCCAAGTTTCAATGTGTCTGACTGTGGCTGATCAGAACAATATGAACTTGGAATGCTCTACCACAGGTTGGGCACAAACAGTCCATGTTAACATTTGGGGTGGATTCCTGAAATTTGCGCATCCTATGTTTCCTTTGAGCTATTTCAATTCTGCTTTGGTCATAGAGCACAACACCTTCTCTGATGTGGGCATGCCATGTTGAGCGGTCCTGTGCCAGTGTCTTCCGTGTCACACAATCAATTCCAAAGTTCTTGAGAGAGACCTTGAGAGTATCCTTGTATCACTTCTTTTGACACCATGTGAAAGCTTACCCTGTGTGAATTCTCCATAAAATGGTCTTTTTGCGTACATTTTTTAAATTTGAACAATGTGGCCAACCCATTGGAGTTGTGCTCTCTGGAGAAGAGTTTGAATCCTTGGCAGTTTAGTTCGAGTAAAGACCTCAGTGTCTGGTACCTTATTCTGCCAGGTAATCTTTAGAATCTTCCTAAGACAATTCAAACAGAAGCAATTCAGTTTTCTGGCATGGTGTTGGTAGACCGTCCAGGTTTCACAGTCATACAACAATGAGGTCAGCACAATGGCTCTGTAGACCTTCAATTTGATAATCAGTCTAGTACCTCTTCTCTCCTATACTTTCCTTTAGAGCCTTGAAAACACTGAACTAGTTCTAGCAATGTGTGTGTCAACCTCCTTATCAATGTGTACATCCCTGGAAAGTACACTACCGAGGTAAGTGAACTTATCCACAGCATTCAAAACTTCTCCATTTGCTGTAACTGATGGTTCCACATATAGATGGTGTGATGGTGGTTGATGGAATGCCGGTGTTTTCTTGGTGTTAATTGTTAGGCCAAAATCAACACAAGCAGCAGAGAATTGATCCATACTTTGTTGCATCTCAGCTTCAGAGGCCACACTGATTGCACAATCATCTGCAAACAGAAAATCATGCACCAATACTCTCTCCACTTTGGTCTTGGCTTGTAGCCTTTTCAAGTTGAAGAATTTACCATCAGTGTGGTAGCTGACCTTGATGCTGTGTTCTTCCTTATTGAAAGCATTTGACAACATGACTGAAAACATCATGCTAAAATGCATGGGAGCAAGCACACAGCCTTGTTTCACTCCGTTGGTGATAGGAAATAATCAACACAGGGAAGGCGCTAGAATAAATAGGGCTTGGTAAAAGCTTCCTGTAGAAGGTAGGATTTTAGCTGGGATGTATTGGAAGCCTGGGAGACAGAGATGAGGAGAGAGAACATTTTATGCATTGCAGGGAACAACTAGTGTATATGCCTGGAGTTGAGAGACTGGGAATCTCGTTGAAGAAAAAAGGTGGCCAGTATCACAGCATAGAAGAGTATTGGGGTAGAGGGACTATAAATGTGTAAGGAGACGGGAAAGGTGTGGGTGGTGGTGGTTAGTTTATGAAGGACAAGGAATCCCTACTAAGCTTTGGTTCTCACCCACACTTGATCTGAACACCTCCAAAGAAATGTACTACCTTTCAAGGCAACTCATTCATTTCACTTTTGGAAAGCTCTAATTGTTAGGAAGTACTCCTCCCCCCAGTAGTTTTTATCATAAATGGCCAGGGTCACACACAGGATCCATTTTTTTTTTTTTTTAGTACAATAGCCCACTCTCTTAAGTCTTGCAGCAAATTCTAGGGCACAGGTGGGGAACTTGCTGCCTCCAGGTCACATGTGGCCTTCTAGGTCCTCAAGTATGGCCCTTTGAATCCAAATGCTTTGGATTCAGACAAAGGGCTGCACGGATTCAGTCAAAGGGCAGCACTTGAGGACTTAGAAAGCCACATGTGGTCTTGAGGCCTCAATTTCCTCACCTCTGGACTCTAGGGGGCACCATCAAAACAGCAAAAAGGTCTTAATGGGTTTACTCCTATTTCTGGCCCAGTCAGGTAGCTAATACTCATGCTGCTTCCCACAGACCAAACTTCCTACAACTCACCCTTAGATGACTGCGGTCCTCCTAGTGCTGCTGGTGGTTGACACATCATACCCTGGACCCTGTAGCTGATTCAGGCCCACTTGGCTCACCTTGTTTCTGTGTCTTCTTCTGGCCCAAATTGAACCATAGTCCTCTTCAAATCTGGTGCAATGTGTCACTCTGAGCCACAGGGCTTAAATAAACAATGCTTTTACTAAAAACGTATTCCAATACATGCATAGAAATAGTTTTCAAGGCAGTTTAAAATTAGTCCAGAGGATAAAAAACAAATGAATGCCACAGGTAAGAATAGCAAGGAAGTTTTGTGGGTCATTCCCAAAGACCCACAGCTGGGTCCCAGATCAATACACCCTGGGACAAAATTAGGCTAAAATGCCCAGTTATGCCATAACTTCCTTGATTGTAATTGTCCCCTCTGGTGCTGTGTGTGTGTGTGTGTGTGTGTGTGTGTGTGTGTGTGTTGGGAGCAATAACTCCTTGCTTCCCACTTCCCCCAGTATACTGGTCTACAATGAGGAGGTTGCCCCTAGTGTGAATAGCTACATCTCTCTTAATGTACCCCACATCACCTGACTCATGCTAGGCTTATACTTCACTAAAATTGAGAAAAATTTCAAATAAAAGGTTGCTTAACAATGCCTCCACTATCTTGTATTTGTGATTTTTTTTATCCAAGTGTATGACTTTGCATTTTCCCTATTGAGTTCTATCTTATAAGATTCAAGTCAATTATATAGCCCATCAGAAACCTTGGAGATCCTGACTCTGTCATCCATTCTTCTAGTTCTGTGTCATTGGCATATTTGATCACCTTGTTAAAATGCTTTCATCCAAGTCATTGAAAAAAATGAAACAGCACCTGGCAAGGCAGAGTTGCCTAAGGCATTCTCCTGGAGAATTCCTACCAGACAGACATTGAACTATTAATTTTCTGAGTATCATCATTCAACTATCACACTGAATCTTTTATGTAGAAATATTTACTTCAGAAAGTATAATCACAAATAAACAAATTTATTCCCCCAACAAGTGAGAGACATAATCCTCGTCCCCACTTATAGCTCAGTCCCTTGGAAGGAGAGTAGGATTAGGTTCATTGCTTTGCTTGGTTCCTATAGGGCCTTCTTACTACTTTCTTACTTCTCTTAGGTATCAACTCCTTTCGGCCATTTACAATGTGATGATCATCCTCTGATTTAGAGAAAATGGAAAGAAAATAAGAACTTAGAAATGTTTTCTAGATGAACTATTGTCTAGTAACCTCCCCATTCTTGTCATTGTGAAGTTGAATTTTATAAAGCCAGTGTAAGATTTCACCTTTGTCCCATAGAATCTCATCTGATTATATTTTGAGCCAGTGTATTAGCCTATCATTTTTATGTCTTATCTCTGTCATCCAGGATGTTATTATGTTGCTCTGCCAAATTAAATCTTTTTAAAAAATTTATTTTTAGTTTTCAATATTCATTTTGATAAGATTTTGAGTTCTTAATTTTCTTCCCCTTCCTCTCCTCCCCCTCCCCAAAATGGCAGCATAGCAGGTAGCCTTCTCTCCTCATGCCTCATCTCATCTCTAAGCATATACAACCACTATTATGGTTGACCAAAAGGGAACTTTGAGACCTCCAGCTTCTAGTCACACTTGACTTATCTGCTAAGAAACTACTGATTGCTTGCTTAGCTGGAAGAGCAGATGACACTGGGTACCACCCTAGATGGAAAAAGATCTTTTAGTAACTATAAGAGAATACAGAAAAGGATCCATGTGCTGCCAACAAATTCTATGTAGTCTTTAGTGGTCCCATTCAGAAGGTGTCACAATTCTTTAGCTCTAATTTATTGAGCAATTTGTTTGATTCTATTTATCTTTAAAAAATATTTGTTCAACTCTGAGAAGGGAACATTAATATCTCCTACAAGTATTGTTAATATCTATGTCTTTTTGTGATTCAGTTGGTTTTCCTTTATGAATTTAGATAGTAAGCCATTTGGATCATATGCGTTTAATATGGATCTTAGTTATGGTTACTGTAAGCATAATGTAATTACTTTGTTTACATCTGTTGATATTGTAAGTGTTTTTGGTTTGCCTAATAATAGTATGATGGTTACTTTGGATTTATCTCCAACTAATTTTAATGCCTCTTTCTGATGTATCAAATAATAGATCTTTCTGACATGACTCCTCTACTAAAATTTTTTCAGTGGCTTCCCAGTTATAAAGTATCTTGATATTGGTATTAAAGACCCTCTATGGTAATCTGGCCTTGGTGTGCTTCTACAGTTTTATCTCACAAAAATCCTTATATTCCCTATGTTTCAGGCAAACATGATTATTATCTCTCATTCTTGGTTTGTATACTACTGTGTCCATGCTTCTGCTTAGGTCATCTCCCTGGTCTTAAAATTAATTCACTTACCTCACCTTAACCCACCCTACTGTCACCCTATATTTACTTTTGTTAGAGTCCCTTTAAAGTCCAACTCAGATGTCATCTAAACCTTCCCCTGAGCTCCTTATAAACATCTTGGCCCAGTCATTTGCGCTTATCTCATTCTCCCTTGTATCATAGTTATTTAGGCCCCTAATTTCCTCAATATTAGATTTTAAATTTTTTGAAAGCAAGGCCTATGGTACATTTATCTTTCTATCCCTAGTACCTATCATAGTGCCTTACACATGGTAAAAATATAACAAATAATTGTTGAATTGAATCAAAAGAGTAAAAGAAAGATGAGCTGCCAAGGAAAAACTATGGAATATTCACAAGAAGGCCTCAAATGATAACAATGACATCATCATCAATAACCAAAACAGCAAAGAAAGACCTGTAATTCTTAATGCACTTCCTACATGAATTACTAGGAGATTACTGACAACTTGAGAAATGTCTATGCAGCGACTAAAATAGTATAAATGAATAGGACAAAATGCAAAATGAAATCCAACGCTGTGTAATTGTAGTGGCCAACTTTGACCCCAAAGATAAGGAAATCGTCCTTCCTCTTTTCCTTTGAGAGGTGGGGCTGTGAATGTACAAGGCTGCACATGTTCTTATACATGTTTGATGTGTCCATTGGTTTTGCTTAACTGTCTTATTGTTCCTATTTTTGCTTCTTTTGTGTTTTTTTTGTTACAATGTGGCTCTTTGGCTGAGGGAGAATGATGTTGGCAAGTGGCATATTATCTAGAAAACAAAAGATACAAATAAAGCTTTATTTTTAAAAAGTAATAATTAAAAAAAAAAGAACTGACATCACTGTGACCGAAAAAAGAGTGGTAAGCAATTCTCTTCTCTCAAAGTGGTGGTATGCCATGCGTGCATGTGGTATGTGTGGATATGTCCCCGTGTTTCTATGCAGTGCTTAGAAAAACAACTTGTTACAGTGAAAGGAGACCTGTTTACAGTCAGAAGACTTCAAATCCCAATTTGCCTACTTACTGTGTAACTTTGGGAAGCCACTTCACTGTTCTGGACTCAATTTCCTCATTTGAAAAATGAGCAGTTGAACTAGATGTTCTCTAAGATTCCTTGCAGCTCTGGCAGTGTATAAAGTTGGTAACATAGTGGAAACACATTTTAGGTAACTACATCTATATATTCTCAGAGATTAATTATATTTATTGTATCTGACACCAGTCAGGAAAAACAAAATTTTTTGTGAGCTTTACAAGTTAAAAAACATCATTTGTAAATGATTTTGCTTTATTGTATCTGATTCTAACTAAAAGGAGACAGCACTAAGAGCTCTGTCTGTGAGCATTACCATTTGAAAAGTAATACCATGTCTCTGGATCTATCTATCTATCTAGTCTTTTTTTCTTACCTAGACTTAATCATTGAATGGGTGTCGCCTTAGTCACACTGGCACCTGTTAAAGACCTTAGCTTAAAAAGGTAAAGCTTTCCCTCAGTCGTCCTGATCTATATCTGGCCACTGGACCTAGATGGCTCCAAAGGAGAAAGTGAGGCTTGTGACTTTGCATAGCCCTCCCTCACTTAAATCCAATTCACTTTCATGTCATGGCATCACCTCCTTGATGTCATGGTCCTCTTCAAGAATGAAGGACAAATGACAACAACAATATCTATCTATATATCTATGTATCTATCTATCTACATACACATACATACACATATATATGTATATATATATACATATATATATATATATATATATATATATATATATATACATGCATACATCTGAGTATACCTAGTGCAAAGCCATTATCTGAGACTTCAGTGGATATGCATACCTTCTCCTTCAGTATGCATAAAGGGGAGTGAGACAAATAAATATTCCAGTTAAATATTCCAATTATTTAACTGGAAATATGTCTGGATTGATATGAGCTCTTAATGCATAGGGAATAGTTTGAGCAAAGCCAAAGTAAAATAAATACCTTCTATGAAAAAATCATCTAGCTTCTAACAGGATAACTTCCCAGGATAATGCATAATATTTAGGTCTATTTTTTCTACTTCAATTTTTTCACACAAGTACAAATCACACTAAACAAATGACGATAGAATAACACAATCCACAGATCTCAGATTTGGTTCCTAAGTAGACATGTATCTTTAGCTGGTTTTCAAAGAGGTTGCTTGGGTTGAGAATAACAAAAATGAGCACCAGTCAGATGTCTCTATGGTGTGGTAAATGGAGCTTTGAGGCATAAAAATTTTAGAGGATGTTAAAAGCATCCCAGAGGATATTGTTAACATTTGTCAGCAGTCTAGAAACAGCTGAACTTAACACCTGCCTGGCAAGAAAAGGATTATTTGAAATAGAAAGTCACTAGGTGAAGTTGTACCTTAGATGAGCTCCTTAGAATTCCCATCAGATTGTGCTCACCCATTCTCTGGATTCTCCAATAGTAATTGAAGGTATATTTCATGACAGCTGCTCAGGGCATGTTTTGTGCTACTTTCCTGGGGCACAGATATTGCTAGTTATGACTCTGGCACCAGGACTTTGAAAACTGAAATGGAATTGAATCTACACCACTCCCAACGAGGCAATGCCCCACTCAACAGATATTGTGGCCGTGATTATAAGTAGAAAAATCATGGCCAGAATTGAAAAGAAATTAAGTGGAAATAGGAGGAAGCCTTGGTCTTTTTCCTCATGTAGGCAGCTAAATGGGTAATAGACAGAGCACTGGGCCTAGAGACAGAAAGACTAGTGTTCAAATTTGGCCCCAGGCACTTATTAGCTATGTGACCCTGGGCAAGTTACTTAACCTCAGTTTTTTCAACTCTAAAAAAGGGATAATAATAGCACTTACTTTTCAGGATGTAGTGAGAATGAAATAAAATAATATTTATCAGGCACTTAGCTGAATGCCTGATGATAACTATATGAATGTTAGCTATTACTATAAGTATTAGTCGTAGGAGTAGTAGTAGAGATAAAATACTCAGTGTCCCCCACTTGCTTGGGGAGGGGAGGAAGCTGGTGAGAGCTTGAGAGAAGAGAGATCCTGGTCTTTTGGCTTCCAGTTTCAAAGCCTGGAAGAAATGTGCCATTCCAATCTCTTTGAGGTCCCTAAAGGGAGAAACACTCTGGGAAGAAGCCAATATGTAGAGGAGCTGGCATTAAATTATGTCCCCCTATTCCCAGTTTACTTTATTATAGATTTTGAGGAATTTCTCCTTGAGTGAGGTGTGAGATTCTCTTGGTTGAGCTGAGTTATCTCTTTCCTAATGGGAAAGGTCATTCATATTATCTGGTATATATCCTCCTAGATATACCTTCTCTGATTTCAGTTTTATCAACTTCAATAAATGGGTTTATTTGATATTTGCTATGTGTGATCATTGTGAGTTGGCATCTGGTGAGAAGGGAGTCAAGTCTTGGAAATACAGCTTGGGGCCCTCCTTTCCTATTAAGAAATAAAAAATAATAAATAAATTTAAGAAATTAAAATGAATAAATACATAAAAATTAAAAATACTTCCTGATAGACTAATAATATTGAAAAGAACAGATAGATATTCCTCTCTCAGAGAGAGTAATCCCTCTCCCTGGGGAGGGCAGAGTGGCCAGCCTCTGGCCTCAACCTCCTGCTTTCCCTCCTAGCAAGAATTAAAGTCTCTTTTGGAGAAGTGTGTGGAGAGGAGACTCTAGAAGTATCTCTTTTTGCCTCCTTAAAAGACACATCTAGTCAAACCCATGCAAACATGTATGGGCAACGTACCACAACACACCTCACTCCACATTCCTACATGTAAAATAAATACTTTTCTTCTCAAAATAATATAGTATAGGTTCAAAGAGGCCTGGTATATCTGAATTTTTATCCATTCTTCCTCCTACCTTTGTGAGCCATGGTGTTGGTCTATTTAACAAGATAGGTTTTTCTCAGGCTTTCTTCCTTAGATTCCGGGTTATTCAGCCTTTCCCTCGAATTCCTGGTCACTTTTCTCTGATTTCCCTCCTTACTCTTTGGTGTCTTCCCCTTTTACTTTTTAAAAAAAATTAATAAAAAGCATTTATTAGGCTTTCACTATGTACCGGGCACTGTGCTAAGATCTGAGGATACTAAGAAAGATAAAGACATTTCCTATCCTCAAGGAGCTCACATTCTAATGGGGGAAGACAACATATAAAAACCAGGCCATATGGAACATATGCAGTATCAATGAAAGATAATATCAGATGGAAGGCCTTAGCAGCACTGAAGGAGAGGGATTGGGGAAAGGTCTTGAAGGAAATAAGAGAATGCAACTATAGCTCAGACAGCTGAGGCCAGCAAGAAATGCAAAGGACAACAAAGAGAGGTATGTGTGTGTATGTATGTGTGTGTGTGCATATGTGTGTGTATATGTGTGTATGTGTGTGTGTGTGTTTTAAAGCCATATTGGGAAATGGGAAAGAATCAAAACAGGAATAAGATTGTAGCTGTCTGTGAATGATCCCATTCACAGATAATAAATGTCCACAAACAGAGCTGTTTATCTCTTGGTTTGCTTCTGTTTAATCTGTCATAGAGGGTGATACTTGGTCTGGGAAAGGACAGGAGAAAAAATAATAGACTAACAGGGAATTAAAACCAAAATAAGTCAGATGAGAAGGCACATACTTGTCATTGGCCAGTTCAAGTCATGAGGCCCAAAGGACTAAATTCTAGAATCCTGGTGAGAAAGGTATGACTAGGCATTTCATTTGAAAAAGATTAAGGTGTTTAGTGCATTGCAAACTTGCTATATAATATGTAATAGTGTTAAATAGCAGGACAAACAAGATTATGCAATCTTACACTGCACTGAGAGAGACAAACTGTCCCAAATGAGGGAGGTAATAGGCCCACTGTATTGAGCCTTGATTAGACAACATCTGGAGACCTTTGTTCAGTTCTAGATATTACATTTTAGGAAGGAATTTAATCTACTGGAAAGCATACAGGTGAGGGCTACCAGCATAGAGAAAGACATCCAGTTTATTCAATATCAGGAACAGATGAAGAAACTTGGGCTGTTTAGCTTTTTAAGGCTTAGAATTATGCAAAAATACAATGGGCTAACTTCAGAGGTAGTTGGTTATCTTTCACTTGAGGTCTTCCAGCAAAGTTCAGTGGTCTCCTATTGGAGATGTTGTTCAGGGGATTCTTGGTGTGGCAGGGAGATTAGACAGCCTTTGAAGCCCTTTCCATCTCTGAGATACTATAATTTTTCATGACTTCTGGTTTCATTTATTCAGTAAATATCAATTTTGATGTGACTCAATTCCACCAATAGCATACCAATTTATTGGTCACTGGACAGAGAAAATAATTGCTTTAAGTTGGTCTGAAAGTTATGCAACACTATTCTATTGCTGAAGTGGGAGAGTACCATGGAGGACTATGAGCCATTTTGAACTTTTCTTTGTTTCATGGGTCACTGGGTCCAAAAAATTTATCACCTGGTGGTCATTTTACTAATAAAAATGAGACTTTCCATGCTTAGGTAGGCTTGTCTTCTGATTATAGATCTGTCTTGTCTTCAGACAACATATTACCAGGACCATACCTAAAGTCTTTCCAGTGTAACAATGTCTACCCTAGCTTCCACTAACGTGGCCTGAAGGCCAGGTGTGTATATTTTCACCACTTCCTGGGGTTCTTCGGTACTCTTAAGAGGGTTTTTTGGGGGGGAATGTTTAGTCTCTGCCATTGGCTCTAGCCTTCATAGATGATATTCTGTGGGAGTTCCCTGTACCCCAGTTCCATGTAACTACTTAACAGTGGGATTAGATTTTACAAAGGAATATTTATTTTAAAACTACAGTAAGAATAAACATACAAACATTCCCCTCACGCCTGGGGTGTAATCCCCTCTTGAACCACCTCATGTACTCTGGGGTGGGAAAGATGATGAGGTTCACATTTTAGCTCATTTCCTACATAGGACAGTTCTGAGTTCAAGTCCAAAGCCTCTCTTGGGCTCAAACTCCAGGTACCCTGTCTTTCAGGAATCTTCTGCTGGGCTGGCAGCAATGGAATGTCCAATGTGGATTCTACCATTTGTGCCTTAAATGAAAAACTAAACTCCAAATTCACTTCTTGGGGTGATAGGGCAAAAAGGGGGAGCATGACAAGGTAGCCTTTTCCTTTTTGTCAACTCAATTCATGGCACTCATCTTGTGACTTAGATGTTTACCCTCTCTGGACACAGAGGGAAAGAGAATGGGTAGCCCAGTTTGGCAGTTTCTAAAGACACAATATATCTGGGCTATATAGTCAATTGAAAGAGGCTACTCCTACCCACATGGCAAGGAAATACAGAATGTCTTCTTCCATGAGTTAGTCCCTCCATCTTAGTTGATCAAAGCCTCCATTTCACCAGCATGGCAGAAATTATTCTCCGTTAACACAGCTTTTGAGGGAGCAGCTAGGTGGCACAGTGGGTACAGCATCAGCCCTGGAGTCAGGAGGACCTGAGTTCAAATATGACCTCAGACACTTCATACTTACTAGCTGTATGACCTTGGGGAAGTCACTTAACCTCAATTGCCTTATCTTCCCCCCACTCCAAACAACAACAAAACATAACTTCTGAGAACCCATGGTCCTCTTTGTGATGTAATGAGGGATTGTATCAGGATTTTTATGGAGGAAAAAGCTATTACAGATTGTTGAAATGTTGTGAAGTAACCTATTAGAGGATTTATGAAAATAGATGGTTACAACAATATATTGAACCTCTAAAGTTTTATGATTTGGAGGTGGCTTCAGGAATGGGCAGAGGGCTAAAAACATAGAGAACTAGATCCCCTAATTGTGGAAGGAAAGAATTCATAGTTCAGCTTCCACTCATACTGAAATTAAACTAATATCATGCACCATATAGGGGGAGGTGAGTAGAATCATAAGTGACTCATCAACCTAATGATTTCTCAGGTAGATTAACATAAATAAAGAAAATAAATTAATATGCACATTTTACTGGCATGTGAAAGTGTGCATAAATATGTTTAGTAGGAGTAATCTTTTGCCCTGAGATAAGAGCAAGAAATAAATTTGACAGTTGAGGGGGTGCAGGTTGAGGACCACTCAGATGGATTTTCTGATTAGCATGAGAATCCTGGGGGAGAAGGGGAAGTAGTTGTCTTACCTTAATTAAGGGAATCACATGATCCTGTACTGAACACAACAGGGAATCATGGTCCCTGGATCCATATGGATAACTCCTCACCTTTTTCCACTCTTCTGACAGTTTTAGTTCAGCTAGAGGTAATATAATGACTCTGGGTGCTGACACCTCCCTCTGATAAAAAAAAACCCAACAAAACCTGTAGATAGTGGGAGGTATCAACAAAATTCCTTCATTTGTTCTGGCCCCAAAGGAAAAGACCTTTAAGTGTTTAGTCCTGTTCTCTAACATTGACTAGATTAATGAAGGACTTCAGTAATAGGCATGACAATTTTATCCAGCTCTCTTTACTTCACTATAAGCTACCAGGTGTCACCTGACTTCTTTATGGACCATATGAAGTTTTCTGTAACAGGGATTGGTATAGTGAAATATTCTGTCTTCCATCACTATCGCTAGGGAGAAAACGCCTTTCATTTCCCTGAGACCCAAAATTGTTTCATATAAACTACATGGGATACCTTGGATTCAATTAGCCTTACCTGTAAGAGGTTGTTTAATAGTCTTTTGTTCAGTGGTCTGCTCTCTAATCCCTACCCACTTTTTACCTCCTCCTCTCCCCCCAGACTTGAGTACTTTGATGATGATTTATATAATATTATTGTCCCCTGATATGATAATAGCCACTGGCTGCTGCTGTCCAGCAGTCTCTTATATTCAAGCGGGGCTGAGGCATTAGAGGATGTCTTAGATTTGGGTGGGTGGGCTTAAGAATCTTACTGCCCTGGTGCTGGATGTTGCAGTACACTTTTATGTACTACACCTATTTTATGGCTTATACCTAGTGATAGGGTAATAGGTAATCCAACTATCAATGGTCTCCTTATCAACCCTCCTTTTCAGGTGCCACAGCAAAAGCTTCCTATGGTCCTGTTATTATGACATCAACCTATTTGTCCGGGCAGTGAGCACAGTGCTTACTCCCAGAAATGCTTATTTGCACTGGCAGCTACTTTTGCCCATATTATTACTATATCTGTCTTGATCTGCTCAAATTTAATCAGTTGATCTGCCCACAACTGTGTGGTGATGAGGGAAAGGGAGGGGAAGCCTACAGTTAAAGCCTGATGCTATTTGGGTGGGGCTTTGCCCAAAAGTAGGGATCTAATTGTTCTCTGGGGAGGCTAGTCATAGTTCTTGGTGGTTTTTTTTTTTGGCAGGACAATTGGGGTTAAGTGACTTGCCCAAGGTCACACAGCTAGTACATGTGTCAAGTGTCTGAGGCCGGATTTGAACTCAGGTCCTCCTGACTCCAGAGCTGGTGGTCTACTCACTGTGCCACCTAGCTGCCCCAGCTGGTCATAGTTCTTGAGGGTTCTGGGGATTGTTGCAGTGTAGAAGCTGTCTATCAAATATGTCCTTTAAAATTTCCATCACCTTCTTTGTAATCCCCTATCAAGGAACCAGCTGCAATAGGGGCTCCTATTTATGGGGCAGGTATGCATGACTATCCATCTTAGCCCCTTAAAATGGGACAAGGGATGGTTCTTATCTGGTGCCACTTAGAACTCATTGAAATAATTTTGTGAAAGTAAGTGTTCTTCAATCTCCTTGGGTGATGTAATGCTACTGAAGAGAGGATCTCTGAATTGGCTCCATTGAACCACACCCTCAACAATCATTGTTTTAATGACTAAGGTTGTTATTTAATCTTCTTCCACAACCTCTTAAGTTCCTTGGTGGTAAAATCTTGTTCACTCTTGTACCCCTTGTGGAAGTAGTAGTATGATAAGCTTGAGCCTATCTTTTTGTTGAGGTACATTCCTAGTTCTCATCTTTACTCCTACTCATTTTCTCTTCCTTTATAACTCTGAACTCAGTGGAACTTACAGTTTTCTGTGAGACCTCTGCATCAGAGATTGTATTACCTACCCAGACTGCCCCATTATTGCCCATGGCCTGTTAGTTCTTATTCCTATCATGTGGGTTACAAGACTGCTACCAATATGAAATAAAAATTCATAAAACAAAGAGGTGTCTCGAGGAGGAAGAGAAAGTATTTTTATTCAATTCTTGCGAGATTTGGGCATTGCCTCCACTAGATCGGACTAGTGGAAGGAGGCAGCTCACAAAGGCAAAGCACCAACATATATCCTATGGAGAAAGAACTCCCACCCACCACTATCCCTCTTCTCCATTGGCTGGGAGGTGGACTTACAATCTAGGCACGAAAAGGTAGACAAAGAACCAGGAAATCCAGTATAGCCAATCTGAAACATATCTCCTTATTAGCTACTGATGTGGTGATGATATGTCTAAGGTAAAAGAGAAGGAATGAGGAAAGAGAGTGGGACCTTCCTGGAGCAGAGAAGAAACAGCTCACAGGTAGCCCATTATCTCCTTATTTGGTAAAATTCTTGTGCTAGCACCGAGAGAGAGGGGGAAGGGAGGGGCATCTACAGCTTCAGGCCCTGGTTTTCTAGAAGTTAGGTAAGTCACTACAAGGTTAAATTCCAAGCCTCTTCTACTCTTTCAGCCATTCCTTATTCCAGAAGTATGAGTAGAGAGTAGCCCCTATATTCTTACCCTGTGAAGTCTTCACAAATTATATCCCTCTCACTCACTATCAGATTCACCCTCTCAATTCCAGGATCTTCTCTCTGTCAATTATTTCTTATTTGTCCTGTATCTGCTTGTCTTGTATTGTATTGTATTTGTATTGTTTGTGTGTTGTCTCCTGCATTAGATGGTTGTATTGGCAACCAAAAATGGGCTCCTTAGCACTTAGTCAACAAGTGCCCTTGACTAGTTTGGCTTTTTCCCCTGAACTGAATGCTGTTTGTATGTTGGACTGGAGTAAGCTTGTCGGCCCCTTCACCTTGCTTCCCTTGCTTAAGCTGATGGAAAGAACCTGTGCTTTCCCGGTCAACCCCTTCACCTTGCTTAAGCAGATTGAAAGAACCTGTGCTTTCCCCGGCGTACCTTACACCCCCCCCCCCCCCCCCCCACCCCCGCAGAAGCTGGATGGTTAAAAGCAGCTCCCGTTGGAGCCAGAGGCTGCTACAGCCACAGCCACGGCTGAAGCAGGAGCTGCCAGTAGCAGAGCTGACCTACGGGAGGAAGCTGAACAAAGACTTCAGGCCAGTGGGTAATCTTTTTACCATAGAGGGGGAAGCATGATTTTGCTTTATGCAATCATGCTTCTCTGTAGCCTCCTGGTTACTCTTTCAAGGCGTACTTATTGGGCCTGGAAGCTTTTGATCAATATATCAAAATGGGGTTGCTGGTTCATGGGTTGGTTACTGTGGAGCCTAAATATATGTTTTGATTCTTCTGCCTTCTACTTTGAGAGTTTCTTATATCCGGCGGTTCTGAACCTTTCAGACATGTTTATGATCCTCTTTGAGATTATAAACTCTGCCCTCCTAATACAATGGTGAGCTTCCTGAGGGCAGGGATTATTGTTATTTTTTTTTTACCTCTTTTCATATCCCCAGTGCTTAACACAGTATCTGGCACATAGAACATGCTTAATAAATATTGATTGACTGATTGTTGTTAACAGGTCCATCAGCCACCCTCTCTGCCTTCATGGAAAGGTTCTTACAAACCAAGGTCTGTCTCTTGTTATGGAATTGACCTTGTACTAAGCCAATTTACTTTAGTTTTCTTTGTGCTATCTAGGACTGTAACCCACAACCAGGAGTACTTAATCTGGTGTTATCTTTATCTACATCCTTATTACCCTTCCCCCCCACTTTTGCCACAACGATTTCAGTTCAAAATGTTGGTCTCACCTGACTCGGACAAATCTGATAGTTTGGGTACAAGATTGGAATGAAATGAGGCTTTAAACAGTTATTTGTTTAGAGATATCATGAAAAGGATACTCGTAAGAGATGTAATCCAGGTTCAAGTAGATGATTTCATCTGTCTCCATACAGAAACTAGAGTGATGGGACATTTGCCAAGTCAGAAGGACACTGACCCTGTAGCCTGGGCTCTTTTCTACCCTTAGGTCAGTAGGAATTTGGGTCAATGGCTTAGAACTTGAGGCCATTTGAGTCTCAAGAATGGTTTCATTGTCTTTAAAGATATTGAGAGAACCTAGCCTGCATAGAGCAGGGCTCCAGGAAAAGTTAGCCCAGTCCATTTGGTAAGGGCCCTGGAAAATTCCACCTTCTGCTGTAACTTCTGAGATCAATACAGAGTATGCTGTTCTCCTCTCTTAGAATTCAAGTGACTTTATGGGAAGTACTGGCTTATTCCTATATATTGCTAGCTTGGAACATAGTAAGCACTTAATAGATGCTATTTTATTCATTCATTCCTCTCCTCAGTGTCCCATTCAGGTCATACCCCTAGTCTCAGCTTTGGGTGGTTATGGATAGAGCACTGGTCCAGGAAGACCTAAGCTAAAATCCAGCCTCGACACTTATTAGCTGTGTGATGCTGGGCAAGGCACTTAACCTTCATCTGACTCAGTTTTCTCAACTGTAAAATGGAGATAATAGCAATTACCTGAGAGGATCAGATGAAATAATATTTTAATATTTGTAAAGTGCTTGGTACAGTGCCTGGCACATAGTGGTACTTAATAAATGTTTGTTACCTTCCAATTCCACCTTTCCCTTCCCTGGGTAGCTTGCAGGCCTGAACAAATAGAGAAATGTGAAGGAAGGATCTGCCCTCAAGTGTAGGACTATTTAAATAAGCACATTTATTTAGAAAGGGATTAAAATGAAATAGTTAAGACAACTTGACATTTCATACTCAAAGTTGTGCAGTTTGGGTATAATTTGCTATTCTTGTTTGATATCAGTTACAGAATAACAGATAGTCAGGATGCAGTAGAAAGAGGGAAACAAATTTACTTATGGAACAAGGGTAAGCTGCAAGAAACTGTGTGACTAGCTCTGCTTAGACCTTGTTCAGTCTATGCCAAGCAGTTCAATTGAGGATTAACGTTTAACTATTAGAATCAACTGGCAAGAAGACTGTTTTGGTTTCAACTGCTCTCCCAACATGAGAGGTACTTGAGTTTCTCCTCTTACTACAAAGTCTGAACCCTGGCAAGTCTTGGCTGACTTTTGTCCTCAATTGAACCTTTGTGATAACTTTGGGAGGGAAGACTCAGTGGCAAATAATTTATACCTTATGATGGGCTGGAAATAATTGATATAGAAGCTGGATTACCTTGGCATGCATTAGGTGTACAGGACACGAAACCTATATTTGCCACTCAGTTCACCACTCCATTAAAGAATCATTATTTTTATTGTCTCTTGTCAAATTTCAGATTGAGAAGGGAAAGTAATGTTTAAATTTTTACTGGATATTATGTAGTTGGGATAGAACCAAACTAATGGATTAGATGGAAATAAGCTCTTATAGGAAACTTTGCTCTTCCTACTGTCTTTTCTCCTAGTCTAACAGTGTGTGTGTGTGTGTGTGTGTGTGTGTGTGTGTGTGTGTGTGTGTGTGTGTGTATGTATGTATGCTTCTTATACTGTGTCAGGTAAAAAATGTTGGCCTGAAGAAAATGATTTACTCCTTGTTGTATGGCCCCCACCCTGGAGTGAGCATTGCTCCTTAGTTCCCAGCTCTATGATTTTCCTTTTTATCCAGTGCTCTCAGCACATTGGATAGGGTGGAGGATCTGCTTTGAAAACCTTCCCAGGAAAAGAATAATAAGAAAAGGGAATCAATAACTGTCTATCTTGCATAGAAGATATAGCTTCTATCATACTGCTTGACTTGTTCTATGTCCAGTTCTGAATTAATTTGATTTATTCCCTGTTTGGGAAGAGTATATTTTCAATAATAACTTTTTGGTTCATATGATTTCCCCTAGTAGGGCTCCCCAACTATTTTGAAAGAGAACTTTTATATAGCTAAATGTACCCTGCCTCTCAGTTGCCTTTAGGGAAAGTAAAATATATACAGACCAACAACACTTTGGGTTTAACCACAGATGTATCCACTGGCTTGAAGATACTAAACGAACAGCAATGTAAAATGTAAACCTTAAAGACATAAAGATACATTTTAGAATGAATTTTCACTCTCCCTTGGGGTTGGAGAAGGAAGAGAAAGGAAGAACGTAAGTATTACTACCTGTGATCTTGGTAAGCAAATTGTACCCCAACCCCAAAATTTGAATATGAAATGTCAAATTGTCTTAACTATCTAATTTTTAAAACTCCTTTTCTGAATAGATGAGCTTATTTAAATAGCCCTGGACTTGAGGGCAGATCATTCCTTCACATTTTTCTATGTGTTCAGACCTGCAAGCTACCCAGGGAAGGGAAAAGTGGAAGTGGAAGGCAACAAGCATTTACTATGTACCTACTATGTGTGAGGCACTGTACCAATCACTTTTCAAATATCATCTCATCTTATCTTCACAGGTTATTGCTGTTATCTCCATTTTACAGTTGAGGAAACTGAGGTACACTGAGGTTAAATGACTTGCCCATGGTCACACCATTACATTCTCTCCAGAATCAGCTCCAGGAGGTTCCTATATGCTCCTATCTCCTTCCCCCTCAATTGTGGTGGCAAAAGTAACAACAGCTTTAGTGATAGTACTAATCCCCAGGAATCCCACATATTTCTCTCCTGACTCTTTCCCCACCTTATGTCACTCCTCAGAAAGTCAGTCTTCCCTTAGTTTCCATTCTTTTCTCTCCCAGGATAATACTTCCCCTCTCCTTTTGTATGAGAGGGGGAAAAATGCCTGTTTTTTTCAAAACATCATCATAGCCTCAAAGTGGCCAGGGGTCAGGCAGATGATAACTCATTAATGGAATCCTTTGTCTTCCAGTGGGGCATTGTCTCCAGTGATCTGCTACAGTAGAAGAATTTATTCAGCAGATCTAAGTGGGGCTAGACTTGTATAAGCAGTGATGGGAAGTGTTTCCATGGCTAAATATAAGGGTCATCAAAATTTCCTCTTTGACCCCAGATCTGTTCTTCCAAGCCTACTGTGATGCATACAGTTTTTATAACAACAACAAAAATACTCCTTTCTGGTTGCAATTTTCTTTTGCAAATCTAACCAATAGAATTCTTTTAGGGAGGAATCACTAATATCTACACATTTAGGCATGCCCTGTGTAGGGTGACATAGTGCCAATTCATTTTTATGTGTGACAGGGGAGAGCAGGGGCTTAGTCCTAACTGAGGAACTTCAGTGGGGGAAGTTGAGCAGCTGAGGGGCAGGATAAGAGCTTTTATTAAGGAAGAGGGTAGTTAAAAGAGTTGAATATGTTTGTAAAAGTGTTCTAACTAGGAGAAGGGAAAGCTCAAAATAGAGAGAGGGAAGACAACGTGGGCAAACATGCCATACTTCATAACCTTGCATAAATCAAAATCTTTAGAAATCCCCTACTGTGGGCTCTTGGTGAGTCACTTTAGATCTACTGTCTTACTCATGAGAAATGGGCTTGAAGGGTCATGTAAGAAACTGGTATTTTACCACACTATTAGGTGGATTCATAGGCTTTGCATTCCTGTGCTATTCCAGATTGATTTATAGTCATTCCAGGAAAAGATTTAATTTTAGCTTTTCTATCCCTGCGCAGCAGTTTGAGAATTAAGAGTTGATTGGAGATAATTTTTGCTATAATCAAATTTAGCACCTTATTATGAGTGAAATTGTCTGTTATAAATATGGAAGCTTTCCAGACTTCATCAAATACGCTTTTCTGTTTCTCAGTTAAGTTAAATGGAAGTCTGCTTTGATAGGCCCAGGGTATCTGAACCAATGCATTAAAATAAAAGACAAATACATAACTGACTGCTTTTAAGTGTGTTGTTGTTAAGTCATTTTTTCAGTTTTGTCCAACTCTATATGATGCAATTTTGGGTTTTCTTGGCAGAGATGTTGGAGTGGCTTGCTCTTATCCTTGTCTAGCTCATTTTATAGATGAGGAACTGAGGCACCAGGTTAAGTGACTTGCCCAGGGTCACACAGCTAGTAAGTGTCTGAGGTTGGATTTGAACTCATGAAGATGAGTCTTTCGCATTCCAAGCCCAGTTCAATGTCAGGTGAACTGACTGTTAGACATGTTTTAATTCTAAGGGTATGGCTATCACGTAGCCCTTCTGTCTAGTTTACTATGTTCATTGTTTTGATGCAAGATAATAAGGGTGAGTACAAGTAGGAATAAAAAGTTCTCATTTGGGCCACTTTACCTGCCATTTTTTGTGAAAGGCAAGTCTGTGTGTGTGTGTGTGTGTGTGTGTGTGTGTGTGTGTATGTGTGTGTGTGTAACTTTCAATGATCTGGGGAACAGTCCATTCTAACTGAATAGGCTGTTGAAATGTGGCAGAATCCTTGCTTTTTAGTGAATGTTTCGAGGGGCCACCAAGTTAATGGTCCTACCATTCCTTTAGTTCCTAAACCTTAAGGTTTTTGTCTGTCTTTGTTTGTTTTAGGACTAGCCAAATACATCTGCAGGCTCTATGTTCAGTATGATAGGAGTAGAATCTTGAATGTGATTACTATTGGGACCTTAGGATTTTAGGCCTGAGAGATCATTTAGTCTAACTTTCATTTTATAAATGAGGAAACTGGGACCTCCAGCATTTTTTCCAAAATTACACAAGCAGCAAGTGGCAGAGCCTGGATTTGAAACAAAATCTTTGGACTCTCAATCTCACATCTCACGATACTTGTTCAGTGGCACGTAAAAAAAATGTTGTAATTATATGGAGGATAGATACTCTTGTTGGAGGAGCTTTCTCCTGAAATGGTTCCACCAAGTTCTCTGACTATGGTTTCTGTGAGTCCAGGGTCCCCTGATATAACAAGAGGTATACAGAAATTAATTAGTATGCAGAGAAATAACAAAATTCCATGAACTGGACAATATGGCAAGAATAGGAGTATGAATATTTCCCCTCTACACCTGGACACGTACTCTTCCCTGTGCCACCTTGGTCCCTGAGAAGAGTGGGCTTGAATGTTTCTTATATAACTTTCTCCCACCAGCTTCACTTCCAAATTTTACATGGCTTAGGAATTGATGAGTCTGACTCTACTACCACTGGGCTTGGTCGGACAGGTAGGTTGGTACTTCATTTTTCTCTGTCTGGTTTCTTGAAAATACCAGCTTGGACTATAGCTCTTTGTTTTTTGTTGGCTGCATCTTTGGACCTTGAGAAGCTCATACATCAGTAGCCATCTCCAGTCTCCTAAGCTAAAGGCAGAAGAGAATAGACACAACAGAGGTAAAAGTAACAGCAGGACCATGCACTCGTGCCTGTATGCCAGTCTTGGGTGAGAGAGGGCCTGAGTCCCTCCCTCCACCCATAGGCACACATCAGTTCATTTTTTCTTTCTAACGCCAGCAAGGTAGAAAAGAGCCACAGCCAGAGACCAAGTTAATTAATGTGTTCCAAATGCATTCCAGTTCCAGGTCTATAGTCAGCCAACAGGTTCTTCTTTATCATATGGTTATCATTCCAGTTAGAGAATGCCTGTACATGCTCCAAACTCCATGTAGGAATTGTGTCAGCTGAGCTCACTGTGAATTCTCACCTTCCCTTCTACCTCTATCCCTTACAGAGATAATTGCTTTCACCTGATATAATATTACAGTAATATGTATGTCTCAGATTTCTCATCTTATACTTTTTTAAATTATTATTTAGTTGTTTCAATTTAGATTTATGCTTTTCTCTTTGAAGAAGTATTCCAGTAGATCAGTAGGTCATCAGACAATGCCTGAGTTAGTTTAAAATTTTGAATGTTAAGTGCCTTAAAAACCACATTTGAATATTCTAAATCTGACTTCTTTATTGCTACTTACTCATTCCTATCCTGTTGCTTATCTGTTTGGGGATACTACTTTAAATTTACATTGATTACTTGTCAAATGGTGAAAGGCTAAGGAAGTTATTATCATTATTAGTATTACCTCAGAAAATATTAGTGGACACACTAAAAATGTAGAGGAAGGACAGTAGTCCTTTCCTTTCAAAGCTACATTGTCATTCAATATTTGGCCAGCCAATAACGTTCTAATTGGTTGTTCTATCATACTGACTGACCTGATTCTGAATGTCAGTTTAGTCAGCCATTGAGAGGCAATTCAGGAATTCTGGACTGTGCTAGCTATGTCCTTTTACCCCTCTTCCCTATGTTGATTTAAAAAAAAAGTAGTAAAAAGATAAGAATGCCAGATGCGTATTGTTTTAGAAATATTGGACTAACAGTGGACACTTATAATTTTGCAGATTGCTGCTCGAGGCTTCCTTTACCAAGAAAATTGAAGCCATCAGTAGTGAGCCCCCTTATTTTTCTCCTTTCTTTTGAGCTTCCTAACATCCTTACTCATTCTTGTTCCACCATCTGAGGAGTGAATCTTTGTCAGTGCTAGTGTCCTTGGTACCATCCCCTTCTACTTTCTCCTGGGCCTTCCTCTAGCAATCATCCCTGCATCTCTCTTTTCTCATAAATTTCTCCCCTTCTACTAGTCCCTTCCTTTCTGTTCATTCCTATTAGGAATGGGTGCTGTCTTTTGTCAAAAGGTTTTTCTGAATCTGTTGTTGCAATCATAGGATTTTTCATGGGTTTGTTATTAAGATGATGATTTATGCTTATAGTTTTCCTAATATTGAACAAGCCCTGTATTCCTGATATAAATCTTTCCTAGTCGTGGTATATAACTCTTGTGGTTTCTGTAGTCCTCTTGCTAATATTTATTTATTTTTTGAATCATTACTCATTAAGGATATGGGTCTATATGTATTTTCCCCCCTCTATTCGACTTTTCCTAGTGTAGATATCAAGTAATTCCTTCCGCTGTAAAATGACAGTATTGGACAAGTTGGTTCAGTTCTATAATCTCGTATGTCTTTATATACATAATCATTTATATCTAGATTCATGATCTTATAATCCCCAAATCCTACAATCTCTGAGATGTCTTCCAATTTCAAAATCTATGATTATAATGCTGACTCATTGGATTCACTCAAAGAAATAAAGCAGAAAATTTATAGTATGAACTGCATAATACAGAACATCTTCAGATATTTGATCTAACAATGTAACATAGGATTCTGCCACACAGATCTCCTAAAACATGTGGGTTATGCTTTTGCATGACCAATTTTAGTATAATGCAAAATCAATTTTGAATAATCAATCTTTTGCATAATTGATCAATTGATCAATGATTTGTGTGTATGTTTTTATTTTTTTCCCCAAATGAGTTCCATGAAGGCAAAGACTGTCTTTTGTCTACTTTTGTGTCCCCAGCCCTTAGCACAGTGCCTGGCACATAGTAGGTACGTGATTAATGTTGATTGATTAATTGTAGGACGCTTTCATTTACTATTTTATAAGTAGGTCTTGTAGTATTGGAATACATTGTTCTTCAAATACTTGGTAGAATTCACTTGTAAATCCATTCATCTCTACCCAGATTTTTTTTTTGGAAGACCATTTATGGCTTGTACAATCTATTTGTCTGACATTGGGTTATCTAAGTTTTCTAGTTCTTGTTTGGTTAATCTAGACATTTTATATTTTTGTAAACATTTATCCATTTCATTCAGATTTCAGTTTTATTGGTATATAATTTGGCAAAATATTTTCTAATAATTCTCTTTATTTGTTCTTCATTTGTTGTGAATTCACTTTTTGGTTTTCTTTTTTTAAATCAAATCAGCTAAAGATTTACCTATTTTATTTGTTTAAGATGAAACCTAGCTTTATTAATTTAATGCCTTTTTGTTTTCAGCTTTGTTAATATCTGATTTTCAGGATTCCTATTTTAGTGTTTAATTGGGGTTTTCAATTTGTTGGTTTTCTAGAATTTTTCAATTTCCTGCTCAAGTCACTGATTTACTCTTTCTTTTATTGATGAAAGTGTTCAGAGATATACATGTTTCTTTAAATTCTGCTTGGCATATATCCCTCAAGTTTTTTATGTTATCTTATTGTTTTCACTATCTTTAATGAAATTTTGTGTGGCTTCTATGATCTAGTTTTTAATTTGTTACAGTAATTTATCATATAATCACATACTATTCACATTTATTATTAAATCTATATTTATATCATGTCACATACAATAATGTATAATATATTTACACAATGATTATATTATATATTATTATATTTATTATTAAACATATTGTATCTCTTAGTAAACTAGGTCCCAGATGCTTAATGTCTCTGTGACCCTGGACAACTACCAACTTCTGTTTGCCTCAGTTTCTTCAACTGAAAAATGGAGATAATAGTACCTACCTGTCTTGAAGAGTTGTGAGGATCAAATGAGATAATATTTGTAAAGCATTTAGTACAGCACCTGGCACATAGTAGGCACTATATAAATGTTAATTCCATTCCTTCTTCCTGTATTTGACCTATGCATTCTTTTGGATTAAGCTATTTATACTGTAATAAATTTTAATCACATGTGTACTACTCTTACTTGACCAGTTCAGATGAAGGTGAGCTTCAAGTGACACTTATTCTCCCCTATACCTTCCAAATTTGTGTGGACTTGTACTTGGTTATCCCTGATTATGTTGGTTATCTCTCCCTCTTTTCCCTAATATATCCTTTCCCCTTGCTTTTTCATTTCTTCTTTTGTTATCAAAGCATAACAATATGACTTCCAAGCCCCTTTCATTATTTGCTTCCTCTATAACACTTGATGACATTAGGATTTTTATGGAACTCTTATGTTATCCACCTTTTCCATTAGAATGTAAACAGTTTACCTTCTGATTATTCACTTGTATTTACCTTTTTATATTTCTTTTAACTTTTGTGTTTGTGCTTCAAAGTGTTTACACAGTTGTAGTCTTTTCATCAGGAATACTTGGAAGTCTTCTATTTCATTAAAAGTCTATTTTTTTCCATTGTAGAATCATAATTAGTTTTGCTGTTTAAGTTACTCTTTTTGTAAACCTATAATATATTCTAAACATTCCACTTCTTTATTGTACTGGCTGCTAAATTTTGAGTAATCCTGGCTATGGCTCCTTAGTCCTTGATTTTTTTCTGGCCAATTGTAGTATTTTCAGTTTTTCCTGGATTCTCTGGTACCCTGTCATCTTGGCTGATCTCTGTACATGTATTTTCATATTTTTATTAAACCAGAGTTCCTTTCCAACTCTTTTGCAGGCATCTAAATGTTTGTCTATGTCAGTGACAATAACTTTCATCCTTTACCAATTGAACTCTTTTCTTTTTAAAAAATTTTAAAATTACTTTATTTGTTTTTAGTTTCCAACATTCATTTCCACAAGATTTTGAGTTCCAATTTTTCTCCCCATCTCTCCCCTTCCCCCACCCTAAGATGGCATGCATTTTGATTACCCCCTCCCCCAATCTGCTCTCCCTTCTATCACCCACCTTCCCTTCTGGGGCAAGATAGATTTCTATACTCCATTGCCTGTGTATCTTATTTCCCAGTTGCATGTAAATTTTTAACATTTGTTTTTAAAACTTTGAGTTGCAAATTCTCTCCCTTTCTTCCTCCCCACCCACCCTCATTGAGAAGGCAAGCAATTTGATTTAGGTTATACATATATAGTCATGCAAAACACTTCCATAATAGTCATGTTGAACTCTTTTTCTTAATGCAAGAATACTTTATTCCTTTCAGCATTAAATTGTCCTGAAGTGCTCCATTTGAAGGGACAATACTTTACATTTATAACCCAAGCCAGTTTTCCAGAGGCCTCACAGGATATTAAACCTTTTTCCTGATTATTCATACAGGCATCATCTCAAACCAGACTCTTTCTGGAATGTCCCTCTGTCCTGTCAAAATCTGGATCCTTGCAGAAGCTGCCACAAATTCCCTCTTACCACACATGTATCATTATAAACCTTAAGGTTTCTATTACATTTGGAAGTAAGTCCTCCCTCTGAATTCAAATTTATCTTTTTGCAGTCGCTGTAATTCCTAATTATTTTTTTCCTCTTTCTCCCCTCCCTTCTTCTTGCAGTCTAGGCCTTAGGTAACCAAACCAATAGAACAAGGATTTATTGAATGCATTTATTTGAGGTGCTGGGGTATGAAGGCAGAATGAAGAGTGTGCCCTGTTCTCAAGGTGCTAACATTCTCTTGGACCATATGAGGTGCAACATGTAAAGAGATAAGTATATGTAAAATAATTTGAGGAGGGAGAGGGAAGGAGATGGGCATTTATCAGGCACCTACTATGTGCTAGGCACTGTCCTAGGTGCTTTACAGATTTTATCTCATTTTATTCTCATAACAACCCTGGGAGGTAGATGCTGTCATTATTCCTATTTTATAGTTGAGGAAACTGAGCAGACAAGGTAGAGTGACTTGTTCAGGATCACAAAGCTGACAGGTATAGGAGGCTGGAATTGAAATCCGGTCTGCCTGACTACAGACCCAGAACTTTAAAACCTAGTTGCCTCTAGGTAGAGAAAGCACATATTAACAACTGAGGTGATCAGGAAACACGTCCAATAGAAGATGGCCTATGAGTTGCATCTTGCCAGAAGGTAGGAATTAAAGGAGGAAGTTATGAGAAAGTGTGGAGGACACCTTGTACAAAAACAAGGAAGAGGGACATGGAGTCCTTAGTTTGGGAAACAGGGAGTGGCAAGTAGGTCAGTTTGTCTGGACCGTAGAGAGCCCTAAGGGAATAATGGGCAATTCCTTTGGAAAGATGTTCCATCCTTGGAAAGTTGCTATATTCTCTACCAAGTAAGGGCTTGAGAAAACAGGAAAACTACAAAACTTTCCTTAAGCTACCAAATACATTATCTAACTTCATGTCCTCATACTTGAACTGTTTTTTTTTTTTTTTATCCAGGCTTGTCTTGTAAACAAACCAACCTTGTCCTGATCCCACCAGCTGCCAGTGTCTTCCCTCCACACCTCATCCTTATCTCGTATATATCTTATAAATACTTTTATTGGCGTATATTGCCGCCCCTAATAGAATGTAAGCTCCCTAAGGTCAGGGATTGTTTCATTTCTGTCTTTGTATGTACAGTGCCTGGCACATAGTAGGTACTAATTAAATGCTTCTTGATTGATTCATCAGTTTAGCTCATTTAGTTCACCCTAATATGCATTCTTGTTACATAAACTATCTTCTCAGTTTAAATGATTTCCAAATTACTGGGGTCCAATATAAAGGGTAATGGATTTGAAGTCAGAGGTTTGGGTTTGAATCCTAGCTCTGTTAGTATCTGTGTAACTTCAAACAACTCACTTATCCTCTCTGGACTTCAGCTTTCTCATCTATAACGTGAGGGGTATGGGTCAGATGATCTCTGATTTTCCTTCTGTCTCTAAATCTGTTAAACTTATGTTATTTGAAATCCACCACCTTCCCCCTGCCCCCCCCCCCAAATTGTGTGATTTGAAAGGATAAAAATAGTTAGAATATCTAGACACAACCCTCTGATCTATCCTTTCCCTGCCATAATTCATATGAAAGCCAAATTAAAATACTATATATAACAGCTGTCTTTAAGCACCAGAAGAGGCTTATTCTGCTTTGACTTCTGAGAATAGAAATGGGAGCAATGAATGAGGGAAAGTTGCAGGGGTGCACACTTAGTCTTGATGTAAGGACATGTTTCCTAGCAATTAGAGATATCTTAAAGTGGAATGGGCTCTCTGAGGAGGTTGTAGGTTTCCCTTTAGTGGAAACTCTTTCAGCAAAGGTTAGTTTGCTAAGGTTTTTGTATGTTGAGGGGCTCATTTTGGGGCAGATATTGGTTGAGTTAGAGAGCCTCTAAGTTCTCTTCTGGCTTTGAGATTCCAGGATTCTGTGAGATTTAGAGAAGTTAAATGACCTTTCTTTTTCATTTATCTCTTTTTTGGTTCTTTCTTTCTTAATCTCTCTCTCTTCCTCTTTCTTTTTTCTATCTTTGTTCCTTTCTTCTTTCTTTTATCTTCTCTTTTTCTTTCTCTTTTATCTCTCTTCCTCCCTCTCTCTCTTTCTCCTTTTCTACTTCCTTTCCCTTTGTTCCTTCCTTTTTCTTTTTTCTTTCTTCATTCTTCCTTCCTTCCTTCCTTCTGTAACAACAGTGCTGCTTGCAGCTGCTGTGGAGGTATAAGGCCAATAATGCCAGCACACAGGAGGGTTGCTAGCACAGGTCCTTTGATCTGCTTCTCTAAGGAAAGCAACTTTAAGGGGTTAACAATCTCACTTTAATTAAACATACATATACCTTTCACTTAGTTCAGGGAAAAAGCCAGCACCCTGAACTTCAGAGAGAATACAAATAGAAATTACAGAGATAATATAAACAGATCAACAGACAGGTTTTTATCTGTCTGACCAAATCACAATACATACATAGTTACCAGAGAGAAGCACCAACATCTGGATTTTCAAAGCTGGGGTGGAGTGGGGGGTGCTGCTTCAATAGCTACCCAGAGTCTCATCACCAACACTCTTTCAATGAGTGTGCCCCCAAAGGAAAAACACTAACCTCTGAGTTTATGTACAATTCTTCAGGGTCAAAGGGTGTCACAACCATGCAACTCAAAGCCATGTGACTTAGGCCTTCTTGTGACTTAAAAGCTTGCTCAGGGTCAGAGGGCATCACAACCATGAGACTCAAACCCATGTGAACTAGGCCTTCCCTTGATGTAAGCAGATCATGGAAGACTCCTGATTCAATCAAAGATTCCTTACTGCTGAGAAGCACTCCAAAACAAGGACAACAAAAAGTTCACTTTGCTTGCCATTAGATTTGAAAAGCAAAACTCATCAAAGGTACTTGATTACCTCAGCATTTCAAAAGAGAAAATAGTGAAAAAAAGTCCCACCCTAATTACCATAACACCTTCCTCTATTCCTTCCTTCCCTCCTTCCCTCCCTACCTACCTCCTTCCTTCTTTCTTCCTTCCTTCCCTCCTTCTCTGTCTGTCTGTTTCTCTGTCTCTTTCTTTCTTTCTATATTGAAAGCCATACTTCAAATAATAAATGATTTATATTTATCCGAGTTGGACTTATTTTCAACTGAGCCAAAATTAAAGGCAGGTAGCAAAATTTATCCACAACATAGAGCATCTTCTTCATCTCATGCCAGCACTGTAATGCCCTTAATGATTTATATTTAATTTTTAATATAGTCACCTACCATGAGTAATTATATAAACTGCTCATAGTATTCTATTCTCTGTTATGTGGCTTTTCTGAAGACTGTGGTTTCTTGGGAGAGCTATTGGGAATTATTACCTTGCTGATAGATTTCTCTTCTGAAGGGATATCAAGCAAAAGTTTCTGGATAGTGCCTTTTCCCATGTACAAACAGACCAGAGTCAGGATCTGGGAGTTCTCTTTATTGATTTCTTCAGATTTTCAGAAACAAAGGTCCCTATGCAACTCATGAAAAGAAAAAGAGTCAGGAAAGTTAGGTCAACTGTCTCATTCTGAGTTACAGGCTCAGAGATTAGGTTAATTTATGATTAGTACCTTGAGACTAGACCTGTGATTTTATTGACATAGGGAACTCCTAGATGAGAAAATCTCTCTACTAATGTGAATCAACATCTCTGCAACTTATGGTGTTAGAGAGTTGCTTATAAGAGATTATGTGACTGGTTGATTTATACAGGGTCATTCAGCTGTATGTATCAGAGGAGGGATTTGAACCCTGAAGTTCCTGCTCAGAGGCTAGGTCTCTATCCACTATGCCAGGCTCTAACCCTATCACAAAAATCCAGAGTATCTTAAGGGACTTAGTGCAGTTTTAAGCTCATTAAAACTATAAAACCTTATTTATAGCTTTAGTGAGCTTAAAACTGATTAAAACCAAGCAAAGCTGCTGTATTTATTTTCCCATCCCTTTCACAATGCCTGTTATCTAGTAAGTGATATCTAAAAAGACTCCAGCAAACAAGCCCTAAGAAGTTCATCTTCCTGGGGGAACAATAAGACATGAATCACTGTACCCAATAGAACAAACAGTAGGAGGCAAAGCAGATTATGAGATAATGCATGGTAAGTGTTCCCAAAAGTCCAGCCACAGTAAGCATCAGTTTGTATTGTTTGCATTCACTTTTTTCTGCTAGAAACTTCTCAGCAACTCTGAAAGGTGGCTGATATGAATCAGGACCAATGTGGGCTTCCTACATCTCGTTGACACTTAAAGGCTTTATTGTGTGCAGGGGTTGGCATAAGAGGGGTAAGGAAGCAGCTGCATTAATTAGTCATAGTTGTGCCCTGTCTAATTATGATTTCAGCAGGTCATCAGAGTTAGGTGGCCACAGGCCTGCCAATGGTGCTGCTGATCATTGTCAATATAAATACTCTTTAGGTGATATCATTATACGGGCTATTGTTTTGGTAAGAAGGACCCATAACTTTAAGTATAGGATATAAGTGGATAAGAAAAGCTTTATAAGTCACAGCAAGTGAGACATTGGTTGACTCACACTAAAAATCTCTATAAACCAATGGGCTCTCCACAAATAATTTTCAGTCAGTGTACATAGTATACTGGCATAGTATACAAATATATTTCATATATTTCATACAGTTCTAGGATACAGGTTTGCAATATCTTACATACTAGGTTAGGCATCTGGTACCTGTGGCCTCAAGGCCACATTGGCTCTCTAGGTCCTCAAGTGTGGCTCTTTGACTGAATCCAAACTTCACAGAACAAATCCCCTTAATAAAAGAATTTGTTCTGTAAAACTTGGATTCAGTCAGAAGGTCCCACCCAAGAACCTAGAAGGCCACATGTGGCTGTGAGGAGAGAGGTTCCCCACACCTGTCCCAGATCATCACTGCAACAACATTGGAGATGATACACATGTTTTGCATTTTCAGAGTGGTCTGGGCTTTTCTCCACTTGTATGCTTATGATGATAATCTTTAGTCTAACAAGCAGACTGGACTGAAGAAAAATTCAAATACAAAGAAGTGAACATGGCTTACTCAATTTATACTGAAATGGTGGCTAGTTCAAAGATAGAATTACTCATGTCAAAAGAGGGAAAATATAGAACCTCTGTCTCTACACTTCTCCCATCTCCTTATATTTTCCAGTATAATAAAATATGAACTAGGAAAAACAATCTTTTTTGGCTGGGTCTAAGGGTGAAAGAACTAAAGTATTAAAAGTATTAAAGTTTCATAAGTATACTGGATAGTAACCAATTAATACAGGCATGAGAGAATTTTAGGTCTAAATTGACTCAACATTCTTGAACCATTTATTAGCCCCTATAGCTTGTTATAGGTACATCAAACAATTTGACACTCACACCAGGCCTTTTGCTTAGGTTCCAATGGGAACAGTATAATGAGATGGTGTCAGCTCTCAAGAAGCTCATTCTCTAATTGGGGAAGAAAACACACACACACACACACACACACACACACACACACACACACACACACATACACATGAGAATTTATCAGCAAGGTAGATAGAAAGACATAGAAGTCCTAAAAGATGCAGAAGTAGATGAGATGACAGTGCTATGGGGTCCTAGAGGACTGGGAAAAGCCAAAAATTAAAGCTGGAGGACCTTTGAGTACAATGGCAATTTCCATAGGAAGGTCTAGAGGCATAAGGGCATTCAATCATTAGAGGGATTTTGTGTGTGTGTGTGTGTTGTGTGTGTAGGGAGTATGACAGTACTGTAATAGCAGTAAAATTCCATTAGACCTCTTGTGATAGGACCAGGGTTCTCCTGCTTCCCTTTAACAGGAAATAGTTTTCCCTAAAATGCAGTGAAGCTGTCTCTGAGACTTGATTGATCCTTGCCTTACTTGATGCAACCTCCTGTTCATTTAAGGGCATAAGAAGTCCCTCATAGGTGGAATTATGGCCCCTACAATTTCTCAAGACCATGTCAATTGTTCTCTGATGACCAGATGAGGGAGGCCATATGCAGACAAGTTAAGTGTAACTAAATTCTTGTATATCCTTGCTGTGTTAGGGCAAAACTTCTTTTGCTAATTGTTCAATGACCTGCAAATGCCTGGGTTTGTCTAAGCATCACACCTTCATAATGTGCCCTAACATTCAGTATATTCAATAATTGGGAAAAGATGGTTTGGCCTCATGGCTCACATCGTAATTGAGTTTTGGGAAGTTCAGGGTGGAGTGGTGAAACGTTGGGACACTGAATGGCTCCTAGTCCAAAAAGCTCCCTCTAAGTGTGTGTAGAGATGAGACAAAGAATAGATTCCCAGTTGGGTCCAGTAGGTCCTAGAGGAGGCTGCCCAGAAGGGTAAAGAAACCCCAAGTCCAGCATTTCCTGGTTGCTGGATGTTCTTTGGTGATTGGACTGCCAACATAAGCAGAATGAAAGTGAACTGACCCCCAGAACAGTCAGCAATCATAGATAGAGATCTCAGCTTTCAGGGACTGTGCTGTGAAAGCCAAGAGGAATCTAATGACACTGGTGGCCATGCAGGTAAAGGGATCTCTCCTCAGGGGTGAGGTCTGCTAAGCTGATCTCCACCCTCCCCTCCAGGAACACACCCTATGGAGGCTCAAAATTCCCTCTGGAATCAGAGCTATGAAAGAGCAGAATGAGAGAAAGTGAGACAGAGACTGCTCCTTGAAGGGAGGGTGACTCCCTACCCTGAGGGAGCAGGGAATAAATGGGTACAACCTAGATCAAACTGACATTCCAGCTGAACATTCCCAAACACTCCAGCTGGAACATTAAATTACAATGCTTATAATTAAAGTAGGTTGTAGTTATCTTTATGGTTAAATATCAACAAGTTTATAGTTGGAAAATAATACATAAAAAGCATAAAAATTATCCATCTCTTGCCCATTAAAGCTTATATAAAGACTTTCTAAAAGCTGCTGTCCATTTTCTTCCTTATCTTCCTAAACTTTTGGCTTTCTTCATGTGACATCACCACTTCTCTTTGATAACTCATCCCAAATAAGCATCAGTGGTAAATAACAGTAACCAAGAAATAAAACAATTGCATTATGGGATTTTACATAGAAAAGTGACACTATTCCTTCAGCTCCAAGCACCTGTCCCCTTGCCTGAACTGCTAAATGAACTGAAAGGACTGTACCCTGAGGCCAAATCCCTATGGGTGATGAAAATCTGTCCAAACTCATTCCTCAGTGAGGAACAAACTTTCCCTTGGTCATACCCTCTCCATCCCAGTGATTCTAAACCCTCAGTGGTCATCATTCAAACCCCATTCTCTGAACCCAGCTGGCCAATACCTTATTCTCATTTCCCTCAACCCAACCTTCCCTTTTCCCTCATCATGTCCCACTCAATAGCTAGCCACCCTTTCTATTGTACTCTCTGGAAAGCCTTCTCCAAAAATGACAAACTTGCTTTCATCTTAAAACTCTCTTTCCTACTTCTTCATCTTGTGGCTCTCACTAAGACTTGGATTCCTTCTGATGAAATAGCATTCCTGGCCTCCCTTTTGTACTTTCACTCAGTTACTCCCCTTCTCCACCCTGCCCCTTCACCCCAGTTAGTCAAGGTGGGGAGTTGAAATACTCCTTGTTTCTCATTACCAGGTCCATTTTCTCCCTCTACTACCATTCCTCAGTAACCTCTCTTCTTTTGAAGCTCATGCAATCCTTATCTACTACACAATTAAAATTCTCGTGCCTGTTTTCTACTGTTCTCCAGGACACTTCTCTTCTGCCCTTGAAGAATTCTGTGCCTGAATGACAGTATTTATCTCCTCCTCAACTACTGTCCTCAAAAACTCTAATTTCCCAGTTCTCCAATTTACTGATACTCTCATCCATTCCACCTGAATCACACAAAAAGGTGATCATATCCTTTATCTTGCAAATATCCTTGTGTGTTCACTAACTCTGAAATTCTCTTATCTAAATCTTTTGTCTTCCACCTCTCCCCTTGCATTGCAATTCCAAACTGGTTCTTTATCCACATACCACTGTTAATCCTTTGTCTCCTCAATTCTTTCCCAGGCCATCACCTCTGCAGTAGTTACACTTTTCTCCCTTTCCCATTTTGATACCATGGTGAGCAAGTTTCTCTTCAATTTCTTGCCTCCTATCATATTGATGATCTTGCCCTACCAAGCCTCGGTGTTAGAATATTCCTTGGAGGAGAACCACAAAAACCTGGAGAGAAAAGAGTATCAGAGAGGAGAAGGTAGCTACAGAGAAGTCAAGAAGGATGAGAACTGAGAAAAGACCATTAGAATTGGCAATTAAGAAATCAACAATAACTTTGGAGAGAGTGCTTAGTTTTCAGTTGAATGATGAAGTTGGAAGCCAGACTGTAGACAGTTAAGAAGAGAGTGAGAGGAAAGGAAGTGGAGGCATCTATTGTAAATGACCTTCTCAAGGAGTTTAGCCAGAAAAGGCAGGAGAGATATGGAACATAGCTAATGGGTATCAATCAACTAAGTGAGGGTTTTTTGAGAATGGGGGAGGCAAGACATTTTTGTAGGATATAGGGAAGCAGTCAGTAGACAGGGAGAGATTGAAGATAAGTAAGAGGGAGAAGACAATGGAGGGGAGAATCTACTAGAGAACATAGAGTGGGATAAGATTACTTGTGCATGTAAAGATTTACCTTGGCTAGAAGAAAAATCATTTCTTCCATTTGACAGGGGTGAAGAAGGAGACAGTGGCAGAAGGCTTCTGGGTGATGTGAGATGAGGAGGGAGCTCTAAGTGAATGTGTTCAAGTTTTTGAATAAAATATGCAAGGTTCTCAGTGGAGAAAGTGGGGAAATGGAAGTCATGGGAGGTTTGAGGAGGGAAATAAAGGTTTAGTAGCACTGCTGAGTTGGATGGGAGAGTGAATTAAATAAGGTTGTATTAAAGGATTGCCTTGCATCAATGAGACCCAGCTGAGGTTATGTAACATAACCCAATCAGTGTGAATTTCTGATTTTCCCTCCTTCATTTAGCAGCATGTGCAGAGGATGGAGGGAGGTGTTACAAGGTTGAAGCTAAGCTGGTCACAATAGGTATGATTAGGGGGCAAGGGACTCAAAAGAAGAAGATAGTATATAGCTGAACTGGTTCACCAAGGGGTTAAGATGGGAAAAGGAGGAAAGTGTGTGGTTACTTCAGGGGTGATAACCTAAGAGAGAAACGAAGAGTTGAGGTATTGGAGGTCACAGTGTGGAGGAAGAGGAGGGTTTAGTATTAGAAGGCAGAATGAAAGGTGGAAATCCAATAGATTATGATCAGATAAAGGAATTTCAGAGATTATGAACATGGAGATGGTGTAGTTATGGGCAACGGAAAGATCAAGGGTATAACTATCTTTGTGTATAGCTGAAGAGGGTTGGAGGAATAAGTCATGGAAAATGAGTAAGTTGATGATGAAGTGGGGAGTTAGGGTGTTTGAGGGAGTATCTATCTATCTATATACATACATACATACATAAATACACAGATATACACACACACACATACATACATACTTACATATGTGTGTATGTATACTGAGGTCCTCTAGTATGAGAAGAGAACTTGGGGAGGAGAAAAAGATTGTGAGCTAGATATTGAATTCAATGAGGAAGGACATGAGTGTTCTGGAAGTCTGTTGACAACTACCAGGATTTGGTTTGGGTGATAAATGTGGACTGTGTGAATCTCAAAGAAGTGGTTACCTAGTGATAGCGGTAAGGAGAGAACTTGGACATAGCAATGGAGAGCAAAGAGTATTCCAACTTCCCTACCTTGACCAGTGAGGAGGATGGGGCGTGAATGGAACTGCAACCAGTGATGGAAAAGGAGCCATCTCTCAGTGAGAGACAGAAGATAGAAGGTATGAGAAAGGAAAATATTTAAGATGAAATTAAATTTGTTGCAGAAGGCACAGTGAAAGGGGTGAGTAGTTTTTGAAGGGTCAGTGGGATGAGGGGAATGAGAAAGGATTGGGCAGTGGGGGGTGATGGATAATATTTGGATGAGGACCTACATGGTTTCAGATTCACCTGGATTGGGGAGGGTATGATCTGAGGGGAGATTGTTAATCATTATGTGAAAAATTTAGATAGATTTTCAAAGTCAATAGTACTATAATCTCTGGTGGGAGTCATTTCAGAGTCTTAGACTGTTTAGTCAAGGCAGCTAGAATTTAGAGCAGAAGGAGGGGTGATACTTTCCTTCTTCCAAGGCAGGAGACCAGGATGGAAACTTGATGGAATGGCACCCTTTGACCTCATATCAATGGTAGGAGACTGGTAGGATGGAATGATGCTTTTTTACTTCCTCTGGAGGTTGAAGATCATCTGGGCATGATGGTAATGCACCCTTTTCACCACTTTCCTTGTTTCCTCTTCAGGGGCTGTGAACTGATTTGATGATACTGATGATACTCACAGTAATGTTGGTGGGAATATACTAGAATGGGGGCTCAAGAAATACTTTAGAAATATACCTTGTTGCCCCATGGGGTACCACTAGGAACCTGATAGTGATGAAGCTAGTTAGTTTTTCTCTTGGGGCCCAACTTGCCAATGAGAATGGAGATTGGTATAAAGATCTCCAGTGTCCAAGTGGAAAAATTTCTATGAATTGATGAAGTGAATGGAGGCAGAAAACAATATATACATCGACTACAAAAATGTAAAGGTAAAGATCAACCACCACAAAACAATCAAAGACAAATGTTGCAAAATTATAAACCAATAAGCTTGGTCTTCAAGAAGAAATGTGAAAAAAATACATTCTGTCACTCCTTTGCGGGTGGTGAGTCCATATGTTTGGGAAATTGCGTATAGCATCAGATTTTCCCCCCAATTGATAGTTTTGTTGTCTTTCTCTTTTTATTTCTTTCTTTCCTTTTTAAAAAGGCATATTTAAGGAATGGAAAATCTATTTTTCTTGAAAGAAGTTTTCTGATTGTCTAATAATCCTCACTGAGATTGAAATAGAGATTCTAAGTCTGAGAATGAAATTTTTTTAACAAGCAACATCAATTTCTTAAAGTAATTGAAAAAAATGTATAAAAGTGAAATAGCGGTTATAAGATTCATAGAAAATTAATTTTAAATTGCTCTATAGCTATAACTTAGCTATAACTTAATTACAGTTATAGTGTGGATGACCATCTTGCCATGTTTTTAAAAGAATGGAACTTAGATCAAATATGTGGGTTGATAAAATTACAAAATCCACAGTCTTTTATAATACTATTAATCTGAAACTTTAAAAAACAAAATTTTATTTCTAATTATCATGATAAAATTTTTCCAATGAATCTTATGATACATAAAATATGGTATAATATATGATACATATATATTTGTAAATAGAGAGTAAATATATTTTAAAACTTTAATTTAATTTACATTAAAATTTTAAGAATAAATATAACAAAAATATATGATATATAACATCTATGAAGTTGCTCCTTCACAGGGAAAAATAAACAATAAACAAAAAAGAAAAACCCACAAACATTTCAGAAATATTCCTATAGACAGAATTAGAGTCTGACAAATATTTTTGGCTTGTTCATGCTCTTTTTCTATTGTCTAACAGATCTGGATGAACTCTCAGTGTACCAGAGTGCAATTTAAATATTCAGAAATTTGTTTTTAGAGGAGGTGATATGTTCCAAATTAGTTCATTTTCCCAAATTGGGGTTAGAACTTAGGAACTATTTTCTCAAGGCTATTTATCTTTTAATTTGGAATTGCAATTTAAGCATTTCAAATAATAAAATTCAAGATTTTGTCTAGTTTGTGTAAAGAGCTTACATTCTTGCACATGCACCTTTAAGGCAAAGGTATACATTTTCAGATATAAAAACACATTCATAAAGGGCTTTAATATTTGAAAAATGTAAATATCATCCCATTTGATCCTTATAACAAACCTGGGAGGTAGGTGCCACAATGTATTCTCATTTTACAGATGGGGAAACTGAAGCAGACAGGATAAGTGATTTGTCTAAAGTCACACAACTAATTGTTGGTGGAATTGTGAACTGATTCAACCATTTTGGAGAGCAATTTGGAACTATGCCCAAAGGGCCATAAAAATGTGCATATCCTTTGATCCAGCAATATCAGTTCTAGGTCTGTATTCCAAAGAGATCATACAAATGGGAAAAGAACCCACATGTACAAAAATATTTATAGCAGCTCTTTTCATGGTGGCAAAGAACTAGAAATTGAGGGGATGCCTATTAATTGGCTGAACAAGTTGTGGTATATGAATGTAATAGAATACTATTGTGCTATAAGAAATGATTAGCAGGTGGACTTCAGAAAAACCTGGAAAGACTTATATGAATTCATGCCGACTGAGGGGAGCAGAACCAGCGGAACCCAGTTACAGCCACATGATACAACTTTGATAGACTTGGCTCTTCTGAGCAATGCAAAGATCTAACACAACTCCAAAAGACTCATGATGGAAAATGCTATCCATATCCAGAGAAAGAACTATGGAGTCTGAATGCAGATCAAAACAAAATATTTGTGTTCTTTCTTTTTTGTTTTGTTTTGTTTCTTCTTTCTTTTGGTTCATCCCATTGGTTATAATTCTTCCTTGCAACATGACTAATGTGAAAATATGTTTAATGTGAATGTATACATAGAGCCTATGTCACATTACATGCTATCTTGGGGAGGTGGGGAGAGAGGGAGAGAAAATTTGGAACTAAAAAGCTTGTGGAACTGAATGTTGTAAACAAAAAATAAATAAATAAATTTTAAAAAAGTCACTCAGCTAAAATTTGAGTTTCTTTCTCCAAGATTAACACTCTATCTGCTATGCTTCCTAGCTTGGTCACATTGTGGCCACAAATTTTATCTTAAATATAAATATATAAAATCATTGTTCAATATATTCCATAGTTTTACTCTGGTCAGTAAAAATATCCTTCCCTTTTTGAAGCAACACAAAAAGATACGAGTATGTTTCTTTTACCACATTGAAGGTAAGTATACTCAGCACAAGGTTTGAGGAACTCCTTTATTCAGTAATTTCCACTTCTGTGATAGTTGAGAGTGTCAGAAAAGAGTGTTTGTAAGAATGGATAAAAAAATATATTAACTCTCTTTACTTCCAAGTTTAACAGTCAATAAAATCTCTATAATGAAATTCAGTATGTAAAGTGTTTAAATTTTGTGCCCAAAGTAATTGCAAGTCTAGTTTAAAAATTTATTGTAGACTCAGGAATTTACTTTTTATTTTCAAAGCAATAAATCTTAGGAACAAGAGAGGGACTTTCTCTCTCTGCATTTTTCTATTCTTTCTTGCCTTCCTCTCTGCCTGCACAGATCAAAATGGAAGGGGAGAATTGACCACTGACATGAGTAATAAAATACAGATAATCTTTTGTTGATTTACACATACTTTTAACAGATAACAGAAAACGTGATGAGATTCAAGAGTCAAAATTCAAGAGTCAATAACAGCTTTGTTCTTGTTTTCCTCTGGAAGTCTGTCTGTCGATCAAAAAGAATTTTTAAAGTTTTTTTTTAAGTGCTGTCGTACCAATTCTTTCACGGATACTTAAAATATTAGGAATATAATCATACAGATACTGTAGTTGCCTGGAATTTACTTTAAAAGACCTGCCCTATGCAAAAGGAAAGACAAGGAGAAATTTATTTAAGGTATCCACTCAGTCCTCTACTGAAGCCCCACCACCCTGGATTCCTATGCTTGGAGCTCAAAGTTGATGAGAGTCAGAGTTCTAATGAGAAGCTAAAAATCAAACTGAAAGAAATAGAAGAGTGAGGAACACAGAATGAGTGGCATAATCACTGAAGACCTGAAGAGGTTTACCAGATCTTAAAGAGACATGCTTTTTGGTACAGACAACACAGTTCAGGCAAACCTTCCACAACAGTTAAAAAGGAGTGAATTAAAGAATTTCAGGCAGACTCTCTCAAAACAGTTCACTTAAGGTGATTAAACTGATCCACTCAGAGGATCCAACTTCAAAACATCTGCTGGGACCAAGTAATAATAACAGAAGAAAAAAGATGATCCTTCTCTGCAGTTAGCTGGATTTAAAATAAAACAGGGTTCAAAGTAATGGGAACTGGCTGACTCAAGAAAAATAAATAAACCAAAACAGGAATAAAAATTCTTAGTGACCTGTTTGAAAAAAAAACAAAAACAAAAACAAATAAGGGAAATCCAATGCCTTGGAGAGCTGTGGAGTTCTCACCCTGTCCTCATCTACTCACAATCCTTGTATCTCTAGCCAAGTTACCAGTTAGCTATTATTGTAAAATGGAACTGCAGCTTAAAATTTAGGGTATGCCAGTAAGGAAATTTTTATCACATTGGTTTCAAACCATGGCAGGGTGAGGCACCAGGTTAATTCTCATCAACTAAGTGGGATTTCCACAATTTCCAGGCAGTATATATAAGAGGAAATGAAAAAGTGAATATCAAAGGCCAGTAATACCATATTATAGACTGTTGCTAAGTATAGGATAGCAATGTTTCATAAAAGGAAAGGTAAACAGAATTCACAGTTCTCAGATATAGATTTCCAATATCTTACAGCCTAGTTCCTGACTGTCAGAAGGACACTCTGAGGATATACAAAAATATTTATAGCTTTTTTTGCAGTGACAAAGAATGGGAATCTGAGTTCCAACAACTGGGGAATGGCTGAACAAATTATGATACACATACCAACACAAAATACTATTTTGTCATAAAAAATCATGAAGGGGATTTTTTAAACAGAAACTTGGAAAGATTTGTATGAACTAGTATAGAGTGAAGGGACCAGGATAAATAATTTATGCAGTGATGACTGTAATCAGTGGAATGATCAACCATGATTCCAGAGGACTAATGATGAAATATGCTACTAACCTCCACATAGAGAAGTAAAAGATGTGTGTATACATAATATATAAATAGATATATACATATACATATATGTATACATATATACATCTATATAGATATACACACATATGCATATATCTCATGTTGCACTCTGATTATGCAAAATGTATTAATGTGTGTATATCTATATAATGTGTATAATACACACACACATATATAGATGCATATATCTATGTATACTCACATGCATATACCAGTTTCTAAGGTTGAACCATTTGACAGTGGCAAGGACTTTGGTGGCAAGAGCTTTCTTTTTTGGATCTTCAGTAACTGTGACTATAGCACCTGCAGGAGCCATTGTCAAGATGCATCTCCCCAGGGGTTGTTTTCCAGGGTGTTTCTATGGGCACTGGACTAAAAGCATTGATATTCCCAAGGCTCTTAGGTTCAGAGTCCTGAGGTATATTCATTGAGGTCTGAGGAAACATGGTGGTTAAGGTAGTGGTAGTGGTGGTGGTGGTTTTGCTCTCCTGGCACATGATAGCTTCTGCCTCTCCCTTAGGGTGCTTTGCTTCTTCATCTAGGCTGTCTAGCCTGCCATGCTTGTAGAAGTTGGGTAGCAGTTAGTGGGGATGGCTGGCCCCTTTTCTCCAGAAGGAGCTTCCCTAGATGGTGGCTATGAGGAGGTCTGGATTTGAAGCAGTACCAATGGTGAAGGTGGGGCTGGGGCTGCTGCCTCTTTTGGGGTTCCTCTGCCCATCTGCCTGATGGAGGCAGCCAAACAGCAGATGTTGCTAGTGGTTATTATTTCTCTATTCAGTCTTAGCTGTAGGGGGCTTGGCTGGAAACAGGTCATGTGGTTTGTGGGGCACTGCAGGGTCGTGACCCACATTTAAGAAAAACTGACTTAGGGGTTGCAAGTGGAAAAAACTTTAAGAAGTCCTGCTCCATATGGCCCTTCCACAAATAACATGACCCAGTGGGACAATAATGGACAAAAGTGGGATATCTTATAGACTAGCAATACAGGCTATAGGAGCTTTACCCAGTGATCAGGTATTGACTACACATCCTCTCAGGAAGTACTACTTTGTCTTCACTGTGAAGGATGTGCAAGGCAAAATATAGAAGAGTCAAGTGAAACTAACTAGGTTGCCTTGACTCATTGATCTATGGCTCCCAGATCAAGGGGGTCGGAGGTGTACTTTCTCATGTAACTGCATGGATTTGGAAGTGTTCCAGTTAAAGAGATTTGCTCAGACCTTTGGTCATCCTACCAGAAGGCTATAGCCTATGAATCAAGGGATACAAATACCATAGGATTCCTTCATTGGAGACAATCATGCAGGCTAGTTCCAGTGGTGGGTAAAACTAAAAGGAGGACCTTGGAGATGGGGAGATGGATTTGTGGCATATCCCTACTTGGTTGGTCATCCCAATGGGAAATTGGCAGATTCAGTGTATATGAAAGGTAGCATTGTCAATGCCTTAATTGAATTTGACATCTTTGGAATGTAGAGGAACATTAAGCTCATAAAGTGATTAGGCCATAGGTAATTATGGATGATTATATATATATGCATATATATACATACATATATATTTATATACACACATATATGTATATTTATATCACACACATGATCGAAAAAATTGAGAAAATTATGACTTTCATGATCAAGAAAATTGGTCACCCCCAGGCCAGCATAAGTAGTATAGTTCACATGACCACCCAGAACCAAAGCCTATCATGAAGAATGATGCTGGTTTCTTGGGGCATAGGGATGCCTTCATCAATGAGATATGGATTCTATAATTAACCATATCAGGAAAATTGCGATCAGTATACACAAAATATAGCCCCCAACATGAGGGACATCACCTTCACATATAACAGAAAAGGTATTGATTTGGAGCCAGAAAGAAGTTTTTGTTTCCAAATTTGTTAGAAATTATAGGAGGTTTAGCTATATTGTCTGGGGATGTATTTCTTATGCCTTAAGATGGAGACATGATACTGTAACTTGGACCAGATTCTAGTATTGGCTGTGAGATAGTTATTCACTGCCAGAACCAAAGTATTGATTGTGGAGGGCTTTGGCCGGATTCTGTTGCAATTTTTACCAAACACCAGTTGTTTACATGCAATCAGTGTAAGGCAGTACCTCAAAGACATTAGATAGGTTGAAATTTAACTATTTGGCACAGGAAAATAAGGTTGTAAAGGCAGAGGGAGGAAAATACAGTCATCCTCATGTAGTGCTATGCCTACTTAAATGGCCACATTTGGACAGTAGTCTGATTAGCCTTATGCTGATGTGGGACTCATGATTTGGGGAGGACAATGAACAGTGAGATAGGGAGAAAGAAGAGACTTGGTACTTCTCCAGCCTGGTGTGAACCTTATTTATGTGTGGGTTTCTTGTCATTGGGCTCAAGTTTACCTCTGTAAGTAATGAAGGAGAGAGGGCATGTGTGGCCAGGAAGATGTGCTCCACTTTCTTTCCGTGTATTTGAATGCCTATACAATGGTATCCCTCTATGGTAACGTACTCAATTGCTCATTCTCGCCAAATCCATTAAGTTATTTTCAGGTTGAATTCACTTGGATTTAGGTCTTTTTGTTTTGTTTTACTGATGCCTTTTGTTTTTATGTTAGTCATTTCTCTGCACTCTCTGAAAGTGAAATTCCCATTTTACAAAGAAAAATAGGCATGACCACCTGACAGAGCAGCTATTTCACATTTTCAGAAGCAGGGGTCCTCCACTTCAATATCAAAAGGAAGGAAGTGGATTTTCTCATCTATTTTCTGAATCCAAGACACAAAGGCATCTGGCTTTACTTTTATTGTTCTTTGATTTGCACATTTTTTCTTGATTAATTTATGCCAAATTCATTCATATGTTTTCCCATGCTGTTCAGAATTCTCTACATTTTTCATTTCTTGTGGCAAAATAATATGCCATCATATTCATGTTCCTTAATTTGCTTAGTCATTGCTCCAGAAATGAGATCTCTGAGTCAATGGAATTTTCCATCTTCTTAGCTTCCCTCCTGCCTCTGCTCCTTCTGCTCAGTCTTGGCTTTAACAAATAAACTCATTTCTAGTTCCTTTGTCTTAGATTTGAATGGTCCAACTGTTGAATCTCAGTCCTCCATAATCTATTTCTTCTGCCTTTAATAATGGTTTCAGGAGCTTAGGTTGTAGACAGCATTCTCTCTTTAAAAATCCAGTACCTCAGTTCATCCTTATTGGAATACTTAACGGATTAAATGATTTACTCATGGTCACACAGCAGGGATTAAAGTGGGGACTTAATTTTAAGCATTCTGACTTGGGGTTTTCCTATTCCTTTTGGCTGATCTTGCTTGAAACACTTCTACTTGACAGAATCTTTCATTTTAGTGGATGAGACGCAGGAGTGTTCCCTGAAAAACTCAACTATATAGAGGAATTTGTTGACAATAGAGTGGGTATTCCCTAGTCCATGGTGAAGACTTGAGTACAAATCCAATCTAGACACTTACTGGTTGTGTAACCATGGGCAAATCACTTAACCAATTGACTGCCTCATTTTCCTCATCTGTAAAGTGAGGATAATACTCATACTTAATTCCCAGGATTATTGTGAGGATTGAATGAGATAATATTATAATTTTCAAACTGTAAATATATATAAATGTTATCATTATTATTATTAAGAACTTGATTCTACATGGGGATATCACCTCTTCTACTTATACCATATGGTTATTGGAGTCCGTGGGTCTAGAATCCCACATACTTTGCCACATAACTTTCTGTCCCTGGGTAACTTACTTCATAGCACTGAACTTGCCCTCCCAGGTGAGCCTGCCCCCAAATCCTTACTCATTGGTAGTGGTAAACTGACAGACATATTCTGAAGCCAATGAAAATTAGAAAATTTCTTTAGTTTTGTAGCCCCTCATCTCAGATTGTAGACTGCCCCTTCCCTAGAGTTGTTACTATGGAGAGCTGATAGGCAGAGAACTCCCATGGATAGGCAGGAATTCTTTAAGAGCCCCAAGTTCTCATGGATTTTGCCTGAAAGACTTCCACACAGAAGAGAGGGGTGGGGCATGGGAGAAGCCTGGGAAGCAAAGCAGACAAATGAAAACTGGAAAAGAAAAACTGATCTGTGCTGTCTAAGACCCCTTCCTCCATTCCAAGAAGGTCTGGGTTGAGTGGAGCAGAGCACCAGACTGAACCTGAGGTGCTATTGGAATGGATGGGTTTCTCTTTACAGTGTTGGAGGAAACATTCACATTGATGAGATCACAAATGTATTTGAGTATTTGAGCCTTGGCTGCTCAGGGATGATTGTATCTATGGAGACCACAATCTCTGAAGTATTATTTCATCTAAAATTGTGTTTTAATGAAATCAACTTTTATGTTAGATAGAATAGTTCTTTACATGGAATAAAATAATTATGGAACACTAGATACAGAAAGGACATTAAAGATTATCTAGCTCTCTCTTCTCATTTTAAAGATGAAGAAATAGAGACCCTAAAAAGGGTCTTTGGTAAGGAGGTAGTTAAGAAGGTCATCCTTAAAGTATAGTAAGCATTGTAATATGATAGTAGTACCATCCTTACTGGGAGGTAAAAAAAGAAGTGATTTCTTTTAAAATAATAGAGGAATTTTATGGGTTAAGAGAAGCCCCAGAGGTAAGCCCAGAAGAATACATTAGCCTCATAAGTACAAATAGAGACTTCAGAAAAAAAGAAAGATTAGGCCATAAGGACTACAAGAGTGCATGAAAGAAATGAAGCAAGAGCTCAAAAATGAAATTATATTTCTTGAGGGAAAAATCATAATTACAGCAAACATGTTAATATATAAAAAGTGAAAAGCTTACTCAAAATAGTGGACACCCTGAAATATAGAATAAAGCAAAAAAAACTCAGTGATTCTATGTTTGTTGTTCAGTTTTTCAGTCATGTCTGATTCTTTGTGACTCCATTTGGGTTTTAAATAGACACGATTAAAAGATATTTTAGGCAAACTACGCTATGATTAAAAGCACTATACACAATGAAATAATACAAATATTGCAATTATACACATATGTATGTATTTATACACATATCCATATATATGTATATATATATACAGACACATATAGACATATGTATATATGTTATATGTAATGTATATTCACAGAATAACAACATTTAAGAAGAAATATATGGGAAACCAGTATTCATTGGGTACTTAAATATCTATCATTCAGAACTAGTTGAATTGAACCAATCAGTTATTCATCAATCAAGAAACATTTATTAGGGGCAGCTAGGTGGTGAAGTGAGTAGAGCACCGGCCCTGAAGTCAGGAGGATCTGAGTTCAAATCCGGCCTCAGACACTTGACACACTTACTAGCTGTGTGACCTTGGGCAAGTCACTTAACCCCAATTGCCCTGCCTTCCCCCCTGCAAAAAAAAATAAATAAGAATAAAAGAAAAGAAATGTTTATTTGTAATTACTATGTGCCAGACATTGTATAACAAAAACACAATTCGGAAATAATTTAAAGATATCAATGAAATTTTATAAAAGTTGGATATGATGGACTTCTCATGATTATATAACTGGAATAGAGAGAAATAGTCATGTTTCTCAGATTCACATGATGGTATATTTAAAACAATTAACCTTGGCTTAAGTTATAAAACAACTCATGGATAATTGCAAAAAGTCAAAGAAATAGTAGACATATCCTATACTAACCACAACATAATAAATATTACAACCAATGCAGGCAATTGGAAGGAAATGTTAAAACTTAAATGAAGGGTAAACAATACAATTTAACAAAATATATGGGATAAAGAACAAATCAGAGGTAAAATGAATATTTTTTTTCAAAGATAATGACAGTAAAGAGACAACACACAGAAACTTTTGAGATCCAGTCTAAGGTGATATTAGGGTAAATTTATGTTTAAAAACTTTCAATAATGAAAAAGAGAAAGAACAGATCAGTGATTAGATATACAACTTAAAAAAAACCCTAGAAAAGTAGCAAATAACCCATTCCCTCTCCCTCAAAAAACAGAAAAAAATGAAAATTGAAGAAGAGATAAGCAAAACAAAATACTGAGTTGATCAAAATGTCTGGGAGCTGAGTTTTGGAAAAAAAAGACAAACCATTATTTTAAAAAAATTATTTTATTATTTATTTAATGTTTTAGTTTTCAGCATTGATTTCCACAAGATTTGAGTTACAAATTTTCTCCCCATTTCTACCCTCCCCCCTACTCCAAGATGGCATATATTCTGATTGCCCCATTCCCCGTCAGCCCTCCTTTCTGTCATCCCACTCTGCCCCCCACAATCCCCTTTCCCCTTACTTTCTTGCAGGGCAGGAGAGATTTCTATGCCCTATTGCCTGTATATCTTATTTCCCAGTTGCGTGAAAAAACAACTTTTTTTTGAACATCCACTTTTAGAACCTTGAGTTCCAAATTCTCTCTCCTCTTCCCTCCCCTCCCACCCTCCCTAAGAAGGCAAGCAATTCAACATATGCCACTCACGTATCATTATGTAAAACACTTCCATGATATTCATGTTGTGAAAGACTAACTATATTTCCCTCCATCCTATTCTGTCCCCCTTTATTCAATTTTCTCCCTTGACCATGTCCCTTTTCAAAAATGTTTGCTTTTGATTACTTCCTCCCCCTATCTGCCCTCCCTTGTATCATCCCCCCTTTTTTATTCCCTTCCCCCTACTTTCCTGTGGGGTAAGATACCCAATTGAGTGTGTATGTTATTCCCCCTTCAAGTCAAATACAATGAGAGCAAGATTCAGTCATTCCCCCTCACCTGCCCCCTCTTCCTTTCCAATGAACTGCTTTTTCTTGCCTCTTTTATGTGAAATAATTTATCCCATTCTATCTCTCCTTTTATCCCTCTCTCAATATATTCCTCTCTTACCCCTTAATTTTATTTAATTTTTTGATATCATCCCTTCATATTCAACTAACCCTGTGCCCTCTGTCTCTATATATGTATATTCCTTTGAACTACCCTAATACTGAGAAAGGTCTCATGAATTACACACATCATCTTTCCATGGGAAGTATAAACATTCCTACATTTCCATGTAGGAATATAAACAAGACAGTTCAACTTTAGTAAGTCCCTTATGATTTCTCTTTCTTGTTTACCTTTTCATGCTTCTCTTGATTCTTGTGTTTGAAAGTTAAATTTTCTATTCAGCTCTGGTCTTTTCACTGAGAAAGCTTGAAAGTCCTCTATTTTATTGAAAATCCATATTTTGCCTTGGAGCATGATACTCAGTTTTGCTGGGTAGGTGATTCTTGGTTTTAATCCTAGCTCCATTGACCTCCTGAATATCATATTCCAAGCACTTAGATCCCTTAACATAGAAGCTGCTATATCTTGTGTTATCCTGATGGTGTTTCCACAGTACTCAAATTGTTTCTTTCTGGCTGCTTGCAGTATTTTCTCCTTGATCTGGGAGCTCTGGAATTTGGCAACAATATTCCTAGGAGTTTTCTTTTGGGGATCTATTTGAGGAGGTGATCTGTGGATTCTTTCAATTTCTATTTTACCCTCTGGTTCTAGAATATAAGGGAAGTTTTCCTTGATAGTTTCTTGAAAGATGATGTCTAGGCTTTTTTTTATCATGGCTTTCAGGTAGTCCAATAATTTTTAAATTATCTCTCCTGGATCTATTCTCCAGGTTAGTGGTTTTTCCAAGAATATATTTGACATTGTCTTCCACTTTTTCATTTCTTTCATTCTATTTTATAATATCTTGATTTCTCCTAAAGTCACTAGCTTCCACTTGCTCCAATCTAATTTTTAAGGTGGTGTTTTCTTCAGTGGCCTTTTGGACTTCCTTTTCCATTTGGCTAATTTTGCCTTTCAAGGCATTCGTCTCCTCATTGACTTTTTGGAACTCTTTTGCCATTTGAGTTAGTCTATTTTTTAAGGTGTTATTTTCTTCAGTATTTTTGGTTCTCCTTTAGCAAGTCATTGACTTATTTTTCATGGTTTTATCACATCTCTCTCATTTCTCTTCCCAATTTTCCTCTATTTCTCTTACTTGCTTTTCCAAATCCTTTTTGAGCTCTTCCAAGGCCTGAGACCAATTCATATTTTTCTTGGAGGCTTGTGATGTAGGCTCTTTGACTTTGTTGACTTCTTCTGGCTATATGTTTTGATCTTCTTTGTCACCAAAAAAAGATTCTAGAGTTTGAGTCTGAGTCTGAGGCTGTGTCCTTTTTTTCTGCCTCGCCATGTTCCCAGCCAACTACTTGTCCTTTGAGCTTTTTGTCAGGGTATGACTGTTTGTAGAGTGCAGAGTGCTTTGTGCCATGCTTTAGGGGCTGCACTGCTGTTTTCAGAGCTACTTCTACTCCCCTGTCACTGCAAGTTCTGCCACAGCAGCATTCCTCCTCCCCCAAGAACTGCCAACCAGGATCCTGACTCAGATTCAAGCAGGGCAAAGCAAGCCCTGCACTCCTGCTCTGGTCTGCCACTTGATTCCTCCCACTGTGTGAGCCAGGTTCCCTGGAAGCAGCTGATGCTGGAGCTCTGGAGACAGTTGCAGGAGCTTCCTGTTGCTGCTGTCACCACCACATACCATCTCCACCACCCCCAGGGTTGGGGCTGGACTGCTTTCTAACCTAATCTAGCAGTTTTCCCACTAACCTGCTCTTTGGTCTTTGGTGTTTGTGGGTTGAGAAGTCTGGTAACTGCCAAAGTGCAATGATTCATAGCCCTAAGGCCTGTTCCAGGCTGACTCCTGGTCTGGTCTTTCCTGGCATGGCCCACACTGGGCTGCGCTACACTCTGAGCACTGGGGATAGATCCTTCCCAGGAAGCATCCAAGCTGTCCTGGGCTGGAGACCTGCTTCCCTCTGCTATTTCATGGGTTCCACAGCTCTAGAATTTGTTCAGAGCCATTTTTTGCAGGTGTTTGGTGGGATTTGGGGGAGAGCTTAAGGAAGTCCCTGGTTTCCCACTGCGATCTTGGCTCCAATCCCCCATTATTTTTTTTAAGAGGAAGAAATCCAAAATCCAAAATAAAAAAAGAAAATTCAGAACTGATAATGAAATAAAGGAAATTGTTAGAAATGGTTATGCCCATTTAGGCCAAACCCCCAACAATTTCACTAATATTGATAAAAAAAGCCCTTGTTCACAGAACAGGAGCAAGAGAATTTAAATAACCCAATTCTAGAAAAAGAAATTGAGTGAGCAATTGATAAACTTGCAAAGATAAGGTTGAAAAAACCAAACTTCTGGAATTAATGTATTTATAAGTGAAAATTTCATTTTTTTTTAAATAGAGAAAGATGGCATTTTACCAAACTACTTATACAAAACTACTATATTTTGATACCTAAACCAGGGAGAAATGAGGGAGGAAAAGAAAGTCATAAGTCATTTTCTTTAATGAATATTAATGTTAAAGTAGTAAATAAAATATTAGCAAAGAGGCAATGAGGACATATTTAAAAGATTGTTATGTATAACTAGATTGGAGTTATAACATGATTTCAGGGTTGTTTTACCATTAGAAAAATTATAAACATAATAAATCATCTTAGTAACAAAAGCAATAAAAATCACATTATTATATTAATAAATGCAGAAGAGGGTCTTGACAAAATACAATACCCGTATTTAGGTTATATATTCATTTGTGGCTCATTGCAGTATATGATTTGAAATGATGTACCAAATCTAATTTGTACAAAGCTGATGCTTAGTTTTCCTAGCATTTTTGTTTTAGCAATGTGTTATTTGTCCTGATTGGCTGTACTTATTGGTTATAAAAGAGAATTTCTATTTGATTGATGTATTGGGATTGGGGTATTGGTGGGTAATAAAAAAAAGAAATTAAAGAAAAGAGCTTCAGTGAAACTCTAAAAAAATGCACAGAAGAGAGCAAAAGAAGTTCAAAAGGGATCATGGACAGGGAGGGCAATTTTGTTAGTATGTTAAATTAATATACTATTTTATAAATAAAAATACTTATGCAGCAGCTAACATTTCCATGTAAAATCCTCTTTTATGCTTTTTTGTTTATTGAAATTTTTATGTTTATTAACAATTTTAAGTTCATAATAAAAAAAAATTTAAAAAGGAAAAAAAATCAGAATCACCTTGGGTAGATTTCCCTTTTTCATTTGAGTTAGAGGAGCTGGAAAATTAGATTGCATTTCTATCAGGAAAGAGAGAGAGAGAGAGAAAGAGAGAAGAGAGAGAGAGAGAAAGACAGAGAGAGAAAGAGAGAGAGAGAGAGGACAAATTCAAATCAGCCCTTTTTTGAGACAGTTAAAACTGGTCAATAACACAGAGAGCTTCCTGTGTCATGGGCTGTCATGGCAAATTGGAGCTGACAACTGGAAACTGTTCACATAGATTTCCTATTTTTTCGTTTAAGTAGGCTGTATTAAATCACACCAAAAGGGCTGACATCCTTAAAATCCATGCTATTATATCATATCCAATATTGTAAAAATTCTCCTGCTTTTCAAATCTCAAAGTCACTTGACACAGAATCTTGGTAGCTTTATCAGACTTGAGCTGTGTTTCACACACACATATGTGTCCACCTCCTTAGTCAGCTCTCAATTATCCTTGAGATCACTTTAAAAATTGTATCCACAAATAATCCCCACCCTCATTTTTGTCATTAGTTCAACTCTTGCCACTACCAATTACCAGAAATACAAACAAGTTGCAAAATTGACCTGCTTTCTCTATTTTGCTGAGTCTTTGGGTCAGGTATTAAGTATTCAGAGAACAAAGGACATGGACAGTCTGTAGGCTAGTTGAAAGTTTTCTCTGAATGAAGTAAAACAATTTCAATGAAAATATTATAGGCACCCCTCATTTCTCAAAGCAGACATTTTGAAAAGTTAGGTATAAAGTGAAATGACAGACCCGCATCATTTCAATACTGGAAAACACCTTACAGACCTTCAGTTCCAAGCCATACCTTAACAGACACTCCCTTTAGCATTTTGGACATGTGGCAGTCCCTCCTCTGCTTGAGGATCTTCAAGGATAGGCATTCAACTAACCTTTTAACCAGGTATGTGAGCATTTACAAACCTTAGATATCAATCAAAGATACAAGTTAGGGCCTGATTTATTATTTTGTTGACTGTTTAAAGATAAGAAAGTGATAGAGAAAATGTTAATCTTGTAAGTTAAACTTAAAAATGTGTCATGTATACATTTTCTTTTTTAAATTTAAATTTATTTTCTTTTTAATTTTTTGAATAAAACAATCATTTCTATAAAATAGTGTAATAAAAATAGATGACTGCACATGAAACTGCAAATCTATTATGTACAACTTGCTATTCCTTTTAAATTCATAATAAAGTTATCATGGAAATTTCTTTTTCCCTCTTTTTTTCTTCCCTCCCTCCCACCTTAGACATGGCTACCATTAGACACAAATATGTATATATGTTCATATAGACATATATGTAAAATCGTTTTATACATACTTCTGTTAGTTCTTTCTTTGGATGCAGATTTTTCCTTTGTAGTTAATTTGGGTATATGCGTACATTTTCAAGAGCCAGTTGTACATTTACCAGCATGCTATTGCACTAAAACAATCAGCATATTATACTTTTGGACAGAACCAATGGTGAAGATGATTTTTCTTGTTTTCTAAATGTATCTTGAATTCAATTGCTCCCTCTAGGACAAAATAGAACAAGTATAATATGGTAATAATAAGCATCATTTATATAGTGCTATAAGATTTGAAAAGCACTTTACACTTATTATCACATTTTGTCCTCACAATGACTTGGGGAAGTAGATACTAATATTATTCCTTATAAAAAATGTGGAAATGGAGATTGATTAAGTGACTAGTCTAAGGTCACACAGCTAGAACATATATGAGGCAGGATCTGAACTTGGATCTTCTTGACTTTAAGCCTATCTCTTTTTGCTCTGGGCTACATAGCTGCCTAATATGTGAAGTCGTCTTTTTCATTCACTCATGTTATAAAATTGGAGATTGAATCCTGTTTTGGTGGGGGTGGGGTGCGGGGAGAAAACTCAAGTGATTTAATGTGGCAAATGTTGGGGAGGAAAGACTTATTGTTATGGGTCTCATGGAATGCTGGGAATCATATAGTAATATTAGTCCTTTGTTTTGTTGGGATTTGTTTCCACCAGCAGATTATGTTAGATAACTCAATAATTCTGTATGGTCTCTTAAAAAAACCCAAAGGTTCAAAACCCAAGGAAGGAGAAAGACTTGGTTTCTTCTTTGGCTGGCTTTTGCCTGAATTGGATTGGATGGTAGGATAGTAGTAGAAACAAAATGTTGCCCCTTGCTAAATTATAGCTCTAACCATTTCAAGTTACTGGACAATTGGGAGAGACATAGGTAAGGTGGTAACACTAGGACCAGAACTGATTTGGGTTGGTCAAAAATAAAGTAATAATTCTCTACTTTACAAATGTATAAAATATTGAATGTAATTATAATGAAGCATTATTATGTCTTATTTTCACGATCATTTTGGTATATTCTAGGAATTCTTCCATTTCTTATCATCAAGTCCCTATGTGTATGATGTACAAGGCATATTCATCTACCCAATGATTTGATTCAACTAGATGCCTTGTGGAGCATCTAGGTGGCACAGTGGTTTGACTGCTGGGCCTGGAGTCAGGAAGACTCATTTTTGTGAATTCAAATATGGCCTCTGAAACTTACTAGCCATGTGACCCAGGGCAAATCACTTAATCCCGTTTTCTGCAGATGCTCATCTGTAAAAGGAGCTGGAGAAGGAAATGGCAAACCACTCCAGTTTCTTTGCCAAGAAAACCCCAAATAGGTTTAGGAAGAATCAGACATGACTGAAACAATTGAACAACAAATAGCAAAAGATGCTCTGGGGGTAAATCTTTCATACTCCACAGTTCTAGTAGAGTAGTAAAAAAGCCTGAGTGTGGATTCTAGCTCTGCGATTTCATATCTGTATGACTTTGGAGAAGTCTCTCATTGGGCTTCAGGTTCCCTCACCTGAGTAATGAAGCAATTGGACTAAATGATCTTTAAGGTCTCTTTCAGCTCTTAAAATTCTTTGATTTTGTGAAAATCAGGACTAGCATTAGAAAGTGTCAGAGGAAGCATAAAAATACCACTGGAAACAAGGAACATTGGCTTTATTTTGTTTGAAGACAGAACGGCAGAAGGAACGATAAGAGAAAAAAAGAAAATCCAGAAAACATAACAACTCAAAGATTTGAAAGAAAAATGAATGAGATTTATAGCTCTGCAGAACAGTGCAAGGAGGGGGCACTACAGGAGCTCCTGGGGTTCCAGAAGAAAGAAATCTGACATCTTTATTTCAGGAAATTGTACAAGAAAAACTCTCAAAGTTATGGAATACCAATGATACAGTCTAATTAGATACTATATATATAATTATATATTATATTACATATATAATATGTATTTTATATTTATCTATACACTCCAAGTCTGTATACTCCAAAAGGAGAAAAGGCAAAAAAAGTCAAAAAAAGTCAAAAAAGGCAAAAGCCAACTCATCATCATCAAACTTCAAAGAAGGTGCGAAGGGTCATACGATTAGAAGAGAAGATGCTACTGTGTTCTGAGCTCACATCCTTGCCTGTCTTGCAAGGTTATTGACGAGGTATTCTGAAAGAAACCACAGGTAAGGTGTAGAGAGTGAAGAACTATTTGTTGAATGGCAATCACTCCCTTCTTCATCCCCTCCCATTCATACGTTATGGGAGTGGGACCACCTGAGCATGTGGTATCTGAAAGGGGCATCTAATTGGCATCACTTCAATAAGTTTCCATTCTCAACACCTTTACACCTCAGTAGAAGGCCTCGGCCCTTTTTCTACTCCTTAGCTGGGGTTTGGCCTTACCTATCCCATTACTGCAAAAGGTGAAACAGTACCCAGAGACATCTGCATGGTGGATGGAATGGTGAAGGTGGAAGAGATAGGACTGTAGTTGGAGAAAGGTAACACCTTCCTTAATTCTTGCCATTTTGGGATACCTGAAGAAGTCATCAACTGCCTAAACAGCACTTAGCAAAAATAACCAGTTAAACTAGAAATCTGTCAGATGCTTGACAAGGGTGAACTCATCCTGTACTAACCCTGACACACCCCTCCATCCCACTTCAAGCTAGTATCTGAAGATATTTGCCTCCACACATTTTTCTTCTCCCCCTACAACTGAGCATACTTTTTCTGTCTTTTGTTCTGGGTACAGAAATTCCTAAATATGGTTCTGGAAGATGGACAACCTGTGATCATGAAATATAATACAACCTGTAAGAAGATTTCCAGCAAACTGGGTTGTTTCTATAGCTGAGGATCTATGGAAGAATATGGACAAGAATTATCCAAGCTAAGAAGGCATAGGGAGGAGTTTTGTTTTGTGCTAGTGGAGGAAGTACACATATTATTAAGATTCACTGACATGTAGAAAGCACAAATAAAGGAACAAACATGAGGATGGAGAGTGGAGATAGTGAGCAATCTGAGAATGAATTTCCCATTTTAGGCAAGGGAGGTTTGATTTTTAGTAAATTGTAGTAAATATGATAGAGTTAGTAGTATGAAATAGAAACCATGCTTAGGATATTTTGCTAAGTTTGGGTAAAAGAATCATTTAAAAATACTTAAAGAAAGCACAGTCTAGTGGGAAAGAACATGAGATTTGAAGTCTGAGTCCTGTGTGAGGAGTCTGTGCCTTATCAGCTATATGACCTTGGGCAAGTAATCTGACTCTTAGGAGTCTCATTTTCCTCACCTGTAAAATCAGGGTGGTGGACAAGATATGATGTCTAAGGTCTATTTCAGCTCTAAACTTTATAAGTCATTCAGGTTTTTATACTTCTTCCTCAGAATATACTAAGATGAACTCAGGTCTTCAGACTCTGTGGCATAGTACACTTTCTTACAGAATTTTGGATTTAGGCAAAAAATGTTCTCTATCTGTTTTTCTCCATCTCTCTTGACACTTCCTACCCCTCATCCCTTTCTTTCCCAAGTTATGTATAAGCAGATCATGCCTCAAGCTAGTGAGGTGCTGTGAAAACAGGACCAGTTTGAAACTCAGAAGCTGTGAAGTCAAGGTTCTGCTTCACAATTAACCACTTGTGTAAACTTAAGTCATTGGATTTTTTTTTTTACACTAAATGTTCATTTGTGCTACTAGAAATGGGAAACATCCAGGAATCCACATCCACAGTGAGACCTTTCAGCTTAATGGAATTGAGAGGATCATGATCAGGTTGGCTATAGGGAGATGAATTTTCCAGGCACAGCAAACAATTTTAAAGAGCATGGAGAAGTTAAAGACAAAAGGAACATCCACACTGACAAAACTAAAGATCCTTGAAGTATTTAATAATAATGATAAGAGTTAACATTTATATAGTGCTTGCTATGTGCTAGGCACTGTACTAAGTGCTTTATAAATATTATCCCATTTGATCCTCGTATCATGGCTGGGTGGTAATTACTATTATCACCCCCATTTTACAGATGAGGAAATGGAGGCAAATAAAAGTTAAGTGACTTATCCAGGGTCACAGTGCTAGTAAAGTTTCTGAGGCCAGATTTGAAGTCTGGTCTTCCTGACTCTGGGCCTGGCACTTTATCCACTAGGCTAAGCTGGCCTCCCTAGCTATAATTTAAGATGATATTAGATTTGGAGTATGAGGATATGGTACTATTCCAGGCTCTCAGACTTAGTGTCTATGTGACCCTGGGCAAGTAATTTACCTTCTCTGGGCCTCAGTTTCCTCAGCTGTAGAATCGGTTGGTAGAAAAGATGATGTTTAAAGTCCTTCCCATCTCTAAATCCTATAAGTCCTTCAACTTTCAGAATATATCTAGGCTAATACTTTTTATATTTCATAACTTGGTATAGGTTAGGTATTTTAAAACAAAATTAATATTTTATAACTAATATATCTCGACATATTGTTTCTATTTAGAACTCTTCAGAGTTAAATTTCCTTTCAAAAGAGAATTATATGGTTTGAATAATGGTAAGCTTTTTCTGAAAGTTCTTTTAGGTAGGAAATCTGTGAAATGCTATGGACCCAATTTGTCTGGAAAGAAAAATTTTATCCATTAATTTATAAGGAATATTTTGAGTTCCCATAATGCGTGAGGTAACTTACTCAGTAACTTACTAACACTAGAGATATTTCATTGGAATAGTTGATGGAGCTTACACTAAAGTTCTACTCCGATGACTCACTGTTGGGTGCAAGTGAACGTACATTCTTAAAGGCTATGTCAGTGGAATAAAACTTTGGTTAGTCTTCAAAATCTGAAAAGGCTCTGAGTAGAATCTTAGGGATGGACAGTGTGTCTTTTGTTGGAAGGCTAAATTCAGAAAGGCTCGTCATCTGATTGGCCACAGGGTGATGACACTATCTGTGGGACTTTCCATACCTCAGGTTGCTCGTCTGTAAAATGAATGTATTGGGATAGAGGACCTGAGGACCCAAGGACCTGTCCAGCTCTAAATCAATGAACCTATTAACTATTTAACCAAGATATTCTTAGAAACCTATAAAGACATTCACTGGGATCCACAGTTTTACAGTGGATCCATGCCTATGAGATCTCCGGTCATCAAATATTTTGATTTTGATAGAGAATGGATTGCTTGAGCGGCCCTCGTACAAGATACTGTTTGTCAAGATTAAAGAGGTTAGTTTAATAGACAAATGACTCAATCCAACTCTAAATTATGCATATTGATTTTAAGTGAAGCTATATGTAGTCAAATACAGAATTAATAACAATAGCTCCCATTCATAAAGTACTTTGAGGACTGCAAAGCATCTGCTTCACAAGAACCCCATGAGATTCTGTTATTATTCCTATTCTGCAAAAGGAAAATGAGGCTCAGAAAGGTTAAAGTACTTGCCCAGGATGAGACAGCCAGTAAGGGACTAGATTAGAATCTAGTCCTTCTGACTAGAAAATTCAGGGAATTTTCCATTCTATCATATTGTTTCTTCATAAAGAAATATATTCTTGGGCCTTTCTCCCCTTTAATGTTCTTTTCTGTCGGGACCAATTTAATGGTGACAATTTTCCGTCATAAGAAATGATTACTTGCCTTTCTGGATTATCGATAATTAAGATAATCTTTTTGATGGTTTGCATTTTACTGGGTGATGGAACATCAGGAAGATTTGATCAATTCCTATGTCAGTAGTGGGATCCTGCGTGAGCCAAAATCACCCTGCCCAAGAATTACCACTGGATAGTTTTGTAAATACTCTCAAGCATGAGTGGTACTACCAGAAGGTTTATTGGCTTGGACTTTGTTTATATCCCTGCAAAAGTTAGATAAATCCCTGAATTTCCTACTTCCTATGACTTGGAAGTCTTGGTCATTCAGTATGATGAATATGCTATTGCCACATAATCATTAAGATTCATAATCCTCTGCAAGGCTATCTATATTACTGAAGTAGAATGTGAAACAGCAGGATAAAAGCAAAATCTCCTTTTAGCAGGGCATGCCCTCAGCTTTAAATTTTTGACAAGTACTCTAACAGTAAGAAACCAACTACATCAGTAATGTAGAGCTAATAGAAAAAAATGAGACATTCACACACACACACACACACACACACACCACACATACACACACTTTTGTTAAAACCACAAGAACTGAATAGCAGAGGGAATTGGAAAATTTTCTTGTAGGGCATTAACAACCAACAAAAATTAATTCATGGGCATTTATTCCTTTGTAACATGGTGAGTCTGTCTCTCTACTCAACCCCAGTGCAGAGGGATGCAGTGAACTTAAACATGAGTTGACGTGGCCCCTGTGGGTTCTCTCTCTATTCGCAAGTAGATTGTTTTTGTGGAGAAATTGCTCTGACCCACACTTGCTCTGCTATGTAGGTCCAGTAGGGAGTGAAGTCAAGATGTCTGGAAGGGGTGAGTATTGAATCTGCATTTTATGTACAGGGGTATGCTGCTCTAATGCTGCTTTGGGAATGGCATAAAAAGCCACCCAGTTGGCAACAACAGTTGCTCTCAGAGGAGAAAAGGTAGTGAAGGTTTTCTTTTTGCAGGCTAGTAAGAGGTATTGTTATTCATGTTAATCTTACTGACAGAGTTGGCTGGATTCTCCAGGAAGTTTCCTGTATATGAAAACTTATTTCAAACAGCTTTGAGTGTATATTTTGGATTGGGAAAATTAGAGTATATCTGATGATTGGAGACCAGGTCCCAGGAATTACTAATCACTGCCTTCACCACCAGGCAGGACCAAGGACTAAGTATTTGACCTACTACCTCAAGTTACTCTATGCCCTTCCATCCCTCTGACATCATCTTTTGCTCAGGGTTTTATAATTAAATCAACATTTTGAATTCTGTTGTGGAGGGCCCACCAATCTACTGTCTGATGGCCTGAGTCAGACTTCCTGCAATTCTGAGTTATGGAATGCCTAGACTGAAGCTACCTTCTCTGTCCACCATATCCTGCTCTCCCATACCCAACTATGTTAGCCTATCCCTTTGCTATCCTTATACTACTGAATTCTATCCTTCCATTGAACCTTATGACATCCTTGTTATATTTTTAATAAATGGCTTTTCATATTAGACTAGTCTTCTCTTCTGGGAATTATTTTATGTATATTTTATTTAGTTTTCAATATAAATTGTTGCTCTCCCTTCCTCCCTCTCTACCATTCTCCTTCCCCTTCCCATAGAATGCTTCTTCAAGGTGGAGCCTGCTTAGCTTTTGTCTTTTTATCCTCAGCATCTAGAAGTGTGCTGCCACATAGTTGTTGCTGTTTGTCCTTAGTTCTCGAAAAAGACCATGACATCAAAGGGGTGATGCCATGACATGCAAATGAATTGGATTTAAGTGAGAGAGGGCTGTGCAAAGTCACCATCCTTACTTTCTCTTCTGGAGCCATCTGGATGGAGTGGCAAGATATAGATCAGTAGTTCCTTATTAAATGTCTTTTGAATTGAAATTGTAAATTTTAAAGCCCTCCATGTGATTGAGCTCTTATCATCAAAGCCATAACTAGGTTCAGGTGATTGGGACTTTTACCTCGTGCCAACATCTGGGGAACATGCATCTTCCTCATGGTGAACCTCTGTCCCCATTAACTCCATGCCTTATGGTTCCTAAGAGATCCTGAGGGCCTTTGCCCTCTCCTGGGGTTGTCCTTTCCCCACCGTAACATCCTCTTTTTCCTGTCTTTTCTTTGAGAGTGAAGATTAGGCTAGACTCTCGGGGTGATATAAGTTTCTTGGGAACAAGTATTATTTCTTTCATTTAATTTGTATACCCAGCACCAAGCACAGTGCCTGGCATATAGCAGGTGCTTGATAAATACTTATTTGTTATTTTATTTTTTCTTCATTACATAGTAATTTATGGCCATGCTTTTTTTTAGGATGGGAATATATTTATTTTATTTAAAAATTTTTTTCTTTTAAATTTATTAATTTATTTTTAGTTTACAACATTCAGTTCCTCAAGTTTTTGAGTTTCAAATCTCCCCTTTCTTCCCCCCTCCCCACCCAAGATGGCATGCAATCTGATATAAGCTCTACATATACCTTCACACTAAAGATATTTTCACAATAGTCAAGTTGTAAAGAAGAATTATAACCAATGAAATGAATCATGAGAAAGAAGAAACAAAAACAAAAACACAAAAAAGAGCAAATAGTTTGCTTCGATCTAATTCAGACTCTGTAATTCTTTCTCTGGATGTGAATCATTTTTTCTAACATCAGTCTTTTGGAGCTGTCTTAGAACCTTGTGTTGCTGAGAAGAGACAAGTCTATCAAAGTTAGTCATCACAGATACAATGTGTCCGTAATTGTGTATGATGTTCTCCAGGTTCTGCTCTCCTCACTCAGCATCAGTTCATGTATGTCTTTCCAGGTTATTATGAAGTCCATCTGCTCCTCATTTCTTATAAAACAATAGTATTCCATTACATCCATATACCACAACTTGTTTAGCCTTTCCCCAATTGATGGGCATCTCTTTGATTTCCAATTCTTTGCTGCCACAAAAAGAGCTGTTATAAATATTTTTGTACATACAGGTCCCTTTCCCACTTGTGTGATCTCTTTGGGATACAGCCCTAGAAGTGGTATTGCTGGGTCAAAGGGTATGAACATTTTTATAGCCCTTTGGGCACAGTTACAAATTGCTCTCCAGAATGGTTGGATCAGTTCACAACTTCACTAACAATGCATTAGTGTGCCAATTTCCCCACATCTTCTCCAACCTTTATAATTTTCTTGTTTTGTCATGTTAGCCAATCTGACAAGTGAGATGTGGTACCTAAGACTTGTTTTGATTTGCATTTCTCTAATCAATAGCGATTTAAAGCATTTTTTTCATATAACTATAGATATCTTTGATTTTTCCTCTGAAAACTGCCTGTTCATATCCTTTGACTATTTATCAACTAGGGAATGACTTGTATTCTTATAAATTTGACTCAGTTCTCTGTTTGTTTTAGAACTCATTGGCCATACAAACCCAAGTAGTAGACAGGATTTAGTCCCCAGGCTGTAGTTTGCTGATCCCTGAAGAATCTAGAGAAAAACACCTTATTGCCAGAGGTACTTTTTTGGTCAGAGAACAACATGTAGATATTCAATAGAAGATCTCTTTCATAGCATACTGAGGACAGGGCAGGTTTCCTTTTTTGTGTTTATATCCTTAATACTTAGCACAATAACCAGCAAAGAGTAAGTGCTTAGCAAATACTCCTTGATTAATCGTCCTTTTCGTTCTTCTGTGCCCATCTGAATTCGCAAAGTGTCAGAATTCCTAGTCATGGTTCCATACTTGGTCTAGAGTGGAAATAAAACCGTAGAGAAAAAAAAAACATTTTATCTATAAAATGGGAGATGGCTATATGGGGCCTCTAGGAAATGAGAGGGAAAATGTCTCTTGGCTTACAAAGATAGAAAAAAAATCATAGAGAAGAGTTCTAGGAACTTAGGAAACTATTGAGAACATGCCTTGGCCTAAAGAGGAAGAAAAATGATAGAAAATAAACCTACTCAAAGAGAAAACAGCTAGAAAACTAAAAAGGAAACACTTTGGTCAGAACTGTGATGAAGGCAATATGTCTTTGGGATATGGTGCCAACATTTAGAGATGTGAAACTCCTTTTTGGAAAGATCTATTTTTTTTCCTACAGCATTACAGATATTAGAGCCAAAAGGAGCTTTAGACATCATTTAGGGATATAAGAGCTTTGTTCTTCAAAACTCCACTTCAGCTTGTTATGATAGATAATTTGATCCATAAAGGCAATATAGATTTCATGATGATATATGTCTTTGGGAAAGCAGAGACCAGTTATGCCCTAGTCAGGACTTTAGAGAGATTTGAAAATTAATAGAGGTTAACTAATTGAGAGGTCCACTTTCTTATAAATGAGTTCAAATGGTGTCTATTCCTTTCAATCTGACTCCCATATTTTATACATTTAGCAATAAGAGCCACTGCCATGCTGAACCCAGGATGGCTGGGGCTCTTGCCCTCTCCCTCTATTTTGAGGGACTTCTCCTAGCTCTGGACCCATGCATGTATACATGCATGGACTGGGTTCAGTCCTGCAGGAGTCTGGCCTCCAAAGTGAGAGTTTAGGATCTTTATGATTCCCTCTAGTCCTCCCAGGAAAATTACATAAACTCAGCTTTGGCCTATTTTCAGTCTCCCCCAAAGGGGGAAGCAGAAAGGGACAATGCAAATGAGGCATTGGATAGCTGCTTCTTTCTTCCCCACAAATGAAATACTTAACATAAGGGATTCACAAAATGTTGGCAAAAAGCTTAAATAGCAGCAATAGTGATGTAACAACTGCTATACATTCTTTTAAGATTGAGAGTTAAACATAAGAATGTGAAACAGTTTGCAGGACTGACAACTTAACATTTTACATTTCATCTCAACTTTGCACTGTACAAACAATTTTCTCCAAGTCCATGTCATCTGGCCAGTCAAGCCAGAGCCTAGACCTCCTCCTCTTATCTGCAGTCATTTTTTTCCAGAAATATGTAGTTATAGAAATTTCTTCCTTCTGCTGCCAGTTAGCTGAGATTGGGGACCTCTCAATCTCACAAGGTTGCTTACAAGGATGAAACTATGTATCTCAAGATAACTACCTATTCACCCAGAAAGCAGCACAAAAAAGATGCAACCCCAAACCAAGACTTAGGCTTCCCTAGGTAGGACATGTGCTTTGGTAGTCATGTGTTTATAACTGCCATGCTGTTGGGTTGAGGGAAGGTTGTCATATTACCCCTCCGTGCAAGAGGTATAAAGAAATCTCACTTGGCAAGTGGGGAAATAGAGACACTCCCATTTTAGGATCCATTGAGTCAATGTCTCTTCCGGCTTAATGACCAATAGTGGGGTTACTCTGTCATCTTATAGAACAAATGCTGGACCATAATATGTTCAAAATCTGTCAGGGTAACTCAGTGCATGATCCATGTCATGAGTACCTCTCCCTATGACTCCTATCACCTTCTAGCTACACAGCTGAGAAAATAGAAGCAAAGAGGGGTCACATGACTAGTCTCAAATTTATGATGAGTAAATTCTACTCATGTCTTTTGGCTGCAAGTTTAATGCTTCTTTCATCCTAGAATACCTCACAATAACTTTTTTCTTCCTCCAACAGTTATGCTCAGATACTTTGGTACCACACAGATAAATCTAGCTGTTAATCAGCTTCTTTCTTTCCCTGTTTCTCCCTGAAGATAGAGTGGTAGAATTTAGCTTTGATGTTCCTTATACTTAAGATTTGGGGATTTAAGATCTTTGTTCTTCAAAACTCCACTTCAGGTTGTTATGATAGATAATCTGGTCCATAAAGGCAATATAGATTTCATGATGATATATATGTCTTTGGGAAAGCAGGGAGCATTTATGCCTTAGTCAGGACTTCAGAGAGATTTGAAAATTAACAGAGGTTAACTAATAGAGAGGTCCACTTATAGATGAATTCAAATGATGTCTATTCCTTTCTATTGGCTTTGGTATCTTTCTCCGTTATACATCAAATAGTCTTCTCATGCTAAATAGACTCTTTTTCATAACACGTATCTGCAATCTCTGTCACCAGAGTGTTTCATGTTTAAGCCAGTATTGATTCAAGGTATTTGGGATTAAGGGAGATGAAGCCATTGTGACCTGACTGGAAACTGCTCACATATACATGTGACTATACACATAGGCACCACACACAATTCCTTAAACACTCACACAGAGCTATACAAAAAGCGCAAGTTATTATGTAAGAAGCTACATTGACATCTCGGTAACTGAAATTCCTATGCCCCATTATCAAGACAGAAGTGTTTTATTAGTTGTAGAAAAATAATTTCAATAGTTGAAATATGCGAGAATTTGCTATGCTTTTTAAAACTAAAATGTGAGTTGTCTAGTTTCATTCCCAGTACTAGAATGAGAGGAAAATACTTTTAAATAGTATTTTTCCCCCAAGGAAATTCCAAGAAATTCTGATAATTCCATAAAAACCAATAGTTATGCATTATTTAATTTAGATATGAGAGGAAAATAACTTTGTGTATGAAAATAACTTGTAGAAATACCATGAAAATATCTTTTTCAGCAAATTTTGAATAATGAAAGCATTTCCAAGTTCACATAGTGATCTACCTAAACCAAAGAAAATAAAAGAAATCTCCTAATGTATGTTTGCTATAACTCTGAGCTATATTAAAAGTCCATTATAAGTGGTTCTTAGCACAAATGAAATGCTCACTTTGACTGCTATTGTTATCTTGTAGAGAGTGAATATTAATATCTTTTTCTAAGATACCCCTTTAGGTCATTTACAGAATAGCAAGAGCACAATTATATAGCACTTTAAGGTTTACAAAATAATCTCCCCACAATAAGCCCATGAGGTAGGTAGCATAAACAGCATCATTATTTCATGGATGAGAAAACAAACTCAAAGTGGTTGTGTTTTTGCATAGGATCATGCAGCCTAGGATTCAAACCTAGATCTCCTAACTCCAGACTCAGTGTTCTTTCTACTTTATCAGAAGACACTGTGGCACAATTGGAGAAATCCTGGATTGAGAGGTCCTGGGGACAAAACCCTCTTCTGATGCTTACTAGTAGTTTAACAGTGCAGCTAGGTGATGCAATGAATAGAGTGCAAGGCTTGGAGTCAGGAAGACCTGAATTCAAATCTAGACTCATACACTTACCAGCTGTATGACCCTGGGAAAGTCACTTAACCCTGTTTGCCTCAGTGTCCTCATTTGTTAAAATAAGCTGGAGAAGGAAATAGAAAACTACTCTAATATCTTTGGCAAGAAGATCCCAAATGGGGTCACAGAGAGTTGGACACAACTGAAATGACTGAACAACAACAACAGCAACAACAACTAATCTAACCTTAGACAATCCCTTAACCTTCCTTTACCTCAGTTTTCTCATCTGTAAAATGAAAGACGTTGGACTGATGGCTTCTAAAATCCCTTCCAATTCAAGATGTACAACTCTATGATCCAATGATCTTCCTGTTTCTCATAGAATGAGTATATAATGAGGGTTTGGTATATGGGCTGACCCCATCAACTTGCTAAGATGGCATCATCCACATGGAAGATGATGGGTGGCTGCTTCTAGAAGAATTATGAGGATTGGAGAATGTGTGGACATTCTGCAACTATTTCTGGTTGGCCTACCACATGGTTGGGAAGAGGCTCTTTCTTAGCCAGAACTATTTGTCTCTAAAGGAGTGTAGTGACTCCTTTTTGGGAAGCTTCTGCTGTAGGGGGAAGGTCAGTGAAACCTCCATGATCACCTCTCTATTCCACCCCCTCCACTGTCCTCAACCATTGTGATTCTGAGAAACAAGTCTCTGGCTGTTTTTTTATTTTTCATTTTTTTATTCTAGATGCAGGGAGTGGAGTGTGAATTTGAGCCAGGAGCATGAGCTAAGTGCATCTAGGAACCCAGGAATTCAGGGTGGGTGCTGCAGCCAGCCCAGCTTCAATACTCAGAGAAGCAAGGGCCCAGGACTTAAGCCTAGCAGAAATTGGCAACTCTTCCAGCTTTAGATGTGAACTTGGTGGAACAAATGCTACACAGCAATTGAGCTAAGGTGTGAACTTAGTCTCTCTTTCCCTCTGTCAGAGATTGAGTTTGTATAGAGGATATTGTACCCCTGAAGTTTCGAGGAAAATGTCTTTATGTTTATTCTTGCTATATATGTGAAGTAAATATCCTTTTGTAAAAGGTAATCAATGTTAGGTGGTTAAATGGAATTAGGTGTTAGTCACCAGCTCCCTAAAATATGGAAGACACAGTTGGTTGGGGATCAAGTTGATTGCATAATAGATCCCCACAAACCCCTTATGGTACCTGAGAATCTGGAACGAGAGATGTAAAAAGCCTGGCCATAAGAGAATAAGGGCAGAGCCAGCAATGTTACAAATGAATAGGAAAATAATTATTGAATACTTACTTTATGCCAGGCCTGTGCTAACTGCTGGGCAATACACATGCAAAAAGCACGAGTTCCTGCCTTCAAAAAGCTTATATTCCAATAGGAGAAAACAACACTTCTATAGAGAAGTGATTGTCAGAAAGGAGTTGTTTTGATCAGAGAAGTCACAGGCATGGAGAATGGAGTACTAAAACAATTGATGGACATATATACTTTCCAGTGGCATGGCATGAAAGTGGCTGAAGAATAGTTAAGTGGGTCTGGATCAGTCTAGATATGATGAAGTCTCACCAACCAGAAGGCCATAGTCCAGTCCTAGGGTAATAGTTGGATTGTTCAGTTGGAGGTACAGGATGGAGTGTAGGAAAATTGTGTGAAAGTGGCTAGGGAGTCCACTGAAATGAACTGAATAGTTATTTTGGTCTTGTATACATTCTAATATTTCTACATAGGCTGCTGGCAGTTAAAAGATGAAAAGATTGGGGACAGATGAAGACGGGTTTAGGTGTCATCTGAAGTGAGTGTTGAAGGAAGAGAAGAGAAGAATTTCAGTAACTTTTTTTTTTCTTTTTCTTTTTTACAGGGCAATTGGGGTTAAGTGACTTGCCCAAGGTCACACAGCTAGTACATGTATCAAGTGTCTGAGGTCGAATTTGAACTCAGGTCCTCCTAACTCCAGGGCCGGCACTCTACTCGCTGTGCCCAAATTTCAGTAACTTTAAAGATGAAGAAGCAATTCTTTCCAAGCATGAGGGAGAGCAGAAATGAAACATTGGAAGTAGATGAGTACAGGTTGAAATTGTAGAACAGTCAAAAGTCGAGTTTGGGTGAAACATTGAGTAAGCGAATAGTAACAAGTGTTAGTGCTTTACTTTTGCAAAGTTTATTTTACATACATCATGCTATTTGATCCTCACAATAATCTTACAGAGCATCCCAATTTTTTAAACATTAGATTTTTTTCTGCAATTACATGGAAAGACAATTCTTTCACATACTTTTAAAAAAGTTTGAGTTTCAAATTTTCTCCCTCTCTTCTTAACCTGTCACATCCCTGAGATGGTAAGCAACTTGATATAAGTTATACATGTCCAATCATGTAAAACATATTACCATGGGAGTCATGTTGTGAAAGAAAACACAGACCAAAAAATACCTTGAAAAAAATATAGAAAGTGAAAAATAGTATACTTCAGTCTGCATTCACTCCAGTGTTTTCTCTGGAGGTAGACAGCATTTTTCATCATGAGTCCTTTGGAATCAACTTCAATCATTGTGTTGCTTAAAATAGCTGAGTCATTCACAATTCATCATTTTACAGTACTGTTGTTACTATCTACAATGTTCTCTAGCTTCTGCTCACTTCACTTTGCATCAGTTCATATAACTCTTTCAAGGTACTTCTGAAATCAGCCTGTTCATCATTTCTTATAGCACAGTAGTATTCTATTACAATCACATACTGTAACTTGTTCAGCTATTCACCAACTGATGGGCATCACCTCAATTTCCAACTCTTTGCCACTACAAAAAGAACTGTTATAAATATTTTTGTGCAAATAGGTCCTCACTATCCCCCCTTTTTATCTCTTTGGGATAGAGAACCAGTACTGTTATTATTGGATCAAAGGATATGTCCTTTGGCAATAGTTTCAAATTGCTCTCCAGAATGATTGAATCAATTCACAACTCCAGTAACAGTGCATTAGTGTTCCAATTTGGAATTCTAATTTGGAATTTGGATTTCCTATTAAGAATGAATTTTTAATTTGTTCTTTTTCTAGTTTTTTTTCTTTTAGTTTCATGCCCAATTCATTGATCTGCTCTTTTTCTATTTTATTGATGTGTTTAGAGATATAAATTTCCTCTAAGCAGTACTTTGGCTGAAACCCATAAATTTTGGTATGTCGTCTCATTGTTCTCATTCCCTTTAATGAAATTATTGATGGTTTCTATGATTTGTTCTTTGGCCCACTCATATTTTATGATTGGATAACAGCTTCTAATTAACTTTTAATCGATCTTTCTATGGCCCTTCATTAAATGTAGTTTTTATTGCATCATGATCTGAAATGGTTACATTTAATATTTCTGCCTTTCTGCATTTTATTGTGAAGTTTTTATGTATATATATATATAAATATGTATATTTATATATATATATAAATATGTATATATATATATATATATATATGCTCATTTACTTTTCTCCAGAGGTATATTGTATCTAACTTTTCTAAAATTCTAAAATTCATCTCCTTAACTTCTTTTTTGTTTATTTTGCAGTTAGAGTCATCAGATTCTGAGAGGGGAAAGGTGAGGTCCCCCACTAATATAGTTTTACTGTCTATTTCTTCTTGTAACTCATTTAATTCTCCTTTAGAAATTTGGATGCTATCCTATTTGGTGCATATATGCTTAATGTTAATATTACTTCATTGTCTGTGATACCTTTCATCAAAATATTGTTTCCCTCCTTATATCATTTAATTAGATCTATTTTTGCTTTTGCTTTGTCTGAGATCATGATCACCACCTCTGCTTTTTTTAACTTCAGCTAAAGCATAATAGATTCTTGTCCAACCTTTTACCTTTACTCTATATGTGTCTCTTTGCTTTAAATCTGTTTTTTTTTTTTGGTAAATAGCATATTGTGGGATTCTGTTTTTTAATCTACTCTGTTATCTGCTACTGTTTTATGGGCAAGTTCATGCCATTCATATTCACGGTTATGATTACTAACTGTATTTCTCTTCATCCTATTTTCCCCCTGTTTGTATTGCTCTCTCTCTCCCCTTTCACCCTGCTCCTCCTCACCAGTGTTTTGTTTCTGACCACTGCCTCCCTCAATCTGCCCTCCTTTCTATCACCACCCTCCCCCCTTTTCTTGTCCCTCTTCCCTCCTACTTTCATATAGGGTAAGATAGATATCTATACCCAACTGAGTATGTATGCTCCCTCTTTGAGCCAAATCTGATAAGAATACAACTCAAGAAATACTCATCCCCCTCCTTTCTTTCCCTCCACTACAACAGGTTTATTGTGCCTGTTCACATGAGTTAATTTATTCCATTCTACCTCTTTCTTTCCTCTTCTTTCAGTGCAATCCTTTTTCACCCCTTAATTTTTTATATCGTTCCATCACACAATTTTTACTTGTACCCTTTGTCTATGTATACTCCCTTCTAACTGCCCTAGTAGTGATACAGTTCTTAAGAGTTACAAGTATCATCTTCCCATGTAGTGATGTAGTTTAACCTTATTGAATCCTTGCTATTTACCTTTTTATGCTTCTCTTGAGTTGTATTTGAATATTGAATTTTCTGTTTAGCTCTGGTCTTTTCATCAAGAATATTTGAAAATCCTCTATTTCATTGAATATCCATTTTCACCTATGAAAGATTATGCTCAGTTTTGCTAGGTACATGATTGTTGGTTGTAATCCAAGTTCCTTTGCTTTATGGAATATGGTATTCCAAGTCCTCCAATCCTTTAATGTGGAGGCTGCGAAATCCTATGTAATCTTGACTGTGGCTTCTTGATATTTGAATTATTTCTTTCTGGATACTTGCAGTATTTTCTCCTTGACCTGAGAGTTCTGAAATTTGGCTATAATATTCCTGGGAGTTTTCATTTTGTGATCTCTCTCAGGAAGTGATTTGTGGATTCTTTAAATTGCTATTTTACCCTCTAATTCCAGAATTTCAGGGCACCTTTCCTTGATAATTTCTTGAAAAATGATGTCCAGGGCTCTTTTTTTGATCATGGCTTTCAGGTAGTACAATAATTCTTAAATTATCTCTCTTTTATGTCTTTTCCAGGTTAATTTTTTTTTCCAGTGAAATATTTCACATCTTCTATTTATTCTTGATGTCTCATGGAGTCATTAGCTTCCACTTCCCAATTCTAATTTTAAGGAATTATTTTGTTTAGTGAGCTTTTGTACCTCTTTTTCCATTTGGCCAATTCTTCAGTGAATTTTTGTACATATTTTTCAATTTTTTTGCTTATTTTACCAAGCTGTTGAATATTTTTTCAGTATTCTTTACCATAACTCTCATTTCTTTTCCAAATATTTCTTCTACCACTCTTATTTGATTTTTAAAATCCTTTTTTACTTTTTCCAGAAGTTCTTTTTGGATCTGAGACCAATTCATTTATCAATTTGAGGCCTTGCATTTCAGGCATTTTGATGTTGTCTTTTTCTAAGTTTGTATTTTGATGTTTCCTGTCACGATAATAACTTTTTATGAGCAAGGTTGGGTTTTTTCTCATTTCCAGCCCATTTCATGACTTAAAGTTCAGCCTTGCTCCTGGGATACCAGGGGCACCGTGCCAAGCTTCTTGTAAAGGGGCAGGGCCAGAGCCCTGGCCCCTGGCCTGATGTATCAGGCCCTCTGGGCCTGGTGTTTCAACTGTTGCTCTGACACTACCGGGCCTGCTTGTGCCTCCTATACTGGGCTACAGGGCCTACTTTGCTGGGGGCTTGGGGCCTCCCAGCTGGATGACTTTGCTGCTGGCCTGGTATGGCCTTGAGGCCTTGGGGCCTCAGTTGCTTTTCTGTGCTGGGGCCAGGGTCCCCCAGCTGGCTTGCCTGGACATTGCCTGAGCTGGCTTGTACTCCCCTCTTTATCAAAGTGAGATAGACCTTTTCTGCAGTCCTAAGTAGTCTTGGGCTGGAAAATTGTTGCATCTTGTCCTTTTTTGGGTTCTTCTACTTCAGCATTCATTTTTTTTTTGGAGGGGGGAAGGCAGGGCAATGGGGATCAAGTGACTACAGCTAGTACATGTGTCAAGTATCTGAGGCCAGATTTGAACTCAGGTCCTCCTGATTCCAGGGCCAGTGGTCTATTCAGCATTCATTTTGAGGCACTATTTAACATTTTTGGAGGGGAATTTGGGAGAGCTCAGGCAAGTAATCCCTGCCTTTTCTCCTCCATCTTGGCTCTGCCCACTTTCCCCATTTTTCAAATGAGGAAATTTAGAGTCAGAGAGGATAAACTATTTGGGCAGGATCATTTGGCTAGGGCTTGAACTCAGGAAGCATAAAATATGATTGGACAAGTAGGTTGAAGTCAGATTGTGAAGGATCTTAAGTATCAGGTTAAGGAATTTGTATTTTGTTATATAGGTACTGGGTGCCACAGAGAGTTTCTGAGTAAGGTCATGAGATGGGAAGATGTGTGCATTAGGAAGCTTGCTTTGGAAATTGTGCAAAAGATGGAATAGCAGAAGAGTTTATATGGCTCAATCCGTAAGTGAAATATTAATTTTCTTCTAGTGCTAGGCTAGTGTGTCCTTATTTTCATTAGTGCCATTTCTTTTGTTCTTGATAATTCCCTTTTTGGAGTTCCAGTAGTCAATTTACTCAAGAAATCAATGTTTCCATGAAACCAGCATGAGAATATGAAAATCTTTGTCCCCCGCAGAATTGGATCACAGTTCTGAATGTCTAAATTCAACTTACCCATCTATGGAACCACACAAGTTTCCTTAAAATCAGCTCTCCTTTCTTAGTATGGTGTCTGTCCTTGGCAAGGGGATCTAGGAGAGTAAAAAGGTAACAATTGTGGGTTTAAACACAACTAAAATAGAGAAATCAAGTTGTATTCCCTAGGGATAATTCAAGGCAGAAAACTGAAAGCCAAACTCATAGAACAAACTGCAGTGATTCAGTTTCTCAAGTCTGTGGTACTCACCTGAAAACATTCCCTTTCTCTTATTGTCTGTGCAAAAATGTACAATATTTGGGCCACAGGCTGTTATTGGAACCTCCCATGCCACAGGTGACTTTGTGAATATCTTTACAACTTTGAGTTAAATGCACATTGAAAAATGACTTTGTCCTGTCAGGCCTCATTATGTTTTATTTACCAAACAAAATCATTATTCAGAAATTTGGTATTGCTTTGCTAAAGTGGGTATCTATTTAATGTCCCTAAACCAATTCTTCCTTCTAATATGGTAATCTGTTCTCTGTATTTAATTATCTGTGAGGTGAAAGGTTGCTGGGCAGTGTCATTCAGCAATAGCCCAATGGAAAATTGTAAGTACTTTCACTCCAGGTCTGCTGTCTTTTCAGATCAATCTTTCTGCTAATGACAACCAATACTTTCATGTGTGATTACAGGCTAGCTCCATCTTTTCAAGAACCGAGACTCTTTGGAATCATATGTATTGATCTTTTTAATAGAAGTCAGGAAAAATAAAATTATACTGGCTTCCTGTGGCAAAACTATGATAAATGGGAACTTAGAAACTTATGGAAGAAATTTTTCTGCCCTGGATTTTTTTAATCACTAAACTGAATGTTTTTTAAAAATAATATTTGCTTCCCTTTATGTACATTTGCAGCAAAGTCAAAATTGTTTATATATTGTTTTATATAACCACATCTAAGCAAAGGTATGTCAGAGTTCCCATACCTACTAGTGTTCTAGGTACAATTTCAGAATAGGAAGCAAGGATCTGTCCTCTTGGGGCTCTGGTTTCCTTTAGACTTGGTATTCTTTGGCATATATAGCTAACTCTGGTTAGGTTTTGGTACTCCAGATTTTGTGAGATACTTGTTCCTTTTCCTTTTGTTCTCTTTGCCAAGCTTTGAATTTTATTTAGTTGCCAATTGTTACATGTGCTTGGCTAGAAACATAAAAATAGTCTTTTTTTAAACTACATTTTTCCCTCTGTAGCTTGTAAGTATTGTCTATTTCCCCTGGAATTTTCTTCTCCATTGACAATGAAATGTATAAATTACATATAAATTGTATATGGGAGTGGGGGAAGTGCTCCCTAGGGGAATCTGGGGTGTGTGTGTGTGTGTGTGTGTGTGTGTGTGTGTATGAGAGAGAGCGGGGGGGGGGGGAGACAGAAAGAGAGAGAGGCAGAGAGATAGAGAGAGACAGAGAGACGGTGAGAGAGAGACAGAGAGAGAGAGAGAGAGAGAGAGAGAGACAGAGAGAGAGAGAGAGAGAGAGACAGAGAGACAGAGAGAGACAGAGAGAGAGACAGTGTCACAGAGAGAGGGATTTACAGTTGTCTTGTACTTTCTGCCTTATCACTTCTGCTCAGGAGTTCTGGGGAAAATCTCTTTAGGTTTAGATAAGATTCATTTCCTAGGTTTTCTCTAAGATGGATAAAAAAGTAGATATCAAATATAGGGCAGCTATTCATTTCCTAAACCTCAAATGAAATGCTTAAAATATAAAAAGACTCATAAACTCTGAAATAGCTTTAAAGACCTTTATGTTAAGAATGTGACTTAGAATTTACACTTTCAGAACACAATTGTGCTAATTAATACCTTTACTGAGAATTATCAGAGGATACAGGAATCAAACATACTTGATGAAAAATCAGACCTACTTGAGGTTGTAGCCAGTGAACAATCTTCCCTTGCCTTTCTCTGTGCACTGCCCCTGCTCTATTTTATATTCTTGTTTTTCCTTCACTTTATTTTTGTTTCCCTGCTCCCGTCTACCCAAACTGTTACTACATCTGCCACTTGGGCTACGTGCCTCATACTTATGTACAGCAATCTGATCTCCTGGCAAGGAAGACTCAGGCTTGAAACTTCTTTGCGTTGGTCACCTTTTTTTTTTCTCACCAGCAATATTTATTCAACAAATATTTATTGAGCACCTACAATGTGGTAAAAACATTAAGCTTGTATAATACTTTACAAAGAGTATGTCCATACGTTATTGAACACGTATGTGAAGTGGCACAGTACGATTCGTGGTCAAAAGACTCAGGTTTGAGTCCTGGCTCTCCTACTTACTACCTGTGAGACCTTGGGCAACTCACTTCCCTGCTCTGAGCCTCAGTTTTCTCATCTGTAAAATGATGAGGTTAGACTAGAAAATCTCTATGATCCCCTCCAGCTCTAAAACCTACAATCCTATATTAATTTATTTAATTTTTGCAACAACTGTAAGATAGGTAAGTAAGCTATGATTACCACTATGTTACAGACAAGATGACTAAGGCCCAGATAAAATGACTAATCCAAGGTCACCCAGCTAGTCAGTTGGCAGACACAGACCTAGGGTCCAGGTCTTCTGGCACCCAATCTAATGCATTTTCTACCATACCGTCACTGTCCATGACACAACGTCATTGGAAAATTTTGGTTTTTAGTGGAGCTTTTAGGTTGAAGGAAATGCTATTAAATTATATCCTTTTGAAAAACATTTATTGAGCATAAACACATTTAAGTGTTAGGATATAATTTCATTAATGATTATAACTCAGCTGTAATACTGAAGAAACCTTAGGATTAAACATTTATCTAGCTTTAAGACAAAAAGCATAAGAAGAAAACCAATTTAAATATTGAAGACAGTGATGACTCACTGACATGGAGACACAACAAAACAATCTCGATTAATGACATTTCAAATTAGTGTCTTTCACAATGGTATGTATATTTGAACTATTTTTAGAATAACAAGAATGGTCCAAAATAGTTTAATAATCTTGTTAAGGAAGTAGGTCTTATAAATATATTACTTCTTTTATCAAGCTATCAGGAATTAAATAATTTAGAAAAATTACATATCCTTGGTTTTAATTACTTCAGAAATAAAATGTAAATAAATGAAAACAGGAGTCCAACACAACTATCAATATTTTATAAGTTTTTCTTTTGTAAAATGGAAGGAATTTTAAAATCTTATATAAAGAAAGTGCCTATTAAATGAATCAATCCTCTAAATGAAAAAAGAATAGTATACCAAACTTTTTCAGGGAAGGGAACAAGGATATGCAAATTGATTATGGTGACATTGGAAAAGCAAAATATTTCCCAGTTTTCCATAAATTGTGTTTATTATACATAGCATACTGTTAAAAGATAGCTCTATGTAGCTGGAATCTGTGGCACTCCAAATTCATTCACAAGTACACCATCCTTGTTTTTTGCATCCCTGGGAACACCTTCAGGAATCGCTGGTGCAAATGCTGCTTCATCTAAGTAAGAGCTGTCTTCATCAGCTAAGAGCTCATCACCAAGTCCATCCAATTCTGCCTCTAGGTCTCCTTCATCAATCTCTGGGGTTCCATAACTCCAGCTCAGTGCCTCTTGGATTTCATTTGCATCTTCCATCATGTCTTCCAATTGGTCTTGTATATCCTCAATTTGATCACTTTTGACTTGCTTGTATGCTTTCTTCATTTCTTTTACACCTAATTTCACAGCACCCACCATTGTTTAGGTGTCTTTCAGTGGTTGGATAGTATAATTTGTTTTTTCCATATTAAAAGACTGTTGTGAAATATTGTCCCGTTGTTGTTCATACATTTGCTTCTGCTTTAACACTCTCAAGGTGTTCTGTTTTACCATATTCTTTGCAGGTCCTTGTCTCATCTTTTTCACCTGATCTTTACCAGCTCTGAATCAAGTCTAGAAATCTTCTTGCAAATTGATTCTCCTGGGCTATCAACTGTGCTGATGCAGTCTGTTAAGCTGGGTGGCGGCGCCTTGGGCTTTGCTTTGCAGAAGAATCGGTTCATTTCTTTTCAGCTACTGAGGGTCTCAGCTTTTGGAAACAGAATTCTTAGCAAAACCGGAAGTGAAACTACCACACTTCTATTGGTCATCTTCTTTAAGAAAGATGGACTAGTAGTCACTCTTCCCAAAATACAATCAACACTGACCGAGGACTTAGAATTTTTCGTTTTCTCAAACTCACAAGGTCATGTCCAAGCTTGGACAATCTCCTTTGAAATTGATGTTCAGTCACCTACAATCAGACAAAGAAAGGCAAATTAGAAGAGGAAACCAAAAGCCTAAGCTCAAATGATGCTCTCCCCTCCTTCCCCAGGTGCCATATGGGAGGAAAAGTCAATGTGCTCCAGCAGTCTCTAGATAGGTTTGAACAGTTCTAAGATGATCTGCAGTCAGGAAGAAAGAGAAAGAAGTTGCGTGAAAGCTTGTTATTCCCTTGTAAATGTCCACTGAGTCAGTGGCTTTTCCTGTTCAGTGACTAGTAAGGGACATATTTTGTCATCCCAAAGTGCCTGAATCTTTTAGTTCTGTTAATTCTGTGCATTCCTGAAATGAACCAATTGATAGTTGATTGAGGAAATCTCAAGCATCCTCCTTGAATGTTAGTCCAAAGAACTGGCAAATTAAAGACAAAACCCACATTTTCAGGCAGTATGACCAAGAGCAGTACTTTTTTGATTGCATACTTCTATCAAGTAAAAAATTTTGAGCATGCACGTACAATACATGTGTATTAATTTATAAATCATAAACATATAGTACTAGTAATATATCACATATTATAAACATATAAAATAGAAATTTTAAAGGATAAAATGATGAAACAAAATATCATTTCATTACATTTTATTTCCTTTCTCAATGCTATAAAACTTTTTTTAAAAAAAAGCCAAGTGCTTTCACAAATACATAACTAATCTTACTTTGGAAAATCTTGATTTAAAACTATGATATAATGATTCAAAAGTCTGGTTTTAAGTTCAATTTATTTTGACACTTGATTTTAATACCTGAAATAGTTAAAATATCTCATAAGTATACAAAGATACATAGATATTAATGGAAGAATTGCATCATTAGCTGAGCTCACTAAATCATGACATACATTTTTCCATTTTGTCCATGAATTATTTTAATTGCAATTTGACTGGTTAATAGCCATCTTCCCTGATGTCAATCACTTGTTTTAGAAAATTAATTGGAAGTGTTCTATTTTAATATTTTTAACAAATATTTTCAAAATTCACTGAAACTCTTCACTTGGTAAACTTTCAAACAGGCTAGAAAATTGTGTACCTAAGTTAATTTTAAAATGCATTGCTATTTTTGAGACTTTGTATGATCATTACCTAATATGTTAAGGTACAAGGTATACTTAGGGTGAGGCTTACAATGAATAATAGTATAACTGTAATATTTTGGCTTTGTTCTTGACAAATCTGATGAGCTTGTCATTGTTTTTTCCACTCCACAATATGGCTAACAACTGGAACTTAGAAGCATCAACTCTGGTTTTTTTCTTGTTTGCTTGGACTCACATTATATTGCCTTTAATTCAGGGTTTCTTTGAAGGAATATTTTAAATCAACTTGTCCATTTTGTGAGTTAGTTGTGTAAAAAGTAAAGAATCTAATCCATAGATCCACTTAACAAGGCACATATGAACTGCTATAAATCAAAATATACTGAAAGCAAACAAGTGAGTGAAGGCATCACTGTCAACTCCTTTGAGTTGTGAGAGTCCTGCTTTTTCCCCAGGATACTTTTCGTACTGTATTTAATGTACAGATAGACACTTAATCCTTATGACCAGTTGGCATAAGGACTAAGTGTTTAACATTCAGTTAATCCATCCAGTTAATCCATATATTTAAGTTTAGTTTCTTTCTCATTTATTTACCTAAATTTATTAAAATAGCATTTATAATTTTCCCCCAAATGCATGCAAGCACTAGGTTATACCTTGCTCTTATCACTTCATATTAATTAGTAGCTCCCGATCTGCTATAAAGAAACCCCAAGGACCTGGAATGGAATGTGGATCTCAATATTGGAAGGTATTGGGTATGTAGATCATCACTCTAATTATTTAAATATGTCAGGTTAATAAAATTCTAGGGCAGAATGAATGATTGGAATGAGCCTCTTTAATTTATTATGTCTAACATTATCTGGAATATAAAGGTAGTCATGGTGCATTAACCACACTGAAACAGTTATTTGGAGGTAGGCTTACAAATATAGTATCTCTTCCTGAAAGATTGCCTATTCCTATACTTCCCCCTTTAAACAATCTATAAGTAGTAAGGCAACCACAATTCTTTTCTTTCTCTTTTGAACATCATGCTATCCAGTTAATCTTCAGTCTCTTCCTCTGTAACATTTTTAGATGTATTTAGTAGTTGCTCAGTATTGAGGATATTTTCTTCAGTGGCAGAGTTTTGTTAGGATATTTAATTCTTTGACCACCTTCTCATTTTTTTTTCTTAGATTTGGTGTCATGAGATATTTGAATAATTAGAACATTGTGACTTTTCTTTTATAGGAATATCTATGACAGCAGGTATAGTGCATTTAAGTGATACACTACTGGCTACAATTATGGCGCAATTTTCTGACAAGCCTCCAAGGATCATGGCATGTGGCACCTAGGTGGCTGGTAGTAACAGAAATCATAAAGGTCATCTCATTTGCAAGTAGACTGATTCAGCCCCCTTGGTTCCTGATGCTTGGTTCTCTGATTCTATTGCTACTGACTCTTGCTACTACCATCTCTTAACTCTTGACCTGACCTATGCAGTTGGGCTACTGCTCCACCTGATACATTTGTGCCTGATGCAATGTCTGCTATACACCTCTTAGAGAGAGGTGGGAAAAGAGAGAGGAAATTATAATTTACCCTGCTGCCACTGTTATAGAGTGGTCTCTTCCAGAAACAGCAACATGATGAATCTCCAAGGCTCTGATTTTTCTATATAAAAATATTTCTTAAATACTACCTACTATGTGTCAGACACTGTTTGTTGATGGGGAAACAAATACAATGAATGAAACAATTCCTACTCTCAAGAGCTTATATTCAAAAAAGAGGAGAAGATCAGGATGTGTGTATATTTTGCACACAAGTGTATATGTATATGCAGAATGAATATAAAGAGAATAAATATACATACAAGGGAGTGAAATATAAGATAGCTTAGGAAGTAGGTCACTAACAGTTAAGTGATTCAGGGAAAGCTTCATGAAGAAGGTAGTGCTAGAGCTGCATCTTTTTTTTCTTTTTTTTGTCTTTACTTATTTATTTATTTATTACATTTAGTTTTCAGCATTGATTTTCACAAGAGTTTGAATTACAAATTTTCTCCCCATTTCTACCCTCCCCCCCACTCCAAGATGGTGTATATTCTGGTTGCCCTGTTCCCCAGTCAGCCCTCCCTTCTGTCACCCCACTCCCCTTCCATCCCTTTTTCCCTTCCTTTCTTGTAGGGCAAGATAAATTTCTATGCCCCATGGCCTGTGTATCTTATTTTCTAGTTGCATGCAACAACTTTTCTTCTTGTTTTTGAACATCTGTTTTTAAAAACTTTGAGTTCCAAACTCTCTCCCCTCTTCCCTTCCCACCCACCCTCCCTAAGAAGTCAAGCAATTCAGCATAGGCCACATGTGTATCATTATGTATAACCCTTCCACAATACTCATGTTGTGAAAGACTAACTATATTTTGCTCCTTCCCAACCCACCTCCCTTTATTGAATTTTCTCTCTTGACCCTATCCCCTTTCGAAAGTATTTGTTTTTGATTACCTCCACTCCCATCTTCCCTCCCCTCCATCATCCCCCCCTTTTTTATCTTCTTCCCTCTTCTTTCCTGTGGGGTAAGACACCCAATTGAGTATGTATGGTATTCTCTCCTCAGGCCAAATCTGATGAGAGCAAGATTCACTCATTCCCCCCTCACCTGCCCTCTCCCCTCCTCCCACAGATCTGCTTCCTCTTGCCACCTTTATGTGAGATAATCCACCCCATTCTATCTCTCCCTATCTCCCTCTCTCAATATCTTCCTCTCTCATCCCTTAATTTGATTTTATTTCTTTAGGTATCTTCCCTTCATCTTCCACTCACCCTGTGCCCGCTCTCTCTCTCTCTCTCTATATATATATATACACACATACATATATACATACGTACACATTCACTTATACATATACATATATAAACATATATATGTATATGTGTATATATATATATATATATATATATATATATATATATATATATATATGTATATGCATATTCCCTTCAGCTACCCTAATACTGAGGTCTCATGAATCATACACATCATCTTTCCATGTAGGAATATAAACAAAACAGTTCAACTTTAGTAAGTCCCTTGCAATTTCTTTTTCTTGTTCCTTTTCTTGATTACCTTTTCATGCTTCTCTTGATTGTTGTGTTTGAAAGTCAAATTTTCTATTCAGCTTTGGTCTTTTCACTGAGAAAGCTTGAAAGTCCTCTATTTTATTGAAAATCCATATTTTGCCTTGGAGCATGATACTCAGTTCTGCTGGGTAGGTGATTCTTGGTTTTAATCCTAGCTCCATTGACCTCTGGAATATCATATTCCAAGCCCTTCGATTCCTTAATGTAGAAGCTGCCAGATCTTAGGTTATTCTGATTTTGTTTCCACAATACTCAAATTGTTTCTTTCTGGCTGCTTGCAGTATTTTCTCCTTGATCTGGGAGCTCTGAAATTTGGCGACAATATTCCTAGGAGATCTCTTTTTGGGATCTATTTGAGGAGGCGATCGATGGATTCTTTCAATTTCTATTTTGCCCTGTGGCTCTAGAATATCAGGGCAGTTCTCCTTGATAATTTCTTGAAAGATGATATCTAGGCTCTTTTTTTGATCATGGCTTTCAGGTAGTCCAATAATGTTTAAATTATCTCTCCTGGATCTATTTTCCAGGTCAGTGGTTTTTCCTATGACATATTTCACATTGTCTTCCATTTTTTCATTCCTTTGGTTCTGTTTTATAATATCTTGATTTCTCATCAAGTCACTAGCTTCCACTTGCTCCAATCTAATTTTTAAGGTAGTATTTTCTTCAATGGTCTTTTGGACCTCCTTTACCATTTGGCTAATTCTGCCTTTCAAGGCATTCTTCTCCTCATTGGCTTTTTGGAGCTCTTTTGCCATTTAAGTTAGTCTATTTTTTAAGGTGTTGTTTTCTTCAGTGTATTTTTCAGCATTTTTTGGGTCTCCTTTAGCAAGTCATTGACTTATTTTTCATGGTTTTTTCACATCTTTCTCATTTCTCTTCCCAATTTTTCCTCTACTTCTCTAACTTGCTTTTCCAAATCCTTTTTGAGCTCTTCCATGGCCTGGGACCAGTTCATGTTTTTCTTGGAGGCTTTTGTTGTAAGCTCTTTGACTTTGTTAACTTTTTCTGTCTGTATGTTTTGGTCTTCTTTGTCACCAAAGAAAGAATGCAATGTCTGTGACTGAATCTCCGTGCGTTTTTGCTGCCTGGCCATATTCCCAGCCAACTAACTTGACCCTTGAGTTTTTCAGTGGGGTATGACTGCTTGTAGAGTTTAGAGAACTATGTTCCAAGCCTGGGGGGATGCGCCAGCTCTGCCACACCAGCACTCCTCCTTCCCCAAGAACCCTCAACCCAGACTGCACTTAGATCTTCAGCAGGCTCCTCACTCCTGCTCTGATCCACCACTTAATTCCTCCCACCAGGTGGGCCTGGGGCCGGAAGCAACTGCAGCTGTACTTCTGTAGCTGCCCCACCTCTGCTGTCCCGGGGGCAGCGGCCTAACCTTGAACTCCTTCCCCTCCCGTAGCTTTTCCCACTAACCTTCTCTGTTGTCTTTGGTGGTTTTGGGTTGAGAAGTCTGGTAACTGCTGCAGCTCACTGATTCAGGGCTGTAGGGCACACTCCACCCGGCTCCTGGTCTGGTTGGTCCACGCTGCTCAAGCTGGGCTCTGCTCTGCTCCACTCTACTCTCAGCTCCGTGCGGGATAGACCTCACCTAGAGACCATCCAGGCTGTCCTGGGCTGGAGCCCTGCTTCCCTCTGCTGTTTTGTGGGTTCTGCAGTTCTACAATTGGTTCAGAGCCATTTTTTATAGGTTTTTGGAGGGACTCAGCAGGGAGCTCATGCTAGTCCCTGCTTTCCAGCCACCATCTTTGCTCTGCCCCCCTAGAGCTGCATCTTAATGAAAAGTAGAGATTCTTTGAGGGTAAAGTGAGGAAGGAACACATTTTAAGAATGGTTGATAGCCATTGCAAAAACATGGTGACTGGTAAAGGAGGGTTGTGTGTGAGCCAAAGAGTAAAGACTAGAATAATATATTTTTTATAAAACATATCATTCCTCAGCTGAACACAAATAAGCAAGGGTAGCAATTATGAGTTCATATAAGAAAGCAATAAAATAGATTTAATGAAAAGGGATAAATAGGGAAATTATGTTTTGCTGAAAAAAACCCCCACATACAATGTATTGATTTTTAGCACTTCTGAACAACTAAAGGAAAAGTAAATGAATTACAAAGAGAAATAGAAAATGAAAATAATAAAGGGGGAACCTTAATTTGCCTTTCTCAGACTATGATAAATCCAACCAAAAATAAACAAGAAAGAAGTTAAAGATCTGAATGAATTTTGTAGAAATTCTGGTGAGTATCTGGTGAGTGAAAAACTGGTGAGTACTGAATGGAAATAGAAAAGTGTATACATATAACCAGCACCTTTACAAAAGTTGACCATATCTTAGGACATAAAAATTCTCAAATACAAGTGGAGAAAAGCAGAAATATTACACACATGCTTTTCTAAATACATTGCAACAAAATTATATTAAACAAAAAACCACTGCAAAAAGTATTAAGAAATAAACTAGAGACTAAATAACCTAATCCTCAAAAAATTAGAGGTCAAAGGATCCATCATAGAAACAGCAGAAAACTTCATTAAAGATAATGATAATAATGATACTACATTCCAAATTTATTGGAATAAATCTGAAGCTGTCCTTAGGGGAAAATTTATATATCTGAACACTAAACAGACAGAAAGAACAGACCAGTGAATTAGGAATGCTGCTAAAATGCTAGGAAACCAGCAAATTAAAACCCCAATTAAACTCCAGAATAGAAATATTGAACATTAAAGGAGAAACTAATAAAACTGAAAAAGTTGACTTAGTTAATAAGAGTAGGAGCTGTTGTTTTTGAAAAAATCCATTAGCCAGTTTGATTTTTTAAAAAAAGAAGAGGAAAACCAAATTACTAGTATCAAAAAGAAAAAGAAAACTCACAAGAAAACAAAATAAAGATTATTGTTAGAAGTCCTTTTTATAACCATATGTCAACAAAACCAACAACTTAAATGAGATAAATGAGTATTTATAAAAACACAAAATATCAAATTAACAGAATGAAAAATAGAGAATTTAAACAAACTAGTTTTAGAAGAACAAATTGAACAAACCTTATGTGACCTTCTAAAGAGGATTAAGAAATTCCAGGGCTAGATGGATTCACAAGAAAATTTAATCAAACATTCAATGAACAGGAAATTCTGATATTACATAAATTGTGTCCAAAAACAAAAAAAGAAGGAAACCTTCTAAAATCCTCTATAACAGATATTATTTTCATACATTAATCAGAGAGAATCAAAAGAGAAAAACTATAAAGCATTATCCCTAATGAACATAAATATAAAAGTTTAAATAAAATATTAGCAAAGAGACTAAAACAACATATCACAAAGTTTATACACTATGGCCAGGTTGGATTTATAGCAGGAATAAAGGTTTACTTTAATATCAGGAAAATTATAAATAACTAACCATATTAACAAAAAATTAACAAATATCATTATAATTACATTAGCAGATACGGGTTTTTAAAAAATAAAATATAAAACCAATTTCTGTGGAAAAACACCAGAAACCATAAGAATAAATTTGGGATGGATGTAACAAATATGTTAATATCACCACTTCTATGTAACATCGTGGTAGAAATGCTGATTATAGCAATAAGACAGGAATAAGAAATTGAAGGAATAACCGTAAGCAAAGAAGAAACAAAATCATCACTTTTTGCAGATGATATGATGGTGTATATAAAGAACTCTAAAGAGTCAAATAAAAATTAATTGAAGCAATAATAGCTTCAGCAAACTTGCTGGATACAAAATAAAGCCACACAAATCATTAACATTTCGATATAATGTCAATAAAATTTAGAAGTAAGAGAGAATTTCATTTAAAATTATTACAGAATATATTTTATTTGGGAATCTACATAGGCAGATACACAAGACCAAGTACACAGACCTATTTAAATATAACTTCAAACTTCTGTTTACAGAGAAAAATATTAATTTATCATGGGTAGGATAAGTTGATATAATAACAATACTATATAAATGTGTTCATTCAATGCAATATTAATCAAGTTATAAAATTACTTCATAGAACTAGAAAAAATAAAATTCATATGCAGGAAAAAAAGGTCAAGAATCTCAAGAAAAATGAGGTACCTTATTGCACATTACCTCCATTTATGTACATTATAGTCTAACTAAACAGGTCTTTACAGTGTTTTTTACACATGACCCTCCATCTCTCATCTTTGCTTTGGCTCTGGTTGTACCCCATTTCTGAATGGACTCCTCCCCTATGCCTTAGAAATTCTAGTTCCTTCAAGGTTTAGTTCAAGCATCACCTCCTACATAGAGCCTTTACCACTTACCTCCCCCAGCTGCATTTTCCCTCAAGGTTCTTGGATACTGCTGAGAGGCAATTGGTCTATATTTCTCCAATGCCATCTGTTTGAACCTCCATTCTGGAATATTATCCCCATTGTTAACCCCAATTTACATCACAATTTCATTTAACCAATTAACATCAATTAGATTAAATACTTTGGCCACATAATGAGAAGATAGGAATCATTGGAAAAGACGCTCATGTTGGGAAAGCTTGAAGGCAAAAGGAAAAGAGGACAGTAGAGGATAAGATGAATAGATAGTATTGTGGAAACAATGAACATGAACTTGGATGGACTTTGGGAAATAATGGGAGACTAAAGGGTTTGGCATACTATGGTCCATGGTGGCTCATGAAAAGTCAGACACAACGAAACAACAATAAACTATCCCACCCCAGTGATTAGCACCCTAATTTCAATTAACCAATTAAGAACAATTACCTTTACAAAAAGATATTTCTTGAGTAGATATAATAAAATCAATATCACAAACATTTCTCCTTCTCCTCTTCAACATGTGGGGGTACATTGTATATTACCTTAGTCCCTGCAGAGTGTACTCAAATTTAAAGCCATTTCTATCTTGCCTTAGTGTCATCAAGTTTACTTCCAGATAAGTCTTCATCTTACTTACCTCTGGACTGGGTCCTTCAGGTCATTTCTCCAGTCTTCACTGCTGGGCTGGCTCCTGAAATTCTTTTTTGGGGCTACATTGCTAGGCTGACTGCTCATAAAACCCAGCGTGGACACTGGATCCTGGACCTCTTGTGGCTCACCATTTTGATTTTTGGAGGTCACAAAAAGCAAAGAATAAACACAGCAAAGACAGAAACAACATAAGGGCCATACACTCATGGGTCCTTGGGAAATAAAATCCTAAAGCCTCTCTTCCCACCAAGAGCTTAGTTCTTGCCTCATCAATTGAACACAGCTAGCCAGAAATCAGGATTAGGTTTGGCTTTGTTTGACTAGTACCTTATGAATTGACCCTAGTTCTCCTATGCAGACTGTCTCTATGTCCTATACAGTATGTATCCTTGCCATGTAATTAGCACCTGTAGAATATCTCTGTGTGCTCCCAGTTGGGAACAGGAAAATTCTATTTCATGCCATCATACCTTTCCTGAAGCAGGCTTTCCAGTCTCTTCCATTTGGGTACTATTGGTCGAACAATTTGCTTATGTTCACCAGCCTCCTCTGACCTTTGCCATCCTCCATGCCTGACCCCTTAAACTCAGGTTTTTAGTCATGGAGCATACAATTTCAAGATTCACCTCTTTGTGACTCATTTTCCTCATCTGTAAAAATGGACATAATACTTACACTACCTACTAATGGGGTTTTTGTGAGCAGAGGTCTATGAAAGCTTTAAAGCACTATACAAATCAAGGCAATTAGCATTAATAATTGAGGTCATCTACTAAGACCTCTGACTGAATGCTAAAAAACAGAGAGGTCTCTTGTCAGAAAACTAGAGATTGCTCCATTCTGAAGCAGGTAACTGCTTATTAAAGTAGATAATATTCAAGACATTCAGATGAAATAAAAGGTGAAATGATTTCCATCTCTATAAATAGGCCACTAGAATAGCCAATAATCATCCTTTACCTCTCATCTTACCATCCAGCAGGACACCATGGGCTATCCACTATGGGCATTTTGTCATCTGTCCTGTTGATGCCCTGTTGTATCCCACCTCCAACCCTTTCTAGCTATTGCTCTGGGAATTATAATCAAATCAATCCTACCTCTGCTACTGGAATGATAATCTACTATCCTATGATTTCACTCACAAACGTGTGACTACCTAGACCTGAACTCCCTTCCCTGGCCATCATTCTAAGATATGTGCTGAATACCTCTATTAGAATATAAGCTCTTTGAGGGAAAAGGCTGTCTCGGTTTTTGTTTTTGTATCCCTAGCACTTAACACCTTGTCTCACATATAATAGGCTCTTAATTAATGATTTTAGAAAGAGGGACTAATGAAACAAAAGGCAGCCATTTTCTATTGGTTCAATGAAGCTAATAATATAGCTCTAGTAACTTGAATGAATTAATGTGATTTCCAAGGAGGCAATCTTGTCAAAAGAAATACAGGGTCTGCTCTGTAACTGTGAATCTTAGAGAATTGCCTGGGCTTTGAAGTTAAGTGACTTTCCCACGTGTCACACAGCCAGAACGTATCAGAGGCATATAAAAACCCAAACATCTAACTTTTGTTCAATATCACAGAATCATCAGACTTTTTAATCTAGACTGGCTTATATATGAATAAGAATCCCATTGGCAACATCCCCAACAAATAGTTATCAAGGATCCACTGGAAGACTCCTATTGAAGGAGAGACCACTATCTCATAAGAAGGACCATTATACTTCTGGACAGCTCTAAATTGTTAGAAAGATTTTCCTCATGTCAAAGCAAAATTGGCCTCTCTGTTACTTTCTTCAGTTATTCTTTATTCTACTACTAGGACCAAGAAGAAAAGCCTAAACCCTCTTCCCAATAGAAACTCTTCAAATACTTGAAAACAGCTATCATGTACTCCCTAAGCTTCCTCTTCTGGTTAAATAAATAGATATATTTCAACTAATGGCACAGTCTCCAGACTACTTTTCTAAATAAATTTTAGTTTGTCAATGATAATATTTCATGCCTGGCTTGATATTTATAAACAAGTTATTGAATAAGTTTATTTTTGTTGTTACGTTAAAAATATCTCTAGAATTTCTGTCTTGGCGTTCTGCTTTCCCATTTGGATTGGTAGCTGAATATCCTTTTCCACTCCTTCAGGAATCCCCCATAGATGCTTAATTTTGCTCCTTAATCTCAGACCAAGCTCATTTAAATAGCTTCTTCAGTTGTCTTCTTGCCTGCCCTTCCCACTTCCTCTTCAATTTTGGAGTCATGATTAAATCAACTCTACTTTTATTCCTGAATCACGTATATCATTCCACTCTCATGGCACAAAATTTTAGGACCTAGTGACTCCTTAGCTACTATTCCATTTTTGAGTTGTCTAACTCTTTGAATGTCAACTTCTTGAGGGTAAGAACTTTCTTTGCCTTTTTATTCATAGCCTCAGCACTTAGCACAGTTCTCGCCATATAGTAAGCACTTAATAAATGCATTTTAATTCATTTCATCATGGGTATAGGAGACCATTGTTGGAGAATATTTAAGGTAGCATTTGGCTATACCAAATTAAATAATTAAACATCAGTTATAATTACTGCTAGTCCAACGTTTGAAGAACACACTTCGATGTTGAGGTTGAGTATTTTTTAGGGGTGTGAGTGTGAGTAATGGGGCAGGATTGTAAGGGCAGGCAAAGTGAGATTTTTTAACTGTTTTTCTTTTGGAGTGCTTCTCAGCACTAAGGCAATCAAGTGCCTTAGAGTCTTGCCTTTGTTGAGTATGGAAGGTCCATACCCTTTTGCTAATTAGGTCACGAGAGGTGTGAAGCCCTTGAGATGTGTCAAGTCCTTGAGAGGTGTGAAGCCCCAGGGCCCTAAACAGGGTATATATTCTCTGAGGTTAGCATCTTTTTGGGGCACACTCATTGGAAGAGCGTTGGTGTGCAGACTCTGGGTAGCCGTTAAAGAGCCCTTCAGCTTTGAAAACCCGGATGTTGGTGCTTCTCTGGTAACTATGTATGTATTGCTATGGTCAGACAGAAACCTGTTTGTTGATCTGTTTATATTTTCTCCATAATTTCTGTTTGTATTTGCTCTGAAGTTCAGGGTGCTGAGTTTTCCCCCTGAACTAAGTGAATGATATATGTATGTTTAATTAAAGTGAGATTGTTAACCCCTTAAAGTTGCTTTCCTTAGAAAAGCAGATCAAAGAATCTGTGCTAGCAGCCCTCCTGTGTGCTGGTGTTGTTGGATTTCTTGATGGTCTTTCACTTCCACAGCAGCTGCTAGCAACACTGATATTACAAGGACCAGACCTGTAACTTCTTTAGTAGAAGCAAGGATTGATAAGAAAACTCCCTGGAGCAGTGCAGATTGGTACCTGCTCTGAAATTTTTTGGAGAATTACCTGGGGCACTGAGAGAATTCAACAGGCAGCTAGGTAGTACAGTGGATGGAGTACCACACCTGGAGTCAGGAAGACCTGAGTTTACCCTCCACCTCAGATGTTTCCTAGTTATGTGACCCTGGATAAGTCACAACCTCTCTAAACTTCAGTTCCTTTATCTATAAAATTGGGACAATAATGGCACCTCCTTCCCAAGGTTGTCTTAAGGATAAAATGAAATAATATTTGTAAAGTACTTTGTAAGTGTTAAAGCTCTATAGAAATGCTGTTATTATTATTATATATGTCAGAGGTAAGACTGTTCTTCAGCTTTTTTTAAGTGTAATTTTCTTCACTGTTTCCTTTAGTACAGGGCTGTCCAAAATACAGCTTGTGGACTATAAGCATAGAAATTTACATAAACGCATTAGTAACCGAAGCCTAGCTACTGCAGAGCTCTCACCAAAATGGCAAATTAAAATATATTGTCTATCGTTTCAATAAAAACCTAAGGTTGGACGGCCCTACTTTAGTATATAGTTCAGGATATATTTCAACTGGACCCAGTGACTTACACTCCTTGAGGACAGCTGGATGCTAACTTACACCTAACCATTCTTCATTCAATGCAATTGAAATGATTTTCAGCATACAAATTATCTGGTTATATTTTAATTCATTCAGCATTTTCTCCTCAACTTCCAAAGTGGCCAATAATAAATACTTAAGAATGCGATTAACTAGCATTTCCCACATTGGGCTTGATGTTGCTGCCCATGACTGCACGGAAGAATTAGCTCATTGTTAACAAAAAGAACCCTGAGATTGCAAAATGGACATATGACAGTTGGCAGTGGAGACATTAAGAATATTTGTTTCCCCCTTGGAATTAGATAACTGTTGATTCTTCATATCCTTGGCTTCTTCCAAAAATACATTGTACTCTCCAGTGAAGGGAAATGCATATTGTTAAACTCTATGTGAACTCAAAGAATTAGTGTAGAATGCTTACTAGCAAAAATGACTTGCAAATGTCAGATAAAATTTAATAACAGGGCTTAATAAAATAAGCTTGTTTCTGAAAATCTGTTTTTCATATTTGAGAATTATCTATCATGTTCTTAAAACCAAAGATACTGCCAGGAGAAAAGGATATTATTTTGTTAATTATCAAGGGGCTCATTCATTTAACAAAGCTAATTGAAGTATTTCTGTAGGGACAAGTAAATATCAGTTTTAGAAGCATTTGTTTTTTAAAAGACTAGTTTGTCAACATATGTGCATAAGACTAAAAGATCCTTTATATCACTCACATAAAGATTGGAAGCCCTACACATTTTCTAAGGCACAGTTAATATTGTGATAGGCACACATCATGTCTTCTAATGTTAATTTTGCTCATTTTCTTTGATTCCAGGATTATCTTTTATCGAACAGAGCTGGTCCTAGAGATATGCTAGTAAAGCAACCTTTAAGAACTGAGGAAATTTTACATTTTAACTAGTTTGAATATTTTGTGAGCAACAACTAAATTAAATAGTTTATCCAGTTGTCTCATTAGCCATGATGCAACTTAATGATCCTTTATTTTGGTAGAGCTAAATAAAGGCAGTCATTTGCAATATATTGATACAGAACTGGGCAGCTGGGTGGCACAGTGGATAGAGCACTGGGCCTGGAGTCAGGAAAACTCATCTTTGTGAGTTCAAATCTGGCCTTAAATACTTACTAGCTGTGTGACCCGTGAAACTCACTTACCCCTATTTGACTCAGTTTCCTCATCTGTAAAATGAGAAAAAATGGCAAAATGCTTCAGTATCTTTTCCAAGAAAACCCCAAATAGGATCACTAAAAAATTGCTGAACAACAACAGCATCAATACAAAATTATTTACTTATTTCCACAGAATGACATTCACGTTTGGAGTTAAGAACTACATACAGCTCACGTTAGTTGAACCCAGCCTAGGCAATTGGAAGCTCTTGAGGGTGGATGCTTGAGTTCTAAGAATTCCTTGGGTTTGTTTTTATCTTAGCAGATTCTGACAATCATTCAGTGAACATTTTCCTTGAGTAGATCTGGCCCTTGTTTTATTCCCCACAGAACTACAGACTCTCAGAATTAGAAGGGACATCAGAAGCCATGTAGTCTGAAACTGAACCTGAAAAAGAATTCCTTTTTTATTAAACTAACAAGAAGATTTCTAATGAGGGAAAGCATGCTAATTTTTGACTATTCAATAGTTCTTGTCTTGAAAAAGAACATGTCACCAAAGAGCTAAACTCAATCCTTCAGATTTCTGAGGCTGACCAGATTTGTGGACTATTTCTTTGGGGATAAAATCTGACATGCTGGGTCAGAACTAGATTCTATTTTGCTCAACTTCTGATCTCAGATAGTAGTACCAAGATGGCACATTGTTGAAAGACAGAGCAGTTTTCCTTGAAATCAGCTTCAGAAAATACGGATCTATTGAGAAACTCCTTAGCTTCCCTCAGTAACACATTGCATCATCTTTGGATCAATTTTCAAAATGTGTTACCTGCTAGCCATAGTTCTAATATTTTACTATTGAATGCATAAAATAACACTTCCTTTTATTTACTTTTAATTTACTCTTATTTATTCTTAACTTTTTCAACTTCATTGATTTCTCCTGATTACCAATCATAATTCAGATATTCAATCATCCTCAAATAGGTTGTTAATGGCAATATTTCTATTCCATATAGACAATTGCTCATGGACCATATTAAAGTAGGGTCTGTCTCAAAAACCTCACTGGTCATATATGTCATTTCTTGAGGACAGGTAGGAGATTGGGTGGGGGAAGAGGAAAGAAAGTAGATCTTAAAAAAGCACAACAAAAACAGACAGACTGAAAGTATGCATTGACAACTTTGGAGAAACTAGGTTAAAAATAAAAGTGACAATAATATGCTGATTTACCAAGAGAATCTCTTTGTACTAGAATTTGAATTCCTATGACTACATTTAGTAGAAACATACACGAGGGAGGAAATGGAAGGGGATCTTATACCTCTTCAGAGTCCTGATGGACTTTTCTTCTTAAAAAATTATTCACCTGTCCCTCCCACTACCTTCCTTCCACACTGAGAAAAAAAAAGGAAAGAAAAAGAAAAAGGATAGTTCTTAACACATATCTTTATGATCTGGCAAAATAAATTCTATAGTGGCCATGTCAGAAAGCATGTGTCTTTTTCTATATTTTAAGATTATCACTTCTCAGTCAGAAGGTGAGTGGCATGTTTCATCTTCACTCTTTTGGACTCATGGTTTATCACTGCATTGATTATAGTTCTAAATTCTTGAAAGGTTTTTCTCTATAATTTTGTCATCATATAAATTGTTTTCCTACTCACTGTGTTCTGCATCAGTTCGTAGAGATCTTCCTCGTTTCCTCTAACAGTCCATTCCATCATTGCTTATGGCAGAGTAATATTCCATTACATTCACATAAAATAATTTGTTTAGCCATTACTCAATAGGACAATCCCCTAGCCCTTTAGTTCCCAGTTTTTGGTTACCACAGAAAAAGCTACTACAAATATTTTTGTATCTATGTGTCATCTTTGTGTCATCTTTCTTTGATTTCTTTGGGGGAGTAGACCTGGTAGCTGGGTCAAAGGATATGCACATTTTGATGTGGTTCAGTCATTTTCAGTCATGTCCAATTACACACACACACACACACACACACACACACACACACACATATATACACATACATATATATGTATATATATGTGTGTACATGTATCAAAACACCATATACAGGAGGAAAAAAAGCAAAACAAACAAACAAACAAATAAACAAACAGGAACACTAGCTTTTAGCCAAGCTGAAAAACCATCAACAGCAAAAATCTAAGTTTTAAATAACATGGGGCAAGGTTTCTAATTATACTGACCCTTTCTTGAATACTATTAATAGCCATCTGCTCAAAGGTACCATGTTATGGTGTGGAAAAATGCATGTTGAATTGAGGCAACCATGGCAAAACACTTTTTTACACTTACATGAGGATTAAGAATAAATGATTGAAAATAACAGGAAAATATTTATTTGAGGAAACATCAAATTTATTTCACTGGAACAAACACTAATTGTGGAAGGTACTCCACTTGTATGAAAATATTAGCTATACATAATGTCCCAGTTAATTTAATATTAAAATAATAACAAAGTACATTTCAGGCTCTTAGTGTTAATTATGGGCTGTCCTCATAACAGGTAACCAACAGAGCCTTTTCCAAGGGCTGATTAGTTCAGTGACAGCTTCACTGGCACTTTAGGCATAAGCTTGAGAGACATCTCCAAAGCCTTTATAGGAATCCCTGTCTTATACAGGTATGAGATTATTATTGTGTAGCCTAGGAGGCTGGACTCCTAGCCCAGATGGCATTTCTTTGGAACACAGACACAATTAGATGGTTTCTCAGCATTCAACAGTTGAGGATATTTATGTGAGCTTGGCTTTCTTGGGCTGTTTTTGGAGTATTCTAGAAGATAGAAGGCAGAAGAAGATAATTAATTTTCCAATTTGTGCCTTATGGATGGTTACTGATGAGTGATTCATTTGATTACTGGATACCCATTTCCTTGTTCCCTCCTTTTGAGACTTTGGTGGGCAACTATTGAACAGAACAATGTTCCAGAGGGATTGCTGAAAGCTGAGAGTGATGGTTGGTGAGAAAATACAAGTACCACACCAGGACATCTCCCTATCCCTCTCATTCTGTTTTGGATGAACTAGAAGCTCCTAATCCAATTTCTCTCACTATGAAGGGGTGTGAGTGAGTGAGTGTGTGTGTGTGTGTGTGTGTGTGCAAAATTGAGAAGCTGATTTTGTCTTTGCATCTGTCAGCACAAATTGCCAGTTTCTTCCTATCCGTTGAACTCTTCCTTCCCCCAACTTCCATTGCCTTTCATTTTTAATCCTCTTTATATACAAGAAAATTCATCAGCCATCAAATCCTTGTTTGGTGTGATTAATAGGTAAGGATGTGGATCTCTGAGGAGGGGTGGGAGACACATCCATGTCACAGCACAGCTAAGTGACATCAGGAGGCAGAGCAGATACTGTCTCCATTTGTGAGTTCCAAACATGATGGGGACATATGAAAATCATATCCTTAGGCAAGAGCAAGTCTATATAAAAAGGCAAGCCTATGAGCAAAGAAAGAAATATTTATGTGTATACACACACACACACATACACACATATATACATACATAATATATATGAGTATATATATTCAATATGCCTGTCAACAATTTTTGCTGTGCTGTGAGCACTAGCCTTCATATATGACACACAGTAAAGGTTATATTTATCCCTAAAGTTGCTAAACAATCATTAGGAGCTTGTATGGTGTGATAGGAACAATTGCTTAATCCTTTTCCATGCAGGTTTGGCTTGTTTTTCTTTAAAAGATTTCATTTGTTGCTGTTCAGTTGCATCTGACTCTTCATGTCCCCATTTGGGGTTTTCTTGGCAAAGACACAGGAGTGCTTCTTCCCAACCTCATTTTACAGATGAAGAAACTAAGACAACCAGAGTTAAATACCTAGGGTCACACAGCTAGTAAGTATCTGAGGTTGGATTTGAACTCAGGCAGATGAGTCTCCCTGCCTCTCGGCTTAGCACTCTATCCACTGTAACTACTGCCTCTCTTCCTTAAAAGAGCTCAAGACTGTTCCAAACCCATGTTTGGCCCAGGAGACTGAAGGCTCAGACCATTGATGACTTCCCCATTACTTCAAAACAAAGCAGACATGGCTGTTGAATTGCAACAGTAGTTGAATCAACTGAATCAACTCAAAGAGTTCTCATTGCCTATCCTTGTTATAGCAAAGCAAATCTTTGGTTAACTATGGGAGAACTGTGCCTCACTTTCGTTCCAACATTGAACCTGAGCTAGCAGGGCTGAGTCAGGCCTGGCCCACCATATACCTTTTCCTACGTTTCGGGTTTAGTTTTATAGCAAACGATAGACATTTTCTAAATATTTCTGAGGAATTAACTTGAATTGTGAGAAAAGTACAAGTTCACAACATTAGTTACATCTAAATGAAAGGCTAAGAAAAAAAGGTATACATTTTAGGAAATTGTGAAAAGACACTTAATCCTTATCTAGATAATTTAGGTTCCAAATAGTTGCTGTTCAATACACAAACATGTGTATATATTATGTTTATATATATATATATATGTGTGTGTGTGTGTGTGTGTGTGTGTAAACATATACATATACATACATATGTGTATATTACATATTGCCTGACACCAAGATTCTGAAGCTTGTTTCTCAATCTTCTGCTTTGGCCAGTAAACATAAATACAGCTGTAGAGATAGGTAACTTTTCCCCCACTTCTCCTCCCCCTATTAAGATTACTTCTATCTTAACAATAGGTTGAATAACTTTTTAAAGATGAATCACATAAGTAGTCTTTTCTAAGGAGAACATTAATGATCAGTGCTGACTTACAGAAATTGTTGTAAATGAGTGATGGATGAAGACAAGCACGATTAAAGAAAGAACCCCGGGCTGCTGCTGACAAGGTCCAGATCATAGAACCCTTGTAACATAATTTTCCTTTTTTTGGGGTTGGCCAAATTTCACTTCTTGGAACAGCAAACGATGATAAAACTAGTCATGTTTAACGGTAAATCCTTTAGTGCTTCAGTCAAGTACATGTTGATAGATGTCATTTACACACTTAACATCTGCAAAATTGACTTGTGAGTCATACATGTAAGCTTTGTCTTGGCTATATTTACCACAGGCGTTGCCAAGAAGATCAGAATACTAGAAATGGATCCCCACTGGTTTGGGCAGAAATCTCCCAGTTTCCTCCTCCTCTTCATCTTCAACTCTCCTCACTCCCATGGAAGTTTGTCTCGACCTTGAGACTGGTGGAAGGGGCTGATTTTGACTGATAAATCCACCATTCCTGTTCTTTGGAAGTGGAACAAAAAGGGGAACAGAAGAAGATGCAGAAGCAGTATGGGCATGAAGGTTGCTGTTGTCACATGGAGGATGCACCCCCCCTCCCCCACCCCAAAGTTGCATTGAGGAGTATCATACTCTGCTGAAATCCGTTCAGACTCCAGACAGACGATGGTGATTCTTCATTCTCTCCTCTTCCCACTTCCTGTTACCTTGCTTTCCCAAGAAAATGAATGATTATTTTTGAATCTAATGTTTCTCTGGAGGGCCAGGAGACTTAGCTATGTTTTAAAAGTTTACTTTGTTTTCTTAGGCCATAAAATGTATAAAGCTGTTAAGTAATTACATGACTAAACTGAGTGCTATTGTTTGAATGTGGTGTTGAGATGGGGAAGTGGGAATACCCAGGAGGGGGAGAGATGCATAGAGGGGAAAGAGGAGAGGGAGAGAGCGAAAGAGCAAGAGTGAGAGCGAGAGACAGAGGCAGAGACAGAGACAGAGAGAGACAGAGACAGAGACAGAGACAGAGACAGAGACACGCAGAGACAGAGACACATAGAGACACAGACACACAGAGACACAGATACACAGAGACAGACAGAGACACACAGAGACACAGAGACAGAGACAGAGAGACACAGAGACAGAGAGACACAGAGAGGAAATGGGGGGGGAGGTAGAAGAGAGGAGAAAGGAGGGGAGGGAGACAGAGAAGAGAGGGGGAAGGGAGGGGGAAGGAGAGGGGAAGTTGGGTTAAACTGCTACAATTTGTTCAGGGAGATTTCTGGTCAGGGGGTTTGAAATTAAAGAAAAAGTTATTGATTAATTTTTACAACTTCCCAGGAAATAATACCTTTAATCAACATTCTGTAGTCAAATAGGTCAGTAGCCATGGCTGGTCAGCCAGACTGGTTGGGCTGCTGATGAGGTGGGCATTTGCCATTTCCTTCAGCTTGGTTTAAAAAACAAAACAAAACAACTATTCATTCATTAAGGGAGGAGATGAGAGAGTGGTTAGACAGCAAGTTATATCTCAAAGGTAGGAGTAGCCCAGTTAAAGAAGTGTTTGTGGGGTGTAAGAATGACAGACAACTGACTGCCTGCTCCCTGACTCTCCCAGAGCAATACCGTGGCTACACATGTACATAGGCCATAATTCTTAAATAAAATACATTCTCCAGGGGCGAGCATATGTGTAGCGGGTTGCTTGCTTTATATAGACTGAAAGGCCATTGGAAAACTTTTCTTCAAAAATCTCTGCCATAACTGCTCATGTCTTGCTTTGCTTGCATTTTCTCTATCCATCAAAATAACGTTTGTAGTGGAAAAGGACAGAGCAGAAAGGTCCAGTGGAATTTAAAACCCAAACTAAGTAAAGAGATAATAAGAAACTCCCTAAGTTTCTTCTTCTTATCATTATTTCTTATTCTTATTTCTTATTATATGTGGTGGAATGCACATTGACCCTGGAGCCAGATGACATGGTAAAATCCTGTTTCTGATCCTTTCTATCTGTTTGACTTTGGGCAAGTCATTTCACCACCATAGTCTTCCTCTGTAAAGTGAGAGGGGCTGGACTAGTGGCCTCTGAGGTTCCTTTCAGTTCAAAATAAATGATCTTCTGATCCATGGTATGAACTAGCAGGTATAATTGCCAAGTCATTGTCAGATATCTTTGAAAGGTTATAAAAACTAAGAACAATGCCACAGGATTGGAGAAGAACAAATACTTTGACTTAAAGAAAGTAGGAAAGTAGCTGGAATCCAAAAACTAGGGCCTGGTATGCTTGACCTTGATTTGCAGCAAAATTCTAGAAGGGATTAAACAGATAGTTTGTGAATATCTAGGAGAGAAAGTGATGACTGCTTTATGAAGAACAAATAATATTAAACTAAGCTTTTTTTTGATAGTTACTAAACTAGTAAATTAAGGGAAAGTTGTTAAATATAGTTTATCTGAATTTTAGTAAAGCATTCTGTAAGGCCTTACGTATTGTGTGGGTTAGTGGATACAGTGCCTGGAGTCAGGAAAAATCATCTTTCTGAGTTCACATCTGGCTTCAAATACTTACTGTGTGACCCTAGGCAAGACATGTAACCCTGTTTGCCTCAGTTTCCTCACCTGTAAAATGATCTAGAAAAGGAAATGACAAACCACTCCAGTATCTTTGCCAAGGAAACCCCAAATGGGGTCATGAAGAATCAGACATGACTGAAATGACTCGACAACATTACCCTTGCGAACTAGATGTAAGCTAGTCAACAGTACAATTAAGTTACATTTGTATACCTAGGTGATGTAGTAGAAAGAATGCTGGGCCTGTGGTTCTGAGTTTAAGTCCTACTTCAGATTCTTATTGGCTGCGTGACCCTGAGTAAGTTGACCTCTCTCAGCCTCAGCTTTCTTATGCATAAAATGGGAATGATAACCAGCACAGGGTTGTCACGAGGACAAAAAGAGACAATATATGTAAAGTGCTTTGCCAAGTTTAAAGCTTGCTGTTATTCTTACTATTCTCATTAATTATTATTTTTTGGAACTTGTTGAATGACAGGACCCAGAGAATATTCATTAGATATTCATGCCATCACGGAAGGATATGTCTAGTGGAGCAACCAGTATTCTCCCAGGTCCTGTGCATTTCACATTTTTATCAGTGACTTGGGTAAAGGAATAGATGTACTTTTTAATTTCACTTGCAATTTATTTGTTACCTATTTTTCACTTTTGTTGATACAACCAATCAGCTAATAATCATTTACTGTGTTGATAGATATAAATTGTCCTTTAAGGAAAGTTTTACTTACAACCCATCACTGTTGGTATATTATCATTCTTTTGAATATAATTACTTATTATTTCTATGCTTAGTGCTTTGACTTACTCATGATTTCATGTAAAATTATTTAGTCTCTATTTAGTTATACATTTTCATATTTCCTTTATTAATTAACATTTTTGTTGCTCCATGGTCTTAAAAATGTTTGTTTTGTGCTTTTCTATGTTTATTTGATAGAATGGAAACTCTTGAAGATGGGGATTGTCCTTTGCTTCCCTTCTTCCTTCCTTCCTTCCCTTTATTTCCTTTCTTTCTTTCCTTCTTTCTTTCTTTTCCTTCAACACTGACTGAGCACAATTTCCAACACATAGCAGGCACTTAATAAATGCTTACTGATTAATTATTTATGACTTCTTTATGTCCAAAGACATTAATAATTTTTGCAAAGTTATTACATGATACTGAAAAATATGTATACATACATACACCTTAATATCCACTATACACCTTAATATAGTGATTCAATAATCATTTTAAGTCTATCGAATCTATTTTCCCCAAATTCTGCATGAATTCACAATTTCTTTCTTGTCTATCATATCTCAAGTAGAACATTAAAGTCACATAAAAGTAATGCCTTAATATATAGATCTCTTTGCATTTCAGTTAACCTTTCCTTTAAGTACTTAGATGGTATTCAGTTCATCACATGTATATTTAATTTGTGTTCAAGGAAGGAATCTAGTAATTCAAGTAGTTTTAGTAGAAGATTAAGTGATTATTATTGTAGAATGCTAGCCTCCAACTGTATTTTAACATAACCTTTGCCTTATTGAAGATTTCTAGAAATGTCATCTCAAATTTTGTGGGGATAGACAAATGTTCTAGGGCAGGGGGTAGGGTGGACTCTGCCAGTTTGGATCTCTCTCTCTCTCTCTCTCTCTCTCTCTCTCTCTCTCTCTCTCTCTCTGTGTGTGTGTGTGTGTATGTGTGTCTCCTCTCTCTGACTCTCCCTCTCTGTTTGTATTTTGAGGAATGTTAAAATTATTTCTGCCAGATACGCCTAGAAACCAGTGTGTAGCATTCATATTTTTATTTGACAAATTAAATAGAATGTAATTTTCTTGTTTATTTCTATCGATATTGGGAATTTTTATTTTTGTTTTGTTTGATAATATATGTGGCTGTCTTGAGTCTGAAGAAAGGAAGGAAGGAAACATTTATTAATCACCGACTATATGCCAGACACAGTGCTAATTGCTTTACTAATATTGTCTCATTTAATCCTCGTAACAACCTTGAGAGGTAGGTGCTGTTATTATCTGCATTTTACAGTTGTAGAAATGGAGGCAGCTAGAAGCCAAATGACTTGCCTAGTATCACATATCTAGGTGTCTGAGGCTACATTTGAACTCAGGTCTTCTTGCCTCTAGGCTCAGCACTCTCTCTACTGAAGGAAAGGGGAACTGATACCCAGATAGAGCTGATTCTCCTCCCCTCCCCACCCCGGAGTTTAATTGGGAGGACTGGCCTTTCACTCTGTCAAATTAGCTGGAACCTTCATCTCCAATCTCATCTCATTTACTGGTTTCTGACCTGGTGCTTAAAATGTCCAATTCTCTCCTATCCTTAAAAGTAAAAACAAAATGACAACCCCCCACCAACATTTCACTTGACCATGCCATTTCATAATACATTTTTTTCTCCCTTAGCATTCATTATAATTTTTCTCCATTGTACTTCTCTTAATGCTCCTTTTCAATTTTCTTTACAAGATCACCATCCTACCTCTTGCCCTTAAGCTGTGCATATCTTCTCTTACCCCCTAAGATTCTGTGTAGGGCTTCTCCACTTTTAGCCAGACACTTTCTAGGTAATCTCACCTATCTCAGGGCCTCATTTATCATTTCTGTACAGATGAATACCAAATCTATATATACAGCTCTAATTATTCTCCAGGACTGAAGTTCTGTCGTGTATTGTCAGTTACCTGCCTAACCTCTTGATACCAAAGCTCCTCTGGCTTCTCAAACTCATATTCAACGTGCAGTTTATGAACTTGGCCATAGAGGTTTGTTTCCTCCAAACCAAACTTCCTTATTGCTAGTGAAGGAAGTACTGTCTTTTCAGTCCCCTTCATTCATTTCTTAGCCATCCTTGTTTCTTAGCTCTTTCTTGTCCCCTGTAGAAGTATGGTGAAGAAACACATGTTTCTCATATTGATAATGTAACAGTAACACATGTAACATGCAACTCATGTAACACATGTAACCCCCTCCCCCCACCTCCAGTGAAAGACCTTGGTTGTGGGTGAGGTACTCTTGGTGAGCGATCACCTAGCAGAGTGAAGATTACATTAGGGACCCTTTAGCTGCTTCTGGCAATCTTCCAAGATCTGATCCCCCACCATTTAAGGAAAGCACTCGGGGAATTCTTATAATTCCCCACTTAGCTACTTTCTTAGACTTCATCTTTCCCAGAAACTCATCATTCTGTAAGATGAAATCAACTCAAAAACTCACACCTTTTCAGATCGTTTCCCATGCTGGCTACATAACTTTATCATGCCCCAATCTGGTAATTACTTCTCTCCCCTCCCAGCCTTGGCCTCCAGCCTTTCAGCTTCTTTTTAGGCGCTGACTCCTTCACTAGATGGTGAGCTCTTCAGGGAGCTTTGCCTTTCTTTGTATCCCTAGAGCTTACTATATTGCCTGATACGTAGTAGGTGCTTAATGAATGTTACTTGACTCTGACTCTGATAGATTCTGATAGAATATTGATCTCTGTGTTAGCGCATTCGGAAAGAATTTATCATATCTTTGCATGGTGATAGGCCACAGGAAGCTGTGCTTACTTTCTATCCTTATACTACTACTTAAACCATATACTACCTCAGTTAAAAAAAAAACTAACATATTCAGACTCCAGGTGCTTCAATGTGCCTATGATATTTGGTGTAGCTGGCAAGTGCTGGCACAATGGTCTTCTGGTTCGGGAAAAGTGATAGTGGAAGAAGGGTGGGTTGGTAAATGTTTAACAAACAGCTCTCTGAAAATGCATGACATACTTTTAAGTTTAATCTGAACTATTAACATTTTCTCCATTATTTTCTCAAGTCTAGACAATCCACAAAACAATAAATCAAGCTCTGATTTGTAACATTTGCTGATTTCTGAGTTGTAAATGTTCACACTGAAATTTTAACAATTGCCTCTTTGTGAACTGGTTCAAGCTGGCTCCTGCATGCCCCTACTGAGACCCCTCCAATGCTATGATAGTCTGATGTTGGTCTCTAGTATCTAAATGCTGGTGAATTTGAGACCTTTTGGGATGAATTCCATCACAGGGCCTGGGGAAAATGTCCCATTAAGCTCCTGTGTATTAGGTAATATTTTTGCATTTTTGTTCATCGTCAACAAATACTGTCCTTGTCAAAAGCACTGAAGTCAAGTTAGCACATATTGCATCTCTTGCATCATCCATCTTTCCCAGTCATGCCATGTTGACTTTAAATGACTAATGATGAGTCTTTGTGGTGCTGGACGACTAGTGCACATAGCTGACAAAAAGAATACTTTTCCATGTTCTTGTAAGGTATTACTCTGTCAGGATAAAAACAACTTCTTCCCCCTTCTGCTTAAGTGCTGCCAAAGGTACCCAGCCATGTTCCATTGAATAGAGGCTTTAGTGTGGATGCAGTGACAGGAAAGGGACTTTTGCCTGGAAACCACTCTGATTGATGCAAACAGGGGCTAAGATGGGTGTATGGGTAGTTTTCGACTGCCTGAAGAGGCATTACTGGACTAGATTTAGGAAAATCTGAAGACACAACTTCCTGATTTTAACTATTTGTCCTGCATAGCCAAAATGATGTAAGACTTCTTGGAAGAGACTCCTGTCATCTAGAGGCCTCATTTATCCCTACCAGGAACTATGCTTGGAATTAACCCCATTTTACAGATGAGGGTTAAGTGACTTGCCCAGAGTCACATAGCTAGTAAGTGTCTGAGGCCAGATTTGAACTTGAGTCTTCTTCATTCCAGGCCAGATGCTCTATCCACTGAACCACCTGCTGCTGTTTTATATGAGTTTTCACATCTATCCAATACCTTAGTTCATACTACTATCACTTGCCAGCAGGCCCTTGGTTGGTCTCCTTGCTACCAGCCACTATTCTGATCCAATTAATCAATCCTCTACACAGCTGCCAATAAAGTATATCTGAAGCATAGATATGATTGTGTTACTCCCCTCAAAAATCTTTAGCTCTTCCCATTGTCTGTAACATTAACCACATACTCCTCTGCCTGGCATTTAAAGCCTTCAACCTTCTGGTTTTAGCCTACCTTTGAAACATTTCATGTTACTCCCACTTACTCATTCAGTGTTCAGCCAAACTGGGTTTTCCTCAGACTTGGGTTCTTCTTTTCCGTCTCTGAGCCTTCATACAGACTCTCTCATGTTTTCCTCTTCAACTCTGTTTCTTTACTCTTAGAATCCCTAGCTTCCTTTGAGGCCTTTCTCGAATGCCACAGCCTCCATGAAGCTTTGCCTAATCTCCTTTTTGTTAGCGCTTTTTCCCTCCCTCCCTCTTCGATTAAAAAAAAATACTGCTTTGAGGTGGAGGACTGTTTCATTTTTTTAGTTTAGTGCCTATGATAATGCTTTGTACAACTGAATTGAATTTCAGAATCACTGAATCACAGAATCTCAGAATAGATTTCAGGTTTCATTGACTTCAATCCTTATGTGAATCCTGAAGCCTCACTATACTGTGCCCAACATGAAGTTATCCAATCTCTACTTTGAGACCTCGAAATGACATGGTACCTATTATATCACAATCAATTTGTTCTATCTTTGAACAGCTTTGCTTTTAGGAAGTTTCTCAGTGTGATGAGCAAAGATCTACCCCCATTACTTTTCATCTTCTCTCTAGCACCTCAGAACAAATCTATTAGAGAAGGTCCATCACACCTCATCAAAGTTTGAATGCATGCTAACATTGCTACTACTCCGTCTTTGAAGTGGGCATGCTTACTACATTTGCCTACTAAGTAGTTGACAACATTTTTCTTACAGGAAAGTGTATTAGGTAATTCTATTTTTCATTTTTGCTCAATGACAACAAGTACTGTCACTATAAAAGGCTCTACAGTCATGTTAACACATACTCCATCTTTCCCAGTCATGGCATGTTGATTTTTAACAACTGAGTATGACTCTTTTTGCTGCTGGGACTATTACCCATATCTGACAAAAAAGAACATTTTCCATGTACTGGTAAGGTAATATTCTCTCAATATAAAAATAGCTTGTTCGCCTCTTTTCTTTCCGATTAAGTGTAGCAAATAAGGTCTAAATTCAGCCTCTATAATCTTCCCCCTTCCCCCCTCCTATATTTCACTTAGGAATTCAGATATAAATCCTGAATCAGGAGAGTTAATTTTTCTTCTTCTTTCTTTTCTTTTTGCTGAAAGACCACAGAACCCACAGAAAATAGAGCTATTTCAAATCAGAGTAACCTGGTACTTATTTACGCATTTGTGCTAAAGAAATGTCCTTTCTCACTTTTTTTTTACCTCTTGTGTTATTTTCCTGTTGTTAATTAAGCCATTCACTCAACAAATATTCATTTTCCCATTTCTTTTTAATTTGCATCTCATACCTCTCAGTCTTCTAAATTTTTAAGTAGCAATAAAAGACTTAGAATAACAGAATTTCAGAGTCGGAAGGTACTTCCAGGTCAGCTAGTCCGTTACTATTCAAAGCATGAATCCCTTCCACACCATCCATCCCTGACTAGGGATCACTCAGTCTCTGATGAAACACCTTTAGTGACTGGGAACTCACTCCTCATCCACATCTGCATTTTGTCTTTGCAAATAATATTTTTGACGGTTGGAATAATCATTCCATTTATTCAACATATATTTTTATAAGTCCCCACTAGGGAAAATTCACTGTATTAGTTACTGGGAAGAAAGACAAAACAAAAAATCATTGTATCTATCAAAGGCATCTTTTCCCCTGCAGGAGATTGCTTCCTGGGGCAAAGTGAATTGGACCGATTGCCCTTGGTTTTGTATTTTGGGGATGCCTCATACTGCTTGCTGTAGGGCCTTATCATTTGGGCAGTAATTCAGGGAGGCAGCTAGTGGGAGTGAAATCAGCTCCATTAGGTGCATTCCCAAGGCAAATAGGCGGAACTGTCTCCTTACCATTTTGTGACTTCTTTCCCCTTTCAAGGCTGCTCATGATGTTCATTTCATCCTGATCTAGGGGCAGCTAGGTGGCCCAGTGAGTACAGCACTGGCTCTGGAGTCAGGAGGACCTGAGTTCAAATCCAGCCTCAGACACTTGACATACTTACTAGCTGTGTGACCTTGGGCAAGTCACTTAACCCCAATTTCCCTGCCTTCCCCCACCCCCCAAAAAATAATCCCCAACATTTCATCCTGATCTTTAGGGCACGGTACTCCACTTAGAATGATTCTGTTTTGTAAGTCTCATTTTCCAGGCTTAAGCCTACTTTTCATGCAAGTTGCTCTATAAAGTTGCTAAGTGAATCATTGCAAGTATTCCAATTCACATTGGTGCTGAGGATGGCTTCTGAAAGCTCAAGAGCTTTCAAGGAAGTGATACGAAGCAATGAACTAATGTTTTGGGCAACTGGATAAAGCATCAAGTAGAAGGCTATAGAACTCATTTTCCCAAATATAAGAAGTATAGAATAGAAGCCTGAGGGAAGATACACTAGGATATTCTAAATCTGAGCTTTGGGAATGGAGAGGAGGCTAAATGTGTTTATTGTTCTAACTGTATACATTGTGAAGTGTGTGTGTGTGTGTGTGCGCGTGTGTGTGTGTGTGTGTGCGTGTGTGTGTGCGCGCAATGAATCACTACCTAATTGTTAAATTGCAAATTACTTTAGGGTCTGTGAATTATTTCATATGAACATCCTCAGCCCTTGACATAAGGCAGCTAGTTGGTGCAGTGGATAGAGTTCTAGGCCTAGAGCCACAAAGACTCATCTTTCTGAGTTCAAATCTAGCCTCAGACACTTACTACCTATATGATCCTCGGCAAGTCATGTAACCACGTTTATCTCAGTTTCCTCATCTGCAAAATCAGCTAGAGAAGAAAATGGAAAACCATTCCGATATTTTTTGCCAAGGAAATCCCAAATTGGGGACGCAACAAGTCAGATAAAACGGCTGAACCACAACGACAACAAAACAAAGCCCTTAGTACAATGCCATATGTGTGTATATGATGACCCTTCCTCGCTGCCAAATTCATCTCAGTTCTGTTGATTTTACCCCAGCAATATCTTTCATATCAATGTCTTCTTCTTTTAGTCCCACTATCACTACGCTGGTACAGCTCCTTATTATTTCTCATCTGCATTATTGGGGTGACTATTTTTGGAGATGCTATAAGATATTGATACAATTTGTTCTGTTTTTGAAAATTTGTTAATGATGCCTTGGGGTATGTATATAGCCTCACTCCCCAGGCAGGCTTGTTGGTCCTGAGATACTGCTTATATGTAGGGAGACATGACCTTCTCCTGGCTGGGATGCTTTTTAGAGAGAGAAGCAGAGAAGGAGAGAGATGAAGAAGGAGATAAGGCAGGAACTTTGAATATAAAAAGGGAGCCACCAGAATGGCAAACACATGAAGGAAGGCTGTTATCCCAACATAACCTTTGATTTTTCAGCAATTGCACTCCCAGAGATTGCCAAGAGTGGGTATCAAGTGAGATGGTTCCTCTCTGATTGAACTGAGATTTCATCTTATTCCTGGGTCAGAATATCCTTTAACTCCTGTGCATTCTATCTCTTAAATTAATCTGTATGTCTTCTGTAATTACTGTTTTTTTTTTATAAATATGTTTGTTTTTTATATATCAGGACTCTCCAAAATATGTCCCGGGGGCTGCATGCAGCCCACAGTGTGATTTTATGTCCATATGTGGGTTTTAATTTTCACAAGAGAAAAAATAAAATAATAATTTGCATGGAATGTGTATTAAATTTTTTAATTCTATCACTAATAAATAATCTCGTTGATGTTAATTTTCTTTGGTGATTTTAAGTAGTATTATGGATGGAATATATCACATGGAATTTTCAATCTATCTGTGGGATGTGTTCCGTCTATAGGATGCAGGCTAGTCAGTATGCACCTACCTTTATACTGTTGTGTCGTTGTTTCGTTGTTTTGTGTTTGCTTTCGCACTTCATGCCTTTGCCCGTCATACTGATGACAAGTGTTCCTCCACTTTCTATCAGTGTACTGTATTTTTTATTCTAGGTGTGGCCCTCGAATAATTATTTTATTTTAATGCGGCCGTAAGATAACCTGAGGTCGGATGATTGCCTTTTGTATAATAAGCATATAGTTAAAGGAGAAGCTAAACCAGCTGAAATTAAACTAATTGTTAACCTCTAGGCCTGAGACTGAATTCCTTCCACCAAAGCAACCAGGTAAAGTGGCTTTTATCCTGAATCCCTAAGGAGATCTATCCTTAGACTCAAATATATGATATGTGACAGAGATAGTCCCAAGTGCAACCCCCCTTGAAAAGAAAGGAGAAAGAGGGACCGTTAGACATGATTTCCTGCCTTCTCCCCGTAAAGGTGAAACATGAGTCTCCATGAGACATAGAAGGAAGACATTCCAGATGTATCTAAGAGTCAACCTTACACGAACCTTTTTGTTATACATAGGTTGAGTATTTTTAGTTATTTCTAGGTCAGGTACTGCTGAGGGTGGTGTTTTGAAAAGGTCAGCTTAGCTCCGAGAGAATCAATATGGCACAGTGGGGCAATGACTCGCTTTGTCAGTAAAGACTCAAATTTGGATCCTCTGACATTTAGTAGTTCCGTAACTATGAATAAGCTAACATCTCAGAGCCTTAGTTTCCTTATCTGTAAAATGGATCTTTTGTTAATATAATGTAATGTAAGCTAATATATAATAACATAACATAGTATAGCATAGCATAGCATAGTATAATATAGTATGGTACAGTGTAACATAATATAATGTAATGTAGTATAGTATAGTATAACATAATACAGCATAACATAACATAATATAGTATAGTATAACATAATATAATGCAATTAGTATAGTATAGTACAGTACAATATAACATAACATAGTATAGTATAATATAACATAATACCATGTAATGTAATATGATATAGTATAGTATAATATAGGATAGTGTAGTATAACATAACATAACACAACATAGCATAATATAACATAATGTAGTATAGTATAACAATGTAATGCAATATAGTATAGTATAGTATGGTATGGAATGGTGTAGCATAACATAACGTAACATAACATAGAGTAGTGTAGCGTAGTGTAGTATAGTATAATACAAAATAGTGCAGTACAGTACAGTGTAGTGTACTGTAATGCAGTATAAGGTAATGTAATGTAATATAATATAATAATATAGTAAATATTAACCACTATTTTCTAGAAGAGGCAAACTGACATTGTTGTACTTGGAGTCAGAATGAGCTGTTTTCTTTCTTTTTGAAAATTTTCTTTATTCTGAACTTAAGAAATAAGATAAGTACTCTAGACAGTATAAAATACCTGGGAGTATACCTGCCAAAACAAACCCAGGAACCATATGAACAAAATTACAAAAAACTACACAAATAGAATCAGATTTAAATAATTGGAGCTATATCAATTGTTCATGGACAGGCAGGGCCAATATAATAAAAATGTCAATTTTACCTAAACTAATTGATATATTCAATGTCATCCCAATTAAATTGCCAATTTTTTTACTGAGTTAGAAAAATTAATAACAAAATTCATTTAGAAGGACAAAAGGTCAAGAATATTAAAGGAACTAATAAAAAATATAAAGGAAGGAGGTTTAGCAGTACCAGATCTTAGATTATTTTATAAGGTAGTAATTATCAAAACTATCTGGTACTGGCTAGGAAATAGAAAGGGAGATAGTGGTACAGAGTACACAATTTATAGCACAAAATGACAATAGTAATCTTGTGTTTGACAAGTATAAAGACTTAAGTTTTTGGGATAAGCATTCATTATTTGGTAAAAATTTGTGGGAATGCTGGAAAGTAGTCTGATAGAAATTGGTCATAGAAAAAGCCAAAAAAAAAATCAAAAAAACAGGGGCAGCTAGGTGGTGCAGTGAGTAGAGCACCGGCCCTGGAGTCAGGAGGACCTGAGTTCAAACCCGGCCTCAGACACTTGACACACACTTACTAGCTGTGTGACCTTGGGCAAGTCACTTAACCCCAATACCCCAATTGCCCTGCCAAAAAGCAAAAAAAACACAAAAAACAAAAAAAACCCAAAGAAATTGGTCATAGACCAATATCTTACACCATTTACCAAGGTCAAAATGGATACAAGCTAGATATAAAGAGAGTCATTATAAGAAAAATTGAAGACCATGGAGCATATTCATATCAGACTTGTGGATAGGTGAACAATTTATGAATAAACAAGAGATAGAGAGCAGTGTGAAGTATAAAATGGATAATTTTGATTAAATTTAAAAGTTTTTTTTGTTCAAATAAAACAAATATAGAATGAACTCTTTTCAAATCTCATCTTTGACTTTTACTTGTCTTGTGATTCTGGCCATGACATTTAACCTCTAAGTGCCTTAGGTAGTTCCTAGGCTTTATTTACTAAGTCTCTCAGAGGGAGTTTCCAAGAGGAAGGTTTTTCCACAGGGGTAAAAACTTACCTGAAGCCCTGTAAATCATTTGTATGTCATCATATCATTATAGATGTTATAATTCACAAAGCTCCTAAAAATGCTTCACAGTTTGTCTTTATAACTCCAAGCTGATCATGTTGTAGCCACCAATAATCTAAGCAACAATATCTTAAATAAAATAAATAAAATGATGTTCAAAATTCAAAATCACAACATTATTGAAAAAGTTATATGCCTTTTCTTATGAGGTACAGTAGAAAAGTAACTTACTGAAAGCATCTCCACTAAACTAATTTACAACCACTTGAGATTCATCTGTCTCCCAGAATTTGTAATCTGCACAGCGGGGTTTAGAAATAGCTCAATTACATAGGATGGGGTGTTTGAGTGATTCTTGTTAAGAACTTAATTTTATCTCTGTTTGAGAGAGTTATGTCATTGGAATAGACTTCCAATTACTTGGAGAACTATTTCCAATCGAAATCTTCCACTAGAAAAGAAGATGAGAAATTTATGACTTATAGCCCAGCCTCTGTCACTAACTGCCTGAGTGGCATTGAGGAAGTAATATTATAGTCCCTGCCTCAGTTGTTCCATCTGTAAAAGAAGAATGAACTTATGTATTAAAATATCTGTTTATTATCTGTTTAAACTATATTTATATAATATAACTTATTTATTTATTATTAAAAGAAAATGTTATCTTTTGTATTAAAATACATGTTCCTTTTTGGGATGTTGTTATGAGAGAATTATATACAACATATATATATATATATTATATAAAATTACAAAGTAGTAAACAGACTAAAAAATAATTGCTTAAATATCTTGTGATCCCAAAGGAATGGGATTTTTATCTCAAAAAATGGAGAAAGAAATGAAATGAGTCTTCTCTACTCTTAACTCAGAACTGCTAGTCTAATATAAAATGGGAAAATACAAACTCAGATTTCAGTGTGTGTGAATGAAAGAACTAAGAATATGATTAAGTACTCCTGACTTGTGGTCGTACCAAGACTACATTCCTTCTGCTAAGGCAGTGCATTTTGAATTTGGATATGAGACTGGGGATTGGATGAGGAATATTTGTCAGTGTTACATCAGGACTTATTTGCTAAGAATTTATTTATATCAGACTGCCTGCTATAATTACATGTGCTGGAACCAGATATTGCCCCTATTTGAGAATATTATGCCATTGGAGTAGATGTGCAATTTCTCATAATTTTAGGAGGTTATTATGCAATGCTGCATCTCCTAGGGTTTGGAAAGAAAACATATATAATGCAGTGAACTATTAGGTTTTAGAGATCATTTCATATTTATTAGCATGCTTGATTCAGGGTTCTTAACTCATGTTGTCATTGAGCCCTTCTGTGATTCAGGAGGTAATGGAGGGTACTTTTGCTGCCAGAGTTATGAGTGCCTGAGAATCTATGTAATAACCTTGCCATTTTTTTGGTCCACACATATACTGTGTCTCTTCTATTGAATATTGTGTTCTTCTTAGGTTAAGCTGTTGACGGTTGTTGGGCGTTGAGGAAAGGTAGTGTTGATAACTCTGATTTTAACCATATGGGGAATTTCCTGAGTGGAAGCTTATTCTACTGATGTCGATTGACAACTTAGAGCTTTAAGAGGTATTGAGACATAAGTGAATTACCCAAGGCTCTCCATATATTATGTATCAGTGGAAGTACTTGAATCAAGGTCTCTTTGATGGCAAGGCTGGCTCTTTAACCACTATCTTCAGGTTACTCTCATCTTGTTAAAAGTTTTAACCTGATGTCTTTCCTTTGAAAGATATCTATATGATGTGAAAATCTCCTAAGGAAAATGGAAAAATGTTACCAGTTACTCAGATGTTTTTTATCCCCCATAAAATATCAAATGTGTGTGTATTTAGAAACCTTTGGAAGATTAGCGACATTTTTTATTTTGTATCAGAATGATTGATGTACAAATATAGTCAATGGGACTTATGAATGGTCTATGAATTCGGATCTCTAATTTGAGAATATAGTAAATGGCTACTAGGCTTTGCAGGGAGTAGTAAGGAATAAACAATTTTGGGATTGTAAGATTCTGAGCTGGAAGGAACATGATAAACCAAACTTTCATTTTACACGTGGGAGAACTGAAGTCTAGAAGTATCAAGTTGCTTGTCCAAAGTCAGATATGTAGTAAATAGTAGAAGCAACATTCAAAACAGGTCCTCTGAATCCAAATTTAGGGTTCAGTTCTCTCCTTTATTCTTCCCCTTCATTTCTGAGACCCTGAGAGAAAATCTTAATCTAGGTCACATAGGATTTCCTTTATGTATTAGTGCCAATTTAGAAAGTAGCATTTAGAATCATATTGGGAACCTCATATAATTAATTACATTAGCAAATCATAATTGTGTTTAATTTAAAAGCTTCTTGAAAATACATTTCCATTGCTTTGAGAGTACCTGGCAAGTATGTAGTCAGTAGTGCCTGTCTTCCTTTAGGTAAACCTCCATTTGTTTTATTGTTCACCACAAAAATCTAGCAGAATAGCTGACTCAGAATCCCAGAATCTCAGATGTGGTACAGGTCTCAGAGGTCATCTCTTCCAACCAGTGGATGAACAAAACCTTCCTATACAACTTTTTCAACTAGTGCTCTTTCTATCTATGCTTGAAGACCTTAAGTAAGGCAAAATTCATTATCTCCTCAGGTAGGCCATTTCACTTTTGGTCTCCTCTAAAGAGTTATTTAAATCAAGCCTATATTTTTTTTTCAATTTTCATCCACTGCTCCTGTTTTGATTCTCTGTGGCTGGCAGAACAAGTTTATTCACAAGTCTTCAAAAACTTTAAGATAGCTGTTATGTTCCTTAAGTCTTCTCTTCCCCGGGATCAACATTTTTAGTGTCTTCAAATGATCCTCATGTGGCTCTCATGTGGATCTCAAAGTACTTCATCATCCTTTCAGCCCCACTTTGGATACTGTCATATTATCAATTTTCTCCCTAAAATGTGATGTCAAGAATTGAACATTATATTGCAGATAAAGTTATACCAGGGCATAATAGAGCAAAATTATTTTCTCCCAGGCAAATTTTTCTTAACATGCCTAAGATATTTTGAAAAGTTGTATTGATGTTTTATTTTCACATCCCATATATTTACAAATTACTTCAATTTTGTGGTGGTCTCTTGTCACAAAATAAAACAGTTAAGTAAAATTAATAATGCAATAACTTCACCTGAAAGTGCATGCCATATTCCACATCCTCTCTTTACCTTTCTATTTAAAAAAATTAAATCTTTTTTCTCTCCCTCCTAACCACCTACTCCATTGGAAAAAAGAAAAAAAAAACCTCAAAATTTCTCATAAGATACATTGTCAAGGAAAACAAATTCCTTCTATAGCTGTATACACCATATACAAATGTAATATATTGCTACAATTGTTCAGTTGTTCAGTCGTGTCCGACTCTTCATGACTCTATGGACCATGTGGTGTGCCAGGCCCTTTTATCCTCCACTATCTCCCAAAGTCTGTCGAAGTTCATGTTCATTGTTTCTATGACACTGTCTATCCATCTTATACTCTACTATGCTCTTCTCCTTTTCCTTCAATCTTTCCCAACATCAGGGTCTTTTTGAGTCAAATTTTCTCATTATGTGGCCAAAGTATTTCAACTTCAGTATTCGACTTTTTAGTGCATAGTATGAATTAATTTCTTTAAGTATAGACTAACTTGATCTCATTGCAGTCCAAGGGACTCTCAAAAGTCTTCTTCAGCACCACAATTTGAAAGCATTGATTCTGTGGTACTCAGCTTTCATTATAGTCCGACACTCATGGCCATACACTGCTATAGGAAAAAAAAACAAAAAACATAGCTTTCACAATATGAATCTTTGTCAGCAAGGTAATGTTTCTGCTTTTTAGTATGCTATCCAGATTCACCAAAGCTTTCCTTCCAAGGAACAAGCTTTTTTAAATTTGCTGGCTGTAGTCACTATGTGCAGTGATCTTTAAGCCCAACAATACAAAATCTGACTGCTTCTATTTTCACTGTGCCACCGAGCTGCCCATTATTTACTATACACAAACCCATTTGTGTGTGTGCGTGTGTGTGTGTGTGTGTGTGTGTGTATAATATCATTCTGTCTCTAAATCCATTAGCTCTCTGTCTAACACTCCCACAACATATTTCATTATTGGTTCTTTGGAATTATGCATGATCGTTGTATTGATCATAGATTATTACAGCTTTCAAAGTTGTTTGCTTTTGCAGCACCATTGTTACTGTATAAATTGTTCTTATTTGGCTCATTTCATTCTTCATCAGTTTATAAAAGTACTCAAAATTGTTTATTTTTATAGTGTGATAATTACAGTAGAAATTATTCTTATTTTACTCATCGGTTCATAAAAGACTTTCCATATCTCTTATTTCTCCATTTTTTACAACACAATAGTATTCCATTATTTTCACGTACCACAATGGACATAGCATTAGATATATTGGCTGTGATATTGCTATTTACTTACATGGAGCTTGTGGCCCATTACAACTGCTAATCATTTTCATATGAACCATCATTTAACTATCCCTTCTTCCATCTTCCCCTTGTAAAATTGAACCCAAATACAAGATTTTGAATTTTTCACCATTAAAATTTGTCTCACTTGATTCAGCTCAATATTCTAGTTTGTTAAAACAGTTTTGGATCCTGTTGTTAGATGTGTTAGTTATCTTTTTGTGTCACCTATAAATTTAGCAAGTATACCCTCCATGCCTTTATCCAAATCATTGATCAAAAGGTTAAACAAACATAGTGCCAAACTGATCTTTGGAGCACTTCTCTGAAGATGTCATTAATGGCTCTTTTGGGGGGAGATCTAAAAATAGCCATTTTATCAGTTCCAAATCTATCTACATAGTTTTACCATCATCTAGTCCATGTCTCTATTTTTCATAAGAATAATATGAAAATTTGTCAAATGCTTTGCTAATATCTAAGTAACCTATTTCTCCAGTATTTCTTCAGTCTACCAGTTTGTTAACTTTGTAAAAAATGATGTTAGTCTGCATGACTTGTTTTCGACAAAGCCAAATTGACTTCCAGTGATAATTGTTTCTTTTTCTAGACTCATTAACCATATCTTTTTAAAAAAAATTTAAAAAAAATTTTCTTTTGGAGGGGGAAAGGCAGGGCAACTGGGGTTAAGTGACTTGCCCAAGGTCACATAGCTAGTAAGTGTGTCAAGTGTCTGAGGACAGATTTGAACTCAGGTCCTCCTGACTCCAGGGCCAGTGCTCTACTTACTATACCACCCAGCTGCCCCTAATTAACCACATCTTGAACAATACATTCTAAAAATTTGCTAGGATTTAATATCAATCTCACTTTTCTCCTTTTGCTGGATCCATTCTTTTCCCTTAAAAATAAAACATTTGTTCTCATAATTTTCCAGAATTTTTTTCACCAAGTCTCTTCTGAAGTCCTTGCCTTTAATCAGCATCAGTTATGGAAATACCACCTATGCTCCTAACATTTTTAGCTTCTTGGACAAGATTTCATAATTTTTAGTTTCTAGCTTTCTAGATTCATTCTGGCAGTACTTCTTGAACATACATGAATCACCAGAGGTGGTTTGTAGTCAAATAATTTGACAAGTCTTGGGAAATCCTGTTTCACATCTTGGATAAATGCCCCAGGAAGACAGCAAATCTCTATTGTTGTTATCAGGTCAAAAATGGCTGTTTCAATACCCCTATTATTAACCACCAGTACTCATTTGTTGTTTCTCTATAACGAAAATATAATTATAAATGAGAACATACTCATTTGGATAATGTATTTGTGTCTTTGTGAATAGGGTAGAAAAAGCAAATTTGAAAATGGGGGTAATAAATCATTATTATTACCAACATAATAAATTAATTATTCTGAGACCCCACCAAGGAACATTTCTTAAGGGTCTCAATTTCTTCCTGCTTTGAGACTCTGAGATTATTTTCCTTGGATTCTGCAAGTGGACCTGGGACGTACTCAATAAATTTCTATTTGTCTGGTAAAGGTTTACACAGAAAGGCCATTTTACCCTGCTCTGAAGGAGGATTAAAAAAAAAAAGAAAAGTTTCCTGTGTTTAGATTCAACATTAGGAGCAAATGCTAGTCTTGATGGAAATAAATTTTATTTTCATGTCATGATACGCACTTATGTTAACACCGAAACACATTGAATCAATTTTTTTCCAAACAAACTAGTAAAATTAGAAAATACAACAGTCTTTAACAGCCTGTAGCATGAAATACCACTGGCTACAAAGAGGTATTTAGCCATTGAAGTACTTTGGCAAAAAGACAAACTATTCTTTCCCCCTTCCAAGTCCTTAAAAATAGCTTTTATAAATGCTTAACTTCCTCTGATGGTGAGTTCACCATTAATCACCTTTATGACATTTTATATTTAGGCCATGGATAAATCCATGGGCCCTAATCAACCACTTTCCTGAGGAAATTGGCCAAATCCTGACTGGAGGGGGGATGAATCACAACAACTTTCTATTCAGACAAATCTCTTTTCAAGTGCCCTTAAAGCTTTTTTTTTCATACACTAGCAAAGACAGCCACACAGGAAACAATAACAGCTTAATCTCTTGAATAATTTCCTTCCTGCATTGCAGTACTCTTTCAGACAGGTAGTCAAACCAAGCCAACGAAAATTAGCATCAGCCGATGCCAAAAGCAGGCAGTTACTTGAACTTAGCTCCATCCCCTCCTCATCTCTGGGTGCTCGCCTCACCTCATCCCATCATGGGCTTTCTCAGTGTGCTCATGGTGATGTAGTCTACTGCTGAGCAGTAACACTCCCTCACTTTTGGATATGAGGTTGAAGAGAGAAGTAACTTGCTAATTAAGAGTATGAATGAAACTTTTTGCGGTCCTGTTCTCCTGATTTTTCCTCCCAGAATTCTCTTGAACTTTTATTTGGGTGGAGGAAAGGTGATTAGTAAACATTTAATTCTGAGGCAAATATTCTCAGAAGACAGAATAATTGAAAGCCTAGATCTGAGCTTATGTCACTGAGACTATATCAATTAATGAGGGGCAAGGCAGAATCATACAAAAATCATTGGATAAAACAGAGATTCTTTATTAAATGTTTCTATATCATACAAGATGCTTTAAAGCTTCATGGACAGCAAGGATAGAAATGACTGACCTTCTATTGTTTCACTTCATTCCTTCACAACTATCGCAGGACCTCAGATTGTGTTATATTCATAATCAAGTATTTAGGGTATGCCAACTATGGCCAAGCATACCTTAATGTAAATGAAAGGAGAATATCATTTTGGGTCTCACTTTTAACATTTGTATTTTTAAAGCTCAGTTTTTAAGTTTTAAAAGTTAATTTTAGGTAAGCTTTAGTTTCTTTAGAGCCAAATGAGATTATATGGGTAAAGTGCTTAGCACAGAATTTGGCACATAGTAGGTGCTTAGTAAATGCTTATTCCCTCCCCTTTAGTTTGTTGGATGAATAAAAGTAATGCCTGAGTATTCAACAATTTTTTGCTTTGCCATTAAAAATAAAATTCCCTGGGCACACACCATGTATATGCTGTGCACTCTTATGATCATATTCTTCCCTCATTGCTGCAGCCTATTATATGTTGAATCCTCTCACTAACATGTAAACTTCTTGAGGATAAGCACTGTCTTACTTTTGCACTGTATACTCAGTGCCTGTCACAGTACTTGTCACAGAGTAGGCTTTGCCATTTATTCATTTCATTCTTTCTTTTGATTGTTTGGCTTCCTTTGAATATTTGACCCCATGGTGATCAAAGGCCCAGCAGCTCAGTAGAGTACATTGATGTACTGCCAGTTGGTTGTTGACTCGGGAACCTCCATCTTCTAACTGAGCTGAAATCAATGGCCAGAGCACTCGTAGGTTCTTTCATTAAGAACCAAACTCTCACCCAGGTTTGCTTCCTGAATGTTATTATTAATTGAGCAGAAAATTGTAAAAAGTCATTTTTTGATGGGATTGGGAGAAATTTCTCTTGAATCTCTCTTCTCTTCTGTTTCACTCTGTAAAAGATTCACATCATCCTCAAAAACATTTTTTCTTGCACAGAGGAAACTTTTTAGACTGAATCATGAGGTCATTCCTCTGGTTCTAAAACTTTCAATTTTCAGTTTTCAGTCCGTTATGTTTTGTAGTCATCAGCCATGTTTCCTAATCCTTTCATGTGCAAGTGGGTTGCTCTAAGTCTGACACCTAGCATTTCATCAGAGTATTTACTGATCATTAGAACCCTGATCAACCCCTCTCAGTGCCATGGGAACATGTGATTCTGTGTGATATAACATTAGACTTGGAGTAAGAACAGCTGCGTTTGAGTTTTGAATTTATTTGCTAATTTACTAATGAACTAGTTTCTTCACTTGTAAAACCCAGGGCTACTAGATGATCTTCAATTCAGTCCAATTCAAAAAAGCATTTATTAAGTGCCTACTGTGGTCAGACTCTATGCTAAGCAGTGATTTAATTCTATTCTAAGTCATCAAGGGTAATTGGAAAGGAGGAAGTGACAATCTGTCCTATTCATTTCCCCTTGTTGTTGAGTCTTTTCAGTTGTGCTCTGTTCTTTGTGACTCCATCTTGGTTTTCTTGGAGAGCTTCACCATTTCCTTCTCTAGATCATTTTACAGATGAGTAAACTGAGGCAAACAGGATTAAGTGACTTGCCCAGGGTCGCACAGCTAATAACTGTCTGAGGCTAGACCCCAGGCCCAGTGCTATATCCACTGTGCCACTTAGCTGCCCCCTGTCATTTAGCTTTTTTGAATGCTTTACATTCAGAACTCAACACCTGAATGCTTTTCTGAATGACTCTTTCTTTCCCCCCTTTTTTGGTAAGTCAGCAATCATGCTTGAAAAGAAAAAGTATACCCACAAAACTTATTTGTTTTAGTGATATTTATTAATGGTTTTTTTTGAACAACCAGTCAAGACTTCAAAATGTATTGAGATTGGGTGCTTTTGGACTTCAGATTTGTGATTCAAGCTGGGCTTCTTCTAGGTTTCTGGAGAATTTCCTCAAACCTATGCATAGGTCCCCAAAAGGCTTCCCTTAATATACAGGAATTAATGATGTGTGTCTGTGATGTTTCTACAGTTTTTCTTACTTTTAATGGGTTCCAGAGCAGTTACTGGGGTAGGAGAAAGCAAGAAGATATCTTTTACCTCTACTTCCAGATCTATACTTTGGGATGTTTAAACATTGTAATGGATTGAGGGAGAAATGGAATGTGGGGTAGTCTGACTGACTTTGTAAATGTATTGGATCTGATCTCATGGCCTTAAGACAAATTGAATTTCTCAGAGCTCAGGGGCTCACTCCTCTACATACAGTCACATAGCTCACTGCAAGTTGGGAAAAGGCACATCACAGCAGAACAAAAGACAAAGTTGTAATTAAATATTTTCCCCATGGGGCAGTTAGGTGGCACAGTGAGTAGAGTGCTGGCCCTGGAGCAGGAGGACCTGAGTTCAAATCCGGCCTCAGACACTTAACACATGTACTAGCTGTGTGACCTTGGGCAAATCACTTAACCCCAACTGCCCTGCCAAAAAAGCAAAAAAAAAAAATTTCCCCAGCCTGTATTTTTGATAACTCAACACCTGAATTTTCAGACTTTAAATCATGCACTTGTAGGTGCAGTGACGGGTTAACTATTGCTCAGAGTTTTTATTCAGGACATCTTGTATCTTCAAAATGATCAATAGACAAATTACCAGCAGCTGGAATAAGTCCTAACACAGGCACTGGGGATCTGAAGACAATTGAATCTGTCCCTGACCTCCGTTCTCTTGGAGCTCCTTCAGTCATACTTTGTCTATGATACTTCTGATTCCATGTCATTCTCATGCTATCTCAGACAGACAGTAAATAATTATAGGATCTGGAGGAAGAAGAGATACATGTGAAATGGTATGGTCAAAGATGGATTTGTGATGGAGGCTTGAGATAAGCAATTCTTCTAAACTTTTTGGTAGTAATTCTAATTTGCTTTCCAGAAGGGTTGGACTGTTTCACAGTTGCAACAAAAAAGTATCAGTATGTCTGTTCTCTAACCGATCTTTGAGGTTTAGAGTGCTGCATCTTCAGGGCCCTCTGCCATTTCAGGACAGAGTGCTGGAGACCTCACAGTCCTTGGGATTCTACTGTCCAGGTCTGACTTCTGCAGTCACCATGCTGGTGCTATTATCTATGCAAGGACTATGCTACTATCTGCAAGATCCCCACCCTGGGGTTTTCTGACCAAACTATTGTCTTCTGATCACCATGAGGCTTTTTAGGGGAACCATCTTTACTTGCTCTCTTTTGGAGGAGAATATCATAAGCTATGTTTCTAGTCATTGCTGTTTACTTTGGCCCTTTCTTTACCCATTTTCTATTGCCCTTGGGCTTTGACCTGATCTTTTGTACAGTTTTGGAATGGAAGATGTCCCTTACTGTAGTTTCTCATCAAATTTCTTTATCATCAATTGGTCTGGTACAAACTTCAGGGTTTTGCTGGAGTAGGTGTGAAGGACTTTTTGTTCTTGGCTTTTTGCTTAAACAGTCATTTTGGTTGGTGACTCCCAATCATTCAAGCAGTGTGAACTATTAAAGAGCCTTGATGGGTTCTGGCTGTCCCCATTTTTGGAGGGGTCAAATGGGGAAGAAAAAGGGGGAAGATGCCTGAGCGGTGGTGGGGAGAGTTCATTCTGGATTGCTTATTGTATAGTCTAGGTGATGAGGCAGAAAAGAGTGGTCGAGGTAGGTAGAGCAAGCAGGATTCAGGATGTGAGATGTGAGATGAGATGCAGGACATGACCAGCCAGAAAAGTGATCAAAGAAGACTATGCATTGAAGCCCCCCACCATAGACTTACCTGTCTGTTTTCACAAAGCCCCCACAATTCCAGAACAACTCCTCTCCTCCGCTTTCCTCTTCTCTTTACTTATCTGTATGATAAAGGCACCTCCACACTACTTGATATCCTAGGCGTTTCTGAGCCATGCTTGCTCCTCGCTTTCTCTTGTCCCCTTTCTGTCCATTGCATAAAATTGTATTTAAACCAGATCTTTAACCTGGCCAAAGGCCTTTACCTCCTATGGGAAGCAGACCCTTTCTGCTCTCTTTGGGGAGTAGGGCCTGCTGCCTATGCTCTTCTTCCCATGTGGAGCAGAGCCTGCTGGAGCTCTGCTTCATGGGGAGCAGGCCTGCTTCAGTGCCTTTCTTTAACTTGGAGGCTATCTGAGTGAATTCTTTCAAGATAATAGGATGCATTCATCTATTCATCATAGGGAAGGGACAAGGGTGAGAGGTGAGAAGCAAGAGGGGCAGGCCATCCACTTTATTTCTGCTTCTCTCTCCCTCTCTCCCTCCCTCCTCCTCTCTTCTCTCCCTCTCTCCCTCTCTTGCCCCTCCTCTCCTCTCCCTCTCTCCCCCTCCCCTCTTCTCTTCTCTCCTTATACTGTCCCCTCCCCTTCCCTCTTCTCTTCTCTTCTCTTCTCTTCTCTTCTCTTCTCTTCTCTTCTCTTCTCTTCTCTTCTCTTCTCTTCTCTTCTCTTCTCTTCTCTCCCCCTCTCTTCTTCTCTTCTCTCTTCTCCTCCTCCCCTCTTCTTTTCTCTCCTCTTCCCCTCCCCTCTTCTCTTCATCAATGTGTGTGTATATATATATATACACACAGAAAATTATTGATGTAATGACAGAAATTATTAATACCAAATGTAATATGGACAGCCACTCCCTTACATGATCTTCATAATTCAGAATTTCAATAATATCCTTATATTCCTACTCTTAAGATATTTACTCTTGATTAGGTTGAGCTGAACCATACTCTAGGTTCTCCTCCACCCTTCCCCCCATATTGCATTTTGGGGAGCCCAGCTCAAGCTGTATCTCTGCTTCTAGTGTCTTTGCTCTCTTCCATTAGGATTCATGGCATGAAGGGCAAAGCAGCCAGAATTAAGTGGTTTTCTTTGACAGGATTTCCAAGGGCCACTGAGGTCTCATGACTAGGCCTTGCTTCCTCACCTCTCTCCCCCTCATTTCCTAATAAAACTATGAAAACATTTTCATGGGTATCTTTGGTTGGGAAATCCACTAGACATCCCCCAGGATAACAGATTTGCTGCCCTGTTACCTCAATTCAAGACATTTTATTCCTCAACTCATGGTTTTGATTTATTTCAGTACTTGACAATACACATATTCACACATATATATGTGTATGCATGTAGATATACATATACACACGCTTTTCCTTCTGTCTTTGACTTATCTGAAATTCCATTTCACTTTTATCAAATTGTCAAAGACAGTATAAGATGATAAAATTTGGTGCTGGAATGGCATCAAAACCTGGGGGGGAAAAGGAATGACAATATGCTGTTAGCAGAACTGTGAGCTCATTTTGTCTTTATTGAAGGCAATAATAAATGACACTTATAGAACACTTCATGAGTTTGCAAAAATCCCTTACACATGATTTTATTTCAATCTCACAAGTCTATGGGATAAGTGTTAGCATGATTACCCCTTTTCTCATATAAGGAAACTTAAGCTCAAAGAATTAAGTGGCTTGTTTATTATCACATGGCTATGAGCCTAGGTCTTCCTAAATTCCTAAATTCAGGTTCAGCTCTTTAGTCCCCACATTATGTTACCTTTCATGATGATAAGAGATATAAAAATATTCTAACTTTTGATCCCAAGGTGGTTATTTATACATAGGAAACAAAAGTGTATCACTATAAAGATATTCTTAGACTCATTTCTTTAAACTGGAAACAAACCATGTGTGTTCAGTAATCATTGCTGAGTTTAATGGATGAATGAATTTTGGTCTACATATGTTGTGAATTATTGTTATGCCACAAGAAATCACAAATATGAAGAATTCTAAGAAACATGGGAAGATATGAAGGCATTTGGTTGTGTACAGTAAAAATCCAAAATAACACATGTTTTGACAACAGCTATTGAAATGCAGACAATAGTAACGGCATCAAAACCATGTATAGCACACATGGAATTGCAGAAGACATCAAGGAAACAAAAAGGTAGAATTAAATATACTTTTTGCTTTGTGGTGCTTGGTTTTGTTTTATTTGAGCTATCTACCTGTATCTACGTATGGATTTGGTTTTCAGGTTTAAAAAATTGATTATTTGAAAAATAAAAATAATAAACTTAAAAAAATCCCAAAGAAGTAGAACATTCATACCATATCTGCTGCCCTTTATTGTGTGGTTTTATGGTGCTTTGCATATTCCAGAGGATAAGTGGTTAACTAATATGTGACCTATACATAGGGGTACTCTTACCTCTTCTGTTCTCTCTTCTTCTATATACTTCCACCCTTATGTATTAGTAAGGTAAAATTCATGACCTTTAGGATGACCGTGATCATGCCTGTATGGTTCAGAATTGCAAAGTATGAAAAACTCTATAGTTAGAAAGCAAAGGAAGTATAACATTTATTTAGACACCAGAAGATCAAACCCCAAGACCAATAACTCCAATTTGATATAGCAGTAATTATTTTCCAAAAGCAGTAATCCCACCTTAATGTAGCAAGAAGGAGATTATAACACAGTATTACAGCAAGGAACCAAGTCATCCTATAACCTTCCTCCCTGCTGGGGCCTACCCATAAACACTCATGAATCCTGTCTGCTTACCTCCATTCTCTCCCCACTCAGTTCTCTGGTCTCCAAAGCTCCCTGGTTTCCACTCCATTTTTTTGCTCCACACTCCTTCTGCAGCTCTGTCATCTCAGAGTTCTTACTTATCCTCCTTGCGCTGAATTCTTGCTTCCGACTTCTGAATTCTCAGTTCTCAATGGCTACCATCTGGGAATATACACTCTTTTTAGGGCCCAAGGGCTTCATGCCCAATAAGCAAAAGGGTGTGGGCCTGAGGCTTAGTGCCTAGTAAGTAAAGGGAGCAGGCCTGCCTGCAAACAAACCTCTAATCAAGCTTTCCTTCATTGGCCCCATCTGAAGCCTATCAAATGGGCAGGAAAGATCTTTAATCACTTATTGGAATCACACCTTAACACTTTAATATAAAAAGAAAATGGCCTTCTTGGTACAGAGTTGGAGAAACAAAGTATGGGTCATTTTTAAGACAACTTAAAATGAATTACTATAGCAATAACGTGTTAGAGATTTAAGAGCAGTCTTTATAACTGAACTAATTGGTCTATTAATGAATTTTGACATTTTGGTATATTCAGTAAGATATGAAAAATGTTTTCTATCATAAAATGTATCAAAACCATTTGAGGAATGCACTTAGGGAAGCAATTCATTTCAAGCACCTAAGTATAAATTGTGCTATTTTACAAAGTGATTCAATCAAAGATATTTGATTAATGGACAGAACATTGATCTTGTAGTAAGAACATCTGGGTTCAAGTTAGTCAGCCAACGAGCATTTATTGAGCAGTGAGGATACAAAGAAAAAGCAAAAAAAGGCCCTCCCCTTAAGGAGCTTACCTTGTAACCAGGGAGCAGTATGTAGAAATCAGTACCTCTAAGATAAATAGCGAATACGTAGGAGATATAGGCTTAGAGGACTGTGGAAAAGTGACCAAATCACAGTTTAGGACCTCACAAATCACACAGCATTTCCTATACTTGAGCAAGAATTCCCTCTACAATATCTCTGACAAATGGTCATCAGGATTTTGCTTCAAGACCTCCAGTGAGGGAAAACCCTTTACCTTCTACATTTAAATAGCTCTTTCTTTTTTGTCATAGTCCTGATTGAATCAGTCAGGATTCTAGCATCCAGTACCCAAAGGGACCTTACAGACCATCTAGTCCAACCCCTTCATTTTACATATTAATTGTTAGGTTTTGTTAATAATTCTTCATGTTTTTCTTTACATCATGCAGAGGCTTGCCTCTCTTGAGCCCTTACCACTGCTAGTTTTTCCCTCTGGGGCCAAGCAGAACAATTGTGTTCCTTCTTACACAAGACAATCTTTCAAATACTTGTGTACAATTATCATCCCCCCACCCCCATCTTCCTTCTTCTCTTCTCCAGGATAAACATTTGAGACTTCTTCAAACATTGGTCATATGGCATGTTCTCTAGTCCTTTCAGTAGAAGCTAAGTGACACAGTTTAATAATGACCACAATGGCATACCCAAGTTGGCTGCTAGTGAAGTTTCTTTTGTCTGATTTACTGAGGAAAGATAGCTGTTTCAGGGCTCAACAATTAAACACGCATGTATCATTCACTTAGTTCAGGGGGAAAAGTCAGCACTCTGAACTTCAGAGCAAATACCAACAGAAATTACAAACAGAAAAAATTAACACAAATCAACAGAAAGGCTTCTAACTGTCTGATCATAGCAATACATACATAGTTACCAGAGTGAGAAGCACCAACATCTGGGTTTTCAAAGCTGGGCGGGGGGGGGGGGGGATGCGGCACGGCGGCGGCAGTCCTTAACGGTTACCCAAAGTCTCGTCTGGCCAAATCACATGAACACTCTTCCAATGAGTGAGGCTCAAAGCAAAATGCTAACCTCAGAGTGTATATACTGTTTCCAATCAAGGACTCTTGATTCAATCAAAGACTCCTGACTCAAACAAAGACGAGACCCAATCAAAGGCACCTGGTTACCTTACTGCTGAGAAGCACTCCAAAAGAAAAAAAACAGCAAAAAGTCCCACTTTGTTTGCCATTACACACAGTGGATATAATGCTAGGCATAGAATAATGATGAACTGAGGTCAAATCCAGCCTTAGAGTTCAAACCCAGCCACTTAGTCTTGCTGTGTGACCTCATGCAAGTCACATAAGCTCTATTTGTCTTGATTTTTATCATCTGTAAAATGGGGATACTACCCTATCTCTCATGGTTATTGTGAGGATCAAGAGAGATAATTTGTAAAACACTGAACACTGTGTCTGGCTCATATAACTGTTAGCTATTATTATTATTGGTGAGTTGGAACATTTTTTTTTATTTTTCACATGACTATTGGTAGCCTGGATTTCTTTCTTTGAGAACTGTTTACATTCTTTGACCATTTTTCATTATGGAATAGCTATTATTCTCATATATTTGAGCCAGTTCCTTGTATATTTTCGAGAGCAGAACTTTATCTGATACATTACATGTATTCATTCGGAGTTTTTTTTTTTTTTTGGTGTGGTTTATGGTGTGAGATGTTGTAAACTCCTTTTACCAATGTAGGTCAGCAACTTTTGTGCAAATTATTGCCCTAGATAGCTGCCTAGAGCAATGAGAAGTTAAGTGATGTGCCCATGGACCAACAGCCAGAGGAGAAATTTGAACCCAGTTTTTCCTAGCTTAGAGGCTAGCTCTTTATCTGCTATTCTGCACTATCTTGTATATTAGACTTTTCTGAGAGAAATTTGATGCAAAGATTTTCCCCCAGTTAATGATTTTTCCTCATTCAATAGAAATTGATTCCAATTCCACATACTCATCATATCTTTTGTGGTTATCTCTATCCCTTGTTTGCTGAAGACTTCTTGTTTTATACAGAGTTGTAAACATTATCTGCTTCTACTCTAATACATTTATGACACAACCTTTTATGTTTAAGTCATGTTTGTTGCTTAATTTAGCATATGGTGTGAGATATTGGAATAAACCTAATTTCTGCCACATTGCTTTACATTTTTCCCATCAGTTTTTGTCAAACAGGAAGTCTTTTCTCTAGTAGTTGGTATCCTTGGCTTTATCAAATGCTACACTACCATGTTTGTTGCTTCTAGGAAGCTGTGTGCTGGAGACAGGCAGGGTAAAATTTCAGTTTGAGCATTTACATTTCCATTACATTTAGAGATTGATGAAAGCTACAAATCAGGGCTTAATTTATTGTTTTGTTAATTTTCTAGACTTAAGAAAATGATAGGTAAAATGTTAATAATGATGAAATTTAAAAGGGTATTGTGTATACTTCCCCTCACCCCCTACCCGAGTCAGTTGTGGTTAAATATTTACTAATACACATATTTTTCTAGGTCTTGTTTACCTAATCTATTCTGTTGATCAAATTTTCCATTTTTTAATCAGTTCCAAATAGTTTTGATAATAACTGCTTTGTAGCTCTGTTTGTCTGAGATCTGGTAGGCCCTCTTCCTTCCCACTCCCCCCCCCCATTATTTTCTTGACCTTCTGTTATTTTGTCTAGTTTTATTAAATAACCCTTTTGTTGTTTGAGTGATATGACATTAAATCTGTAAATTAATTTATGTAATATTATCATTTTTATCATGTTAACATAGCCTAACCATAAGCAATCAAGTACCTTTCTAGCTATTTGTCTTTATTTCGATAAATAGTTGTATTCATAAAATTAATCTCTCTGTTCTGTAGTTTGACTGAAGGTTCTTGAAGGCTTAGCTAGCAGAGTAGAGGCTCTGGCAGGTTCAGCCAAAGTGGAAATGTTTCAGATATCATCCTATTGACAGATCATGTACTTGTTGTCTAAGCACCAGCTAAGCTAAATTCAGGGAGGTTTATCATCACACTTGGTAATCAGGTGATTTTTTTTTTCAGGTAGAGTAAGTCATGGAGACTGGCTATCTACATATAGGGCTTTATGATCTGCATTGGTGGAGGGAATGCTCTCTCTGATCAAATAATGAATCATTGATGTATTGCAATGAACCAATGCGATTTTAGAAGGGAGAGATCTAATAAACTTCATTTCTGTCTCCCAAATTTCTGCACTTAGATATTTTTGTGATTTGGAAGAAATGTGGCTCCTCCAATAACATTTCTCTTGCCATTCTGACTGAAAATCTGGAAGCGGAGTGAGAACAGAAGAATCCAAGAATGTAGATATTCCTACTTCTGGACAGGAATTAGGAGGAAGGAAGTGAGAATAAAAACAAGAAAAAGAGGGATTGGGGAAGAGTAAAGGAGGAGGTGGAGAAAATCCTCTACATAGAAAACTTCTCTTTGACCCTAAATATTGTTTGGAATTTGAGTAATTATGGTTCCCTTTTCCAGATGCTAGTATTCCAACTAGTAAATGGATAGATTTGTGCAGGTTAGCCCAGTGACAGAATCTGGTACCAGCAAATATATAACATACCCTTTATCGTTCAATTGTGACTGAGCTCGAGAAAGTCATCTAAGAGATTTTATTATTGTGATTAGATGCTGGAGAACATATGCTGCATCTGGCTTTAAAACCTATGTTGAGGGGAGGGGACTTTCTTTTTCTTTTTTGCCTTTCTTATGGCATGTTTAAGACTATTAAGATTTTGTTTTCATTTTTTCTTCTTTTTAGAAGCAAAGAGTCTTCATAATATCCTGGAACAAGTTCTTTTGAATCAGGGGTATTCCTGTTTGTTGGGTAAATTCTCCTCCCTTCTCAATCATCTGGAAATCTTGTCCCAATCCAAAATCAAAGAGTATGTAGTCATATCTATCACAGGGAGCATGAGGCACACCCTAAAAGAAAGCTCAAAAAGTACCAGGCTTATTTTAGATGGTAGGAATGAGCCTAGAGTAGTGTGGTTACAGGGATTAATGGCTTGGCTGTGTTCTCTTAGCATCATTGCTTTCTAATGGGTGGGATTTTAAGATCTCCCTAAGTGTTTCTTACAAGTGTCTGACTGATCTAGAAATTGGATAAAATTCTTACCTCTACAAATCTCTCAAAGTGTTCCTCCTTCACTAGACCTATAGTCAGACAGAAAGCCCTCAGTGCAATAGTTAGAATGCTCACTGTCTGTGCAAATGCTAAAGTGAAAGTGGAATATGCCTGTGTCACAAAGTGCTAGTCTAGTGGATCTCAAGTAAATTGAAATTTCTGAAATATCTTTTTTCTGTGTCTCAAAGACTCATAAGCCCTGATACTCCCCTTGGTCTTTGGGCCTTGAACTTTTAGCTATGCTTGGTTGCCCATCTAGCTAGGGAGGAAAGGAATAGTAGTGGGTAGATAATTGTGTGGGAGGAACCACCATGAGCTTTAGAAGTCATCTGATTTAACTTTTGCATTTTACAAATGAATAAACCAAGGCCTGGTGAAAGGAAGGGCTTTGTCTTTAGATGACATAGGTAGGTAACAGATGACAGAGCCAGGATTTGAATGCAAGTCACCCTCCCAAACCCGAGGGTTTTCCACCATACTTTCAACTTAGCAACAAAGATGTTAGGTGGGGAAGGGGAAGCGAAAAGCACTTTATATAGCTCTACCTATGTGCCACAAATTGTGCTAAACATTTTACAAATATTGTATAACACAAATAATTATTGCCCCACTTAGATATGCAAAATTACTTTCTATTATGCTTTCTATTCATTATGAATTAAGAGGGTACATGTTATAGTGGATAGAGTTGGACTAGGAATCAAAAAAGACTTGAATTTGAAATCTGGCTTTGACATAGACTAACTATGTGATTCTGGGCAAGTGCTTTAACCTCTCCCCCCACTGCCCCCTTAACCTGCCTTCCCTTTTGTCAGCTTCTCTCCCCTTCTCTGATCCCCTCTACTTCCCTGTAGGGTAAGATAGATTTCTATACTCAAATGTATATGTTATTTCCTCTTTGAGCCAACTTCAATGAGAATAAGATTCAAGAATTGCCTACCCTCCCCATTTTCCTCTGCATTGTAAAAGCTCTTCCTTTCATGTCTCTTTTATGTGAGACAATTTTTCCCATTTTTCCTTTTCCTTCCCCCTTCTCCCAGTGTGTCCCCCTTTCTTACCCCTTAATTTTTTGTATATCATCCCATCATAGTCAACTCACATCTGTGTTCTCTTTCTAACTGCCTTAATAATGATAAAGTTCTTAGGAGTTATAATTATCATTTTCCAATATAGGAATGTAAACATTTTAACCTTATTAATTCCTTTGTGATTTCTTTTTCATGTTTGCCTTTTTATGCTTCTCTTGAGCCTTGTATTTGAAAGTCAAATTTTCTATTCAGCTCTGGTTTTTTCTTCCCCCTAAAGGATTATACTCAATTTTGCTGGGTAGCTTCTTTGCCTTCTGGAATATCATATTCCAGGTCCTCTGATCCTTTAATGTGGAAATTGATAAATGTTTTGTGATCCTGACTGTGGCCCTATGATATCTGAATTGCTTGTAATTTTTTCTCCTTGACCACAGAACTCTGGGATTTGGCTATAATATTCCTAGGAGTTTTCATTTTGAGATTTCTCAGGAGGTGACTGGTGGATTCTTTCAATTTCTATCTTACTCTATGGTTTTAGGATATCAGGGCATTTTTCCTTCGTGATTTCTTGAAAGATGATGTCTGTATATATTTTTTTTGATTATGGCTCTCAGGTAGTCTAATAATTCTTAAATTAGCTCTCCTTTATCTCTTTTCCAGGTTACTGTTTTTCCAATGAGATATTTCACATTTTTCTTCTTTTTTTCTTCTTTTGAATTCATTTGATTATTTCTTGATGTCTTATGGATTCATTAGTTTCCATTTGCCCAATTTTAATTTTTGAGGAATTATTTTCTTCAATGAGCATTTGTACCTCTTTTTCCTCTTTTTTTTTTTACCTCTTAAGGAGTTCTTTTCTTCACTAAATTTATGCTTCTTTTTCTATGAGGCAAATTATGCTTTTAAAGGAGTTCTCTTCAGTGGATTTTTGTGCTTCTTTTACCATTTGAATAATTCTGTTTTTTAACATATGAGTTTCTTCAGTATTTTTTGTACCTTCTTTACTAAGCTGCTGACTGTCTTTTAATAATTTTCTTGCATAATTCTCATTTCATTTCCCAAGTTTTCCTCTACCTCTCTTACTAGGTTTTAAAAATCCTTTTTGTGTTCTTACAGGAATTCTTTTTGAATCAATGACCAATCCAAATTTTTCTTTGAGGCTTTGTATGTAACTCTTTTGACTTCATTGTCTTCTACTGAGTTTGTGTCTTGATCTTCCCTGTCACCTATAATCAGCTCCTCTTTTTTTTTTAGTAGTTTGCTCATTTTTTTAGCCTATTTTTTGACTTTTAACTTTATGTTAAAGTTAAGCTCTGCTTCTGGGTTGCATGGGGCACTGTCCCAAGCTTCAGGCCTTCCTTGCTTTTCAGAGCTAGCTCTGGGGGTCTGTAGATTTTTGGTGCTTCTAAGATGATATGATCTAAGGAAAAGTGTGGTTACTGCTCTTCTGGTCTGTGCTCTGGTCTTTCCCCAGGAAGGGACCTTGTTCCCCTGTAGCCACCAGCACTAGCACCACTCTTGGCCCTGAGACTGTAACCAGTTTCTCTCCTCTCTGGAATCTGCAATTGTTAGTGTTCTCCTCTGTCTTGGAATTGAGAACAGGTCCCCTACTCCTCTGTGAGTGACTGCAAGTGTTCCTCTCTGCCCTGGAACTATCACCAGTGCCCCTGCTTTCCTCATGCCAAAAATGTTATGGCTCCTTTTGGTCCTGGGTCTGCATAGGGGAATGCAACAGCTTCCTGAACCCAGTGTCAGCCAAGGGTCCCCTGCAATCTCCTTCCAACCAATTGTTCTCCCCACCCCCCATCCCTACCTTACCCTCTGTGGACTGAGTTCCCAAAATTCCTGCTGTTACCTATGCAGCTGCCTCCAATGACCTGCTGCTGGGTCCATGTGAAGGCCTGTGCTGTGTGGTATGTGATGGGCTTCAGGCTCCCCTTACTGTGCCCCACCCCCCTCCACATTCCTGTGAGACAGACCTTTCCTGCTGGCCTCCTAAATTGTCTGGGGCTTTTAGAATTGTTTGGAGGGGAATTTGGGAGAGCTCAGCTGAATGCTGCTCTACTCCACCATCTTGGCTCCAGTTTAACCTCTGAATCATCCAGGCAACTCTCTAAGGTGATGGGTGTGAGCTGTGTTGCCAATATGTCATCAAAGGAAGGAGCATTCCTTTACTGATAAAATCCTTGCTCAGTCCCTCATCCCTTCCCCCTTTAAAAATATTGCATTTGTTTATCTCTATACATGCTGTTTACTTCAAAAAAGGAATCTCCTTGAGGAAAGGGACAGCTCAGTTTTTGGTTTTGTACTTCCCAGCACCTAGCATAGTGCTTGGCACATAGCAGGCTCATTGAGCTAGTGCTCATTAAATCGAACTGAGCACCATTTGTTTAATGGGAAGCCATGCAGAAAGAAAATAATTTAATGTTTAAAAGCAGTAGTATACACACCATTCAGATCATCAGGGTTTCCATATTTTTTTGAGGAGTGAGCATCCAAAGTAGAAAAGATATACACCTGATTCAAGCAACCTAAACAAATTTTTAGAAGTGAGATTGGTGTATGAGCTTAGTGCAACAGGGAAAGAGGCTCTTTTTGTTTTCACACCTTCAGGTGAAGTTGAGCTGGAAGCAACTGTTTATCCAGCCTTTTTTCATCTTGTGTGCTATATTTCAAGGTGGGGAAAGTTTTATTCACTTCCAGTAACCTGACTTCATTAAACTGCTGGCTGGCTGTCCACACTCCTAAACAGTGATTTTGATTGAGGTTCAATTGTGTAAATGCCTCCTTCAGTTGTGGTCTGCACAACACTAAGGCCAAGAAGAAAACGTAAGAACATATTTCCAACTTGGAAGAGGGGGCAAGGTCAGTGAGTGATGATATATTACAGCGGCTACTTTCTGAGAATAGGAATTAAAGGCAAGTAATCTTATTTTCTCCAAAGACAAATAATGATTATAGGGCCCCAACTTCTGGAAACTAGAAAGCATCTGCAGATGGCTGAAAATATTAACTCAGTTAAAAGACAGGTTATAAATGGGCTCTGTACCTAGAGAAAATGACTCACCGGTACAAGCAATGAATCTATCCATAAAAAGATTCTCAATTCTCTTATCCCATTTTTAAAGGTTCTTTGAAGTTCCCAGAAAAGTTTTAGTCTCACCTAGCTGAAAGCAAAAAAAAAATTTGCTAAAGAAAGGAAAGTGATTTCCTTTCCCCCATTAAGGGCTCAAAAATGAGGTAGTACCTTAAATTTGGTGCCTCACTCAAGTGCAAAAAAGGAGAAGTGACTACAAAACGCAAACAGCTAAAATCATCAGCTGGAAAGGAGATAAAGCAGCATTTTCTGGTGGTAGAAACTCTTCCTTCATTTATTTAATTCAAATTTAATTGGGTTCCTGATGCTGACTTGACTAGACAAGTATCATAGGACATCGCAGTAAACATTAGGATGAAGAAGTAAAATTATTTTATTTAAAAATTTAAATTTAAAAAAAATTTTCGATTCCTGAATTCTTTCCCTCCTTCCAACCCCTACCCCACCCACTGACAAGGAAAGACACATGATACCTACTTTACATATGTGAAATCATACAAAACATAGTTCTGCTGTAGATGTGTTCCCCCCAAAAGCCAAGAAAAATAAAAGAAAAATTATGTTTAAACTTGCACTCTGAATCCATCAATTCTCTTTCTGGAGGCGGATAGCATTTTACATCAAGATTCCTTTGGAGTGGCGGAGTATCATTGTATTGCTCAGAACTGCTAAGTCTTTCACAGTTCCAAATCATGCTCCAAAATGATTGGACTAGTTTGCAGCTCCACCAACAATGCATTAGTGTACTTATTTTCTCCACATCCCCTCCGGCATTTGTCATTTTCCTTTTCTGTCATTTAGTCAATCTATTGGGTGTGAGGTGGTACCTCATGGTTGTTTTTTTTTGTATTTCTCTAATTATTCATGATATAGAGCATTTTATATGACTATTAACAACTTTGAATTCTTCCTCTGAAAAGTGCCTGTTCATATCATTTGACCATTTATGGGAATGGCTTCTATTTCTGATAAATTTTGGATACATTTGGTTCAGTTCTCTATATATTTGATACATTTTTGATAAATCTTGTTCAGTTCTCTATATATTTGAGAAATGAGACCTTTATTAGAGCAACTTACTACAAAAATGTCCCCCAGTTTCCTGTTTTTCTTCTTATTTTGGCTTCATTGGTTTTGCTTTTTTTTTTTTTGTAAAACCTTCTTATTTTTATGTAATCAAAACTATATGTTTTACCTCCCATGATTCTCTCTACTTTTTGTTTAGTCATAAATTCTTCCTTTATCTGACAGGTAATTTTTTCCCTGCTCCTTTAATTTGTTTGTGATATCACCTTTTTTTTTTTTGTTTTGGTGTATATGAAAAATGTACCCATTTAGAGCTTCTCTTGATATATGAAGTGAGATATTTTTCTATGCCTAGTTTTTACCAGGTTACTTACTGTTTTCCCAGCAATTTTTGCTAAATAGTGAGTACTTGCGCCAATATCTGAGGTTCTTTTTTTTTTTTTTTGGAGAGGGGAAGGCAGGGCAATTGGAGTTAAGTGACTTGCCAAAGGTCACACAGCTACTGTGTCAAATGTCTGATGCTGCATTTGAACTCAGGTCCTCCTGACTCCAGGGCTGGTGCTCTACTCACTGCACCACCTAGCTGCCCCAATATCTGGGATTCTTAAGACAAATGTTCTATTTTTTAACCTCCACTCCCTAATTTCAATTATTTGCTGGATGAATGTGAATCTGAGTATTAAAATGATATTACTAAGATGTAAAGCTAGAAGCTAGAATTGACTTCAGAGCTCTAATCCAATCCCCTTGTTTTACAGACAGTCTGGGAGAGGTTAAATGATTTGCCCAAAGTCACATGGGGATAAATAAAAGAACCAGGATTTAAACCCTGTAGTTTTAATTAACCTTACTATGCCATGCTACTTTCTGCTTGCTTCCATTTATGAAGCGATATATATTTTTTTGTGTGTTTTGCTTCTTCTGAATGAGCCAATTTGAAATTTATACTCCATTTCTACTACCTGTGTACTTTTTATTAATTGGTAATCTTGTTGAGATATAGTAAATTAGAAGCATTCTTAACCTGTAAGTCTGTCAAAGGGTAATTCTTACTTTGTTGTCTCAGTTGTTAGTGGTTTGGGAGTTGGGTGAAGTCGTAACTGCAGTCATTGAGAAGAAGCAAGATGACTATGTGGGAGAAATATTCCTAGAGAAGTTGATTGCAGGAGACTTACAAAGTGGAGTTGTATGTATAGGGGTTAGGGCAGACTTCTTGAAGATAAAGGTATGGATTAGCTCTTCTGTAACTTTTGGTTGCAGTGAACTGATCCTGAATTAGCATCATAAACCCCTGCAGTTCCTTAAACAAATCTCTGTGACTCAATCATTAACATTTCTTTGTTTGCAAAATTTGTACTTTTGTCTGAGGATGTGGCCATTGGAAGGGTCTTATGATTTCACTGTAGTAGCATGGTAATTTCATGGAATCTATTAAAGACATAAACTAATTTCAGTTATATCAGATAAATTCAATGGTGTGTACCTGTTACCAGTCTTTACACTGCATGGTAAAATGTTCATTTTTTCAAAACGTATTTCTGTAAGGTTTTCTGACATTTTTTATCTTGTGCTCAGTGGTCAGACTTGACTTGCTATGGGAATGTTTATCCATCACGCTTCTTTTTCAAGATGAAGTGTTTATCTTTCTATAGCAGAGCTTAAGGTGTGTTTCATGAATGTTGCTTAGGTTTTTATGAGAATACTTTTCAAACTGGTTCTAGTTCATTTTACAGTCTCCAAAGCATACAGAAAGACAATATTAGGTAAGTTTAAATTGCTTTAAATATGTTCTTCCTGTGGAGCCTTGATTTGAGGATGTCAGTAAATCTCAACATATTCAGCTACAGCTTTGTCTTTGATATCTGTCTGCTTGGTGCAGCGAGCCTGGAGGACACTTATTTTAAAGTGTCATCTTCATCCATTGGTTCAATTCAACCCCTAGATTCATGTTCAAAGATTTTAATCTTTATCTATCTCTGGCATACATTAATAATTTTTCCCTTATTAAGTCCAAAAGGCATTTTGATATCTTTTCAAAAAGGTTCCATGAGATGAAGGAACTGTTAATATGTTTTGTGTTTGGTGTCAACCAAATACACCAAGTTTAATAGTGTTTTGGGTCAATAGGCTTTTTAAGTTGGAAGTCATACATTGCTTTTTAAATTAATTAATATTATAGAACATCATATTGAATTAGTTAATTTCATCGTGCTTCTTTGTTTAGTACCACAGTTTTTTGAATTAATTTGGAAGCAATGGGGCATTCTGGGAGATAGTTACCAGTCAAGAATCATTTCTTTGAAGTGTTAGATTTTGCTTTTTAAAGATACACATCTTAAATGAACCACTCCCAAATTAAAATCTTTGTAAAGTTAATTACAATACATGGTTTGACTTTTTTTTTTTGAGGTGTGAGTGTCCTATGTTATCCTTAAACTACAAGATTTCTCTTTAAAACTGCAAAGTGCAAGGCTGTGCAATATAATTTTATCCTCTGGGTCCTAACCACAAAACCATAGCAAAGCCTTGCTGAGCAGATCAGCAGTATTAGGATGTCTTTGAAAGACTACAATGAACGTTAAATTAATCAACCAATGCTCTGGGGGGAAATGGTCACTAATTTAAAATTTTTCATCTCTGGGAAATCAATTATTTTTATGTTTATTGATGTTGTATTTGTCACTATTTTTAATGTTTTCTCCCTGGTGACAGTGGCTAAAATAGAACAATGTTATAAAGACACCTAGCATTTTAAGATGCAACAAGGTAAGATTTGGGCTGATCAAAATGCTGTCACTGGTGAGACTGCTTCACATCAGAGAGCTAGTCCCTTTATCTACGAGTTATTTTAAACACACCAATTTCCAATTAGTGCTTATTGTTTCCCTTGAAATACCCTAGGTAGAATTGTATTGTCATATTTATTTTATATTTATTTCTGTTTCAAAACAGTTTTGGTAGAGTTTAACAGCAAACTGTGCAAAATACCAGCTGTTGAAGCACGATGTTTTTACTACAATGTACTTTGGGATCAATTTGTTTAGCTACAGAAAAGTGTGAGAAATGGTGGGAGCAGTTTTTTCTCCACAGAGTTGAAAGTATCTCTCTTCCCTCCTCCCCCTCCCCCCTACTTTAGCAGAATGTAAGTTAGGTGACTGGTTCTAATCAGCTGCGATCTAGCAGAGACCAGGCTTCTGGTCAGGTGAAGGGTTAGAGGCTTGTACGTATACTTAAACGAGCCATTTGAGGAGGGCATGATGTAGGTAGTCAGGAGGTTGCATCTGAACAATGAAGAGTCAGGCAGGAGATTCAAAGTGGGAGTCAATAAAAGGACTGGTGTCCATTTGTGTACTTGTACTCCCCTTACTCTGTTCAGGGGGCGTACCCATTTATTCAGACCGACCGAATAAGTGTAAAATATAATTAAAACGTTTCTGGCTTTCCCATGAATATTGTTTATTCCTAGACAATGTGAGGACATTTTATAACAGAAGGATGCTTCTCATTGCTCATCAAAAATGTCACATCTAATGTGAGCCAGGCAAAGGCCACTAAGGATCAGCAAAGTGGAAGAATGTGTCTAATGCTAATATTTCTAGTCTAACTCTAATTATTTGCATACTTAACTGTTGACTCTTGTCCTTTTTAGGGAATCTCAGCTTAACTTTTTTTTCTTCAGGATTCTTAGACCAAGAATAAATAGGATGACTACTATTAAAATAAATTCTGACTTCAAATTATTTGAATTGTCCAACTATTTAATAGTCATTCATTCAGCAACCTAACCTAAAATGTTGGGCCAGTAAGAAAAAAGAGCTGTGTATTTGAGTGATCCTGACAACTCTGCCACTCCACAGGACTGGATCAAATATAAATCTATCAGTGGGTGTCCTTCTTAATAATAATAATAACATATATACAGCACTTACTATTTACCTGGCACTATGTTAAGCACTTTATGATTAGTATCTCATTTCATCTTTACGACAACCCTAGGAGGTGGGTATAGGGGAATAATAAAATGACCCCCATTATAGAAGAGGAAACTGAGGCAATGAGAGATCAAGTAATTTGCCTAAGTTCGCACAGCTAAGTGTCTGTAGCCAGATTTGAATTCACACCTTTTTGACTCCAGACCAAGTGCTCTACTCCCTGTGTCACCTAGCTGCCTCTTCTTCTTTTTTAAAAAAAATTATTTATTTTATTTTTAATTCATGAAATAAAACAAGCATTTCTACAGCATAATATTATGATAAATAGATGATTGCACATGAAACTGAAAATCTATTATGTACAACTTACTATTCCTTTTAAACATATAATAAATTTATCATGTAAATTTCTTCTTTTTTTTCTTTTATTGCTCTTCCCCTACCCCCAGAGATGGCAGCCATTAGAAACTATCATTCTATACATATTTCTATTTATCAGTTCTTTCTCTGGTTGCAGTTAGCATCTTCCTTTATATGTTCTTTGTAGTTAATTTGGGTATTTATAATATGTAAAATGACTTAGTCACTCCAAATTGCTCTTAAAACAATATTGCTGCTACTGTATAGAGCATTCTCTTGGTTCTACTCATTTCATTCTTCATTATTTTGTTCAAGTCTATCCATGTTTTTCCAAAATCAATGAATTCATAATTTCTTACAGCGGAGTAGTATTCCATCATGATCATGTACTGCAGAGGACATAGCTGGGGTGCTAGAATGAGGGTTGGACTCTTCATTTAAAGTGGTCAATGTAGATGTACTTTAACTTCAGAATGCTAATGATTTCTATGGTTAGAGATCAACTGATATGAATCATTAAGTATTGATATAAATGACTGAGCATTGTTGTATTTATGACCTAATAGCCATAAAACTTTTTACTGTTTAATCTTTCCTTTGGACAGAAGAGATATAGTAAGCCTGTTAAGACAAAAAAATTGTATATTTATTAGATTTAGAAATTGTTTCAGTTACTTGCTATTTAGTTTTCCCTCAAAAGAGAAATTTAAAAGGAAACTCAAATTATACATAACCAAGCTTTTAGCTTGGCTAGTAAATTAAAATTAAATTAATTCCCTTTATATATACATATATATGTATATATACTTTATATATGTATACACTTTACACATAAATGTTGGTGTATAAACATATATTCAATTTAAATTTTTTTAAATTGTAGAATCCTCAAAGAGTATGACTCAATTTGACTCAATTCTGTTTGGAAAAGACCTTAGAAATTCTCTTGTCTGATCTCTTTTTCTTGGAGGTGAGGAAATTGAAGATCAGAATGTTTATGACTTAAGATCAAACAGAAAACTAGTGGCAGAGCCAGGCTTAGAACCTGACTCTCGCAACTCCCATTCCAGTGCTCTTTCTACTGTACTATGTAACCTCTAATATATATATATATATATATATATATATATATATATATATATATATATATATATATATATATATATATATATATATATATATATATAAAGGTAGTAGGACGCAAGTAGTATTTTGGATTTAGCAGAAAGTATCTAGTATTTTTTCCTGTATAATTTACTTAGTCCATTCAATAGTAAAAAAATAATCTAATTTATTCCCAAACTTTTCTGTAGAATTGAAAACTCCCCCCCTCCCCCACCCCAAGGAGCAAGTTTGGAAGGAAGAAGAGCTTTCTTTTCTATTCCTGAAGTCTCTGGTAGATGAGAATTTTTCCTGCGATGAATCTGTACCAACACACCTCTTCTAAGTTTACACTCCAATGGCTTCTGAATCCATTGAAAATGGAAGGTATTGCAGTTTAGGGGCTAAAGTACTGGACTGGGTTCAGGTGCTGGCTCTACCATTTTACTAGCTGTGTAGCAGTAAGAAAGTCAATTAACCTCTCAGGACTTCAATTACCTTATGAATATAAAATAAGATGGTTATACTAGTAATTGTTATGGTATCTTTCACTTGTAATATTGAGTGATTCTGTGATCCTTTCTTTTCTTGTGATGCCATGAAGAGTTTGTAAGGTAAGCAACATATCTTTTTTCTTCAGACTGAATTGTAACTACCAAAATCGGGTCTAACTGTCCCAGAAAAACATAGACAATAGAATGACAAATTGGAAGGGAGCTAGAGTGCTTCTTAAAAGATGAGAAAACTTATCAGAAGAGGCTGATATAAGCCAGATACATACTAGTTATATGAATTCTTTCCAAAGAGGAAAGCAGAGATCCATTTGAAGTGACAAAGACAGAGATATTCCCAGAGCCACATGAAAGAGAACCTTTGTGCAGTTGGTATAGTTGTGGCACCTGGATATACAACAATAAGAGGCATCAGTGGCCCAAAGACAATGTAATTTCCCCCAGAGGTGGGAAAGAAGAGTAGCACTTTCAGTTGAGGCTTTAGTGTAATTGTTTATGGCCAATTTGTGTGTGAACACACACATGTATATGCATGTTATACTCATACATGTATGCACACCCAGACATGTATGTGCATATAGGCATACATATATATAGGCACACATGTATGTGGGTGTGTGTATATGTGTACATATATAGTATATACATATACACATGTGTATATATAGTATGTATATACACACATATATACACATACATATACATTTATCTATCTGTCTATCTATCTATCTATCTATCATCTATCTATCATCTATCTACTAGCTTCACAGGAGAAGGGATGCCATCAATGCAATAGTACTTGGGTGGTAAGAAACAGCGCTCAAGCAAGAAATCTATCTTTGGTTAGAAAGGGCAGCATTCCCACCAAATAGATTTATCTCTGCATGGGAGGATAATCAATGAAAACGAAGGTTCCAGAACCAAGAAGTAAACTTTTAAAAGTCACAATTCATTTATTTTCCTCTGAGTTAATTATTTTGGGGTTAGTGACATAATCTGAAGATTGACAGTCCTCTGGACTTCATTTGTAATTTCAAACTGCATTGGTGATTAGCCAGCTCTGCCAGTTACACAGCATAGTTTAATAGAAGTGTCTTCTATGATTAAAACAAATTGTTTCTCTCTGCCATTAGAAATGGACCCTCTCTGTATTTGTTCTGGAAATCAGAGATCTGATCTCCTCATAAGCCTAGACTCTCAACTTGCACAAAGTAAATACAATAGATGAATGGATACTTTAATTTTTTAGTAGATAATATAAAGATGTGCCAAAAAGCTGAAACAATTTAGGCTGAGTACCTTTGAGCTACAGGAAGTTCTTTTGAGTACCCTTTTGGTCAATTATATATGTATGAATTTATTCTGATTCGTAGTCTAAGCTTCTAAACTCCTCAGTCCAATATCTAACATCTTCCATCAGCTAGGTTACTCTCTGTAACTCTAATCTCATCTCTCATCATATCCAACCAGACCTTTCCACTTCAGCCATGCCTATCCATTTAATGTTTTTTGAAATTAAACTGCAAGGTGTTATTTCTTTGTTGTGCACATACCCTTTCCCCCACACTAGGATTACCTCCTAATTCTTCTCTACCATCTATGTTCTCCTTAGAGGGATCAAAGTTCAATTTGTCCACATAGTCTTCTATAATTAAGAGTATCTGCAGTTTTCAATTAGAGAACTCTGAGGTCTGTACTAGTATTCAGTACATAGTGCTCTACTTTGTCTTTCAAAGTGTGGCACAAGACTGAAAAATTCCTCATTAAAATCCAGAAATGCTATATCTATATTTGCACTCAACCTAATAATCTGATATTTTGTTAAAACCAAATGAGGCTAATATGGAAATGATTAAAATCATAGGATTTAGACCACAAAAAATGGAGAATTTCTATGTTTCCAAGGTTACAACACACAGGACCAATTGTGGTGGTGTGGTAGGAGTAACAAACTTCTTCCTGGCCATGATGGACAAGCATATGGTCTTTCAATGATTGAGTATGTGTGAAAAATAGTATGAATGAGTAGAGAGAGATAACAGGAGTGTTAATAGAGTTCAGCATGTGCAAGGCAGTATAAGGAACTTACACTGGTAATTTGCCTGTGAGTGCAAAGTAGGAGGAGTGAGATTATATGGGAGAGGAAATTGGAAGGAGTGAATTGAGATGGTGTTAGATAACTCAAAGGAGTAGATTTAGTGTGTGTTGGTTCCCCCACACCCAGGTACATTGGAACACAGTATGAGCAAGAGATTGTGAAACAAGGGAGCTTTATTATGTTGCATTATGTTCAGTGTTTTATTGCCCCTTGGAGTGATGCTATTATTGGGTGTCACCAATAAGGTAGCCAAATAAGTTTATGCATCTAAATGGCAGGTTTCTAACCTTCCTGTAGCAGAGAAATAGAAAGTCTGGAGCCTGGTGGGATGTTTATAAGGGCACACTAAGGAAGGGCAGCAAGAGCACCTTGGCTATTGGAACTATAATTGCTTACAGGTAACTTGAGGCAGAAAAGAGGGGAGTTTATCTCACAATTTATTCCAGGGTTTATCTCAGGAAAGCACTTTTGTGTTTTCCATGATATATAGATAGAAGGGGAAAAATAAAGATATATGTGTTAAAGGGAAGTAATAGCTATGGGAAAGACTTTATTATTTGTTTGATTACATTTTATAAAATTACCAATTTAAACTTTTCAAAGATCTTTACATCAATCATCTTAAATCTCTTTATATCATTACTCATTTTATTAACCATTGATTCTCTCCTTCCTAAAGGCAGTAGCAGTAACATGGAATATCTAGGATTATTTGGGCCTCTTTGAAGAAAAATATTATTTAAAGATTTGTTTCTTGGCAGTTTTGTTCAGTTAAATAGAAAAGATGCAGAATTAGTTTTAAGAAAATGAAAGTGTTGTCTTATAATTATATGAAATGGATTAAATGACAAAGAGTGATTAGAATTAAGATCTAGAAAGAAACATGAAGACAAATGAAGAAGTCTGAGCAGTATGAAGCAGGAAGAAGTAGAGCTGAACTGAACCCACACAATTCCTCCAAAAAGGTCTATAAAATCCACCAGACCAAGTTTGTCTGATAAGGAAATCCAAGAAAGAAATCACAGTGAGATATTTTTCCAACCAAAGTCATCATAGGGAGCTTCTAGGACACTAGAGACAGGGTCTATCTGGGAAAAGCACGGAATTTCAGCAGAGGCATTCAGAGGGCTGTGGATGTGCCCCAGTGAAAGAAGAGGTCCAAGACCAGAGCTGTGCTGGGTAGGTGTTTAACAATGGCTCTCTGAAAATGTGTGAGACTCTTCCAAGTTTAATATGCTCTATTAACATTTTCTCCTTTGCTTTCTTAAATCTAGATAATCAATAAACCAGTAAATCAAGCTCTGATTCATAACATTTGCAAATTTCTGATGTGTAAATGCTCCCAGTGAAAATTTAACAATAGGATTTGAGAGCCAGTATGAGCTGACTCCAGCATACCCTTGTCCCAGGAACACAAAGAGGGGCCTGACCTTGTTCATGGTGCAGTAAAAAAGTGACAACTGGCACTTCTGGCACTACCCAGTATCAAACAAAAGATACAGAGTGGGAGTATGGAAGGGATCCATGCCTAGAGGTAGTAATCCAGAGTGAAGAAATGTTACTTTCCCCTGGCTATCTATTGAATCAGAGGCAAGTTCAGATGAAAGCAGCATCTGTGGGGCACTCACTCCAGGAGTGGAACAGGGTCTCAGTTTCAGCATCTTACCCAGTCTGAAGCTTCAAGTGGAATAATGAGGACAGGAATCCCAGACCAAAAGGACTCCTGCAATTTTGTCACTCTGAACCTATAGAGCTTTCCAGCTGGCTTATAGTGACTGAGTCCAGCATGAGTCTCCTAGAACTCCAGCCAAGGTAAGCCCACAAGTGTGTTGCTCAGATCCAAACCCAGGTCAGGAAATTACAAAGCCCAGACAAGGATGCCAGTGATCAAAATTTGCTGTGGCTCAGACTACTTTGGGAGCATTGAAAACTCGCAGGTCCGTAATCTGAAAGGTTATTCAAATTCTGGAATAACACAACACTCAATACCCCAAGAAGCTTCAGAAGGACCCAGGAAGACAAAAGGTCAGTCCATTCATTCCCTCCAGAAGTTTGTAAATTTCAGCCCTAACAGAGTTGGAAGTCAGGATATAGGCTGGAAGAATGAACAAATGACAACAACAAACAATACCATTGTAAAGAACTATTGTGGTGACAAGGATGCTCAAGATACAAACTCAGGAGAAGAGAATGACTCCCAAACATCTACAAGCAAAGTTCAAAATAAATATATAGCTTGGGCACAAGTTCAATGAAAATTTCTGGGAGAGATGAACGTCTAAAACATTTTCACAAGTGAAATGAGAGTGCTAGAGGGAAAAATTATGAAAGGAATTAAAGAAGAAACAATTGAAAAGAGAATTAACAGATTGGCCCAAGTAGTATAAAACCTTGCCCAAGCAACAAACTTGCTGAAAATTAGAAAAGATGAATTAGAAGTTAATCACTTCATGAAATAAGAAAAATAAAAAGCAAAGTCAAAAGACTGAAAAAAATATAAGAAAATGCAAGTTATCTCATAGCAAACACAACTGACCTGGAAAACAAATTGAGGAGAGAAAATTAGAGAATTATCAGACTTCCTGAAAGCCATAGCCAACTAAAAAGCTTAGAGACATCATATTCAAAATTATTTTTAGAAGAAATCTCCCCAGCTCTCTTACAACCAAAGAGCGAAGAGTAAAGGAAAGGAGAGTAACAGCACCAGATGTCAAACATGACTAAAAAGCAGTAATCATAAAAATAATTTGACACGGGTTAAGAAATAGCCAGTGGAACAGATTAGTTACAAAATATACAGAGACAAATGAGCATAGTAGCCTTATGTTTGATGAAACCCAAAGATTCCAGCTTTTGGAGTAAGAACTCACAATTTAAAAAATACTGTTAGTTAAATGGGAAAGCATTCAGGAAGAAATCATGTATAGACAGATACACACACACACACACACACACACATGAATATATGTGTATGTATGTATACTTAGTATACTAAGATTTGCCTCAAATGGGTGCATGCCTCAGATATAAAAGGTGACTTCATAAATAAATTAGAGAAGCAAAAAGAAAATACCTGTTATTTATATTGATGGGAGAAGAGTTCATAACCAAATATGGGGTAGAGAAGCTCACAGAGGGTAATACAGAAAATTTTGATTACATATAATTAAAAAAGTTTTGCACAAATAAAGCCAATATAGCTAAAATTAGAAGAGTAAAAGGTAAATGAAAAAAATCATCATAGTAAGCTTCTCTGATAAAGGTCTCATTTCTAAGATATATATAAGGAACTGATAAAAATTTTATAAGAATAAGTCATTCCTTGATTGATAACTAGTCAAAGGCTATGAATAGACACTTTGAAGAGGAAGAAATCCAAGTTATCAATAGCCAACTATGCCTCAAAATTTATTAACTATGAATACTCTTTGGCCTAGACATACCATTATGAGGTCTATACACCAAAGAAGTTAAAGAAAAAGGAGAAGGACCTATATATGAAATTTTTTTTCACAGCTCTTTTTGCAGTGCCACAGAATTAGAAACTGGGGAGGTATCCTTCAAATACGGAATGGCTCAACAAGTTATGGTATGTGAATATTGTGGAATTTGGCCTATAAGGAATGATGAAGGGGGCAGTTTCAGAGAAACCTGGAAACACTTGGATGAACTGATATAGAATGAAATGAATAGGACCAGGAGAACCATTTATACAAGAATAATATTGTAAAGACAAGCAATTTTTAATAGCTTAGAAATGCTCATCAACACAAATTACTAACCACAACTTCAGAATAACCACAATGAATCCTGCTATTCACCTCCTTTCAGAGAAGTGATAAACTCAGAATGAAGACTGAGACTTTTATTTTGGATGTGGCCAATAGGGGAATTTTTTTTTTACTAAACTATACATATTTGTAATAGGGATTTTGTTTTTCTTTCCTTCTCGTTAAGGGTGGGGAATGTTGGAGTGTGTTTGAGGTGAAAAATTACTTATTGAAAAAATAACATTGAATTTTTTATAAAAGAAAAATTAAAGTGCACAATGGTATGGCAGTGAAAGAGACTTTTGTAAGCACGAGTCGGTGTTGCTGAAAAATTAATCATCCTGCAATTCTGCAATGAGACTTTCTTTTACCATAAAAATGGTTTTATTTGGACTTTGTACAGAATAACTAACCTTCATGACACTGACACTCCATAACACCTTTTATTGAAAGTCTTCCTGTTTTATAAACTGCTTGATGTTGATACTCAGAAAATCATTTTAAAAAAGTTATTTGTCAGTAGCATCTATGCCATACTCCTTCATGACCTTATGTACAAGAAGCCTTGGTTGAGGAAATTCTCTCCATTCCCAAAGTTGTATAAGAACTGTATGTCTGAGAAGTTCTGGTCTCTTATAGAAAACTTTTGCTAGTGTCTGCTTGTTCCCATCTCTTATCTTCATCAGTAGGCAGAGCACAACAACCTTCTCATAAAGATTTTATTGAGATGAAAAAGTAGGCCTGTGGATTGATAGCTGATGAGTATTTTCATTTTGGGGTACTAATGTAGTCTGTGATCTTCTCCATTCTTTCCCCCATTTGAGATATCTTGAAAGCAGATCCCTTTAAAGTGCCTTTAAGATTGTGTTTCCTCCTCTACAGTTTTGTTCTTTGTATTGGTTCCAATCACTCTTCCTGATTTCATCTTCTTAAGTGCCATTTTCATTTCACTTAGCATATCGGGAACCATAGTGGTGGATTCCAAATGTGGTGGTTCCATTATCATATACCTTTCCAATATAAAACTATAAAGAATACATGTGAAGAATAGTAATTAAATAAACACCATTACAGGGTTGCTGCTTTTCTTTATTAACTCTGTCGTTTGTATCATGAGCTCTTCAAGTTGTCCTTTCCTGAGTTATACTATTGACTAGAGAAATTCTAGTGGTTCTTTGAATTAGGAGTAAATTTAGAGATGTTAGTCTTGGAATTATATTGTGAAAGCAATTTATTTGTACTCAGTAGTTCTGGGAGTTGCTCTTTTTTCATCTCCATAAAGTAAGTTTCTTCTTTACATATCTAGTATATAAATATTAGTACTGGAGCACATTTTGAAAGCCATTGGCTAGACATTTCCATTATCAGAATAAGCATTACTTGACTTTCTTATCTTGTTCAAAATGAATGAATTTCACTTGGTGATGTTGCTGTGGATATGCAAAGTTTTCTTCCTTTCCATTTTGTGGTAAATGGGCATTCTGTCATTTAAGCACCTTTTCTTATTAAGATAGCATAAGAAAAAGAATGTGCTGTAGGTGAAAAGGGGTAGAGAGGGACAGACACAACCAGAGAATGACTACTGAAAACCTATGTGCTTCTCTAAATTCATTTTCAAAAATGAAGTTAATTTGGAAAAGAAAATAATTTCCAGAATTATTAGCAATGGGAATTCTGTGCTTAGCTTCCTCTAGGTTAGGGATGCTTAGTCTTTTTTTGTGTTATGGACCTCTTTGGCAATCTAGTGAAGTCTATGGACCCCTTCTCAGGGTAATATTTTTAAATACGTAAAACCAAATATGTAGTGTTACAAAGGAAACTGACTCTATTGAAACAACAATGTATTTTTCCTCTATCCAAGTTCACAGATCTCCTGAAATCTATCCATAGAACTCTTGGGACTTCAGGCTCAAAACCCCTGGTCCAGACCTTCTTTGTTGTACAAAATCAGAATGTATTGTTGCTATAACATTAAGCCTTTATATTAAAGTATTTGTCCATAGCCCTAAAAGTTAACCCCTTATATCAGGCACAGTTACAGACATTTTAAAAGTTTTTATTTGTATCCATTTAAATTTAGAAGACTGAGGTATGTCTTCATTGCCCTCAAATTCACAGATGTGCCTTTTATACTCCCTAGTATTCTTTAATGATGAACAATGTTCATTATTTTTCATAAAAACTACTCTATGCTATTCATGTCCCCAAACCATAAGATTTCTCAGGATAATTCCAAATTCTTGGGTTGTTTGCTTTTCTTTTCACAGAAACAGAAATATTGATTTCTTCAAAGTCATACATTTTAATACAGTTCAACATAGTGAGTTGCCATGGTTTTGATCTCTAAGGTCAGAGCTCATATTCTTTATAAAACCATTGTCTATAATGCTAAATTTATTTTTAAAAAGAGAAGGACCAACTACAGATGTATGTATTTGCTGCAGGCCCAAGATTTAGCTAGTGTCCTACATCTAACCGGGGCTTGTCAAAGCCAAAACCAGGGAAGAAACCAACTTTTCATTGGGATGTCAGGAGATAGAGATAGGCTTGAGTCTAGCACTATATTGGGCTATCAAAAACTAGTGACTGAGTCAGAGGGCAGGGCCTAGTTCTGGCTGCCACATTCAGAATTGCAATTTAAACAATATCTAGAATACAAAAGTAAAGGATGAAGCAGCACCTTGACCACCATATCCAAAACTGTGGGAGGGAAAGGAGCCCCACCACAAGGTCACAACTCAAGAATTGAGGCTGTGATCTCCTTGAGAGCAGGAACTATATTTTACTTTCTTTGAATCCCCAGAGCTTAGTACAATGCCTGGCACATAGTAGGTGATAAATAAATATTTACTAACTGACTGACTGAAGCTGGAGATAAGAATAAACAGAAGATACTGGAAACTTTGGAGAAATATTATGAGTTAAGAGAAGTCTAAGAGAAAAAGTCAGGCAACTGCAATTCTATAATAATTACAGATAGAGACAGAAAAAATGGCTTCGCCACAGAAACAACAATAATACCTTTAAGAAATGAATAAAATATAAAAAATTCAGAATGGAAATTAAAGCCCTGGAGGAAAAATAACAACAGGAGAATAAATGGCTTAGAACAGAAGAGAGAAAATGTTATCCAAGTAGTGGTCTTTCTAAAAATGGAATGGAATAAAAAACTCAATGACCTTAGAAGACAAGAAGAAATATTAGAACAGAGTCAAATAATTGAAAAAAATAGAAGCTAATACAAGGTATTTACTGTTAAAAAAACAACTGGCTCTGAAAACATGTCGAGGAGAGATATTTAAAGAATAATCAGACTTTCTGAAAACCATAACAAAAAAATCTGCATCTGGAAACCATATTTTAAGAAGTAAAAGGAAAAATATCCAAATCTATTAGAACCAGAGGTCAAAATGAAAACTCAAGGAATCCACCTCCTGAGGAAATTCTAAATTGAAAATACCTGGGAATGTCATAGCAAAAATCCAGAAGTTTCTAGGTCAAAGAAAAATCACTACAAACAATTTGTAAGAAAGGATACAAGTAATAAGGAACCATAGTTAGGATAACATGACTATGCTGAAATAATGGTAAAGGATAGGAAAGCTTGTAGCACCATCTTTAAAAATGCAAAAGATAAAGGCCTACAACCAAAAATGAGATACCCTGACAAACTGAAAATAATTCTACAGAGCAACAAATGGATTTTTAATGAAAAAGACTACTTTTAGCATATTCAATGAAAAGAACAGAATGGAATAGAAAATTTCTTTTTTTTAAACTTCTATTATTTATTTATATAATATTTTTAGTTTTCAGCATTGATTTTCACAAGAGTTTGAATTACAAATTTTCTCCCCATTTCTACCCTCCCCCCCACTCCAAGATGGCATATATTCTGATTGCCCCATTCTAGAGTCGGTGCCCCCTTCTGTCACCCCACTCCCCCTCATCCACTTTTCTCTCTATATAGATAGATTCTCTAATAGATAGATTTCTATGCCCCATTGCTTGTATATCTTACTTCTTAGTTGCATGCAAAAACTTTGTTTTGAACATCTGCTTTTAAAACGTTGAGTTCCAAATTCTCTCCCCTTTTCCCTCCCCACCCACCCTCCTTAAGAAGGCAAGCAATTCAACATAGGCCACATGTATGTCATTATGCAAAACCCTTCCACAGTACTCATGTTATGAAAGACTAACTATATTTTGCTCCTTCCTATCCTAGCCCCCTTTTTTCAATTTTCTCCCTTGACCCTGTCCCTTTTCAAAAGTGTTTGCTTTTGATTACCTCCTCCCCCTATCTGCCCTCCCTTCTATTATTTCATGTGAGATAATTTACTCCATTCTATCTCTCCCTCTCTCCCTCTCTCAATATGTTCCTCTCTCATCCCTTAATTTAATTTTATTTTTTTAGATATCATCCCTTCTTATTCAACTCATGCTGTGCCTTCTGTCTATATATATATATAATATGTATATATATATGTATACATATATATGTATGTATGTATGTATGTATATTCCCTTCAGCTACACTAATACTGAGGCCTCATGAATTATACACATCATCTTTCCATGTAGGAATGTAAACGAAATAGTTCAACTTTAGTAAGTCCCTTATGATTTCTCTTCCTTGTTTACCTTTTCATGCTTCTCTTGATTCTTGTGTTTGAAAGTCAAATTTTCTATTCAGCTCTGGTCTTTTCACTGAGAAAGCTTGAAAGTCCTCTGTGTTGTTGAAAATCCATATTTTGCCTTGGAGAATGATACTCAGTTTTTCTGGGTAGGTGATTCTTCATTTTAATCCTAGTTCCACTGACCTCTAGTATATCATATTCCAAGCCCTTTGATCCCTTAATGTAGAAGCTGCTAGATCTTGTATTATCCTGATTGTGTTTCCACAATACTCAAATTGTTTCTTTCTGGCTGCTTGCAGTATTTTCTCCTTGATCTGGGAGCTCTGGAATTTGGGGACAATGTTCCTAGGAGTCTTCTTTTTGGGATCTTTTTCAGGAGGCAATCTGTGGATTCTTTCAATTTCTATTTTACCCTCTGGCTCTAGAATATCAGGGCAGTTCTCCTTGATAATTTCTTGCAAGATGAGATCTAGGCTCTTTTTTTGATCATGGCTTTCAGGTAGTGTGTTGGTAACCAAAAATGGGCTCCTTAGCACTTAGTCAACAAGTGCCCTTGACTAGTTTGGCTTTTTCCCCTGAACTGAATGCTGTTTGTATGTTGGATTGGAGTAAGCTTGTCAGCCCCTTCACCTTGCTTCCCTTGCTGAAGCTGATCAAAAGAACCTGTGCTTTCCTGGTCAACCCCTTCATCTTGCTTAAGCAGATCGAAAGAACCTGTACTTTCCCTGGAGTACCTTACACCCCCCGCAGAAGCTGGATGGTTAAAAACAGCTTCTGTTGGAGCCAGAGGTGGCTACAGCTACAGCTATAGCTACAGCCACAGCCAAAGCTGAAGCAGGAGCTGCCAGTAGCAGAGCTGACCTACGGGAGGAAGCTGAACAAGGACTTGAGGCCAGTGGGTAATCTTTTTACCATAAAGGGGAAGCATGTATATGATTTTGCTTTACACTATCATGCTTCTCTGTGGCCTCCTGGTTACTCTTGTGAGGCGGACTTATTGGGCCTGGGAGCTTTTGATCAATATGTCAAAATGGGGATGCTGGTTCATGGGTTGGTTACTGTGGAGCTTAAATATATGCTTTGATTCTTCTACCTCTTATCTTAAGAATTTCTTATATCCAGCAGTTCTGAACCTTTCAGACATATATATGATCCTCTTTGAGATTATAAACTCTGCCCTCCTAATACAAGTAGTCCAATAATTTTTAAATTATCTCTCCTGGATCTATTTTCCAGGTCAGTGGTTTTCCCAATGAGGTATTTCACATTGTCTTCCATTTTTTCATTTCTTTGGTTCTGTTTTATAATATCTTGATTTCTCATAAAGTCACTAGCTTCCACTTGCTCCAGTCTAATTTTTAAGGTGGTATTTTCTTCAGTGGTGTTTTGGACCTCCTTTTCCATTTGGCTAATTTTGCCTTTCAAGGCATTCTTCTTCTCATTGGCTTTTTGGAGTTCTTTTGCCATTTGGGTTAGTCTACTTTTTAAGACGTTGTTTTCTTCAGTATTTTTTTGGGTCTCCTTTAGCAAGTCATTGACTTGTTTTTGATGGGTTTTTTTTTGCATCACTCTCATTTCTCTTCCCAATTTTTCCTCTGCTTCTCTAACTTGCTTTTCCAAACCCTTTTTGAGCTCTTCCATAGCCTGAGACCAGTTCATGTTTTTCTTGGAGGCTTCTGATGTAGGCTCTTTGACTTTGTTGACTTTTTCTGGCTGTATTTTTTGGTCTTCTTTGTCACCAAAGAAAGATTCCAAAGTCTGAGTCTGAATCTGAGTCCATTTTCACTGCCTGGCCATGTTCCCAGCCAACTACTTGACCCTTGATTTTTTCATTGGGGTATTACTGCTTGCAGAGTAGAGAGTACTTTGTTCCAAGCTTGAGGGGCTGCACTGTTGCTTTCAGAGGTATTTCTACACAGCAAGCTCTGCCACACCAGCACTCCTCCTCCTCCAAGAGCCCCCAATCCAGACCTGACTCAGATCTTAAGCAGGCTCTGCATTTCCCCTCTGATCCGCCACTTAATTCCTCGCACCAGGTGGGCCTGGGGCCAGAAGCAACTGCAGCTGTAGTTCTGTAGCTGCACCACCCCCTGCTGCCCCCATGGTGATGGCTGAACTGCGAACTCCTTTCACTCTGTCCCCTGCAGCATTTCCCACTAACCTTCTCTGTTGTTTTTGGTGTTTGTGGGTTGAGAAGTCTGGTAACTGCCACAGCTCACTGATTAAGGGTGCTAGGGCCTGTTCCGCCCAGCTACAGGTCTGGTTGGTCGGGGCCCTACTCACGCTGGGCTCTGCTCTGCTCCATTCCCAGCTCCATGTGTGATAGACCTTACCCAGAGACCATCCAGGCTCTCCTGGGCTGGAACCCTGCTTCCCTCTGCTATTTTGTGGGTTCTGCAGTTCTAGAATTTGTTCAGAGCTGTTTTTTATCAGTGTTTGGAGGGTCCTGGGGGAGAGCCCTAGGCAAGTCCCTGCTTTCCAGCTGCCATCTTGGCTCCACCCCCCCAGAAACTTTCACATATATGCATGGGGGTGAAGAGAAACCTAGAAAGATAAATTCATTTTAGCTATTGGAGCAAGACATCTGATGATAAAAAGTGGAAGGAAAGAGAAGTGAAGAGAGAGAGATACAGAGAGAGAGAGATACAGAGAGAGAGACACACACACACACACACACACAGAGACACACACACACAGAGAGACACACACAGAGAGAGAGAGAGAGACACACACAGAGAGAGAGAGAGAGAGAGACACACAGAGAGAGAGAGAGAGAGACACACACAGAGAGAGAGAGAGAGAGAGACACAGAGAGAGACACACACAGAGAGAGAGACACAGAGAGAGAGAGAGCAACAGAGCAAGAGAGTGAGTGCATCAGGGGAACAATTTTGTTTTGTTTTATCAAAGGGGAAAAAAAGGAAGCAAATACATGAAGGAAGGAAGAAAGAAAGGAAAAAAGAAGAGTAAGTGACTATTTTTTATAATTGGCATGCTTGGAAAAAAGAACATACAATTATGTGGGAAAAAGTGAGAGGAGAGGGTATCTTATGAACCTCATTCTTCTCTGAACCAGTCAAAGGAAGGTTGAACACATAGGCAAGATACCCATTTGTGTAGAAGTACATTAAACTCAAGAGAGAAATGATTTATCTATAGAAATTAAAGGTCAAACTTCTCAAAGAAACAATTAAAGAAATGGAGAGTACCACATCTCAAAACTATACTACAAAGTAGTAATTTTCAAAATTATTTGGTACCAATTAAAGAAAAAAGTTGATAAGTGGGGTAGCACTGGGCACATCTGGGTGTAATCAAATACAGAAGCATATTTTTGATAAAACCAAGGACTCCAATTCATGGGGTAAGGAATCACTGTTTGATAAAAACTGTTAGGAAAAGTAGAGAGTTTGTGTAGCAGATACTTTAAAGTTTCCTCAACTATAAAATAGTGATAATTATAGCATCTACCTATCAGAATTGTGAGATTCAAATGAGATAATACTTATAAAGCACTTAGCACAGTGCCTGGTACATTAGACACAATATATATGCTTATGTAGCAATAGGAGAGGTGGGCGAGTGGGCCCCACATGTATAGTGAGGCTCCTTGTGTTGAGAGGCAACCTGTGTGGCTCAAAGTGAGACAGAATAGACATCTCTAGCCTCTTCTCCCTCCACTCTTCTCTGAGGAAGACATATTCCTGCCAGGAGAGGAAGCAGGAAATTGAGATGGAAGGCTACCACTCTCTTTTCCTCAGAGAGAGGGAGCATCGGGTTAAAAGTATATCTGCTCTCGTAAATATGGTTTGTCTCTGAGATATGATTGGATCCCATATAACTTTTGATCATTTTCTCATTATGAGAGGAAAGAGAGCCCTTAATATCAGTTCCACAATGAATGCACATAACAAATAGCAAAGAAACCCATTTAGCCAAATCAGTAGCAAAACAGAAATCAGGGGAGATGATTCTGGGAAGATGGCCTAGTAGGTCAGAAAATTCCAAACTCTCAAGATTTTCCCCCACAAAAGAGTTAAAATAGCACCTTAGGGTAAACAAAGTGTGGGTGGAGACAAAGAAGAATAGGGACACAACCAGGGTGTTCCTGGAACAATTTGAGAAGATCGGAAGAAAAACCCAGGATGAAGTTTAGTGCCTGAGAAGAGCAAACACCTCCAGGCTAGGTTCCATTTTAACAAGCCAGCAAGTCCTGGGGTTAGTTGGTTTGAGAGGCTGCCTTGGCCCCAGCCACAGGAACTTTTCACCACAGGATAGTGAGGGGAGTTGGGCATTTGAGCCCAGGAAGATTGAGGGAACTTTTGCTGATGAAGAATGCCAGACCCAGCCGTGCTGCAAAGAGTGGTGGGGGTGATAAACAACCAGCACACACCCGATGAGTGCAGAAGCAGTGGGATAGAAAGCCCCTGGCTGTGGGCACTTACAAGAGGTTGGAGGTTTGGCTTTGGTTCCAGGCTAGAGGGAACTGAAGATATGAGGCAAGAAGCACCATTTCCCATACCCCAGGGCTAGAGGTGAGTACAAAAATCAAGCTATTACCGCAAAAAATGCACAGGCAAAGGAGAAAGATTCCAACCATAGGAAGCTATTATGGGAATAGAGATGACAGGGTGCATCTTCAGAGGAGGATATCGAAGTGAAGAAACCCCCAAAGAGTAATGTCAAATGGTCACCTGCCCAAAAAGAATTTATAGAGGATCTTAAAAAGACTTTTAAAATCAAATGACAGAGATGGAGGAAAAAAAAAACCAGAATAATCCAAGAAAAACAAGAAGGTTATGAAAAGAAAGTTGACCAATTAGAAAAAGAGATCTGGAATCTTAAGGAGGAAAATGACACCTTGAAAATTAGAATTGGGCAAAGTGAAGCCAGTGAAATTATAAAAGATGAATAATTAAACAAGATATGAGTAATGAAAAAATAGAAGAGGAAGTGAAACATAAGAAAGACAACAGATTTGGAGAATAGATCAGGAAGAGAAAATATAAAAATAATTGGACTAATTGAAAGTTATGGTCCAAAAAGGAATCTTGATACAATAATACAAGAAACAATTAAAGAAAATTATCCTGAAGTATTAGAACAAGGCAGGGAAATAGAAATAGAAAAAAAAATCCATTGATCACTACTTAAAGAGATCCTATAAGGAAAACTCATAGGAATATCATAGTCAAATTTCAAGCCCCCCAGTTCAAGGATAAAATATTAAAAGCATCAGGATTAAAACAATCTAAATATGATGGTGCCACAAACAGAATTACACCAGACTTAGCAGCAAAGACCATTAAGGACCACAGTTGTTGGAACACAATATGTTGAAGAGCAAAAGAAGTGGAGCTCTGGATGAAAATATCATACCCTTCAAAGTTAAGTATTATCATGAATGAAAAAAAATGGACATTTGATAAACTCTTGGACTTTCAAGACTTTGTTAAAAAAAATCCTGAACTTAATAGAAGATTCAACATACAAGAACCAAGAGAAAAATAAGGTACATATCAAAGACTATAAGAGATTCATAAGGACAGATTGTTTGCCTTTTATATAGGTAAAATGTAAAATGTATGTCTAAGGTTCCTATTAATAATTGGCAAGCTCATAAGAAAGATTGGGGTAAACCTGAATATGATATGAATTTAAAAGTAAAATCATTTAGGAACAGCTAACAAGAGTAATTATTTTATACATATGAGGTCCAAGAGGAAGAATGGATACAGATAAATTAGATGGGGGAGGAGGGTTGGTAGTTCTGTTAACCTACTTTCATCAGGAATGTGTTTAAGAGGGACCAATACATATATATCTAGAAGAGTATAAAAGTCTTCTAAATTTAGAAGAAATAAAATGGTAAGGGCATAGGGAGGAGAGAGAGGACAAGGGAGGGATTTTTAGAGGGGAGAATGAGGGAATAGGTTAAAGTGGGGTATAGAAGGGTGTTTAGATTTATGGGAATGGAAGGATAGGGGAGAGATCCTTGGAGTGGGGTAGGCAAGTAATAGGAGGTCAAGGTAGTGGGTAGAAGTGAAGTAGAGGAATAAGGATGAAGAAGTTTGGGGTTGAGTGGTTCTCGACACTCAAAAGTACCGACACACCAGGTCCTGCTGAAATAATTCTACTCAAGCCTTCTCAGCCAAGGGAAAAGACAAAGTTTATTAAGAGTTTGCCATAAAAGGGTTGTCTTAAGAAATCCCACCTTTTGTGATGATGCCTGCTTTCACAAGCAGGCCAGATTCAATCTGAGCTGAGCTAGATTGAATCTGAGTCCCTTCATGGAGGCAAGATGAGACTTATATACACAAAGATTGTGGGAGGGATTGAGGGGTGGTCTGGGGTGGCTAGAGGAGGGGTTTAGAGAGGGTCTTGAGGAGGAGTCTAAGGAGGAGCTTGATGGGACAAGGATGAGGTCAGACTCCAGGAACCAAGAGAATGGGATTAAGGGTTGGAAGTAGCTGAAGGCATGGATATTGATAGTATCCAGGGTGGGAAGCAGCTGGACAATAAAGGTCAGGCTAGGTAGAGATTTGGGCCTAATGATATGTAAGGTTATAGCCTCAGGCCAAGGCCAGATCAAGAGGGAAGATTCAAGGAGAGTTCAAGGGGGTTGCCAGAGTCTGTCCTGCAGGTTCAAGTGGGTTCCGCAGACTCTGCCCTCATCAAGGAGGGATAAGGTACAAGAGATATGCACAAACATAAAAACAAAGATCAGGAGTAGAGTATGTTTGGGAAAGTATATGTCTACATATGTATGTATGTATGTATATGTGTATGTATATATCTATAGCTATAGAGAAACACATCTAAACTTTATTGTAGCCTTCTGGGGTGGAGGTAGAGGGGAGGGGGGCATGAACAAAGTGAAAGTGCACAGCAGAGAACAAAAGAAAACTCACAAGGAAGCAAAGAAAAGATGGACAATTCTCAACACAACTTTTTATTTATCATACAGGCTTTCTTGAAATGAAATTTTATTGTTACATATTTTGAATCCTCTCTTACATTCTGCTATGCACATGACATGCTTTTTTTTCTTTCTCACTTTGTATTTAAGTTTCAATATATAAGTTTATGATATGTTTTGTTTTTTTCTCCATTCTGTATTTGTATTCTGGCCCTTGAGTCTAAAATAAAATTTTAAAAGCCCAGAAATCAGAGAGAGCATACACTTGAAAATATATACCAGACAAAATGGAATGAAGGAGCTCTCCCATTGGGAGCAAGATAACTCAGCTGAACTAAGAAGGAGGGCCCTAGATTTCATGCAAGGGGAAACTGCCTGAAAGTCTCTAGAGTATCAAGCTGAGGATAAGGAAATGATGGAGACTGCCAGCTCCTCTCATGTTGCTCCTTCCCAGAGTCTCTCTGTTCAGTAACCTGAAGTGGGGTTGGTTTCTTCCATCTTCTCTCTCTCAAAGCTGGAAGCCTACTTGATGCTACAGGAAGAAGTCTCTTGTTGGGAGAGTCTCTAAAAGGAGACTGACCTTTGGAGAGTCCTAGAGGGGACTGGCAAAGACTGAAGCTCTTTTATCTCTCACCAACTCTGCTCCATCCCTCACAAGGGGACAAGGCATTTATCTCCACCAATAAGGAGAGAGTCTCATGTCAATGAACTTTGGGACAGGGATCATCTTCATTCCCTTCCCCTTTTCACTCATGAAAAAAGGTATCCAGGGGATAATGACATAGGGAAATACCAGGAGTCCTTTAGCCCCAGGCAACTCTGGGTAGCTAGCAGTTGCCGTGTCAAAGTGCACACACGAGAAAGTGCTCCATCTCTGACCCAGACTGCTGAAGTGCCCTTGTGCAGAAACAGCTACAGATCCCACACTCCTAGGGCTTCTCAGCTTCTCTCTTACATGTGATTGCAACAGAATGTTCAGAGTATGAGTAATCTTTAATCTATTGCTAATAAATTGCATCAACTTTAATTGGCTCACCTACCACCCAACATTCACTGGAAAACAACAACAATAAAAACCTCCTCTCTCCTTGAGTTATAGCTTTCTTTCTCTCAATTCCATTCCATAGATTCATAAACTCATGGTAAATGGCCAGCTAGTTTCTTTAATAATAGTTTAAATGTCATAGAAATAAAATACACATAAATAAGGAAATGTTGGCTTCTAACTGTTGGCTGCTTTGTCTGGAAGCTGAGGAGGGATAAAAAGTGGTTCTCACTCCCACAGTCCCTGCAAAATTGGAAGGCAAAGTGGGAAGTGACAATTGACTGGCAAACAAGAAACAATCCCCAGCTCCAAAGATGGAAAGGATATAAAACTTTTCCTGGGAAAGAAAAGAAATCCCTGGAGGATTGTAGACTGGACTCCAAGAATATCACTGATCATAGGATTGTGACACCACAACTCCTATTTTTTCCCTGCATCTGGTAACATTCTCAGCTACTTGGCTTTTGATCAGCAGCACATCAGGTCTACTCTATCCCCACCTTCTCCTTTCTCCATTCCTCCTCATCTGCAGAGATGTCCATCAAGCTGCTGATTCTCTGAAGAAGTTCTTCAAAGTCAAACGCCACAGGAATTTGGGAAAGTCTAGGTATTGTTTGCCCACTAGCTGATAGACACTTCTGGCCCACCAAGTTTGCTTGACAATGAATCTGGAGAATGTGAGGTCTGTGACTTAAAATAAGGGAAACAGACATAATCATGTAAATTAGAGTACCTGTTGGTGTCTTACTCCTCTACTTGCTGTAAAGTTCCTGAAGACAGGGACAGCATCTTATATATGAACCTTGTAACTCTCTGCTTAACTTAGTTTAGTTCTGTAAATATAGTAGATGTTTAATAAATGTTTGTTGAATTGAATTATTGAGGTCTTTATCTTGCAAACAAATTTAGTACACTGTGTTTTCTATTTTTCGTAATAAGGAGGCAAAACCTTCAGACTGTATGAATGATGTTGGAGCTTCAGGCTCATTCTGTCAAAAAGCCACTGAGTTTACTTTATTTTTGGTACCCTGTAGTTTTACCTACTCTAGGCAGTTTCTAAATGCTTCTTGGTCAATCAACACAAAAGTTTTTCTTTGAAATATCTCCTCTCAAAATATCTCCTCTTCCACATGGCAGCAATAGTAAGAAAAATTAAATGGTAGTATTATGGTCATACAAGCCCTCATCCATGATTAAGTTTCCCTGATTTCTAGTATCTTCTGTCACTTGCCTTTATTTTCTTTTTCTCTTTAAAAAAATGATATCATTCCTCACCTCTTTGGCATTTGACTGAAATATATTGGCTAGAAACAACCTTAGCTTATAAACTATGCTTTCTTCCTTTCTTTCTTCTTTTTATAAAACTTAACTAACATCTTTAAATTTATCATAAGGCAGAACCTTTGAAAGGGAAAGATGGTTTTCTCATTTGAATACTATTTACACTATAGTCACCCAAAGAACTGTTATAATTTCAATGAACAAAGAAAATAAAATTGGTGATGAAATTTTAGAATCGGAAATGCTGATCATTGACAAAACAGGGACCTGAATCCAGATCTAGACTTTGATCAATGCCGGGTTTTCCAGCTCTCAGTCCATTATATTGTATACTCTCTCCATTATACTTTACTTTCATGAAATTAGTTTCTACCTGGTTTGGAGAGGCTGAGGATTTCTAAAGGGAGAGTTTCCTCCAGTAAATACTGCTAACCTACTAAGCTTTTGAGAATAATCCTGAGGTGGAAGGTGAACAGAATCTGGAAGAATCTAATGTCTAAAAGGTTTAATTGGATGGATAATGCCAAAGCACCTCTCCTGTTTCATTCCTTGATTCTGAAGCACTGATCCTTTCAAGGGCTTACATTTGTAGATAGGGTTCTGGTAGTTTTCTCCCTTAACTCACATAGGTTGATGTCATGAGTATTATATACCTCTTTCTCCATCCACTTTGCTATTTACTGTAAGCCACCGCCACCCCTCCCGAATTTTGATAGAGTAGGGCTTATTATGAGGTGGGTGTTCTTTGGGCCTCATCTGGGATGGTGGGGGGTGGGAAGCATAATCAAATCAACATTATTATAAGATGGTTTCACCTATCCGGTTGAAGATAGCATCAAAATGAGGCTTCGATGTCATTATAGATTAGTCAAGATATAAATATGCATTATGTGTATAAGTAAATGCAATTCAGTTTTTATATAAAATGAAATGTACAAAATGCTGCTCTGGGTAAGAATATTCAGTCAAGCCTGTCAATATTAATATAATTTTGACCTTAGCAATTTTAAAATGGAAGTTTGGATAAAAGTGCCTTTGCAAATAGTTTAATGTAATTACTCTACCTGCATTTTCACCTTACTTTTAGGACTAGGGTACTATTGAAAAGACCAAGAAATGATACAAAATGTATCATATAATTTCCTAAATGACGAACCATTGCTTCTTTAAGTAATGTTATCTTCATTTATAACTCTCATGATACCTTGAAATTCATAACACAAATAAGATTTCTGTGGTATTGAGTTGGCAACCTACACATAACAGCCCAGTATATCTTCATTAACAAGAAACATTTCTATTGATTTCATTTTGTGATGTTTCATATTACACATAACAAATATGTATGGTCACCTAAATGAATTATTACAATCCAATTTGGAATGAATGCATGAGGTTATTGTATTATCTCTAGGATGCTTTAGTCTCTGGGTGTCAAAACTGTTTTTATTTAATGGAATAACATGGAAAAGTTAATCAGAGTAGGTTAACCTCTGTGGAACTGAAGGTCATATACATTTACTCTCAGCTGTAAATGGACGGGCTTTCAGCTTTGAACTTTTGTTGGGGGTGGGGCGAGAGTGGAAGAAAGAAATGTGTGGAGTCAAATGCATGTATTTCTCCAGCCTCAACGTTGTCAGCTGACTTGTGGGACTTTTTAATGACTAGGGTTTTTTTATTAAAATTTTTTTCTCCAAGGCAAATAAAATTAAACAGGCAATACCAACATAATAAAAAAAAATCTATACTACAGTTAACATTTCCATTGTGGGTACTTGAACTGATCAACTTCCTCCTGAGACAGGTTTTACACACACACACACACACACACACACACGTGGCTCATAAACTGGATGCAAACAATTCCAAAAGATAAATTCTAAAACTATTTTGAGCAAAGACAGGCAATTCCCTCTTTAAATAAGGAAACTATTTCAGTGGAACTACTTTGAAAAACAACACTCATTTGTTAAAAAATCAGTCCCGTTGCTGTCCTGTCCTGTCCTTTCCTGTCCCTTTTACTCAGGAGCTGAAACTTTTCCACTTTCAATTCATGCACTTTTCTAAAAATATTTATTTTTTGAAAAATGATTATGTGTTCATTCATTCACCACAGGTATTCCATTCCTTTTTTGGTAGGTCTAATCATTAGTATGTTTCCTTCCATCAATCCAAAAATCTCCTTCCTTGCCTTTTCTACAGGTTTCTCCCATTTCCCCCTCTAGTTTCGATCAGAACGATAACAATCCCTCTTCTACGTGACAGCTTTTCAGATTGTTAAACAGATCTATCATGATCTCCCTAAGTCTTCTCTTTTCCAGATTAAACATTTCTAGGTTCATTTAGCTAATCCTTTTCTTGGCATAGTCTTGATACCCATCTTTGAATATTCCCTAATTTGTCAATGTTTTTCTTAAAATATGTCACTCCAAATTGAATACAATACTCTACATGTAGTATGACCAGGGCAGAGCATGGTGAGATTGTCATCTTCCATGATCTAAACATTATCTCTCTTTGCTAATGTAATCTAATACTTCATTAGCTTTTTTGGCTGCCATGTTGCAATCTCATTTTGAGCTTCCACTCCATGCATTTAATGAGTACAACACACAGAAGGAGTTTGGCAGAGTGTTTGCCTTCTTGATTTCTGAGAATAATTTGTATAGTGCAGATATTAATTGCTATTTAAAGGCTTGAAGGAATCTACATGGATGGGGTTTTTCTTCTGTGGTAGCTCCTTTACACCTAGTCAATTCTTTTAAAGAATCAGATTATTTAAGATCTCTATTTGGTATTCTGTTAATTTGCATGTTTTCTGTAGACAAAGCTCTATCACTTTCAAATTCTTGGTTTTGTTGTTATATAATTGTATTTAGCATGTTCTAAGAACTATTTTTATTTCTCTTAGGAATGATTTTATCTTTAAAAAAATCTGTTAATCTGCTTTTCCTCCTTTTAAATCAGGTTGGCTGAAGAAAAGAAAGGGAAAGAATAAGCATTTATAGAGTACCTACTATGTGCTAAGCACTTTTTGCAAATATTATCTCATTTCATCCTCACAACAATCCATTGAGGCAGATGCTCTGATTAACCCCATTTTACAATTCAGAGAACAGAGGAAAACAAATTAAGTGACTTGCTCAGGGTCACACAACTACCAAGTATCTGAGGCCAGAGTTGAACTAAGGTATTTCTTGACTCCAGGTCTCTCCCTGTCTCTAAAAGTTTATAAATTTTGCTAGTGTGCTTTGTGTGTCAGTTGTATAGGTTTTTTTTACCTACTTATCTAGTTCTCCTCTACTTTTCAAGAGTTCCTCCTTTCGATTTATAGTTACTTATTTGTTTTTATTCTAGTTTAAAAAAATTAGACATTCACCTCTACTTTGTTTATTTCTTTGTAGAGATACAATTTTTACTCTGAGAACTACTTTATCTTCATCCCAGAAATATTGGTATATTTCCTTATCATCTTCACAAAGTTAGTAATTGTTATATATGGTTTACTTATTAGCCTTATTTTGTTCAAGATGTAATTATTGTCTTAATTCATGTGTTGATATGCCGTTTGTGCTTTTCATATTGATTGCTATTTTGTTGCATTGTGGACTATAAATGGTCTTGTGGTTGTTTCTTTTTTTCTTTTTTAATTTTATTTTTAATTTATAGAATAAAACAAGCATTTCCCTAACATAGTTCAATAAAAAGATGATTGTATATGAGATTGCAAATTGACTGGGCATAACTTGCTATTCCTTTCAAATATACAACAAAATAATCCTGGAAATTTCTTTTTTTTTTCCTTCCCTCACCCCTGCCCTAGAGATAGCTACCATTAGACACAAATAGGCACGTGTGTGTATATATATACACACATATATATATGTATATATATATATATATACACACGTATATATATACACACACACATACACATACACATATGCACATTAACATACATATATGTATATATACATATATATATGTATGTGTACATATGTAAAATTATTCTATACATCTATTTATCATTTCTTTCTCTGGATGCAGATAGCATCTTTCTTCAATGCTCTTTGCACTTAATTTGGGTATTTTAGTAAACAAAATAACCTATTTGCTCAAAGTTATTATTTAAACAATATTGCTGTTAATGTATACAATGTTCTTTGGTTCTGCTCATTTTGCTCCTCATTATTTGTGCAAGTCTTTCCATGTTTTTCTGAAATCATTGTGCTCATCATTCCTTATAGCACAGTAGTGTTATACCACAATCATATGCCACAACTTGTTCAGCCATTCTCCAACTGATGGGCATGCCTATAATTTCTAGTTCTTTGCTACCACAAAGAGAGGTGTTATATACATTTTAGAACATATAGGTTCTTTTCATTTTTCCCTAATCATCTTTGGAAATAGACCAAGTAGTACGACTGTTGGGCTAAAGGGTATAGGTAGTTTAATAACTCTTTGGGCATAATTCTAGATTGCTTTCCAAAATGGTTAGGTCATTTCACCAACAATGAATTAGTGTCTTAATTTTGCCATGTCCTCTCCAACATTTGTCACTTTCCCTTTCTATCATTTTGGCCAATCTGGTGGGTGTAAAATGATATTGGTCCCAGGCACTCTGCTAAGAACTGAGGTTGCAAATTGAATTTTAAAAATGAAGTCTTTTCACTTAAGGAGTTCATATTGTAATGTGAGAGGCAAAATAGAGAATAAAAACAAACAAAAAACCCTCCCCCCAAACTCCTCCAAACCTTTTATATGTAAGATATAAATAGTGTAAATGGTAATCTCAGGTATTTGTGTAGGGCAGGTATAGGGGACATGGAAGACCAGGAGAGGCCTCCAGTAGAAGGTGGGATTTGAATTAAGTCTTAAAGGAAGCTAGAGATGCTAGGAAGTACAGATGAAGAAAGAGAAAACCCTATTATAGGGGGTGGCTTGTGAAAAGACACTGAGACAGAAGATGGAGTATTGTGTTCAAGGAACAGTAACAAATCCAGCATTACTAGTCAAATTCCACTGCCAATTACAAGAAGACTGGAAAGGTAAGAAAGGGCCAAATTTTGAAGGACTTTAAAAACCAAGAATATGGTTTTATTTTTTTTATGCTGGAGAGACAAGGGAGTTGTTGATGTTTATTTGGTAATGTGGAGGCTTGGGGAGGGGTAACATATTAGGAAGTTCAGTTTAATAGCTAAGTTGAGAATGGACTGGAATAGGAAGAGACTTTAGGGAAAAAAGCAACCATCAGGCTATTGCAGTAGTTTAGGTATGTGAGTGATAAGTGCCTGTACCAGGGTGGTGGCACAGTACATGAAGCAAAAGAAACATATAGGAGAGACATTGTGAAAGTAGGAAGGACAAGACTTGTCAGCTGATTGTTTATACGGAGTGAGTCAGAAGAAAGAGTAGAGGAGGCCACTAAGGATATGAACCTAGGTGACTGTGAGAATGTCGCTGCCCTCAACAGAAATAGGGATGTTTTGGAGAGGGGAGGGTTTGGGGGTAAAGAAGATGAGTTCTATTTTGGACATGTTGCTTTTGGACTGTCTATTGGATATCCACTTCAAGATGTCCAATGGGCAATTGGTGATGCAAGAGTAGAAGTCAGGAGAAGTTAGGACTAGAAAAATAAATCTGAAAATCTCTATATAGATATAATATTTGAACTGACGAGATCACTAAGTGAAATATTATAGAAGGAAAAGAGAAGAAGGCACAGGATAGAGTCTTGGGGAACACCCCCAGTTAGGGGGTGTGACCTGGAGACAGAGTGTAACAACAATATTACTTGTAGCTGCTGTGGAGGTGTAAGGCCAAAAACACTAGCACACAGGAGGGCTGCTAGTACTGATTATTTGATCTGCTTTCCTAAAGGAAAGCAACTTAAAGGAGTTCAGAATCTTACTTTGATTAAACATACATATATCATTCACTTAGTTCAGGGGAAAAAGTCAGCACCCTGAACTTCAGAGCAAATATAAACAGAAATTACAAACAAAGAAAATAGCACAAATCAACAGACAGGCTTCTAATTGTCGATCATAGCAATATATACATAGTTACCAGAGAGAGAAGCACCAACATCTGGGTTTTCAAAGCTGGGGGGCTCCTTAACAGCTACTCAGAGTTTTGTCTGGCCAAATCACATGAACACTCTTCCAATGAGTGAGCTCCAAAGCAAAATGCTAACCTCAGAGTATATATACTGTTTCCAATCAAGAACTCTTGATTAAATCAAAGACTCTTGATTCAAAGGGAAGACTCAGTCAAAGGCACTTGATTGCCTTAGCACTGAGTACTCCAAAAAAACAAAACAGCAAAAAGTACCACTTTGCTTGCCATTACACAGGGCTAGCGAAGGAGACAAAAGTGGTGCAAAAGGTGGGAGAAGAAGTAGGAGTAAGCAGCATTATGAAAACCTAGAGAGGAGTGAATATACAGATGAAGAGGGTAATTAATAGTGTCAAAGGCTGCAGAGAGGTCAAGAAGGATAGGTTTGAGAAAAGGCCATTATATTTGGGAGTTAAGAGATGGGTAACTGGAGAGACCACTTGAATGATGAAATCTGAAGCCAGGTTGCAGAGGCTTTAGAAGAGAGATGAAGTGGAGGTGTCAATTGTAGATGTTATTCCTCATATTCATAAAGAATCTGACATCTATTTCTTCTATTTGTACTCATGGACAACTTGATATTATCTAGATCCTTTGATCCTCCCCAAATCTTTCTCACCAAGCTTTACTCCTTTCTCTTTACCTTAAGTATTGCTAAGAATTAGGATTCCACTTTCTTATTCTAGTCATAAGCTAAATCTTACTTCTTAGCAATAAGTATTGTAACTGTAAAAATAAATATGGCAATAAATAGATGCGCTAATAGGCAGGAGTAACTTAAAAGTTAGATCGAGGAAGAAAGCCCTTGTCGAATGGGAATGTGGAGCAAGAGAGTGGCCTAAACTAACTGCTTGTTACATCATTTAGCAAAGATCTAGTTTCTCTTTGTGCTCATATCAAGAATCTTTGGCATTAGATAGACTTATAATGAAGAATTTTTTCACCTAGAGCAAAAACACTTCTGAGAGATAATGTCATAACAATGGATGCAGAGGCATGATGACCATATTCGAAGCCATCTTGAATTCATCTACTAAGGTGATCTTCCTAAAAGAGGGTGGTACAGCAACAGTGACAAATAGGACACTTTGATCACCGATACAGTCCTACTGGGAGGTAAGGACTCTTGTCCCTTAGAGAGTATGACCTACCTCTCTCCTCATCCTAGGATTGGGAGGCAAGTGACTCCAAGATCACCACTCGATACCTCTTTGATGGACCCACTTTGGAAACCTTAATAACATACAGGATCTCTCCCTCTCTCTCTCTCTCTCTCTCTCTCTCTCTCTCTCTCTCTCTCTCTCTCTCTCTCTCTCTCTCTCTCTCTCTCTCTTTCTCTCTCTCTCTCTCTCAGATTTTTCACTCCTCTGCTTCCAGTTTATGGCACCAAACTACCAGCCTTTTAAATTTTCATTATGTAGAAGTTTCTCACAGCCTCATCCTGAAAGTTAAACTCCCAATCATCCCTATCAAATCATGCCCCTTCGTCTTCCCCTTTCCTTGTCTCCAGTTCAGAAAGTGCTTCCTGTTGGGCAGGCAAAGCCTCAGTTTACTGTGACTCACACTGCCAATTGCAGTTGTTGCTGATGACTCAGATAACACCAATGGGGAGCTTTTCTGTGACTCTGAGGTGATTAAAAATATTGGTGCAGACACAAAAGGAGCAGAAAATAATGAAAGAGCTGCTGGACTTAGTCGGAAGACCTAGATTGGAATTTCAGTCATTCTAGTTATTCTTGTTTACTCCATTTGGGATTTTCTTGGCAAAGATACTGGAATTTGCCATTTTCTTCTCCAGCTCATTTTACAGATGAGGAAACTAAAGCAAACACGGTTAAATGACTTGCCTAGGATTATACAATTAGTAAGTGTGTGAAGGCCAGATTTGAACTCAGGAAGATGAGTCTTTCTGACCCCAGGCCTAGTCCTCTATCCATTGTGCCACCTAGCTGCCCCAGTTATTAGCTATTTGATTTTGGGGAAATTGATAAATGTTGACTTCTACTTCCTCATTTTTGCTAGCCACCCTACTTCATACAAGGTTGCTAGGAGAATCAAATGAGGTAAAATACTCTGTTGCTGTAATTCACTGCATAATTATGAACTCTTGATCATCTTCAGATTTAGAGTTGTAAGAGACAAATTTAAGAATTAGATAAAACATTTAAAAAATGCTTATTATGTGCCTGGCCCTGTGTTAAGCTAGGGGAGACAAATCAAAATGTGCTAGACATTTCCTACTCTCAAAGAACTTACCTTTGAATAGAGGAAGGCAGCTGATTAAGGAGATACAGACAATAGTGGGTGGGACATGGGATGATCTTATTACAGATGTCTTGAGAGTACAGAGAAGGCCTGGAATTGAGCAAGGGCCAACCAAAGCTGCCCTGTACCCTAAGGAACGTCCAGTGTAATCTTTTTTTTTTTAAACTCATTTTACGGGAGAGTAAACTGAGTCCCAGAGAAGTTTGGTGACTTGTCTAAGGTCTCACAGGTCATAAATAGCACAGCCGTGATTCAAGCCCATGTCCTCTGAATCCATATACAGAATACTTTCCACTCTACTATGCTACATAGAGAAAACATAAAGAAAATTCTCCCTACAGGATTATGAACTGGCATTACATTTATTTCTCACTCCTGTTTTAAAATTTTAAAACAACTCCCCTCATAGGCGGTCAGGCTTGCTTCCACAAATGTATAATAATGTTAATGCTGTGGTCATGGTAGACTGATGGTAGCTAAAGTGCAGAACCACAAAGTGTTCTTCTATTTCTGTGCCCCTGTCAAGCCTTTCATCTGCAGCCAGCTTCAAGGTTTCTAAAGACACAAACTTTGGGAATAGCCGCTGGAAGAAACTGATCTGATGACAGAGGCAGTCCTGGAGTACATATAATCTTATCTATAACTCAGATGGGGTGCTTTGACTTCTGTTTCAGTAACAACAAAGGATTCCCAATGACCCAAAGGTTTGTTTTAATCTTAGGTTCAAAGAATATGTCACTTCTGTCTTAACTTACACTAGGGGTGGCTCTGTCCCATTCTAGCTAAACAAAGACCAAAAATAGTCATCAATGTCTCAAAAGGCTAAACATAGAAATGACATCAAGAATGACATTTATACACAGGTGTTATAATACATCAAGCCTTAAAAACTGCCCTAAAACTTTTGCGAACCCTGTATCAGAGCTGTAATTTCCAAAGAGATTCTTCTTGCATGTAAGGACTCTTAAAGAAAGTTCCTCCAGTTCTTCAGAGAGCATCTATGAATCATATCCTTATTCTGATAGAATTATAAAATACCACTCTTTCCCTATTCCTTGAAAGCACTCCATGTCCCCTGGCCCCCATAGAATAAACCTTAATAAATTTTAAGCGAGGAGTATCATTGTACTGATAGACACAGATTTTCTCCAATTGGGAACAAATGGAGAATATTCTATAATGTTACAATGATCTGTAGTTAATCTCAGGGTATTTTTTTTTTGGATATGGAGGTGGATTTTTTGGCCTTATGATTTCATTGGCCTAGGGAATTCTCAGGATCTACACTTAGATTGTTCTCTGGAACACTGAGGGGTTAAGTGATTTGCCCAAGGCAGTGTAGCCTGTATGTTTCAGAGGCTGGACTTTGAAACACAGGCTTTCTTCACTTCAAGGCCAATTATCTATCCACCACACACTATTGCACATAGTTTAGTCAATACAAAATCACTGCTAAAGATATTTCTCCTCTATATGATAATTGTTTTTTCTTAATTCCTTGAAGACTATTGTATTCCATATCTTGCTGCCCATATAACAATACTAGTAAAATGCTGATATTTAAAAGAAAGGCTTTTGTATTCATGGAAAACCTAATGTCGATAAAAGACTGTTGGAATGGCCTGAAGTCAAACCAGCCTGCTCTTCTCCTGTGCAGCTGAGTCTAATTCATTGGAGTAATTATGCATAATATTGTTAATGGATTGATCATCCAAATGTATATTGTAATATGGGCAACAGACATTCTTTATTCATTTAGTATTTTTTTTTGTGGATCACCATGGATCTTTTGAGTGATTATAAATCTAGTATGTCTGGTAATGTTCTATTAATTGATGTTGTCAGTGTAATATCAACCCCAAATGGGAGCATCTGGAAGAGTTCATCAACTGTAGAAAATCGCTTTTCAACATAGATCCTATGATGGATCTCCTTCACCACAGCTTACCTTTAGTAAGCAAGCATATTTCTGTTTTATCTATTGCCTGGCATTTATGATCAGAATTTCATTGAACAGAGTTACTTTTTTTAAAAAAAAAGTAATTGATACACAATAAAAACAGTGGAATCTTCTAGAATTCTGTTAAAAAAAAACCCGATGGAGATGCTTTCCCAGAAATCCATGGACCATTGATGTAACAAATTGGAGAATTTTAGGGATGGTTTACAAAGAATTTGGAGTAGAACAAGAAAGGAGCAGATCAAGGGACAGAAAGTCAGGTTGCCCCATGTAGAGGTCATGTAGACTTTTGCAGAGTCAAGCACTTGCCACCAAATTTTTGCTTCTTTGTTCTCCCCATCAAAGATTCTGAAAGAGTGGCTGTTGATGGTACTTTCTTGCAAAATGTAAAACTAAGATTTTTTTTAAAAGGTGTTTTTCAGGCTCAATGATGTTACTATTACAAGTACTATTTATATGTTTTAGTGGGAGCAAAAGGTTTTTTAAATTAAGAAAACATTATTTTAAAATTTATATTTAATGTTTATTTTATTTTTACAGATATTGCATTCTGGGTTGGGGGCAGAAAAGGAGATACACTGGGAAATGTAGGTGATATGAAAAGCAAAAGATATCAATAAAGAATTTATTTTAATAAATGACCCATCCAGTGGTGCCTGGATATCTCCAGGCAGAAATAAAGCTAAGCAGGACCTCACTTTCCATTGCAGCCTCCATTGAACCCACCCTTTCTGTCAATGTCCCAATCCTCACTCCTGGCAGAATCCTGATTCTTACCTCCTGTTCACTCCTCTCTTTTCAATGGTAGTGGGCCACTCCCCTTCAGACTAGCAGGCTAGACATCCCATACATTTTACGAATTTCTAGACCTTTCCATACAAATTAGCTAAGCCTAGTTAGAATATAAGCCAGTGCTATCTATCTATTTTTATTTGCTTAGCTTAGCAGTGCTCGACATATATTAAAAGCATAATAAATATCTTTTCATTCATTCATAAAAAACTAGTGTTTGTTGAGATAGTTTTTTTTAAAATGAGACTGAATGGTTTCATTAAAAGAAGTCATGCCAAAGTAACTTTTTCTCTCTTTCTTTTTCTTTCTTTCTTTCTTTCTTTCTTTCTTTCTTTCTTTCTTTCTTTCTTTCATTCTTTCATTCTTTCTTTCTTTCTTTCTTTCTTTCTTTCTTTTTTTCTTTCTTTCTTTCTTTCTTCCTTCCTTCCTTCCTTCCTTCCTCCCTTATTTTTTTTCTTTTTTCCTTCCTTCCTTTCTTTTTTTCATTCATTCTTTCCAAGTAAAGTTATTAAGATGGCAGAGGAATATCACAGACATAGCACATCTCGATTTCAGCAAGGTATTGGATGAAAAATTTCATAATATACCTTTGGACAGGAGAGAAAAACATAGATTGAATGATAGCATACATAGGACAATTACTATCTGATTTAGAAAACAGTATTGGGATTGATATCAACCTGTATGGAAGTGCCTAGCCAGATGTCACAGGGCTCTATCCTTGCCTCCAATGGTTTCCATATTTTTATGAGTAACTAAATTGAAGAAGTAGAAGATATTCTCCCACAGTTTGCAAATGATACAAAGATAAAAGGAGAAGTCAATGAATTGAATATCATAATCAAGATAGAAAATTATCCTTAGCCTGGGTTCCAGACCCAGCATGTTGTTTACTATTAATAAAAGTTTAGGCAAAATTTTCTCCAAATTTCAGTATCTTCAAGTACAAATTGAGAAAACTGGAAAGATGATTACCAATATTTTTCTGGCTCCAAATTCTATTCTCTGAACAGACTGAAATTTTGTGCCCAAGTAAACAAGATGAGATTTAGCAGAGATAAATGTAAAATCTTTCAATTTGGTTTAAAAATTGATTGTACCAGTAGAGGAGAGGAGACATAGGGAACTAAAGGCAGAAAATTATTAAGGGATGTTCACAACTAATCGAAATGTGGACATCCTTTTATAGAGTCCTATCAGTGAGGCAAATATGAAATTACCTACTTAATACCATTTGGCTTTTATGAGCTATAAAGAGAGAAGAAAGTTAAGATCACTAACATTCACTTGAACAGCAGTTTGCTCTTCTGAAGTCAGAATCAGAAGCCATAAATATGTACATAAGGTAAATGACCCTAAAATTTACCTGGAATTGGACCTATTGGTAGATTGTAAATATTTGTGAATTGACTAGTTTCTTCATGTGGGCTATGCTAGAATGTGTTTATATACATCTACCATGGTGAAAAAAAAATCCTCTCTATCTTATTATTGTAGAATACCTAAAATGCCTTGCAAATTACTTAGAACAACCAATAATTTTGATATAGTTTCATTTTGTGACAGCAATGGTCATGCTTGTGTGCTTCTGTGGATAATAGGTTGGCTCAGGATGCCTGACCTTGACCAGTTGAAACTGAATTAAGTTGGTTTCCCCAAATTTAGTTAATTTTCTGTCAGTCAAGTGCTATTTCATGCCATGCACACATGTTTCTTTATTCTCTTTTTCTGTGTTTTTAATTCTGTGGTTTTTAAGAATGGATATTACACCAAGAAAATGTACAAATGTTGTAGCTCTTAAAAAGAAAACTTCAATAAATATTAGAGGTACTACAATGGCTGATGGGGTAGGGAAAGCAAGCATTTCAAGGATTATTTTAGCCCATAATGAAACAGAATCATTTGCACTGAAGTGAAAAGGAAAAGTGTGGTTGAAAACAACAACAGAAACAACAAAAACAAATATCAAGAATTGACAAACTGTTTCTGGAAAGTAGCCTGATCCACCTTCAAAAAGGAAGAAAAGAGTTTCAGAGAGACATGGCAACTGGAGGTCTTCTTGTCATCTCCTTTCAAGTGCAGACTAGGCTTCTTAAAATTCAAAGGAAAGCCAGATGAGCAAAAAAAAAATAAACAACTGCTAATCATTGCTATGAAGGAAAAAAAAAAACTTGTCAGGGCAAGACAATTCAAAGACTGGAGTACTGAAGATTGGAAATATATAATTTTTACTGATGAAGCTCATTTTTTCATTTAAGGTTATACCAAAACCAATTTCAGAAGTCAGTGTGAGCCTATAAAATCTGGGCATTTTCATCCCCTTAAGAATTACAAGAATTCTATTGTACTATTAGAAAAGACAAATAGATTTCAGAAAAACCTGGAAAGATTTATATGAACTGACATTGAGCGAAGTAAGCAGAACCAGGAGAACATTGTACAAAGTAACAGCAACATTGTGCGATGATCAACTATGATTGACTTATCCCTTCTCAGCAATACAATCCAAGATTATTCTAAAAGACTCATGATGGCAAATGTCTGAATGCAGATTAAAGCATACCATTTTCACTTTTTTTTTTTTCATGGCTTTTCCCTTTTGTTCTATTTCTTCGTTAACAGCATAACTAATGTGGAAATGTGTTTTATATGATTGCACCTGTATAACCTATAACAGATTGCTTGCCATCCTGGAAAGGTGGAAGAAGAGTGTCAGGAGGGTAAACATTTTGGAACTCTAAATCTTATAAAAATATATGTTGAAAGTTGTTATTACATGTAATTGGAAAAATAAAATACTATTTATAACAGAAAGAAAGAACTATAAGAATTCCTAAATGGAGGTGTAATACTGCAATGCATATGACGTATCACACAAGTCTCAGAAATTTATTCAAGAAATAGAGATTGCAAATAAGCATGCTGCAGTGGTCTGGTAAATTGCCTTATTTAAATCTCATTTAAAAATTGTGGCTCTGATCAAGGCTAGACTTGGGAAAATTGACTATTAAAGGTAAACTTGATATTCAGTATAGTGAAGTGTGGTTTCATGATGAATGAACTAAATTCTTGATGAAGAATTAGAGAATTCATGTCAAGGTCTTGTGAATGCAATACTAATGGGGGAAGGTGAAGGGAATAAGCATTTACATAGCAACTTCTATATACCACTTACTGTACCAAGTACTTTTTTTTTTTTTTTACAAATATCTCATTTGATCCTCACAGCAATTCTGCGAAATAGGTGTTATTATCATCACCATTTTATACTTGAGGAAACCTAGGCAAGCAGAAATTAATTGAATTGCATAGGGTAACAGATCTAGTAAGTATTCAACGTCAAGTTTGAGCTCAGGTCTTCCTGACTTCAGACCCAGTACATTGTGCCACCAGCTAGACACCAAATTATATTTAAAAATGAATGCAGTAGAGGACATATCATATATTACAAGCTTTAAAAAAGACATAAAAAGGTTATAATGTTCATTGTCAGTAAGTTTAATTATTTTACTGTAATCTGAGTCTCAAAGCCCATTGGTAGTGGAATCTCTCCTCATTGGTAGAGGTCAAGGTCCTGTGCCTACGTAAGGGCAAGGGCAGAGTTGGTGAGAGGGAGAGAAGAAAGATGTAGGTTCTTTGATCTCTTTAGGCTCTACAATGATTTGGTGTTCTTTGATCTCTGGGGGTTTCCAGCTTCCAATTTTGAGAGAGAAGATAGATGATACCAATTCCACTTCAGGTTAATGAAGTGTTTTGGTAATTAGGGTGGGACTTTTTTTTTACTGTTTTCTCTTTTGGAATGCTGAGGTAATTAAGTACCTTTGATGAGTCTTGCCTTTCAAATGTAATGGCAAGCAAAGTAGGACTTTTTGCTATTTTTTGTTTAAGTACTTCTCAGCACTGAGGTAATCAAGTGCTTCAAGATCCTGAGACATGTATATAAGATCTGAGGTTAGTGTTTTGTTTTGGGAGCACACTCATTGAAAAAGTGTTGGTTATGGGACTCTGGGTAGCCATCGAAGCAGCACCCCCAGCTTTGAAAAACCCAGATGTTGTTGCTTTTCTCTTTGGTAACTATGTATGTATTGCTATGGATAGACTGATTTGTGTTATTTGCTCTGTTTATATAATTTCTGCTTGTAATTTCTGTTTGCATTCTCTCTGAAGTTCAGGGCACTATCTTTTCCCCCTGAACTAAGTGAATGGTATATGTATGTTTAATTAAAGTAAGATTGTTAACCCCTTAGAGTTGCTTTCCTTAGAAAAGCAGATCAAAGGACCTGTGCTAGCAGTGCTTCTGTGTGTTCTTGTTGGTCTTTTACCTCCACAGCAGCTGCTAGCAACATTGTTGTTACATGAAGTGAGAAAAAGACTCTGGGAAGAAGCAAACATGCAGAACTTTGATCTTGTCCCCATTCCAGATTGCTACACAAGAGACTAAGGAATTTCTCCTTGGGTAAAATCTGGGATTATCTCACTTGGTTTTGCTTAGTTACCTTAATCTCAATGAGAGAGCTCCTCCACTCTCTATTATCTGGTATATATTTTCCAATGCATGCTTTCTCTGCTTTTTGTTTTGCTCTCAACTTGGATAAATGGGTTCCTTTGATATTTCCTGTCTGCATTTATTGTAGGACTGGTATTTTCTGGGAAAGTAGATAAGTATTGGATATGAAAGTTCTTTTTCCCTATTATAGAATACAGATCAATATTTTAGATTGAACTTCAAAACTATATCTCCTAGACTAATAACATTTAAGCAAGTAGAGAGATATAATTCTAGACTGGTATCCCTCTCTCTGAGAAAAGCAGAGAGAGTAGGTAACAACCTCTTTTACCAACCCTCTGCTTCTCCTCCTAGCAGGAAACCAGGAGTCTTCCTTGGAGAAGAATGAAGGGAGAAGATGCTATCGTTACATTCATTCTCTCCTTCCTTTGAGCCACACACACATGACACCCACATACTAGTTGGGCAGGGGAGGAAACACAGCTGCAATGGTGTACAAATCAATTTGGATAAAGTACTTGATTTGTACACCATTGTATATCCATTAAAATGCTTCCCCAGTGAGGCATTAAGATTGGTAACCCTAAATTCTTATGCCAGGGGAGTTCAAGATCTGCTAGATATTACTGAACTGAATAGAATTTGAGGGTGAGCTTCCTGATAAAAATGGTGTTTACTTTTTTTTTTAGGGGGGAAGCCAGGGCCACTGGGGTTAAGTGACTTGCCCGAGGTCACACAGCTAGTAAGTGTGTCAAATGTCTGAGGCCAGATTTGAACTCAGGTCCCCCTGACTCTAGGGCTGGTGCTCTTACTCACTGTGCCACCTAGCTGTCCCAGAATGGTGTTTACACATCAATGTAATAACCTCTGCGTTGCCTAAAAATGATGGGGAAATGTTAAGATGCATTGCTAGAATGACAGGATAACAGACCAAATGGTTAACTGAGAAAAGAAGGTTAAAAGAGAAATATTCAGAAAATCAAGTCACCAAAGAAGTCGAACATTTACTAATCACCAACTAAGTGTCAGGCACTATGCTAGGTGCCAGGAATACAAATCCAATCAGAAAGACAATCCTTGACCTCAAAGAGATTACCTTCTAACAGAGGATCATAATGCATAAAAGAAAGCTGAAAATCAGAGTGGGAGTTGATGGAATATTAAGGTACCTAGTAAAGAGGCATGATAGAGAAAGTTTGGAGAGTCTAGAGTACAGTCTGGAGAGGAATGAAGATAAGTTCGTATTGGCCATCCTCCTTAAAATGGTGCCTCTGGGAGGAACTAGACAATTAGAAGGAGAGGCCACAGAGTCAGAGGATACTTTCATTGTGGGAAGTCCAACAGTAGAGAGAAATTTCCAGGATAAATGATTTTTGGGACATGACAGAAAAAATCCAGAGGGTCAGGAGCGCATCAAAGATGGAAAATTCTTGTCCCTCGTGGAATTAGCCAAGAAGCCTTCCTTTCCCCCCACTCTTTAGCAGTGGGCATATGACTAGAAATCTCAAAGTCATCAAAAAGGAGTAGTTAGCCACAAAATAAGTGGTGTTAGGAGATGTGGCTAAAAACTGCTAGCAACCAAAAAGGTAACATACCTTTCAAGGATTAATTCTCATGACTAATAAATGGCCTGAAAAGAAGTAACTTCATTGTTGCTGACCTCATTGAGCTATTTCCATTTACATCTTGGAAAAGGGTGGTTAGGTAACGTTATCTATCCAAGCTATTTGTTCACATTGGGAAATTCTCAGACATGACCACCTGCTTAGGAACATCTTAGTTTTGCTCAGTCAGTCTTTAAGTCCGTGACCATTTATTAAGTGCTTGTTACATGCAAGGTATCGTACCTCATTGTCAGTGGCATAACTCCGCTAGTTCATTTCTGGAGTCACTCCCTCAGTTTTATTATAATGTAAGGTGCTACACCACCAGGCTCTCTGCCTCCCAGACCTGATCATCTAAAAAAAATTATCATTATAAAGTTTCATTACCCAAAGAAGCACCTGTCCTACTTTTTCTTTAGATTTGCTTCTAGAGGCCTGAGGGAGAAAGTGTATGTCATTTTTCCCCTTCTGGAAGAAAGACAAGGAAGACATATGATTCTCCTACAGAATGATACCTGCATGTGAGATTGTTATCAGGAATATCCAAAGCCATGACCAACTCCTTCCTCACCATCTGCCAAGTTCTATCTTTAGCAAAATGGAATTTCTCAGGGTAAGCATGTGTCAAAAAGTTTAACAACTTACATCATTCTCCATCATAGGATGAAGAATGGCAAGGAACCTCAGGAATCATTTGTCCAATCAACTTGACTTTACATATAAGGACTCAGAGGCTCAAAAAGGTAACTTGTCTAAGGTCATAAAGATTGGAACTGGCAGCGCAAAGAAACAAAGCCAGTGTTTCTCACATTAAACCCAGGGCTGTTCGTACTGTTCTTAAAGAATGAGCACATTAGCCAATGTTTTAAATGTTTAGCATACATGTTGAATGGTTATTCATTCTTTCCTCCCCTGGTCATTCACAGAATGAGAGCATTCAGAATGATTTTCCTAAAAAATATAGGACCCACCATTTAATCTGAAGAATGGCAGAAAGTTCTGGAAGCTCTGTTGAGCAACCATGTATTTTTTTTTTCTAAAACTGCCTGACAAAGCATATTCATTTTATTCCATCATTGACTATTGCTTTCAATTGCTTTGTCCTGTAAGCATCTATTCTCTAGAAGGGCAATAGTAGCTGTGGCAGAATTGATTTCAAATGTATGATTGCCAGTGAAATATTAAACCTCATTGATCTGAAGTTCAGGATTAGTGGCATATCGAATACTCTGCATACTTGGGGAGTGGGTGGTTTCATTTATCAGTTCTTCCAGTTAAGGAATAAGCAGAGGTCTATTTTTCTGCCTGTTTTTATCTACACTTTTCCAGGTCAGCCTTCTTAAAAACTGTCTAGTGTTTTGTGTTTATAAGCTGGTCAATTTATTCTCCTAAATTTCCATTCATGACTAACAGATTTTTTTAGGATGAAACAGTTTTTCATAATTTCATTGTTCACCCCACTTTTGTTTTCTCTATATTCTCAATTTTTTGAGATTTTAAGTTTTCAGTCTGAATCTGGCAAAAATAAACAAACACAAACGTTTCCATATACAAAGTAAAACAGAGAAAGAAGATAATACATGAAACTGTGAAACTTTAATAATACAGCTTGTTTGTTTTTAAAAATTATTTACTAAATTCAACAGGCTGCTTCCAAAGTCATCTTATCTCCCTCTGACCTTCTGTTTTCTTCTTTTGTGAATTAAAATAGTTTATCGATGAACTTTTCTTTCTTTTCTTTTTGACATCATCTTCACTGCCTCCTACTCACAAATATTCTTTCACTCTCCCCCAAACCCTCCCCTGTAGCAAATAACCAGAATAAGGAAAAACAATCCATTAGTCATATATGAAAATAGTTTTTTTTTCTCATTTTGTATCTTTAGTTTATCATCTTGCTATAAAGAGGTAGGAATCAAGCTTTATTAGTCCAAGAAGCATAAGATGACATTATTTTGTGGCAGGGACAGGGTGCCAGCTGGGTCGACATACATGGCAGTGTTCTTGCTTTGGCATAGGGGTTCAGGAATAGTACCAGTGGTATCTTTCTTGCCCTAACATATGGGACAGGGGCAGTACCAGTGGCAGGTCTCAGGTCCCTGCATAAAAGACACTGTTAGGCCTAACACAGGGGCAATGCAATCCCCATGAGCTCATGGGCTAAGGGATACAGAGTGAGGGTAGAAATTTATTTTGGGCATTTCCCCTGGCATTGGGATAGGCTACATGAAAGAAGATGCTAATCCGTGATGAATATTAGGGACTGTGCAGGAAGTGCCATCATTTCTGCTATAGACATCATGTTGTTGGTGTCAACTCTTGCTCATCATCATCTCCTTACAACAGGAGACCCACTGTGAACTGTGAATATTTGATATTACCCACAATATGGACCAGATCAGGGGGAAAATGAAGCCTGGGATTTTCAATTTTTGTTCTCCATTATTTGGTCACTCCTAAGGGAGGTTGTTACATTATATGTTTTTATTTTGTTTTATCTTTGCTATTTTTCTCATTTAGTTTTACTTTTCCCTGATGTTTATGTAAGACTTCTCATATCTCTGAGACTCTAGAATAGTCCAGTAACAGTGCTAAAGCCAATTCCGGGTGCAAAGCCCTATAGAAGAATTTTAAAACCTCACCACCAAAGACTCAGGTGAATTAGGAAATTATCTACCATATTGTGTATGTGTGTATATACAAATGTGCACATATATGTGTATGTATATATGAACATATATGCATACACACATATATGTGTACACACATACATGCCTATTTGTGTCCAATGACAGTGATCTCTAGGGTGGGGGGAGAGAACCAAAAAAGGAAAAAATAATTTATATGATAATTTTGTTGTATATTTGAAAAGAATAGCAAATTGTGCATAGTAGATTTGCAGTTTCATGTGCAATCATCTTTTTTATTTTATTATGTTATGGAAATGCTTGTTTTATTCCATATATTAAAAATAAAATAAATTTTTAAAAAAGTAATTTATGTACCAGGGTCCTTCACCACATAATTGCTGCTAGAGTTTTCTAAGGCCCTACACCACACACCTTAGGGGATTTTTTCCATTAAAAACCTTGAGATTTGATTGACTTAGTAGATTAAGGTTCAGACCATTGATAAAGTTTCCTGGTCACCTGAATAGAAAATCCAGCACATGATGAGTCAGGACAAGCTGCTTGAGGTTTCAAACTGGCAGACCTATAGCATAATCAATCCAGAAAGCTGTCTTCATGTGAGCCAATGCTTTATCTTCAATGAATATCTTTTCCCTACTATGAATGGCCTTTGCCACAGCTAGGTGACCCTTCTGCTAATCTGCAGATAGACTCTGAGTGTCTCATTTCATTTCACTTTTGAACCTGAGATAACAGTCAGGATTGAGCCAGGCCTTGTCTACTATACCACCAAAAAGGAACAAAACCATTATCAGGTCCTGTTTTTGTCTTATCTTTTGTCTCTCTTTGTGAGCCTTAAAGACTTAAGAATTCTGAAGGGATACTTGTTTATTCTCTTGCTATTAGGAGAAAGGAGGGGAAGGGAAAGGGAATAAACATTTACATAACACCTATAATGTGCCAGGAGCTGTGCTAAGTGCTTTACAAAAATTATTTTATTTCATCCTCACAACAACTCTGTGAGGTAGATGCTATGATTATTTTACAGATAAGGAAACTGAGGCAAACAGAAGTTAAGTGACTTGCCCAGGATCACATAGCAAGTCAGTATTTGAGGTCAGATAAGAACTCAGATCTTACTGGTGTCAGGGCCAGTGCTCTATCCACTGTGCCACGCTATCTGCTACTAGAATTTATGTGATTCATCATGACTTAGCTCCTTCCGATTGTTCAAATGCATTTTTCTTTTTAAGTTACTATTGACTTCTGTGTTTGGATTTCAGTGTTTCTAATCAACTCTGGTATTTTAATGAAGAATTCTTATACATTTTCAATTTTATTAAGTGTCTATTTTTCCACTTTAGTGTTATATATTGTCTTATTCTTTGGAGGAACTCCAAAGAAGAAAAGAAATAGAAGATGTCATGAAGAAACAATAGGGCAAAGGTAAGGGGTAACAAAAAGTAAGAGTGCTTCATCCTGACTCTGGAAATATCTGTAGAAAACAGGAGTCTTCAATACACTGGGTGAACTCCCTAACTGATTCCTGCAGTGAACTTATGGGAGGTTATAGAACTGAGTGGCATAGGATGATCAGGCCTGGATAAGTAGTGATGTATTCTGCTGGAGTTAACTTCTGAACTAAGGAAATCACTTTTTGGTGAGGCATACCCAACTTTCTCAAACAGAATGTAAGCTTCTTGAAGGCAGGGATTATTTATTATTTATCTTCATATCACCAACACTTAGTACAATTAATAAATGGCCCTTGGGGCCAAGTAGAGTGATACTAATTACACTTTCACATGATAACCTTTCAAGTACTTGCAGGCAGCTATAAAGTCTATTCCAAGTCTTTTCTTCTCCAAACTAAAAAAAATGTAGCTCTTTCAAATGATCTTCCAGTAACATGTTATACAGACTTCCCATCAGCTTTAATATTTTATATCAATAGCCTTTGATGTTATTGGCACACAGTTCCCATCAACTTCCCAACAAATTCTTCCAGATATGCTCCAGCTTATTTATATCTTTCCTAAATAGAGTGTTCAGAGCTGAACAAAGTATTCCTGATGTGGCCTGACCAGGGTTGTGATTGGATCAGGATTGGTTAGTACCTGGCTTCTCTCTCTCCATTCCTCCTCCATCATTTCCCCACTGCAGGGATTAGCTTACCCTGAAAACAAAACTCTCTTTGGAAATTGACTCCATTATCTCGCAGATTAGATAATCCCTCTAACTTTTCTGCCACTGGTAAATTTGATAAATATTACAACCATGCATTGTTAAAGTCATTAATAAAAATTTTGAACACAAGACAGATCCTTAGGGAGCTCCATTTGGTCATTCAACCATTTCCAAATCTAGCTAATTAATCTATCACCTAGCCTTCCCTTGCTCACATGTTTAGCATGAGAGATTTTGTCAAATACCTTGGTGAAATTTAAACATATTGTCCTGATCTAGTAGACCATTTAGCCCATGGAGGAAAAAAGAAGTCAATGAGGGTAGTCTGTAATTATCTCTTTTGCCAAACCCAAACTGACTTTTAATTATCAATGATTTCTTTTCTAAGTGCCCCAAAACAAGTTTCTTAATATGCACAAGTATACGTTTAGTTTACTGGTTAATAGTTTGCAATCTAGATTTTCTTTCTTCTTTTAACAATTGGGATAATTTCTTGTCACCAGACTTGTGCCATCTTTATTATTCTCCAAAATACTTCAAAGATCACTACTGTGATCTATTACCACTAAATTTCTACTCCTTCCAGTTTTTCCTTTAATATTCTTGGTCTTTTTCTACCTCCATAAAAATTTTATTATTTTATCTAATTCTGTTAAGGTATACCTTAGGTATTTTAATTATTAATTTGGATAACATTTTCATCATTACCACAATGGCACAGCCTGGCTATGAATGTGAAATATGGCTTATTTAGGTCTTTCTTGAAATCTATAAAAATTGCTTTTGGTTCTACTTACACAAATCCCAGATGTGTATGGATTAACCACTGAATTAACCACTGAGTCAATTAATTATTGAATCAACAAGCATTTATTAGTTACTTATAAATTTCAAGATACTATGGTAGGAACTGGGGATATTAAATGAAATTCATTGTTATTCTAAATAGAATTTCTATATTTTATTATTAACATTTAAAATAGAGATTATTTTTATAGATTTATTTTATATTTTGTTGCTTCATTGAAACTACTTATCTCATTCTTTTGTTGGTTCTTTAGGGTTTTCTAAGTAAATCATAATGACATTTGGAAATAAGAGAGTTTTCTCCATTAGCAAATGCTTATTCTGTTAATTATTTTTGATTTGTTGCTATTTATATGTGAAAAAAACAATGGTATATGTCTTTGCCTCACCATTCATCTTATGGGTGAAAGTTTGCTTTGTTTCCCTTTTACAAATAGCATTAGTTCTTGGTTTTAGATAATTACTTTTTAGTCACTTTAGCAGAATGTATTTCCATTCTTATTCTTTTCTATTCTTTTTTTATTCTATTTTAGTGCTTTAAATGTAACTACTACATTTTATGGAAAACCATTTCTATATCTATTGATATGTTCATGTTTTATTATTCATATTTTTATTACATTATTATTTTCCTAATGTTGAACTGTTTTTTCATTACTAGTATGTATCCAACTTGGTCATACTGAATAATTTCTTGGGCTATATTTATATTTTTTCTTTGATAGTATTTTAATTAATTTTTTATCAGTAGCCATTGATGTTATTGGAACATAATTCACTTATTCAGCTTTATCCTTATTTATTACACCTTCAGCTGGGCTGTTACTACAACATCAATACTTTCCTTCCTCCCTAATTGATTGCTTATCTCACTCCCCTCAAAATTATTCTAATCCTTCTCTGCTTTATGCCTTCCATGTATTCCCTCTCGCCCTTTTTCTTTTTTTCCATTGACTATTGTTAATTTTTTTTTTAATTTTACTTCCAAATTCTCTCTGTCCCTCTAATACCTCCTTCACCCGCTGAGAAGGAAAGCAATATAATATCAATTATATGTGGGAAATAATGTACAGTATGTTTCCATATTAGCCAAGTTACAAATAAAAATCAAGAAGAATGAAGAAAGTGAAAAAATTATACTTCAATTTGCACTCATAGTTTATCATTTCTCTCTCTGGAGGTGGATAGCATATTTCATTATGAGTTCTTTGAAATTGTCTTGGACCACCATATTGATCAGCATAGGTAAGCCTTTCATGATTAGTCATCTTTACAACATTACTGTTTTGTGTACAATGATCTCTGGGTTCTGCTCACTTCACTTTGCATCAATTCATATAGGTCTCCCCAAGTTTTCTGAACCCATCCTCCCTGTAATTTTTGTAAGACAATATTATTCCATCACATATACCCCGACTTGTTCAGCCACTCCCCAGCTCATGGGCATCTCCTCAATTTCTGATTCTTTGCCACCACAAAAAGAGCTGCTATAAATATTTTTATACATATAGGTCTTTTTCTTTTTTCTTTGGTCTCTTTGGGATACAGACCCAGTTTTGGCATTGCTAGGTCAAAGAGTATGCATAGGTTTAAAGCCCTTTGATCATAGTTCCAAATTATTCTACAGGATGGTTGGATCAATTCACCACTCCATCAACAGTGTATTAGTGTCTTTATTTTTCTACATTACTTCCAGAATTTGTATTTTTTTTTCTGTATTGTTAGCCAATCTGGTAGATGTGGGGTAATACCTAAGAGCTTTAATTTACATTTCTCTAATCAATAGTGATTTAGAGAATTTTTATATGACTATAGATAGCTTGATTTCTTCTTCTGAAAATTGACTGTTTTATGTACTTTGACCATTTATTATTTGGATAATGATCCTTTTTTTTAAATTTGACCCAGTTCCCTATTTATCTGACAAATGAGGTCTTTACCAAAAAACTTGATGTATTCCCCTCCCCCACCCGATTTCCTGCTTTTCTTCTAATTTTGGCTGCATTGGTTTTGTTTTCTCATTTTACCAGCCTATTTCTTGACTTTGAACTTTATGTCAAAGTTGGACTCTACTCATCTGGGGATGAGGAGGCACTGGACCAAGTTTCAGGTTCTTTCATGTTGCTTTTTTCAGAGCTCATTTTAGGGGTCTGCAAGATTTTAGCATTTCAAGATGTGATCTGGGGAGTGATGTGTTCACTGCTTTCCTGGTCTGTACTCTGGTCTTTACTCAGGGAAGGCCCCTGCTCCCCTGCGGCTACAAACACTAGTGCTCTTTTCAGTCCAGGAACTGTAACCTAGTTCCCTGCTCCCCTGCAGGCACAAGCACTCCTGCTCTTCTCTGTTCTGGAACTGCTACCAGGGCAGCTTGTCCCTTGTGAGCAATCACAAGCACTCTTCTCCACCATGGAACTTTAACCCAGTACTGTGCCAAATAGCACCTGATCCAGTATCCAGCATTAGTCCAGGGGTCCCCTGAAATCTCTTTTTGACCAGTTGTTCAATTCCCTTACCATCTTTGGGCTGAGAGCTCCCAAAGCTGCTACTACTGCTGCTGTCCCCAAGATCCACTGTTCATGTTGCTTCCAGGTGTGCTCCAGGCTGGCCCTCATCACAGTCACAAAACTCTCCTGAAAACCTCCTAACTTGTCTTGGGCTAGAATAATGTCTCACCTGACCTTTCATTGGTTATGCTGCACCAGAAATTTATTTGATACATTATTTTAAAGTTGTTTGGGAGGGAATGTTTATAGAATTCATCTGGTTTTATGCCTTCTATTCCACCATCCTGACTTTGCCCTGAGAAAATCTGGGCCATTCAATGGGCTTTTGTAACATTTTCTTTTTCTCAAAATGCGTTGGCATCATTCCATACTTTCTTTTCCTTTCTCCCAGTCTCTGCTAATGAGGTGGCATTTTTCACTGCCAAGGTCAATCCTTCTATATATGTCCTTGAACCCATTCTGTTCTGACTTCTTCAAACAAATTGTAATCCTAAACATCTTTCCCCCTCTCTACTGTTTAACCTCCCTTTTCTTACTGCCTTCAAACATGCCCAAGTTGCTTCATTCTAAAAAAAAAGACTTTATTGGGCCCTGTAATCCCCACAAGCATTGTTCCTATAATTCTTCTCCATTTCTTGATGAAACTCCTAAAAAATTGTCTACATTCATTGTTTCCATTTTCTTACCTCTCACTCTTCAATAATTTGCAATTTGGCTTCTTATCTCTTCCTTCATTCAACTGATGATGTTCTTTCTAAATATACCAATGATCTCTTAATTACCAAAATCTAATAGTCTTTCTTTTAGTCTCCATTCTTCTCAATGTATCTGCTTCATTTGATGCCACTGACAAACCTCTCATCTTGTATACTCTCTCTCCTCTCTGGATTTTCACAACATTATCTCTGCTTCTTTTCCTACATAAAATACTTTTCAGTCTCCTTTCTTTGGCTCTCCATATGAATCACACCCATCCTTTGGATGTTTCTTAAGGCTCTGTCACTGTTCTCTATCATTCTCTCTATATATTCTATTCCTTGGTGACTTCATTAGATCCCATGGATTTAATTATCAGTCCTATACAGATGAATCATAGATATAAATATCTTTGTCACTCTCACATCCTATTTGTCTCTTCTCCTTACAATCACATAGTCTATTAAGTGCCAATGTTTGCTATGAGGGTGCATCTATGAAGTTTTATTGCATTTAGGTAAATGTGATGTTGGTGTTAAAAGTGTTGGTGATGAGAAGATCATGAGACGCACAAGTCTTCAGTAGTAAGTGACCATTGCTGTTGCTGTTTCCAACTACATTCCTCCCTAGGACTCCCTGCCAAGTCTGGTAGTCTGAGCCTACTCTAGCATTAAAGTCACCCAGAATTATAAGCTTGTCTTCTTTTGGCACACTGATGATAAGGGACTCTAGGTCTTCATAAAATTTTTCTTTGACCTCATCAGGGTTCGTCATGGTGGGAGCATAGGCACTGATGATGGTGGCATGACATTTTCCTGCAAGTGGCAATTACATTGTCCTAAGCCTATCATTCACTCCTGTTGGCAGGCATACAAGCTCGTTGACTAGATTGGTTTTGACTGCAAAACCTATGCGAGTTTCATTGCACTCCACTTCATTGTGGCCACTTCAGAAAACCGTGTATCCAGCTCTGGCTTCAATAAGCTGGCCTTCATTTGCCAGCCTTGTTTCACTCAGGGCTGCTATTTGGATATGATATGTACTGAGTTTTCATGTAACAAGAGCTGTTCATCTTTCAGGTCTACTGGATTTTTGTGTTGTCTATAAGTGTGCGCACATTCCATGTGCCAATGGTGAGTGGAATCGTCTTTACAGATGTTTTTGTACATTTCTTTGTGTTTTGACCACAGCTTAGGATTCCCTGCCTGCTGTAGTAATCAGGCCAGGGCTGGGTAAGCAGACAATTTTTAGGCTACTTTTTCAATCCCCTTCCTCACAACAGGAGGTGAGCGGTGCGATCCTTAAAAGGCTGCTCGGACACCCAGGGGGATGCTGAATCCCATTGCTGCTTCCAGTGAGAAATGACCCTAGGGCCTGGGCCACCTGTGTGCAGCATTGTGACTACAGCTCCCGATGTATCTTTACCTGCTGCTTCATCACTTGCCTGTCACCAGATAGGTAAAATGGTATGGGTGATGTCTTCTGATTCATGCATAAATTGGATTTAAGTGAGGCAGAGCTGCACAAAGTCATTGGCCTCACTATCTCCTTCAGAGTCATCACAGTCCAGTGGCAGGACAGAATCAAGACAACTTGAGCAGAATCATCCAACTGCTCAAGATGCAGTGGATGACCTTTGATGTCTCACCAAGCTCTAAGCACTCCATAGCACTGCTTCAGCTGCCTTCTTGGCTGTTAGAACAAATTGTTCTCATCTGCCTATTCTACCAGGGGAAATCTTCACATGCTTGGGGTAGACACCCCCCCTAACTCACCAGTGGGTTTGAGACCCCTTGGTTACCCTCAACCTGGTTTAGCCAAAATAGTTTACTGGCATGTGGCTGCTGCACATGCCACAGCTTCTTGGAGCCATAGGTAAGAGTTGGGTGAAACAAGTGGACACCAAAGGTGGAAAGCAGCCCTGAAAAGGGTTTGGCAGCCATCGTACCAGAGGTACCAGTCCTCCCTGAACACACCCTACTACCTAGATATAAATATTTAACTTCTCTTCATTAGCCATGTACTGGACGTTACAAAGTAGATGTCTGGAGACATAAGAACCTAATAATTTCCAAAATGGAACTCGGTATCTTCCTCCCCCCACCCTCAACCCACTCTTCTAAATTTTCCTATTTCTGTCAATGACACCACCATTCTTCTAGTCTCCCAGGTTAAAAAACCCAGCATTATATGCCACTCCTCATTCTTTTTCATCCCACATATCTAATCTATTGCCAATTTTTGCCATATCTATCTCTACAACATTTTTGACATTCAATCTCTACTCTCTACTCATACAGACACCACCTTAATTCACTTGTCACTGAATTATTGTGACAGCCTCCTGATTGGTCTCTTTGTCTCAAGTTACTCCACATGATAGGCCACCCTTCACAATGCAGCAAAAGTGAGTTTCCTTAGCCACAAATCTGTCCATGTTACTCCTCTACTTAAAGAATTACTCCCTGTCCTGCACTCTGTGATCCAAACTAACCTCTCTTTTCATCACATATGACAGTCCATTGCCTCTCTCATACCTTTGTGCTGATCACACAATGCCTGGAATGACCTGTCTCTTCACCTCTGTTTTATAGAATCTGTCTCTTACTTCAAGACTCTTCCCAATTATAATATTTGAAAATTTTTTAAATACTATTTTATTTTTTACCCAATTATATGTTAAAACAATTTAACATTTTTTAAAAAAAGTTTTGAGTTCCAAATTCTATCCTTCCCTCCTCTCTCACCTCACCCTCTCTGAGATGATAAGCAATCTAATATAGGTTATACATGCGCAATCATGTAAAACTTTTCATATTAGTCATTTTGTAGCAGAAAATGAACACAAAAATAGAGTGTAAGTATTGCTTCATTCTTTGTATTTGTGTCCATAGTGCCTAAAACTTAATGAATACTTATTGATTAAATTGTTTTTATTTTTATTTTACTTTTAATTTTCAAAATGTGCTTATTTGTGCTAGTTTGAGGATTATTAACATGTTTATTTTTTTTCAAAGTGCATTCAAAATGTTAGTCCACCTTCCCCCAATTTGTTAACATATGTGTCCAAAGATACACTTGTCTCTACAATTTGCTTTAGCTATAGGCCATAAAGTTTGATGTGCTATATCACTATTATTATTCTCTTTAGTAACATTTATATCCCTCATTTCTTAGGATATCATCCTTAGACCTATATAGGTCTATAATTTCTGGATTATTATCTCAGATAGGATAATTGTTTTTGGAAAAATCCTTTGATTGAAAAATAAATATATTCTCCAAGATTCATACCTGATCTTTAAGCCTGTCAAATTCAGGATTTTTTTTCCCCAGGTCTGCAATTTTCTTTTAATTTTTTTCTCTTCATATTGTCATATCTTGAGGGGGAATATTATAATCTCCTATTTTCAATGCCTTGCTATTTAAGTCTTTTTGCAATTTAATTAACCTTTTCTTTGAATACTTTGTTGCTATGCCATTCAGAAATATAAACATGTTTCTCTTTATTATATATACATACATGCCCTATAAATGTATAGGTTGACACATTGTTTGGACTTAGTATTGTTTTGGGACTTAACATAGACTATTCACTGCCTGTGGTAACCATTTTTCTTCTATTCTTTCCAGTCCCAAATCCCTCTCCTTGGAAATTTTGCATTGATGAATTTAGTCTAATCACTATCTTTATGATTATCATCCTGTTTACCTGAATAATGCTACTATCCCTTTGTTGAACCCTCTTTTGTCTCCAAAGCAGAATATCCCTTCTCAGTAAATCTTTCATGGTTGCTGGGAGTCACATGCTATAACGGATATAAATGTACACTGTAAACTGTGAAGTGTACTGTTAAAGTAAAATGCTCAGTAATTTTGTAGGTAAGAGAATAGAGGCACAGATAAAATAATTTATGTTTATATAGCTTTTAAGGTTTACATAGCACTATTTTTTGACTTTTTTGTCCCCTCGGTGGTCAGCACAGTGCCTGACGAATAGCAGGCTCTTAGTAAATGTTTATTCACTTACTGACTTTCTTCACAAAACCCCTGTAAGGCATATTGTGCAAGTATTATCCCTGTTTACATTCAAGGAAACTGAGGAGAATAGGGATTGCCTTATTCAAGGATATAGTAAAAGACAGAGATCAGGATGTGTAACAAGGTCTCCTGACTCCCAGTTCAGTGCTCTTTTGATTTGTATCACATCACAGCTGCACCGATAGACATTTCATTTGCAGTTCTTTTGAGCTTTACGTCTCTATAGTCAGTAGAGTTGTCATTGCTGTTCAATCTCACTGCTTGTAGCTAGAAGATAAAGATTTCCATATGAGTGAGTGTAAATTGGCTCTCTGGATCTTAATTCATAAAGCGAGCTGGGACATTTGAGCTCACTTAGTACAATCCCCTCATTTTGCAGATGACAAGGCTGAGACCCAGAGAGATGTAGCTTTGCTCAACATCACACAGCTAGAAGGAGCCAAGGTGAACTTCAAATCCAGGTCTTCTGGCTCCAAAGCCAGTGCTTCCCCCCCCCCAACTCCATGAATCCTTGGAAAAGTCAAGGTTCTCAATATCAGATGTCTGGCTCCCAGAGCCATCCTAATGTTACCAGGCTCTAAGATGACAATATGAATCTCTATAATGCAAAAATTAGATTTGATTGATTGAAAGTTACTAATAAAATGTCATATCTTATGCTTGTGATAAAGTGAGATTGGTCAGTCATGACAAACATGCATCATAGCCTTGTTATTGACTGACAGAGATAGTATTGATTAAGCTGCCATCCTTATCATATTACACAATTACGATATTAGATTTGCATTTTTAATTCCTTTAGAAGAAATTGGCCTTAGATGATTGTGGCAGGAAAATATTAAGATGGATCCAGCTTCTCTTTTAAAATGAGAACTTGCAAGCTTTTAGAAATAGTTATTGTTAGAGAAAAGTTTTATGTATCAGAATAGATGACAAAGAAAGCAATGAAAATATGGACCTAGTAATCTCTAATAAGTTTGCTTAAAATCAGTTCATCCCAGGGGAGAAGGAGCAAAATTGTTTGACCCTTAGACACCATTTTGTAACTGAGAGAATTTGATTAGATTTTAGGTTTGAAGAAAAATGTGAGCCATAGTTTAGGCACTTACCATTTTGACAGATAAAGTATCTTTTTTTCTTTTTTAGGCGAACTTGGATTATGCTGTGTTCTTATCAGTAGGCATTAAGCTGATTTTCTTCTTGTTCCTTTTTAATGTTTTTAATATACTTTTAAAAAGTATAACTGTTGTTTCCCAATATTCTACTTCAACCTTGAATTCTCACTTAAAATAATAACAATAAAGCATACATTTTAGCAAATTGAACCACCATCTTGATCAGGTTTGAAAGGATATACCTCATTTGGTATCTGTAGTCTATAGCTTTTCTGATGTGAAAAAATGAATATGCTTTATATGTTTCATCATCAGATCTCTGGAGGTAAGATCTGAATTCTAATGTATAGTGTGTTTTTCTTTATGTTGTTGTGGTTATTGTGTGTATAGTTGTCTTGGTTCTACTTATTTCACCCCACATAATTTCATACATGTTTTCCCAAGTTTCTCTGACTTCTCATATTTATCCTTTCTTCTGGCATGGCAATACCCCATTATATCCATACAACACAACTTGTTCAACCATTCCACAAACTATGAACAGGAACTTTTGTTAACAGTTTTTCATGACCACAAAGAATACCCAAGAAGGTCCATTTTCTCTAAAACAACAAACAAAAATTCTTTTCAAGAACATAGCTTTCATATGTAGTGAGAATGGATGGGGTAACTCTGAATGAAGAAATTGAGAGCATCCTCTTTGTCCTTCAAAATAACAATAACAACCAATCAGCATGAATTACCCCCCACCTTATCCAATTAGATTTTGAAAAGAAATATGCTGCAGATGTAAGGAGGGCAAGTAAGAGAGAATGAATAAAAGAATAATAGTTTTGTAAAAAAAAATCAAGAATGCTAAAGATCAGAAGCAGCTGAGATAGTCAGTCAACAAGCATTTATTAAGTACTGACTACCTACTACTATTTATTAAGTACCTATTATACAAATTGCTAGAATAGTTGTTCATCCTTCATTGTAGAAGAGGACCAATGATATCATGATATTGGGGTCAGAGAATTAGTGTGTTTGGCTGTGGCTCAGTATGAATTTGGAAGGCTCTATCACAGGTCAGGCACAAGTAGTCCATTAGAACATTTGGGATGAGATGATTCTGATAAGGATGGCACCTTAATCAATACTTATCTCTGTCAGTCAACAACAATGTTAAGATGCATGTTTGTCAGAACTTACCAATCTCACTTTGTCACAAGCAAAAGATATGTTATTTTATTAGTAACTTTCAATCCAGGCATCTGGGCTGAATGTTGCAACCAGTCTTGGTAAGTTATTTTCTATTGGAAGCAAGCAACATATGTATTGTGTAAATATAAACAAAATAAGTGTGAAGAATAGATGGGGGAAGCATCTAACTAAGACTCAAAGGGCAAATCAGAGCCAAATTGAGGAGGGTTTGTGGACAGATTGAATTTAAATGTGGAAGTGTCTATAAGAAAGCTGGTGATATGAGACTGAGGTTCAGGAGAGGAATCATTACTAGACATATATGTAAGGAGTGTTTATTGGAGAGTCATCTACATAGAGATGATTGAAATTGTTAAGTTGATGGGTCTTCCTAAAGAGAGAATGTGAGAGATAAAAGGAGAGGAAACAGAAAAGAACCTTGGGGGACACCCACAGGGATGAGGTAAGATATGGATTGTGATCCAGTAAAGGATAACAATGAATTCAGGCACTAAAATAGGAGGAGATCCGAAGAAAGAGTAGTACCAAAGAAGAGAAGGGAGGAAGCAGTGTCCAAGATGGAAAACTGACTGAGTCAAAAGTTGCAGAGAAGTCATTTGTAATGAACACCAAGAAATGACTTTTCTGAAGAACTTTTAAAGATTTGTCTCTCTGTCTTTCTGTCTCTGCCTATCCCATTGCCCTCTTCTCTCCTTTTCTCTTTCCTCTCTCTCTTTGATTTTCCTATTTCTCCCTCTCTTCTATTTCTTCCCTCTTCCTTTACCTTCCCTTCCCTGCCCATCTCTTCCCTCCCCTGCTCTCTTCTCCACTCCTCATCTCTCCTCTTCTCTCTTTGCCTCTACTTTTCCCCTCTTCTCTCTCTTTCCCTCTTACTCCTCCCCTTTTTTCCTCTCTCCTCTCTTTTTGTATCTATCATCTATCTATCTATCTATCTATCTATCTATCTATCTATCTATCTATCTATCTATCCATCTATCTACCCATCTATCTATCTAATCATCTTCCTCACAGAGTTATCGGAAGACCAAAGGAGGTGCATATAAAGCACTTCGTAAGCCTTACATCACTATATAAATGTCAATTATTGTTGTTATCACACTCTGTTGCTAGGATTTTGCATGCAGAACAAAGGAAAACCCCTAAGTAAATGATGCTTGAATTATTGAAATTTTAATATCCTTACTGTCAACATCTAGAATGTTCTGTTCCTGGGCAGCTTTAGTGCTTATGTGCTATGCTGCCCATTAGATGTCAGTTCCTGGGCTTGCTGTAGCCAGATACCCACTGCATGGATTGAAAGGGCAAAGTCCTGTATTTGCTGATAAAAGCCAGCTTCATCTAAGTCAAGGAGAATGGGAGGCAACTAATAAAGCTTTTCAACTAAGATTTCCCTCTCACTCTCTCTGATGTTGTGGTATCCTTACATTTGTGAGCTGTACTGTGGGCTGTTCAGTTATGAGGCAGTCAGGATTGGGGTTCCTTATTGTTTCTGGCTGAGAAAGGAAGACTCTGAATGATAAATACAAATAGGCTCCTGTGAAACAGGCAGCTATGTGCGAGGGTGTGTTAATCTCTTTTTGGATGTTGCTTGGGTGCTCAAAACACTGCTGTCAGCAGTGTCGACTTAGAATCCAAAGGACAAAGATAGATATAATAAAAATAGAGTACTCTTGATTTAGCAAATGATTCTACCTAGTGAATCTATCATATTCAATAGAAACCACATTAGCAATTCCTGTTATTGGTCTAATCAATCCAAATGCCCTAGAGGTTCACCTCAATACCCAAATTATCTATGTAAGGGAAAATGAATGTAAAATTTAAGCAGGTTTTTTTTAAGGTAGAAAGAGTAAATCACTGTCTCTTTCCCTCCCTATCCTCCCCTGCCACACCAAAAAAGTTAGAAAAAAGATAAAATGTGTATTAGTAATAGGATCCATTAAAATGGTTGTTTCAAAATACAAGAGGAAAGCAGTCTTTATAATTAATGGTTAATACAACAGTAATAATAGCTCATGTTTATATGAGCTTTTAACAAAAAAATTTTCCACACAACTCCAGGAGGCAGACAGTGCAAAAATTATCTCCATTCAACAGGCTCAGGGGGCTTAAGAGATTTTCCTCCCCTTTCAAGGCCAGTAATTGCACACACTGCCCCAATGCAGGTCTTCAGATTTTAAGCATAGTGTTCTTGACAAGACACCTAACTATTTGGTTGTTACTGTCATGGGCCTTGAAGCGTCCTGACTGGTACATGTATCATGATCTGCCTCTCTCTTGGGGCTCTTAACCAAATTGTACAAAGAGGGAAAAGCACATTTCAACTAATCATCCTGGGCAGAAGTCACTCCTTGTCTCATGGGATCATAGATTTAGAATTGACAAGGACTTTATATTCCATCTAGTTCATGCTTTTCATTTCACAGATGAGGAACTGAGGCCCAGACAGATAAAGTTATTTGTCCAAGGTGTATTGCCAATCATGGCAGGGTACCTTAGGACTGCTGCTGTGAACAATTTCAAGGGTCTGATCACATAGTATAATGAGCTCTCTATTTATTCAGCAATAAACCAAAGCATTGTTCAATAAAGCACAGCATAACATTCATGGCAACCTCTTTAAGCAAAATATATCATCTAACATATATATATATGTATATAATATCACTCAGTATGTTATATGGGACATAGCCTATATCATTGCATTAAGTAGCATTACCCAAAATACTTGTTTACACAGCAGGGGGTCCTGGGCTAAGGTCTTCCTTAGCACAACATATCCTTAAGGGGTAGCAGAAAATACCACACCCTGCACCCCTAAGTCACAGCAAGAACATCACACTATACCGTATATGCCATTGAATCCCCAAACAGGGGGTTCCAGGCTGGGGTCTTCCCTAGCATGACACATTTCTTAAGAGGTAGCAGAAAATACTATACCATCCACCCCTAGGTCTCAAGAAGAACAATGCTTAATCATCACCAAGCATATAAGTAAATTCCACTTTCATCTTCACTTTGGGTTTGTCCTCTGTAGGCTGACCATTCCCGACCCTCATCTGGATTCACAAGTAGGCAGCTCTCTGCTCCTGCTCCAGGTCTCAGCTCACAGGAACTGTTCCATTCAAAGCTCCTTCCCAACAGCAGGCTCCAGGGGTTCCTGCCCACAGCTTCCATTTCTGAGAAAATTAAACTTAAGAGGGCAGCAACACACACCACCAACACCACCATCTCAATTCATCTCCAAAGTCCTTAGCTTCTGTGTTAACAGCTTAGTTCACTTTAACAGCTCTCAAAAGGGGCTTAAGCTAAGTCTCCCTCCCATGGGCAGGTCCCTGCCCTATAGCTCCCTTCACCTTCAAAGATCAGAGGCTTCTTCAGCAAGTCTCTGCATCAAAAGTCTTCTCTTCACTCTCAGAGGTCTTCTCTCTGCTCTAGAGGTCTTCTCCCAACTCTTTTAGGTCTTTTGCCAGCTTTTTTAGGTTTCCTTTCAGCTCAATGCTCACAGCTCATTCTTCTTCATCATCCCTTCATGCTTCTCTTCTCAACACTGGCAGCTCTCTCGATGCTGCCTTTCTCTCAGTCATCTTCTCAATGCCAGAAGCTCTCTAGATGTCTTCAACGTCCTCTAGATGCCTGCTTCTCTCATGCTCTGGGCTCTCCTTATATACAGTTCTAGCTGGCATCTGATGGGCTAGAACTCAAGTCTCTGATGTGCTAGAATTCATGCACATTTGATTGGCTAGAACTCAACACACATTCAATCCAGCAAAAATCCCACTTTGCTTGTAGTTACACAAGGTCATAGAGGCAGTAAGAACAAAAGCAGCATTTGAACTCTGTACTATCATGTCCAAGAATTAAGCAATTGAGAGTAAAGGTAACACAGTACAAATGACTTATAATTGATTACCCACCCTCATTCTATCTCTCCTCTCTTTCTTCTTCATCTTCACTTCCACCTCTGTGGAATACTAGAAGGCAGCTGGTCTGACATAGATTTCCAGGCTTCAGTTTAGAGATGAATACTCTGTAACCACTGAATAACAACTAATGACCCTAACCTTGGCTTTCTGGTCATTTTGACTGTGATGATGGGACTGATTTGATAACTGATCTAAGTAGCAGAGCAGAGGGTCTGGCTATCACTACCAAATTTCTCCTACCACTGACCAGAACTGATAAACTATAGCTTCCATCATCACTTCTTCTGATTGAAGATCCTAAGTTAAAACATCACTGCTTTATTTAGCTGTGGTATTGGGGACTGGAAAGTAGGAGGAAGAAGAGGACAAGCCAAAATGGCAGAAAAGAGGAAGCAGTATAGCCCAGCTCCCCCCACAACTTCTCAAACAATTATCTAAGAAGAATACTGAACTGAGTAGTGATTAGGACATCAAGAGAAAAACCATAGCAAATCATTTTTTCCAGGCCAAAATTTAAGATTTGACCTATAGTAAATAATAAACAGGACAGGAACTTGTCTGGGCTCTTTTTTAGTCCTGGTAGTCTGAGGATCCTTAAATTATCCCTCCTTGATCTGTTATCCAAATTACTTGTTTTTGATATGAGATATCTTATATTTTCTCTTTTGTTTTAATATTTCTACTGGTTTCGTATTTCTTGTCTCATAGAGTTAACTTCTGTTTGGCTCATTTTAATTTTTGGAGTCTGTCACTTGGGTAAAGTTTTGCTCCTTTTGTGCCAAATTATTCATTCTCTGATGGCCTGGGTTGTATTTGTGATCGTCTCTGGGTATCACCATGAAACTGGCTTAGATTAGAGCTCTGGGTGCTTAGTCTATATTCCTGAGATATCTCAACAGGTGAAAAAGAAAAAAATTCATCCCTCAGAAGAAACTCCCAAATGAAGACTTTTAAGAATGTTACCACCAAACACTAGAGCTTTCAGATCAAAGGGAATAAAAAAGTACTTACAAGCCCCTAGAAAGAGAGAATTCAAGCATTGAATAATCATAGTCACGATCACACAAGATTTAGCAGCTACCAGTATAAAATAGTAAATGAGATAAAATATTCCAAATGGCAAAGGTACATGCTTATAACTAAGAATAATTTACCCCCCCCCAAAACTGAGTATAATCACAGAGGAAGAAAAACAAATGGACCTTTATTGAAAATGATCTCTTAATTTTCAAATCCAGTGGCCCTTTCTCAATCCTCATTCTCCTTGACCTCTCTTCGGCATTTGACCCTCTTGATCATTCTCTTCTTCTTGATAATCTCTTCTGTCTAGATTTTCAGGATGCCACTCTCTCCTTGTTCTACTCTTACCTATCCTTCACCTCTGATTCCCTTGATGGATCCTTATTCAAATCCAATGGCCCTTTCTCAGTCCTCAATGATGTTGTCCTTTCTGTGGCCTTCTCTTCTCCTTGATATCCTCTTCTCTCCTAGTTTTCCTTCTACTTATCCGATGACTCTTTCTCCATCCTCTTTGCTGGATCTTTTGCCCAATCAAGCCCTTTAAATGTAGGTGTCCTACAAGATTTCATCCTAGGCCTTTCTATCTTTTCCCACTATATACTTCACCTGGTGATCTCATCAGCTGCTATGGATTTAATCTCCATGCTGGAGTTTCTCAAATCTACCTATCTCATGCTAACTTCTTTCAATCTCACATCTCCAAATGCCTTTCAGACATCTTGAACTCCATATCCAGTAGATATCTTAAACTCAACATGTCTAAAAATGAAGTCATTGCCTTTCTCCCAAACCCTTCCTATTACTGTAGAGGGCAATACTATCCTCCCAGTCCCTCATGCTCACAACCTACATGTCATCCTCAACTCCTCACTCTCTCTCACCACCCATGTCCAATCTGTTGCCAAGACCTATCAATTTTGCCTTTGCAACATCTTCCAAATATGCCCCCTTTTCTCCTCTGCCCTGTCATCATTCTGTTGTAGGCCCTCATCACTCCATGGCTAGACTATTGCAATGGCCCGCTGGTGAGTCTGCCTGCCTCCGATGTCTCCCAATCAAATCCATCTTCCATTCAGCCACCAAACATAGCACAGTGGCTGGCACATAATGCATGCTTAATAAAGGTTTATTGCCCGTTGACTGTTATTGACATTCCTGCTGAAAAGGCTGATTAAGAACCTTGAAATAATAGGAAGAAGGAGAACCATAAAAAGGCAAATACAACTGAGAAGACAGGAAAGACTTTTAAAGGATGAAGTGTTTGCATTCTCATGGGGATGGGGAGGGATTACACAAGCAAACCCTGAGAATTATAATGTTACCTTGGGCTCGTAGAGGGACTTAAACAATATGGAGATCTTGGGAGTGAGTTTTTATTATGTTTTAATGATCTTAAAAGAAGAAAGTGGGGGGGGATATATCAGGGAAGAAAAGAGAAAGGATGGAGGACCTATGTAATGAAGAAGGCAGAAGAAGAATTCTATACAAATGAAAAATGGGGAGATGGAGAGGCATAGCTTGAACCTTACTTTGAATTGTCTCAGAGTGAGCATAGTCTGAACAATTTGTACTATAACACAACATTGTAAAATGATCAATTATAAAAGACAACTCTGATCAGTGCAATGATTGACTATGATTCTGGAGGACCGATAATTTAGAATGCTGCCCTGACATTTTAGAATGTCTCCTGACAGAGGTGATGAACTGAATGAACAGAGTGAGGTACAAATTTTGGAAAAGGCTCACAGGAGGAAATCTTTTTTATGCTATGCATGTTTGTTGCAGAGGTTTTGGTTTTCTTTTTCCAGTGGTAGGAAGAGGGGAGGTGGGGAAGGGCTTTTTCATTGAAAAAATTTTAAAAAGAAAAGAAAAAAGGAAAAGGGTGATAAGGAGAGGCTGGGTTTCTTACAGAGCAGTCTGTAATAGAGAAAAAAAAATTGGTCATAAATACTGTTCAGTAATGGTTTATCATATAGAGAATAAATGGTCACAAATGTGGGTAAATGTATGAGTCTCAGTGTATGTACAAACTCTTAAGTTGAATACTGAGAGACCATAAGGTGACATTGATGGGCTCTCAGATGTAGAATGGGCCCTCAATTGGTGAGTATTTGTCCTCATGGATACAATTATTTAATGCACTTGATGTACATTGTCTCATTTGATCAATCTTTCCTTATTTGCCCATATTCTTCTAGTGTTTTTGATCACCTCTCTATCCCCTCATTATCTGTTATTTGGTTGTTTTTAAAGCTGTCTTTCTGAATTTTATAACATACATACTTTCCCCTGCATTCTCTAATCTTGACTGTATATTAAGATTGAGTAGTGGTCATATGTATTTTATATCCTCGATGCTTTCTCTTTATTTGGTATTAAAGTGGAAAAAAATATAGTGCTTTCCTCTGAATGGAAAAAAGTTTAAAATCAGTTGGGAATCTTGTTGGTTCCTGTTGAATTTTCTGTTTCTTGTTTTGCTTTTGAATTTTGCCTTGCCATGTTAAAAGCAGCAAAGTAGTAATAGTGGATATCTAGTCATCCCCAGCTTTCCTACCTCTGCTATGCTACTTTTCTCAGCGTTGGGAACTTTAGCTCCAATAGTTCCCAAATATAAGATCTTCTCTCTGACTTTTCAGGGAAACACAAACTAACCAATATGAAATTGGTTCTCCTATTTAACAACACTATTAGCTAAGACTTTGTTATTTATCAAGTACTGAAATGTTTTTTTTTTTTTTTTTGGTGTCAGCAACTTGAAACCCTACCTCATCCATCTCACCAGTAAATTCTGCCACTTAAAAAAATCAATTGTAGTATAGATCTGGTTTTCCAACAGGGCTCTTTTAGAAGAAGACAAGTTTGCAGGGCATGTTGTTTTCCTCATTGTGAGTTAGAGATTAACCTCTGGTTGTTGTGGTCCTTTATTTCATTGAAAATAGTGTTTCCATGTCTGTTATTTTGAAAAGAATACATAAAATTATAATGGTAATGCTTATTAATATACCACTTTACAGTTTACAAATCAATTTTATACCACTTTACAGTTTACAAATCAATTTTATACCCTAACCCCACCCATCCCCAGTGAGGTAGATAGTAAAAATCTAACCCATGACTCAAAGGAATCTCCTCTATAATATCCCCAACAAGTTGTCATCTAGCTTCTCTTTGAAGATCTCCAATTAGGTAGCCCATTTAGACAGCTCTAGTTTTTCCTGAGCACAAACCTAAATTTGCCGGTTAACACCATAATAAAATTATTGCTATAATATAACCAAATTAGATATTTAGTTCAGTTACAAAATTTTAAAGTAACTCATTATATCCTTTAGAGATCATGAAGCATCCACCTCTGTCATTTTCCATATGAAGAAACGGGAGCTCACATAAAGGTTGTGACTTTCCCAAAGTGGTAGTAGCAAGATAATGATTCAAATTCAATTTGCAGAAAAGTAGAAAGTTCCCATTTTATAGAAGTGAAAAGAAACCAAATTCTGAGAAATTCAGTGACTTGGTTACAGTCTTGGGGTTAGCAAGTAGAAGAATCAGAATTCAAACCTAGGTCTCCTGGCTCCAGGTCCAGGTCTGCTACACCATGCTATTTCTTAGATAGAAGAAATAGAACCTTATGAATGATTCAAGCTGTAGGAGACAAGAGATAGCACTTTAAAAGTCCATGCAGACAAATTAATATATGTATGGAGGGAGCAATCGTATTGGAACCAGAAGTTTTAGGTCCAAATAGTATCTTTGCTACTTACTTTCTGTCAAAATAATTCACTTATCCTTTTTGCCTCAGTTTCCTCATTTGTAAAATGAAAGAGTTGAATAGATGATATCTAAAGTTCTTTCAAGCTTAAATTTCTATAAAACACACATACTTCACTTAGCTTCAGTTTCCTCATCAGTCAGGTGGGGATAATAACCCCTGTATCTCAGGGTTGTTGTCAGGATTGAGTCAAGTATGAAATGAATGAATATAAAAAAGGATTTATTAATTGTTTACTTTGTGCAAAGGATGTTGCTATGCATTAGGGATAGAAATGAAAAAATAAGAGTCCCCATTCTCAAGGTGCTTACATTCTAATGGAGGAGAAGAAAGCTTTTGCTGCAAACCATAGGGAAAGGCTCCATTTCCTTTGGGTCCAACTGTAAAGCAGATGGCAACACATTTCTTTAATTTTATTTCTACTGATTAAACCATATCCATTTCTGATATTGAACCATTCAGTTAGGCCAAGGACTTTGGTGACAAAAATTTTATTTACCAAAACTTCAGGAGAGATATCAATTTAGATCAATATTGTGAGTACCCACACTAATTCAAAACAGTAAATTTTCAAAGTGTTGAAATAATAAATAATAGCTAATATTTATTTAGCATTTTAAATTTGAAAAGCACTTTATGAATATCATCCCATTTGATCCTCATAACAACCCTGCAAAGTAGGAGTTATTATTCCCATCTGCTCTAGGGGCAAGTTTGATCATTAGAAATAACCATAGTTCAATTTTAAAAAAATTTAAATTCCATTTACATAATAATGGTCACTGTTTATATGCTTTTCTTGTTCTTCTTACTTTACCTTGAATTAATTAATTGACATCTTTCCATTTTATAGATTCTTTGGAATATATGCTTAGCAGTAGAAGCTCTGGGTCAAAAGGTATGGAAATGTAATCACTTTTTAAAAATGTAATTCCAAATTGCTTTCCAGAAGTGTTGGACCAATTCACAACTCCATCAACAATTCATCTGAGTGCCTGTCTTCCTATAACTTTTTCAAAATTTACTATTTCCATCTTTTGTCATTTAAAATTTTTGTTGCACATGACATTAAACCTCAGCATGGTTTTGATTTGTCTTTCTCTTATTATTAATGATTTGGAACAAATTTTAATGGTTGCTAATAACATGCAATTCTTATTTTGAGAATGGTTTGTTGATGTTTTTTGTCTACTTATCTATTGGGAATTTCAATTTATTTTTTTAAAAAATGTTAGGATTCTGGCAATGGATAAGACATTGGACTAGATGACTTGTAAATTCTCTTTCAACTCAATGAGATAACTCAGTGACATAAAAACAAATTAAAGTAGTGAAGTGAAGGGAGATCAAAAAACAGAAGGATATCTTACAGAAAAGGAGTCTTTCTGATTACTTAGAATAGAGAGTGAGTTAGAGGTAGAGTGAAGACCTCAAATGACTGAAAGACAGCAATACTTTATTGTAAGCAGTTTACTTGGCAGAAAAAGAGCCCCACATTTTCTATTCTTATCATATATATATCATATATGTTCATTATTCAGGGACTCAGGATACTCTTATTCATCATCTCCTAGTTAAAGAAAAATATTCTAAGATATCTTACATTTCTGATATCTTGTCAGTGGAAAATCCAACATGCAAATCACACCCAGGAGTTGGTTAGCAATGAACCATTTCATATATGTATATGACATAATATGTAAAATACAGTTGTGATTATATAAATATGATATATGAGTATGTTACTGTTAAAAACTGTCATGTAATTATAAAAGATAAACTTTTAAGACTAATGATTTCTAGTGTACCATTTTGTGTTTTTATGCTAGTATAAGGGTCTGCGTTTTATCCCTACCTCTATTAATTTAAATAGAGAAAGCCCAGGGCTATCAAAAATCCAAATAATTAATGAAAGGTGCAAATATTTGCAAACATATTTTTAAGGAGTTTGAGATGAATGAAGTTCTTAGGTCATTGGACAAGAGCAGATGACTGCACATGACAATTTTTTATGATTAGCTGAAAAATCAGCCACATCTCTGGCTATATAATACAGTAATAACACACACACAGACACACACAGACACACACAGACACACAGACACACATATATAATACAGTAATACAGTAAGCCAGTTTGAAGGACAAACCCCAGCAGAGAAGGAATCAAACTTCAGAAGCTTTCAGTCTCAAGGGGCACCTTGAAAGGGCATATCCTTATATCTCTACTGGGAGCACTGCACTCTTATTCTCATTGACCAAGTCATCAAAGTTACTGGACAAATAGGAGCATTGCATCTAACCTGTGCTGAGAGATGCATCAAGAACAAACTAGACACATACAGGAAAGATAGGTTCAGGCACTATCAGAAGAACAGTGTCTCCTAGAGCCCAACAAAATGTTATGCCTATAAGGAGCTTCACAAGGGCTCCTCTGGGGTACAAAGAACTTCTAGTCACATGGAGTTGTGAGCAAAATTTTTGCCACATGTGTTCTCTACGTATTGTTGGACCTTAAATTTGTGACCACTTTCCCCAAGGGCCTTGTGTGTGTGTGACTGGGGAATTGTGTGTCCTAGAATTTTAGGGAATTATTCTTTCTGCTATCTGTTCTTATTGTACCATATTAACAAATTCACTTCCTTAAAAAAAAACCCCTGGGTAACGGTAACCAAAGACACGATGACATGTAAATTATTTGCCTAGATGTTCAAGAAAAAGGTGTTATTTTGTGCATCAGATCATATCGTGGGATTAAATTGCCTGACCATTTTATTTCAGTATAAGTATAAATAATTTTGGAATAGGAAGAGACCTTATAGATTATCTAATCTAAATCTATATGATAGTTGAAGAAACTGAGATTCAGAAAGGTGAAAAGGCAGATCTGAAGTTATACAGTGAGTTATTGGACTAAATAGAACTAAAGCTCAAAATTCAATCACTCTATGATTTAATACAAACTTATCAAGTGCTTACTATATGCCAAACATTGTGCTAAGCACTGCAAAAAGAGGCAAAAGACAGTCTGGCCTCAAGATTACATTCTAATTGGGGAAATAACATGCAAATTAATATGTACAAATAAATTGTGAACAGGATAAATGGGAAATAATTAAGAGAGAGAAGGTCCTATAATTAAGAGGGGTTGATAAAAGTAAAATATTGGATTTTAATTGGGACTTAAAGGAATTCTGGAGATGGAGTTGAGGAGGAAGAGCACTCCAGTTATGGGGGACAGCCAGAGAAAAAATGCCTGGAGCCAAGAGATGGAGTGTCCTGTCTGTGGAACAGCTCTAGTGAGCAAAACATTTAAAATGCAGAAATAAATGATTCTAATCTTTTTAAAAATTTTATTTTAGACTTAAACACAAATGCAGAATAGAGAAAAGAAACAAAAACACATCATAAACTTAAATATTGGAAATTAAATACAAACTAAGAAAGGAAAAAAGCATGCCATGTGCATAGCAGAACATGAGAGGATTCAAAATATGTAACGATAAATTTTTATTTCAAGAAAGCCTGTATGTAAATACTACACATTGTGTTGAGAGCTATCGATCTTTTCTTTGCTTCCTTTTAAGTTTTTCTTTTGTTCTCTTCTGTGAACTTTTTTACTTTGTTCTTTTTTCCCCTCTCTACCCCCTTCTACCCCCCAAAAGGCTACAATTAAGTGCTGATATATTTCTCTATAGCTACAGACATAGGTATATACACACATATACATATATACATACATATACAGACATGTACTTTCCCAAACACATTCTACTCCTGATCTTTGTTTTTATGTTTGTGCATATCTCTTGTTTCCTATCCTTCCTGCCTTCGCCACTTTACCTCTAGCTGCTATCTTGCCCTCCTATTACTTGCCTACCCCCTTCCAAGGGTCCCTCCCCTATTCTTCCATTCCCATAAATCTAAACACCCTTCTATACCCCACTTTAACCTATTCTCTCACCCTCCCCTCTAAAGATCCCTCTCTTGTCCTTCCCCCTCCTTATCCCCTTGCCATTTTATTTCTTCTGAATTTAGAAGACTTTTATACTTTTCTAAATATATATGTTTTGTTCCCTCTTAAACCCATTCCCAATGACAGTAGCTTACCAGAACTAACAACCCTCCTCCCCAATCTAATTCCTCTGTATCCATTCTTCCTCTTGCACTTCATTTGTATAAAATAATTACTCTTTTTAGCTGTTTCTAAATGGTTTTGCTTTTAAAGTTCTTAACATCATCAGGTTTACCCCAATCTTATGAGCTATCCAATTATTAATAAGAATCTTAGACATCCATTTTGCATTTTACATATATAAAAAGCAGATGGTCTGTCCTTATTGAATCCCTTATAATCAGTCTTTGGTATGTACCTTATGTTTTTCTTTGACTCTTGAATGTCAAATATTCTATTAAGTTCAGGTCTGACAGTTGATCACTCCTTTTCTTATTATAAAAAACCAAGCCCTAGTATATTCCATAATAGGGAATTACTAGAGATCTTCCATATGAAACCAAGGGTAAAGCAACAATGTTCATTGTCCCCATTACTATTTGAAAGAGTTCTATAAATATTAGCGATAGCATTAAGACAAGAAAAATAAATTATAATAATCATCACACTTTTTGCATTTGATAGGATGGTTTATTTACTTACAGAACCCTAGAGATTTCACTAAAATTAATAGAAACAAGTGCTGACTTCACTAAAGTAGTGTAATATAAACTGACAGAATCATCTGTCTCTCTGTATATTATCAAGAAAATCCAGAAGAAGAAAAATAAATTATATTCAAACTACTACAAAGTATATAAATCAAGGTAATTTTTAGCCATGAGAATTATGTAAGTAAAAATACCAGGCATTTTTTCCCCACAAAAAGTATGATATAAATAATTGGAGATGAATGAATTGGGTTGTGCTAACAACAATAATGATGATACTAATAAATTAATTTACAGATTTAGTTCCACATCAAACTACTAAAGAGCTATTATAATAAAATTTAGCTGGAACAACAAAACTTCAAGGATCTCAGGAGGAATAATGAAAAAAAGGATGAAAGAAGGTAACTTAACTGTACCAGATCTCAAACTATATTACAAAACAAAAATCATGAAAGCAATCTGGTAGATTGTTTAAAAAGTAGAAAAGCTGATCAGTGAAACAAATTATATATACAAAACACAGAAGCAATTAACCAGAATAATCAAGAATATGTTCATTGTGTCCTCAGCTCTTAGCACAATGCTTATCACATAATAATGTTTAATCAATATTTGAACTTTGTTCTTAAAGAGGACCAAAATGACATAACTGTGTTGGGCTCAAGGCACAATGGCTCTACAGAGCCATCTTTAGTTTGGTAGGCAGCTTTCATTCAGAGCCTCCCAAATGTCAAGCTAGCTCTGGCAACATGTGGGTCAACCTCATAACTTATATGCATATATCTGGAAAGCATACTGCCAAGGTAAGTGAATTTATTCATAGTATGAACTTCTCCATTTGCTGTAACCAATGGTTCCATACATGGATGGTGTGGTGTTGGCTGGTGCTGAACCTGTGTTTTCTTGGTGTTAGCACAAGTAGCATAGAATTGATCCATTCTTTGTTATACTTCAACCTCAGTAGCTGCATTGAGTGCACAATCATCTGCAAACAAAAAGTCATGCACCAATTCTCCCTTCACTTTAGTCCTGGCTTGGAGCCTTTTCAAGTTAAATAATTTCCTATCAATGAGGTAGCCGATTTTCATCCTCGTTCAAGGTGTCTGACAACGATATTGAAAACATCATGCTAAAAAGCAAGGGGACAAGCACATAGCCTTGTTTCTCTCTGTTGGTGACTGGGAAAGCCCAAGAGCATAGTCCATTATTCAGAACCCATGCAAGCATGCCATCATGGAACTGGCATACAATACTGTTGAACTTATCTGTGCAACAAAATCTTGCCATAACTTTCCACAAGCCCTCATGACTGACAGTATCAAAGGCCTTGGTCAGATTGATGAATGTTGTGTATAGACCTTTGTTCTGCTCCTGGCATTTTTCCTGGAGTTGTTGGGCAGTAAACACCATATCAACCAATCCTCAGTCCTTTCTGGAGCCACCTTGGCTCTTAGGTAGATGATCATCTTCCAGGTGAAGGATAAGTTTATTAAGGATGACTCTGGCAAGAACTTTGCCATCAATAACTAAGAGAGAAACTCCCTGTGATTGTCCCTGGACAACCTATTTCCTTTACTGTTGTAGAGATGGACAATGGCGGCATCCTTGAACTCCTGAAGGATAACTTCCTCTTGCCATATAACTCAGAAAATTTCAGTCACCTTTTTTTATGAGCAGTGGACCATCTGCCTTATAAATATCAGCTAGAATAGAATAGTACTAGGTGCTCTGTTGCAGGAGAGGGAACATGGCATTCAAAATTTCTTCTTTAGTTGGAAGTTTGTCTAGAGAGGTTTATCTAGAGACTTCAACCTGAGGTATACATTCAATGGCTTCAACGTTGATTGATGATAGTTTGTTGTGAATACTATGGAAGTGTTCAGCTCATCTCTCTGTGATCTTGTCCTTATCACTAATCAATGTGGCTCCATCAGTACTGAGTAGATGAAATGCATCATAGATCTTTGGCCCATAAATAACCTTCAAGGCATCACAAGAGAACTTTGGATTGTTACTATCAGCATAAAGCTGCATCTCATCTGTCCTTCTTACTGAGCCAAGCATCTTGCATTTCTCTTAAGTTTGACTTGCACTTTACTTTTGATGGAGTTAAAGGCTGCCTACTTAGAGACTGATGAACTATTCTTCTGGTAAACCCTGCGGAGTTCTCATTTCTCATTTAGCTGCTTCTCAATTTCCCCATAATTTTCGCCAATGCATTCTTGATGTTTGCGAGTGTCCTGGCCCAGATTAGTAAATACAATGCTGTACAGCAAATCTCTGAAAGTTGTCCACTCCTTTTCTGCTCCGCTGTTGCCAACCATGTGTTGGCTCAGCTTTCCCTGCCAGTTAGCAGTGAACTTCTCCTGCTCAGAGAATCTCTCTAATATTTTGACATTGTCTTCTAGTAGTCCTCTTGCCTTAAGGCTGCCACTTTTGTTGAATGAGAATATTCAGTTTGGAGAGGATAAGTCTACAATCAGTCTAGCACTTGGCACCACCAATATATCCCCTTTGTCACTTTCACTCTATTAAATGCCAATGTTTGCTCTGAGGGTACATCCACGAAGTTTCATCTTAAGGTAAGTGGAAGACATTGTTATGATGAAAAGGTCTTGAGGTACAAAAGTCTTCAGCAGTAAATGTCTGTTGCTATTGCCATTTCCAGCTCCATTCCTCCCAAGGACTCCTTGCCATGTTTGATAGTCTGTTCATACTCTGGGGGCATGGGGGCAAGCACATAGCCTTAAAGTAACCAAGAATTATAATCTTGTCCTCTTTAAGCACATTGATGATGAGGGTCTCCAAGTCTCCTTAAGTTTTTTCTTTGACCTCATCAGGGTTTGTCATGGTGGGTGCACATGCATTGATGACGGTGGCATAGCACTTTGTTGCAAGTGGCAGTCATATTGTCATGAGCCCATCATTCACTCCCTTTGGGAGGCATACAAGCTTGTTGACTAGATTAATTTGATGGCAAAACCTAGGCCAGCTTCACAGTGCTCCCCATCAATATGGCCACTCCAGAAAAACATATCCAACTCTGACTTTCTTAAGCTGGCCTTCATTTGCCAGCCTTGTTTCACTCAGAGCTGCTATTTGGGTATAATACTTGCTGAGGTTTCTTGCAATAAGAGGTGTTCATCTTTCAGGCCTGCTGGATTTCATGTTGTCTGTAAGCATGTGCACATTCCATATACTGATGGCGAATGAAATTATCTTTGCAAATGTTTCTGTACTTTTTTTTGTATTTCAACCTCAAGGTGAGATTCCTGCCTGCTGAGGTAAGCAGACTAGAGTTAGGTATAACAGACAACATTTGGGGCACCTTTTCTAGTCCGTTCCTCTTGTCAGGAGATGAGCAGTACAATCCTTTAAAAAGGCTGCTTAGATACCCATCTGCCTGCTAAATCCCATTGCTATTTCAGTCCAATGAGAAATCAACCTTATGACCTTATGGGCAGAGTTGTAACTACACCTCCCAGCGTATCTGTGCCTGTTATTTCATCACTTGCCGGCTTCCACAGGATTTTAAGATAGGTAAAAATGGTAAAACGGTACGGGTGATGCACATAAATCGAATTGAAGGGAGATAGAGTGGCAAGAAGTCTTTGGCCTCCCTCTCTTCCAGAGTCATGGGAGTCCAGTGACAAGACAAAATTCAGGACAACTGGTAAAGGCTCAGGATGCAGTGGATGACCTTGGTATCTTTGATTTCTAACCAAACTCTAAGCACTCTACAATACCTATTTCAGCTCCCTTCATGGCCATTGGAACAAATTATTCTCATCTGCCAATTCAATCAGGGGAAGTCTTCAAATGCTTGTGTAGACACCCACCCAACTCACTGAAAGGCTTGAGATGGCTTAGTTAGTCTTAACCTGGTTTAGCCTGTCTGCCAAAATGGTTTACTGGAGTGTGGCCGCTGAGCTTGCTTGGAGCCCCAGGGGAGAGTTGGGTGAATCAGGTAGACACCAAAGGTGGAAAGTAGTCTGGAAAAGGGCTCAGTACACTCTCATACTAGAGATACCAGTCTTCTCTGAACACACCCTACACCCCTATTATTACAGTACCTGAAGGCAAAAGTCATGAGCTAATGGTAGATGAAACTTAGTCCCAGGCAAAGGTGTACATGACTAAAACTCTCCACTAAGATGCAAAAGTGACAAGAGTCAGACCTTACCAATCATCTTGGCCTAAATACATGCTTGAGTAGACAAAACCAAGAAACCATATCAACCTCCAGCTTTAGCTTCCAGAAAAAAGCCAGAAGCTGCCTGAAGCATTTCTGGAAAATGATGGCACCTACCCACAATGTCAGAAGGATTATCTTTTCTACCCTGAGCCATAGTGCCAGCAGAAATGCCTCCCCTCTCAGAATCCTTTGTTTCAGGGGACCACTTGTTACTGACCTCTCTTCCACTGGGAGGAGTTTTTGGCTTAATCCAGGTAAATAGCAGGCAAGGCACCACAGGAACCTTATCCACTCCAACCTCCCTACTGTGCCCCACCTCCTGTTCTTGGTTTGAGTGTGCTGTATCAGGGTGTGGAGCACAGCTGGGACTGTTGGAGGAAGAGATGCTCCATTTTGAATTCCCTAGATCCTTCAGGGTCCTGTGTTTGCTAGAGTAGTTGGCAGTGTGTCTTTATACTTCCTTTCCTATTTTTATCCTCTACATTCAACCCTGACTCAGGTAGTCAGTTTTACCTCCCATTCTAGTTACTGCTTGGCTTCAAAGATAAGCAAATCTTATTCTCATCCTTAGGACACCATAATAAGTTTAGAAAAAAATTTTTTGTTATCTGTGAGGAACTACATATTTGAGAGAAAAACAAAAACTGCTTAATGACATAACTTATGAATAAGTATTTGTCAGATCTGTTGTATACACTCTTGGAAGATTTAAGGGAAACACTACCCTCACTTACAATTTATATAGCAATCTTTCTTGAATAGCACTTCCATTGATTTCCATTTTGGAATATACTCTGACAGTGAGTAGATGCAACTTTGAGCCAGACTTTTAATAGGCATAAATCCTCTTTGGAATTCTAGGCAACATTCTGGCTTTGTGTGCGTATGCCCAGAAGGTTGGTGTTGCTGGCTTGCAAGGGTGTTGATGTTTTAATGAGATAGTAAGTGCCATGTTGTGGCAGGGTACTTATCTGCTAATTGCCATTTAATCACAAAATGAATCTAGTTATTTCTGTTCTCTCCATCAGAGTGCCAGTTATGCTGCAATTACTTTTGAACTGAGTACTCTGAGTGCTGATGCTATGGAACTAAACAGGGCTGCAACCTCGGACAATGGTTGTGATTGCAAGACCTCTCCCTGAAAGAGCCTGGTAACCTAAACAGTTCTTTGAAAATAGAAACATCCATTTTGGTATTCATTCTTCATCCCCAACTTCTCATTTCATTAAAGGATAGGAACATGAAATATGAGACAACTAGAAGAGATCTTAAAGGGTCATCCTGTCCTTCCTCTCATTTTGCAAACAAGGAAACCCTAAGAGATTCAGTAAACTGTGCAAGGTAATACAGACAGCAAGGGTGAAATCTGAGTCCAGAACCATCACACCACAGATTCCCCCCCCCCCAGGGAAATTTAGATAACATGAAAATTATTTTTAGGCTGCATGTTGAGATAATGCAAAACAAACCAGTAAACAACATGCCAACCTTCCGAGTAACTTTATGGCTAAAACAAAATGCTGGAATTCGGGATACTCGATATTTTGTTTGATTAGTTCTCTTCTAAAAATGAATTCGTATGTAGAATTAGCTTTCTGCAAGGTCTTCATGGACAATATGTTGCTATCTACTACATGGGGTTGTTAAAAACACATTTTTAAAAAATTCTAGGTTTATGATAATGAAAGATAACATGGTGTAGTGGATAGTGTACTAACCATGGAGTCAGAAAACCTGGGTTAAAATTCTGGCTCCACTATTTATTAGATGAAGTCACTTAACCTCTATAAGCTTGAGTTTGTTTATCTGAAAAAGTGGGTTAATATGCAATATCTTGCATGATTGTTATGAAAAACAAATGCAATACTCTTAAATTTAATCAAAGATTTTGTAAGCTCCTATTACTTGCAAGGGACTTTGCTAGGTGGTAGATGTACATGAAAGTGCTTTGCAGACTCTCAAATTCTCTATAATTACAATTTGTCTTTATTCATCAATTTAATTAAGTAGAGGAAAGTACCACTTTTGTACAAGTTCTTTTTCTGAGTCATTCAAGGGCTTTATCATGGGGTGGGTTTTAATTACTTTTACTGAGAAGGCAACTAAATCAAAGTGGTTAAATGAATTGTCTCAGGCTACTCAAAGTGAACAAAGTATACCTACTTTTGAATCCTGACTGCCACAGACTGCCTATGTGACTTTGGGTAAGTCACTTTACCTCACTGGGCCCCAATCTCCTCATTTGTACAATATGTGGCTTGGACTTAGATGGCTGCAAAGATCTCTTCTAGGTCTAAATTCATGAACTTCTTATTCCCAGTCCAAGAACAGAAAGTGTTTTAGGCATCTGGAACTATACTTTGAAGACACTAGCAAAGGCAAAATGTGTGCTAGGTAGACAAAAGTGTAGTAGAAAAGCATCCAGGGTGTAGTGGATAGAGAGCTGATCTCAGAACAAGGAAGACCTCTGGTATTCAAGGAAGACCTTTAACATATACTGACTACGTGTCTCTGAGCAAGCTGTCACTTCTCAGTGCTCTACACAATGCTCTAAGACTATAAGTAGCAAAGAAGACATGGACCTGCGTTAACTGTTTCCACATCCAGGAATTCATTATATCAATGAAATCACGGCACAAGTTCCTATCCCTAGGAAGTAAGACATTCTTCAGTAGGAACAACAGAAAAACAGAGAAGTTTTTGTCTGAACTTTTGGAGGATTTGCAGTAGGGAAGGTTGAGATTTTGTTAGATTTTTAAAGTCTTAAATGGTTAATCCCCTTAATAATTAATAATAATTATAATTAGTAAGAATTATATTAGATTTAATATATAATAAATACCTAATATAAAAATATATAATATTTTATGTATACATAATATATTATATAACATAACACAATATAATATAATATATAATATACACTATATTATAATTCAATATAATATAAAATATAATATACTATATATAATATACATATACTATATAATAATTAATTAATTAATTGATAATTAATAATAAATAAATTAATTGATAATTGCTTTCTTTGAAGGGGATGACACTTTACAGTTATTTGCTTGATTTTTATAGCAATCTTTTCTCCACCTTTTTTCTTTCCCACCAGAAGTGCTGAATGACTTAACTTTATGAAACATCTTGAACTGAATGGGAGACCTACCTACATGTATGTAGTTCCTCTTTCTGAAGACCATGCAAGTCACTATACCCACTGACCAGATATGTTTTCATGTGGAGACAAGGAGGTAGAGGAATGTCTAGAGAAGCTAAGGACCACTGTGTACTTGTTGCATATCCTTGGTATATTAGGGCAAAGTAAACCTCCTTTTGTTTACTCTCCAATCATTTCTGAGTGCCTCGTTTCTTCTGAATATTGAACCTGAACTAGCAGATTGTTAACATTAGGCCTTTCCTCAATGACTTTCTTTTATGGGAAGACTGCTAACAAGACATAGTCAACTGAGGTGAATGATCAGCCTGAACTAGTGATCAGTATAAAAGTTCAGAGAACTCCCAGTTGTCTAGTGTATCTTTAAAACAAAATTACTTTTATTTAACATGTTTATTTTAAAGAGCAAATTTTAATCAGCACTGTGATATTATTTTACACCTAGTGGACAGTTATGGTATTTGTGGTAAGGTTTAATTTTCTTGCCAGACAGACATCATGTGATTGAAGAGAGATCATGAGGACAGAAGCAGGAAAGAATCCACATACTTATAAGTCAAATTATATAGCCTAAAGTCTTTATTTTTTTCCATTTAACTTAATTTAATTTTCAGTTCCAGGTTCTCCCTCCACCCTTTCTCCCACCACTGGGAAGGCAAGAAATACAGAGCTCATTACAAACATAAAGTTATACAAAATAAACTTCTTTATTAGTTGTGTTCCGACAAAACAAAACAAACAAGAAAAAGAAAGAGAGGAAAAAGTATGCTCCATTCTGTATTCTGAATCCATCTGCTCTCCAGCTGGAGGTAGCTAGCTGTAGCCTAAACTTCTAATAATTAGATTATTGGAATTTCAATAATCAGATTATTATCTGACTTGTATAATTGTATGTCCTTGACAGCAAGGAGCTTAGATGGCAGCATGAGGAATTAGTGAGTGTGCTGTGTTCCTGTGGGATCAATAACAGACACAAATCTTGCCTCTGGTGTTTTCTTTGGGCTATGTCTCAGGGCGCAACCATAAATGAACTATTTTCCACTAACAAATCTACTACTTTGGCTTGTTTTTGCTACTGCTGAAGCTATATTTCAAAAAAATCTAAAAAAAAAAGATAAAAATCATAGGAACCATTTATGGTCTAATTTTAGGCTTCAGAAAGGGAAATGTCAGGAGGTAGTAATAAGGAGAAATCCTAGTCAGCTTTAGCTATTTAGTATTTTGTTTCCTTAGAAGTGGATGAAATCAGGGTGATAGATGAAATTCAACTTGCTTAGCTTCTAATAAGTTAATCTCAATTTCTCAGTAAAGTCCTAGCTAAGGACTTGAGACCTGGGAGGGAAGAGCTCATACCTCATTGACAGTTGCTTACATGTTGTTGAGATACACTAGGAAGGTGCCCTTGATTAAAAATCCCTTCCCCACTGTCACAATGTCTGAAATTTCACCATTGTAGTTAAACGTTGCTCTTTTCAGGGTCCTCTTTTAAATGATAAGTCCTTAAGAGAGGAATAATAACTCACATTTCTATAGTTCTTTAAGATTTGCAAAGCTCTTTCCACACACAATGACTTTGTCAGATAGGAAGTATAAATATTATTTAACTCATTTACAGATGAAGAAATTGAGGCTGAGCAAAGTGAAGTGATTGGCTGAAGATCACACAGCTAGTAAATCTCAGCCCTGCTTCAAACTGAAGTCCAGGATCCCTACACTAGCCACACCCACTCTCAAAATAAAAAAAAAAAAGTGCCGATATTTACAGAAATCGCACTTTAAGATTTATAATGCATTTTCCTCAAGTAACCCTCTGAGGTGATCAGTGCAAGTATTATGGTTCCCATTTGGCAGTTGAGGTAATTTAGTGGTCACATGGCTGGTAGGTGTCACATTCCAACCCAGATCCCTATACTCTCAAGTCCCTAGATCTTTCCCTGCTTCAAGCATGCTTTATACTTCACTTTGGTGTGGGGTACTTTATCAGATCACTCTCTTCAAGGGCAAAGCAGGAGGAAAAATATTATTAAGAGGATCCTAGAGTCTCAGGAGAGAGGGAAGACTAGAAAGGATGATGGTGACTGAAAGGGAATGAGAATTTGAAAGGAAATTGAGTCTTGCTGAGGTTCTCAGTGCTATGAGACTCCAGCAAACTGCCTATGTGTTTTATGTGAGGCTTTCTCCCCATCCAACAGTAAAAAGACTGTGACAAAGAATGGAATTTACAGTGGGGTTTCTCCTGAGTTCTGCACACAGAAATGCCAATTTTAACTGATCAGTCTTTCAAAAGAATTCTCCATTGCTACTTTTGATTATTTTTTCTTTCTATGACGTTCTTTAATTGCTGAGCTCCTGATCTTATTCTTAAGTTGTCATGAATGACTCTTTAGGCCTGAAGCAGTTACTCCTTATGTAACATCTTTTTACTACAGGGACAGCGTGTTGAGATGAATTTATATCCGAATTGTAGGAAATTCTACAACTGTAAAAAAAGGCAGATCCCCCTCTTCATCTTCATTGAAAGTTAATTTGCTGGCCATGATTATGCCTTTATCTACACTTAGAATTCCACTCATTTACACTGCAGGAAGAAGGAAGACTCTTTATGACTCTTTTATTTAAATTATTGATGCTTAAAACCCTGAGCCATTCATTTCCTGCTCTTTTCACACTGGTAATTGACTAGTTCAAGTCAGGTATGGGTTTGTGAAAGCTGTTTAGTTGGAATGAGGAGTGATTGCAATGGAAGCTGGGCTGTTAATTTTGTCTACAGATGATTATAAATCTTATAAACACTTGCTTTGATTTTGTAGGCTACAGGTAATCACAGCTACATTTTTATTTTCTCCTAGCGCCGATGATTAGGTGTAGGGATGTTTAGGGCAATGAAATATTGAAGTAAGTCCATGAACTTATGTAGTTTTTACTACCCCACACTGTCCCCTACCCCTGCTATATTCTGCCTTGATCAGGCTGCGTTTAGAGGACTATGTTTTGTTCTGGACACCACATTTTAGGAAGATCACTAATAAGCTGGAGTGTGTCAATAGGAAAGTGACCAGGTTAATGGAAGGCCTCAAGATCATGCTATGTGGGGATGAGTTGCAGGAATAGTCAGAACAAGAGAAGACTTACGAAGGGCTATGGTAGCTGTCCTTAAGAGTCCTGCATGCTATTTAGACTAGATTCTTATTATAAAGGATGTTCAGTTGGGAAAGAACAAGAGGAGAAAAAACCCAAATCCCTTAGATTTGATTATTCAAAATAACCATGGCTTAGACCACAAATTCTTGAAATCTTTAAGTATTAATATACATTATTCTAACTCTAAGAGATCAGTAGCAATGAGTGCTATAGTTCATCAGTAATACAATTATCCCTTCCACATTGCAACTCTCCACATCATGTTTTTGATATATTGGGAACAGCATAAGAAATTAAATGGAATTTTTTGGTAGTTTTATGGAAATTGCAGATAGCACATGAAGGCCAGCAGATGACACAGAGCTTGTGATCAAATACTTAACCCAAATTTCATAAGGTACTATAAACACCTCATAAAAAAAAAGAAAAAAAATCAGACTGCTTCTCTGGTATGAAGGTAGGGCCAAAATATTTTATGTGGATTTTCCAGATCATGGGGGTGCTGTGGCCCTAGCCCCCATGATGTGGAAGGGCTAACTGTAGAATTACAGCCTTAGAGGTTGAAGGGAACTCAGAAGATCTATAACTCAAATCTCTTCATTTTATAATTTCCAATATAGAAACTCAAGACTGTGGAGGTTAACTGGCCTGCCTGAGGTCACACAAGTAATATGTATCAGAATAAGATTCAGTGGAGTGCTTTTTTTTTTTTTTACTACCCCACACTGTCCCCTACTCCTGCTATATTCTGCCTTGATTGGGCCACATTTAGAGGATTGTGTTTTGTTCTGGGCACCACATTTTAGGAAGGTCACTAATAAGCTAGAGTGTATCAATAGGAAAGTGACCAGGTTGGTGGAGGACCTCAAGATCATGCTATGTGGGGATGAGTTGCAGGAATAGTCAGAATAAGAGAAGACATATGAAGGCTATGGTATCTATATTTAAGTATTTGAAGGGTTGTCATATGGAAGAGGGATCTGATTGTCTCTGGAGGACAAAGCTAGGACCAATGGTTAAAGAGGCAGATTTCACTTCATGCGAGGAAAAACTTTCTAACTATTAGGACTATCTTAAAGTGAGATGGGCTGTATCATTGAGTAATGATTTCTTTTTCTCTTATAGTCTAGATGAGTAGTTATCTGGAAGCTTGTAGAACTGACACTGTTTCAATGGATGGGTTGACCTTGATGGCTTCTCTTGTCCCTTCCAAATCTAATATTCTGTGATTTCACTCTCCCTTAAACACAAACATTCCATGCTTATTCCTTCTTCTACATTTTTCATCATGCTTCCCTAGACTTTTTCTTTTTTTTCCATCTGTATCTAATCCTAATCAATCCTTCAAAGCCCTACTCCGGTTCCACCTTCCATGAATCCTTCCTTCATTACTTCAGCCTGCACTGAGCTCTCCCTTTCCATGTCATTTACTTTGACACATAATTATGTTCTGCCTATTGTTGCTATTTAAAGATTTTTTCTAAACCTCTTAAACATTTATTAAGTGCCTGCTATATATAGGGTATTGTACTAGGTTCTAGGGACACAAAGGCAAAATGGAAAATAGTTCCTATCATCAAGGAGCTTGTACTCTATGGGGGAGACACAACATATAATAGTGTAACATTATTCCTCTAATGCTGTTATATAACAACAAATCATGGAATATCACAGTCTCTGAAAAATTAAAATTAATGGTCATTTTCAAAGGTCAAGGGAGAAACACATGCTGGACATGAATAGGTAACAGCATATTAACAAGGAAATTTTTGGCACTTCTGGTTAAGATGGCTCTATGAAAGTAAGAAGGTGAGTGATAAGGGACGACAAGAAAAAAAAGAATGAAAATACCAAAGCTGTCAGGAGGAAGAAAACTCAATTAAAGAACTTGTGCATAAGCAGATAAAGCAGATAATAATATCAAAAGAGGATATAGTCTCTAGATTACATAAAAGAGTCCAGATATCTATGAATAAATATTCCAAGGAAAATGAAAATAAATTGACACCTGATGACGCAGGGGGACCTATGGATTCCCAAGAAAGGATTGAGCCACACTAGTGTATTACTATATCATTTAAAAAGAAAATAAGGAAAAAAAGAAAAGAAATTCTGTGAAAGCAGAATTTATGACCTGCATAATAGAAATAATTGGCAGAATAGAAAAAGTCAAAAACATAGTTGGCAAGTTTTCATCAAAGAAACAAATAAAGAATAACTGAAATGGAATGCAAATAGACAGAAGTGGGAGTGTTATGCACTGGGATACCCTCCCATGATTAAAATAATTCTCCCTTTCTTTCCCTTGTTTAAATTCCTCTTGTTATTTCCACATGCATTCTTTTGTAGGCCTTCTTCTTTCTGAGATATTATAGATGTTATTTCCTTCATTGTTAACCTTTAAATTGATTAAGATGTATTGTACTTTCCCCTGTACCTTCTTCCTTTTCTCTTCCTTTTTCTGCATTCTCCTCTTCTGTAATTTAGTGCCAAAAAATCATAAATTCAACTGTAGCTATGGTTATTGTGTGGTTTAATCTATGTCACTTGAGGCTAGTTCTGTTATAGTTAACTATTTCTTTTATTCTGGTCTCTTTGTGTATTTTTAGAAACGAATATTTTAGTGATATTGTTTGTTGTTGTTAATCCCTTAAGTTTCTTTCTCTTTTTAGCTTTTCTCCTTTTTTTTTTTGAGAGGGAAGATAAGTTATTTCATTACCATTACATATATTGTATACTTTTTAAAATATTTACCTTTATATTTGTTTACCTTTTTTTGACTTTCTGTTATTTGCAAGACAATTTGTTCAGGCCTGGTTTTCTTTGTAGAAATGCTTTGAATGGCTCTTTCTATTGAATATCCATCCGTTTTTCATTAACAAGCTTATTTTTGCTGCATATGTTATCTTGCATTGCATTTTCATCTCTTTTGCTTCTTGGAATATATTATTAGATTTCCTCCTCTGTTTTTTTTTTTTCTGGGTAGAGAATAGTCTTGTGTTATTTGAATTTCCTTCCCTTTATGTTTGATCACTTGGCAAAATTTGTTTGTCAATGGAATTGTCAAATTTAACCACTATGTGTCTTGGAGTTTGCAATAGTTTTTCTTTTTCTATGGATGGGGTAACATGGTAGGGGATCCATGGATTCTTTTCATTGACACTATATTTTCTGTGTTCAGAAGTTCTGAGTTTCTTTATATTAATTCTAGCATTATGGTATTAAAGTTATTTTACTTTTGTTCTTCTATAAGACCTTAAATAATAGATATATTATCTTCAAGATAAAATATTTGCCTGTGTGACAACCACAATTTCTCTTTACATTATTGAAGAGGTTTGGGGTTGAGGGGTGCTTGACACCCCAAAGTACTGACACACCTGGTCCTGCCAAAAGAATTCGACTCAAGCCTTCTCAGCCAAGGCAAAAGACAAAGTTTATTGAAGGTTTGCCATAATGGGTTGTCTTTAGAAATCCCACCTTTTGTGACAAGTGTTTTCACAAGCAGGCCAGATTCAATCTACTGAGCTAGATTGAATCTGAGCCCCTTCATGGAGGCAAGATGGAGATTATATACACAAAGACTGTGGGAGGGATTGAGCAGTGGGTCTGGGGTGACTAGTGAAGGGGTTTAGGGAGGGACTTGAGGTGGAGTCTAAGGAGGAGCTTGATGGGACTGGGATGAGGTCAGACTCCAGGGTGGGAAATAGCTGAAGGCTACATGGAGATGACAGACAATAGAGGGCTAGAGTAACAGAGCTAGGGTATAGATATTTTGATCAGGATTAAGGGTGGGAAAACAGCTGGACAATAGAGAGCTAGACTAGGCAGAGTTGGGCCCAATGATAATGCAAGGCCCATGGCCTTAGGAGAAGGCCAGATCCAGTTGGAAGACTCAAGGAGAGTTCAAGGGGGCTCCTAGAGACTGTACTCCAGATTCAAAGGGGTTCCCAGGAACTGTGCCCTCATCATCATTGTTTTTTGCTTTTCCCCTTTTATTCTTCATTTTTATGTATTCATATCCCCAATCAGCTGTTATCTTACTTGTTTCTTTGATAAGATCTGTCATCAAGTTTTTCTATTTTGCCAGTTTTTTGTACCCCAGAGGAGCCCTTGTGTAGCTCCTTATAGGCATAACATTTTTCTGGGCTCTAGGAGACAGTATACTTCTAGAGTCCTGCCTGAACCTATCTTTCCTGGATTCTCACAACTCCTGGGTGTGATTTGCATGTTGGATTTTCCACTAACAAGATATCAGAAATGTAAGATGTCTTAGAATATTTTTTTTTAACTAGGAGATGATGCATAAGAGTATCCTGAGTCCCTGAATAATGAACATATATGATATATATATGATAAGAATAGAAAATGTGGGGCTCTTTTTCTGCCAAGTAAACTGCTTACAATAAAGTATTGCTGTCTTTCAGTCATTTGAGGTCTTCACTCTACCTCTAACTCACTCTCTATTCTAAGTAATCAGAAAGACTCCTTTTCTGTAAGATATCCTTCTGTTTTTTGATCTCCCTTCACTTCACTACTTTAATTCGTTTTTGTCACTGAGTTATCTCATTGAGTTAAAAGAGAATTTACAAGTCACAACTATATTTTACATATTATGTCATAATATATGTATAGAGTTGGTTAAAAAGTATGGAACCAAGCAGAAATGTTCTGAATGGCTTAAAAAAAAGAACTAAGACTTGTGAAAACAGAATGTATTGTCAATACAGCAAGTATACATACTATAAGCTATAAAGTGGTAAGAAAGACAGTAGTAGTAGAATAGAAAAAGGTAATGGCCTACTACCTGCCTCTTGTTGCCTTCCCTCCCCATCTTTCTGCCATGTGACTATGAACACAGAGTGTTATTTTTGTTTTTTTTCTTTGTTGTCTTCGTTCTTTCCTAATTTTAGGTGAATGGGTATTAAAAATCAACTAGACCAAGCTATGACCTTATGAACTTTGAAAAGTTGAAAGAGCCATTAGAAATCTTGCAAAAAAGTAGTCACCTGAGTCATCTGGTAGCCACAGAAACTGAGCCCAGTGTGAATCCATCCTTAAAGAGTGACCAACTTGACCCACCTTTTAGTCCAGACATCAGATTCAAACTTTCAGATTTGAGTTTGAATTTGGCTTCAGACTCTTACTAACTATGTGACTTTGGGCAAGTCACTTAACCTGTTTGCCTCAGTTTCCTCAACTGTAAAATGGGGATAATAATAGTACTTACCTCTCAGAATTGTTGTGAGGATCAGATATGATAATATTTGTAAAGCACTTAGCAAAACGTCTGGCACATAATATGGACTATAATTACCTATTCTCCTTTCCCCCTGATGTTAACATTGATATTTATTTTCATATTTTCATTTCTAAAGATATCTTTGCTCCTTCCTTTTCCCAGAATTTGATTCTTCATGATGAAAAATTTAAAAAGAAAGAAGGAAAAAAGCACATCTACAAAACTAAAAAAATGCGCAAACTGAGCCTAACAATATATGCACTGTGACACACCAAATCTCCTCCTTCTGTCCAGTGGTTTTCTGCCACATGATTGGGAACCAATCCCTAAAGTAACTGGGAAAGGAACAGAAAGATTTTAACTATGAATACTCTGAGCTCTATCTATTATCTTACTTAAAGTTCAGGTTAATATAATACAGATTATTATAATAATTTGCATTTATATTGCACTTTAAGATTGACAAAATGCCAGACAAGTTATCTTATTTGACACTCAACAATGACTTGTTCTATTTGTTCTGGTTCTGACCTTCAACATGACTTATGGCATGATGCAGTTATGGTACATCTATGGAACTAGGTCTCTGTGTCCAGGACCAACTGACTGAGAGTAGATGGAGGGAGAGTAAGGAACTTAGGCTTTTAGGTAGCAAAGTGATTGGAGTAGTCAATAAAGATTTAATAGCAGATTGTAGAGGATGTCAGTGAACCTCTGTTGTTCTCAGTTTCCACATCTTTATAATAGATAGTTGGATGAGGTCAATCACTCAATAAGTGTTTAGTGATAATCTACAGTGTCCCGTAGTCTGTTCTAATTGTAACTCTATGATATAATCAAATAGTAGTAATTTTGGCAGAAAGCATATTTACTTAAAATGACTTTAAATATAACTTAACTTTGTCAGAAATCAGAAATAGCTGCTTAAAAAAAATGACCTCCAAGAATGTAAAGCCTGGTTCGAACAGCTGCTAGAGTAGAGAATGACAAACAGAGCTTGGGAATTTGGATTGGCTGGCATTCTGGCCATTTCTATAACTTGATTCTTGGGGGCGGCACCTCTTTCATTTTTTCATAATTGTATGAGGAGAGCAGTCACCTCTGTGCAGGGGATTTCAGCAGTTCATAGCCAAGATCAAGTGCTGCCCTGAGACTCTGTACACTGAGAGAAATTGATACACATAAAATGTAATTTCAACAAAACTCTTCTCTCTTTAGGTAGTAGAATAACTAAAAGGAGAAATACCATTACTATCCATCACTTAAGGCCAGCAAGGCTCAATTGCTCAATCTTCTGAAGGGTCTATGATGACATAAAACTGCTGTAGTGGAGAGTCTAAAACTAACAAGGGTATTAGCTTCATTGATTTTCTGAAAATGGAAAGAAAAAAAAACTTAGTTAAGTCCAGGAAAGAGATTTAATACAACTGTCTTTTAATAATATTAAATTTCCAGAAATCAATATTTTCTTCCTCTTATATTATAACATAGGTTGCTACACACTAGTTGCTCTGTGGGAGAATAAGGATCGATAGGAAGCCTACCTGTCTACACAGATGGTTTCAAAGACCTGCATTATAGACCCTAGATTCAGAATGGTTAGAATGCATTTTAAGCATACTAGCATAGTGCTGTTATTTGAAACCCTCTGAATTATAGAAACCCCTGGATTATAAATTGTTGGGAAGAAGGGTTGGCTGTGCCCCTCAAACACTCTTTCCTTCCATCAGAGTGTGAAGGAAGTGGAAAGGATTGTGTCATGGATTACTAGTGCTGATTGGTTCCACTGGGACTGTTTAATGAATCTTGAAGTTATTTGGATCCCTCAGGAGGCTTCATTTGTTTTAAAATCAACTTGAAGTACTGAACTATATGACTTGGATTCAGGCATTTATTGGATAGAGATTAATTTGTGTCTTCTACAAAAGTTAGTGCCTTGGCTTCGAAGGTAAAAGATTAAATTAAATTATTTTAGCCAAAATTTATGCTAGATCAAAACTCCTTGTCACTCCCTGTGTTTAATGAATAACTCCTCAATAACACCACTGGATTTTTAAGAAATAGAGCCAAAGTAATTTTTATGAGTATTTGTGGAATAAATAAATCATTTGTAGTCCTTTTCCCCAAAGGTGTTAACTCTGTCCAAATTATGGGAGGAATGATGGCTGATTCCTAAGGTTAGTTTTTAGGAATGGCATTACTAGTTCACCAATTTCTCCATTAACCCCCACCAGAATTGGTCTAGAAAGAAGAAAAAGAAACAATCCTTAGCATGTGCAGGTGTAATATTGAATGTTTATGAAATGATCCATGAACTGATCTTACTTAGAAACAGCTGAGTAAATATTTTCTGCCTATAAAAATACATACTGTGTCCTATATATGGAAAAAACATTACATCTTGACAGTAACATTCAAGAACACAGCTAAGTGATAGAGAATTTTAATTTCTCCTTAAAGTCATTTAAGGATTTCATTCCATTTGGGGGAGCTATAGGAAAGATTTCATTATATTTCATCAATATGGCCAAAGCATAACATAGAAAAAAAATTTTAAAAATTATTTTATTTTCCCAGTAAGTAAGTTTATCAAGCTACTTCTCTGCTTCTACAAGTGACTTGGACAAAAAATCAGATAAGATCTCTGTGCAATTATCATATAAACAACAGAATGTTTTAGTAATTGCGAAGAGTGAAGCCCTACACTTAATCCTATAGTGTCCCAGTCCTTTATCGTGCAAGGCTAACTACATACTGAAAAGTCACAGTGTATTAATGGGACATTGTCAGGTTCTGTTGAGGACATGGTCAGGAGTAGGAAAGTCCCATGGGCATCATAGTATAGGGACATTATTTGGTCAATAGAGGTCATGGTTAGGAGTAGGAAAGTTTAGGGTGCATCATGGTATACCATGAAAGAGAACTGAATGTCAGATGATCTGGGTTTACAGTTCCTGTTTGACATTTACTCTCTGCACACATTTGGTAAATCACTTAGCCTCCATGGGCCCCAGTTTCCCTGTCTATATAAGGAAGTGGTGGAATTTGATGACATCTGACATCCCTTCTGACTCTAGATTTATGATCCCATGATTTCCAGAAATAGATAGAACTATTTTATTTAACTTTTTATACTGTAGTTTTTCCATACTCAAAAAGCAGGTTTTAACTTGAATTTGTTTTTAAATGTATTTTTCCTTGGGTGAAAGGCAGTTGGTGAATAAAATGAACAAAAATGAAATGTAAGAAAGAAACTATAAGTGCCATGTCCAGTATGGCAAACCAGGTATCAGAGATGAATTCTGGGTTGCAATAGCTTTTCAGGTGCTTTGAGGGCTGGGCTCTGGTCTTAATCATTCTATTTTGGAATAAAGACTGAGTATTTTGTTTTTAATCAGAGAGGGGGCAGCACTAGCCAGTAGAAGCAATCTACATTTATTAGTGGAACTATGTTTACATGGAAGAAAGAGTAGTGTTTTTCCACCAGCAGTTACACAAATCATAAATCATAGAGTTAGAGCTTGAAGGAACATTAAAGGTCATCTAATACAACCCTCAATTTTTGAGGATCTTGGAGCCATAACCAGAGAGGCTAAATCATTTACCTAGGGTCATAAAGGTAGTAAATAGCAGAGTCAGGATTCAAAATCGTTGTCTTCAAATCCACTATGCCTTCCTCTGTATGATGAAAAAAAATTGATAAAGATATATTCTTTTTTAACTCACTTAATTACCTATTATTATTTAATATTAATTATCAATTATCAATTAAACTTTACAATTCTTTTCTGCTTTTAACTTGTTGCATCTGACATAAGAAGTATGATACAGAATTGGATTTAGAGCCAGCAGAGGCCTGAGTTTGGATCCTCGCTATTTTACTAGCCTACGCTACCTTGTTATACCAGTAAGGCAATAAACACAACATCGACGATAATCGTGAATATGCCTAGTTCTGTATTGCAAAGGATGATAGACTTTCCATAAAGAAGGTAAAAGAAGTATAACATTTATTCAGACACCAGAAAATCATATCCCATAACCCAATGTTCAGCTCCCACAGCCAGTCAGTCCACTTTATCATAACAAGAAGGAACTTAAAACACCATAGCACAGCCTGGAGGCTCACCATCCCAAAACCTCTCCAACCCCCTGCTGGGGTCTTCCCCCAAACAAACTCACAGTATAACTAAGTCAGCCTGATCATTTCTAACAATCATGATGGCAGCCATTAGTAGCCATTAGCAGCCATAACTGCTCTCTCTCTCTCTCTCTCTCTCTCTCTGTCTCTCTCTCTCTCTCTCTCAGCATTTCTCTGTGACACAGCTTCCTTTTCTTGTCAGGAAGCTCCTCCCACCACATATGTCTCAGGCTTCCTGTGACGTAAGCAGGTCACATGGCCTATTAATGGGTGGGAAAGATCTTCAAATCCAAATTGCTACTCCAGCTGGGCAAATCAATTAACCATTTTGCGTTTCAATTTCATGTATACATTGAAGGATAAATAAAAGATAACAAACCATGTAAAGAAGTGGTAAAGCAAGTAATCTAACCTCCTACTTATTGTAAGAAACATCTGTGGCATTTGTTTAAATAATAGTCTCAACCCTGCTGTCTTCAAAGACTTCTCTATTTCTATTTATTTATTAATATTTTTGAATTCCAAATGCTTGCCTCCTAGCTCCTCCTCTGTCTATGGAGAAGTAAAACAATACAATACTCATTGTACATGTAAAGTCATATGAAACATTTCCATATCAACCATGTTGCAAAAAAGAAAAAAGAAAAAAAAGGGAAGAAAAAGAAAATCAAGAAAGTATGCTTCAGTCTACATTGTGAGTTCATAATTTCTTCTCTGGAGCTGGATAGCATTTTTCACTATAAGTCTTTTGGAATGGTCTTGGATCATTGTATTAATCAGAGTAGTTAAGTCTTTCACACTCGATCATTGTTACATTATTACTGTTACACTATTGTACAATGTTCTCCTGGTTGCACTCATTTCACTTTGCATCAGTTCATATAAATAAAATTTATTTAACAATTACAAAATATTTGGTCACTTCCTCCTCTTTCCTACTCTTAAACAAGAACTATTTTCTTATTCTGATAAAAAGTCCTTACACCTATATGACATACATGCCCCCAGAAACATCTCCATTTGCATTGGCTGATTCCCTTCTCTCTACCTCTCTATCTCTTGTGAAATATTTTGCTTCTCTTTCTTGAATTGCCACAAAATGCTGATGTCTGTGTACTTTAAGAGGGCATAAAAACCAAATCTGTATCTGGGAAGTTGATGCTACTGCCAGCAAGTAGTCTTCCTTAGCATGATAGTATTTTTTTCTTTTCAATTTGGCTCATCAGTCAATCAGCAAGTATTTACTAAGCATCTACTATGTGTCAGGCAGTGTGCTAAGTACTGGGGGATACAAGAAAGGGAAAAAGAGAATCTCTTCTCTCAAGGAGCTCACAGTCTAAGGGGAGAGAAAACATTCAAATAGCTACATATGATATAGGTAAATTGAAGATCTCAGGGGGACTGGCACTAAGGAATTTTAGGAGGATTGGGAATGGTTTCTTGAAGTAGGTGAGACTTTATCTGAAACTAATTATCATATTATTTTACTCCCAGCTAGTGGATCCAGCTAGTGGGTAAAATTCTTCCTTGGCTCTCCAGCCCGGACTAAGAAAGTCCCCAGTAAGAACAAATGAAGTCTTTTCCAGTTCTAAATCCTATGATTCTACATAAAAAGTGAAAGAATGTATGATGTGGTTGAATTTGTGATTATATCCTAGATACATATAGCCTAGTTTAATGTGATGAAAACAGGTTAATTTCTTTTTTTGCATGGTATCATCATCATCACCATGTAACCCAGCCTTGTGGGGCCTTTGGGTCTGCCCAGTTTGTCTAATATGGAACCCACTACGTCCCATACCACCTGGGTAGAGGTTTTCTTGACTGGCTGCCTGTGTTTTAAAAAATGATGAGATCTAGCATTTGCTTTCTTTCCACCACCTTCTCTGCTATTCTCTTTTCAGAGGCTTCTATCTGTTGTACCCAGCATGGATGTCATGAACTGAATTGGTGAGAGGGGAGAGACTTGCCTTACCCAGCTTGCCTCTCTTTTACCCTTAACTCCTAGGAGTGTTTGTTTCTGTTCTATGTCATTTATCCTCAATTTCAAATGCCTGAAGTGACCCTCAGAACCCAGTAGTTCCAGCCATGATGATCTTGGAGCTAGGATCACAGGCAGGATCATGCATCCAGCCAGATTGGCATGGAAGCCCTGAGGAGCCAGGGTGCCAGGGATCTGAGCCCTGGGAACTGGCACTGTGCTGTCTGGAACTGGGGTAAAGTACGAATTCAGTACCCTTCTTCTCCCCAAAGACTGAAGTGTTCCAAGGGAGAAGGTGAATTATACCTCCCATGTGAATGGGGGAGTAGGTTTGTATACTTGTGATCACACTTTTGAAATAATTATTCCCTGTAAAAGCTACTCTCACAATAATAATAATGTAGTAGAAAAAGTCACTAACTTGAGAGTCAGAAGGCCTACTTTCAAGGCCTGATTCTGTTACTCTGCAAGTTACGGGATTGGAGTAAGTTATTCAGCTGATTTTATTTCATTTACCTAACAAGAGGGTTAGATTGGACAATCTCTAATTTTCCTTCCAGTGCTGACAGTCAACCTAAAGAAGGAAGAGACATGGAAACATTCGAGTAACAGTTGTGTGTCATCTCCCATTTCCTTGGAAAATATTTTTAAATGTTATAATCAGTAGATTTTCCAGAAATATTTGAGTGAACATTCTGATCAGAGCCAATTGGGAACCTATTTTTACAGGCTAGTGTAGTGAATCTTCCTCATAAATCAGTGTATTTTCTCATATTTCTTTGATGACAATGTTATATTCTTTATGTAGCTGTCCCTGGGTTATACTTCATTGAGAAGGCTGTGCGGAAGAAGAAATGGATTAATCCCTTTCTGTGAGCACTGCGGGTATTTATATTTCTTTTCCATTTTATCTCTTATATTGTTTTTTTTTTTAATGCAATTTATTTATTTAACATATTTGGTTTTCAGCATTGATTTTCACAACAGTTTGGATTACAAATTTTCTCCCCATTTCTGCCCTCCCCCCCCCACTCCAAGATGGCGTATATTCTGGTTGCCCTGTTCCCCAGTCAGCCCTCCCCTCTATCACCCCCCTCCCCTCTCATCCCCTTTTCCCTTCCTTTCTTGTAGGGCAAGATAAATTTCTACGCCCCATTGCCTGTGTATCTTATTTTTTAGTTGCATACAAAAAGTTTTTTTGTTTTTGAACATCTGATTTTAAAACTTTGAGTTCCAAATTCCCTTCCCTCTTCCCTTCCCACCCACCCTCCCTAAGAAGTTGAGCAATTCAACCTAGGCCACACCTGTATTATTATGTATAACCCTTCCACAATATTCATGTTGTGAAAGGCTAACTACATTTTGCTCCTTCCCAACCCATCCCGCTTTATTGAATTTTCTTCCTTGACCTTGTCCCCTTTCCAAAGTGTTTGTTTTGATTACCTCCACCCCCATCTGCCCTCCACTCCATCATCCCCCTGCCTTTTATTTTTTTTTTATCTTCCTCCCTCTTTTTTCCTGTGGGGTAAGATACCCAACTGAGTATGTATGGTATTCCCCCTCAGGCCAAATCTGATGAGAGCAAGGTTCACTCATTCCCCCCTCACCTGCCCACTCCCCTCCTCTCCTAGAACTGCTTCCTCTTGCCACCTTTATGGGAGATAATCCACCCCATTCTATCTCTCCCTATCTCCCTCTCTCAGTAAGTTACTCTCTCATCCCTTAATTTCATTTTATTTCTTTTAGCTATCTTCCCTTCATCCTCAACTCACCCTGTGTCTGCTCTCTCTCTTTTACATATATATATATATATACACATACATACACATACATACATATACACATAGATACATGCATACATACACATTCACTTATATATATACATAAACATATATATATGCATATATATATATGCATATTCCCTTCAACTACCCTAATACTGAGGTCTCATGAATCATACTCATCATCTTTCCATGTAGGAATGTAAACAAAACAGTTCAACTTTAGTAAGTCCCTTGCAATTTCCGTTTCTTGATTACCTTTTCATGCTTCTCTTGATTCTTGTGTTTGAAAGTCAAATTTTCTATTCAGTTCTGGTCTTTTCACTGAGAAAGCTTGAAAGTCCTCCATTTTATTGAAAGTCCATATTTTGCCTTGGAACATGATACTTAGTTTTGCTGGGTAGGTGATTCTAGGTTTTAATCCTAGCTCCATTGACCTCCGGAATATTGCATTCCAAGCCCTTCGATCTCTTAATGTAGAAGCTGCCAGATCTTGGGTTATTCTGATTGGGTTTCCACAATATTCAAATTGTTTCTTTCTGGCTGCTTGCAGTATTTTCTCCTTGATCTGGGAGCTCTGGAATTTGGCAACAATATTCCTAGGAGATTTCTTTTTGGGATCTATTTGCGGAGGCGATCGATGGATTCTTTCAATTTCTATTTTGCCCTGTGGCTCTAGAATATCAGGGCAGTTCTCCTTGATAATTTCCTGAAAGATGGTATCTAGGCTCTTTTTTTGATCATGGCTTTCAGGTAGTCCAATAATTTTTAAATTATCTCTCCTGGATCTATTTTCCAGGTCAGTGGTTTTTCCAAGGAGATATTTCACATTGTCTTCCATTTTTTCATTCCTCTAGTTCTGTTTTATAATATCCTGATTTCTCATAAAGTCACTAGCTTCCACTTGCTCCAATCTAATTTTTAAAGTAGTATTTTCTTCAGTGGTCTTTTGGACCTCCTTTTCCATTTGGCTAATTCTGCCTTTCAAGGAATTCTTCTCCTCATTGGCTTTTTGGAGCTCTTTTGCCATTTGAGTTAGTCTATTTTGTAAGGTGTTGTTTTCTTCAGTGTATTTTTCAGTATTTTTTTGGGTCTCCTTTAGCAAGTCATTGACTTGTTTTTCATGGTTTTCTCGCATCCTTCTTATTTCTCTTCCCAATTTTTCCTCTACTTCTCTAACTTGCTTTTCCAAATCCTTTTTGAGTTCTTCTATGGTCTGGGGCCAGTTCATGTTTTTCTTGGAGGCTTTGGTTGTAGGCTCTATGACTTTGCTGTCTTCTTTAGGCTGTATGTTTTGGTCTTCTTTGTCACCAAAGAAAGAATCCAAAGTCTGAGACTGAATCTGGGCGCGTTTTCGCGTCCTGGCCATATTCCCAACCGACTAACTTGACCCTTGAGTTTTTCAGTGGGGTATGACTGCTTGTAGATTACAGAGTTCTATGTTCTACGTTTGGGGGGGAGGTGCCAGCTCTGTCAGAGCCGCACTCCTCCTTCCCCATGGACCCCCAGTCCAGACTGGGCTCAGATCTTCGGCAGGCTGTGCACCCCTGCTGTGATCCGCCACTTAATTCCCCCCACCAGGTGGGCCTGGAGCCGGAAGTAACAACAGCTGTAGCTGCCCCACCTCCGCTGCCCCCGGGGCTGGAAGCCGAACCGCGAACTCCTTCCACTCCCGCAGCTTTTCCCACTAACCTTCTCCGCAGTCTTTGGTGTTTGTGGGTCGAGGGGTCTGGTAACTGCTCACGTATTCAGGGCGCTAGGGCCCCCTCCGCCCGGCTTCTGGACTGGATCGTCCACGCCGCTCAGGCTGGGCTCTGCTCCACTCCATTCCCAGCTCCCAGCTCCGTGTGGAATAGAGCTCACCCAGAGACTATCCGGGCTGTCCTGGGCTGGAGCCCTGCTTCCCTCTGCTGTTCTGTGGGTTCTGCCGTTCTAGAATTGGTTCAGAGCCATTTTTATAGGTTTTTGGAGGGACTCGGATATGGAGCTCTCTCTAGTCCGTGCTTACCAGCCGCCATCTTGGCTCCGCCCCCTATCTCTTATATTGTAAACAACTAATAGGAGCTTGTAGATAAGAATGTGCATGCTTTCTGCTTGGTGTGGATTGTCCTCAGGATCAAGAGTTATCTCTTTCTCTCACCTTCTCTCCCTTTGCTCCCTTCTTCCCTCTCCCATTCCCTAACTTATATAAAGGAAAGAGTGAGTTCTTTTTCCCTGCTTCAGGTCAGGGGTGGAGATGACAGCTTTTCCCCTCAGAAAATCTATAATTCTAAAGCATTCTAGTGCTATGGAAATGACACTTAGATTAATGCACTGGAATGAACTTTGGGGAACACTGTTATTCCTAAAATGTGGCATGAAGAATTGAACACAATACTTCTGAAGTAGTCTGACCAGAGTTGAGTTCAGCAGGACTATCATCTTCTTCTTTCTAGACCTAATTAATGTATTATTGAAAAATTGTATTAACTTATTTTGCTGCCATATCAAATGTTGGCTCATACTGAAATTGTAGCCAATTAAAAGTTTCTTTTTCAGAAAAAAAAAAACTGTTGTCCATTTTGTACTCATGAAGTCTATTTCTTGAATTCACATGTAAAACATTACATTTAGCTCTATCAGCTTTCCTAATTAGACCCAGTCCTGTACTCTAACTTTTTTCTTTTGTACCCTGACTTTATCTAATGTATTACTTATATTTCCCAGATTTGTAGCATCTTCATATTTGAGAAATACCATGTATTCTGTTATCTAAGTCACTATCCTGTCCTGTTTTTCTATCCATTTCCATATTTAAGTGGTTGTCGATATGTTAATGTTCATTGATTTCACTGTTATATTTTTTGTTTTTTAAAGTTATTTTCAAATGTCTTTAGGAAGAGATTATGGGGAGGCAGGAATTCTCTTTTAATTGATTTAAATGAAAATATCAAAGTTTGTTGTTTTTTTCCTATGGCATTCTGAGCATGATATTTGTCAGGCTTGGAAATCTGCTTTATCATTTTCATACTTGACAAATTTGTATTCCACATTATTTGACTTTATATGTGCAAGACAATGTATTAAAGCACAATCTTTATTACAGTTTTAAAATGTTTCATTTCTGATTTTGAACAAATATACTTGGAAAAATCACACTGAACTTTTCATTTAGGTTTTCTTCAGATCATCACCTTTGCAGGAGAAAAGTTACTACATGTTTCTTTAAGTTAATTAGTGATACAATTCATGATGAAAAATTGTTCTCAATTATACCATTTCTTGCAGAAATTATACAAATAAAATAAAAAATGATAACACTATGATAAAAAATTAGCAAACATAGAGCCACACAAGGTCACCATTGAAGACCACTCTTTAAGTTGTCTCTGTATCATTAATGACTGCTCTTTGGGTCTGAGCACTGTCTAGTCACTTAACCTTTCTTCACTCCATTTCCTCATTTACAAAGTGAAGGGGAAATCAGTCAAAATGATTTTTCAAGAAGGAATGCAGCTGTGCTCTCTTCCACAGCTCCTCTACAAAGATCTAGAAAATGCACTAGACCACTCCCTATTTGGGAAAGCCAAGGGAAAAAAAAACCTACAGTGAGTACTTTTTTCCTAGCCCAAATTGTCATAAAAGACATACAATTGGGAATGTGCACCTATGAGTGGTAGTGCAGGGTGAGTTGCATCACTGGGTCTTAGCAGTATACTGCACAAAAAGCAAGTTCAGAAAAAAGCAGTAGCCATGTGACTCTGAAGTCAGGAGTAGAGCAGGGTCTCAATTCCCAGTTCAGTCTGAAGCCTGAAGTAGAATAATCAGGGCAGACATTCAAAACCAAAGGGTAGCATGCAGTTCTGTGACTCTGAATCTGTAGTTTTCCAGCTAGTTGAAGGTGGCTGAATCCAATGGCTGAATCCTGAAACTACAACCAGGGATAGGCCCACAATTGTGTTCTCAGACTCAACCTGAGGTCAAAGACTTGCACAGTTCAGACTAAGGGGGAACAATCAGACTTTACTCTGGATCAAATCATTTTGAGAGCACTTATGTCACTCAGGTTCTCAACCTGAGATGTCCTTGAGATCATAGAATAACATGATGCTCAGTACCCAAATTAAGCAGGAACATGACCACAAGAACACAATCTCAGTCCAAACATTTCCCATAGAAGCTCACAAATACTGGTTCTGATATGAAGTCCAAAGTCTAAAAGTAGAGTGGAAGAATTAACTTCCACTGCCAATAACAATAAAGAATCAGACCTTAAAGAGGGATTATGGTGACAGGAGTGCTTAAGACACAAAATTAGAAGAGAATGACTCTAAAATAGCTACAAGGAAAGCCTAAAACAAAACAAAAACCCTTCATAGTTTAGGCAATCTAGAAATGAAGCAAGAGTTTAATAAAAAGAGCAAGAAAAAGATTTTATAAATGAAATGAGAGTACTAGAGAGAAAAATAGGAAAAGAAATGAGAAGTATGGAAGACATTATTAGAAATAAAGTTAACAGCTTCTAATAAAATATACAAAACCTTGCCAGAGCAATAAATTGACTTGAAATTAGAAAGGACCAAATACAAATGACTGATTCCAGGAGACAAAGTGAAATATGAAAACAAAGTAAGAAGACTGAAAAACAGGAAAAAAAAACACATATGCTATCTCAGCAAAAACTAATGACCTGGAAAGCAGACCTAAGAGAGATAATTTAAGAGTCACTGGACTATTTGAAAGCCATGACTAGCAACAAGAAAAACTAAACATCATATTTTAATAGATCATGAAGGAAAATGCTCCAGGTGTTTTAGAACTAAAGAGGAAAGTGAAAATAGAATTAATCCTCTGGTCTGGTTAAAAGAAATTCCCAAATAAAAAATTCCAGGGGCATTATTAGCCAAAAACAGAGCTTATGGGTTTAAAAGGATTACTTACAGCATATATCCAGAAAGAAAAATTTTGAGTACTGAGGAATCATAGTCATTATCATACAAGATTTAGCAAACAGCATTATAAGGAAACAGAGATCTTGGAATATTATTTCAGAAAGCAAAAGGTGTAGGCTTACAACCAAGAATAACCTACTCAGCAAAGTTGAGTATGGTATTACAGGGGGAAAATGTATCTTTAATGAAATAGAGGATTTGTAAGCATTCCCAATTCCTGATGAAAAAACCAGAGCTGAGTACAAACTGAGAAATTAAGCACAGGAGTCAAAAGAAAAAGCAAACAAAAAGCTAAATATGAATCAGCATTCATAAGGGACTATATAAAATTATACTGAACTTTAATAAAGAGAGATGATACATGTGTTCCCTCAGTACCTTGTTATCATCATGGATAATAGAGGGAGTGATTTCGTTATGTTTTGTTCCACTTTCAAAGTAGAAATGAGAGAGAAGAAAAAAAGAATTCACTGAAGCGAGAAGGTTGGAAAAATATATCTCATTTAATTAGTGTGCCCAAAAAGAAGACTACAAAGATAAAAAAGTGAGGGAAGAAGGCAGCTTGTATTGCCCTCACTCTCATCTGAACTCATCAAAGGAGAGGAGAAAACACAAAATGGTGTCTGTCGGGAGGCCACGATCCAAGCATGACCTGGCCCAGGTGATTAGAAAACCAGACCCAAGACTTACAACTGAGTGTAACCTCCCATTTAACCCTTAATTTCCTTCAAGTCCCACAGATTTCCCTGTGGAAGTTTCAGTGGGAGGCAGAGGTAGGAGAGACCTCAGAAACCATCAATTTCAACCTCCTCACTTTATATATGAGGAAACTGAGGCAGGGAAGCTAAGTAACTTTATTTAGTTCATAGCTCTATAGCTAGAAGGGAAGTGAACTATGATTAATTCCACATAGAAACCACAGAGAAAGGGAAGAAAGGAGAAGTAGGAATAACAAGGAGAGCAAATTAAAGATGGGGTAAGTACTAAGCAAAACAACCTCTAAGGAGGGTACATTGGGAAGAATTTAAAGGGACTTTGATAGATTTAAAAGGGATAAAATGATAAGAACCTTTTTTAAGTTAGACTATTGGTGAGGAAAGAGACAAGGGCAGCAGTGTAGAAATAAATTGCACCAAATCTAGAGCACTGTCACTGAACATATTTCTTCTCTCTCATCAGTCACTTCTTTTAAGAAGAGGGGAAAGGAAACATAGAGGAGGCAAACTATGAGAATAAGATGGTGGAAAATATAAAATTAGCAATTGTAATTGGGAATGTGAATGAGATGAACTCAGCCCCTTCCCCCCCCAAAAAAACCACCAAAGAATAAGAGAATGAATTCAAGAATTTATTCATTACAAGAAACTCTTTGGAAGGAAGATTCACACAGAGTTAAAATAACAGGCTGAAGGGTGGATCTATTAAACATTAGCTGAAGTAAACAGTAGAGATCATAATTGCACACTGGGTGACAGAACAAACAGACTTAAAAGAGATAAAAAATGAAAATACATTTTGCTAAAAGATATCATAGAAAAATACTAGTATTAAACATATACATCCTAAGTGGTTTAGCATCTAAGTACTTAAAAGATATGGTAAATGAGCTACTTGGAGAAATAGACAGTAAAACTATAATAGTGGGGGAAATTCATTTTACCTCTTTCAGTCCTAAGTAAATTTAACAAAAAAGAAAAAGGAATAGAATATTAGAAAGTTAGGTATGATAAAATTCTGGAAATTAATGAATGGGAAATATTGACATGGAAAGTGAGAATAGAAATATTCATTACTCAATACTTCTGAGATGTGCATGCCACCTTTACAAAACTTGGCCATTTATTAGTGCTTAAAAATCTCACAGCCAATGTAGAAAGGGAGAGATATGGAGCATCTTTTTAATGCCACACAGTGCTACAAAAGTTATATTCAACAAAAGAATGCTGATAAAGTGATTAAAATTAATTGTAGTGTAAATAACTCAATTCCAGGGAATTAGGAATTCCAAGGAATAAATCTTAGAAACAAATTGCTAATTTTATTTAAGAAAATGACAACAATGAGAGAGCATAATAAAATTTCGAGGATACCACAAAATCCAGTCCTTATGGGAAAATCTATAACATTAAACAATTTCATCAAAAAGATAGAAAGAGCAAGTCAAAGAATTGCCCATGCAACTAGAAAGCCCCCTCAAAATTAGTCACGTGAAAAAATGTTCTAGACCACTAATAATTAGAGAAATGCAAATTCCCCACAAGCAAATCTAAGGCACCATCTCACACCCATCAGATTGGCAAGGAAAGGAAAATGATAAGTGTCACAGTCGCTATGGTACAGCTTGATACAGTTGGTTCAGCTGTGAACTGGTCCAGCCATTCTGGAATTCATTTTGGAGTTATGCTTGTAAAATTTTTACACTCTGTAACACTTTGACCCTGTGATATTACTACTAGGTCTATACTCCAATGAGATCAAAATAAAGGAAAAGGACACATACACAAAAATATTTATAGCAAATTTTTTTTGTAGTAACAAAGAATTGGGAAGTGGATGGTTTCTATCAATTGGAAAATGGCTGAATAAATTATGGCGTACGAATGTATTGAACTATTAGTATATTGTAAAAAGTGCTGATGGGAAGAAGTTTTAGAGAAACATGGAAAGACATATGAAATGGTGCATGGTGAAGGGAGCAGAACCGGGAGAGCAATTTATACAATAACAACATTATAAAGACAAACAACTTTGAAAGATTTAGGAACTCTTACTAATGCAATGGCCAAGAAAGGCTCTAGAGGACTCAGGATGAAATATATTACTCACCTCCTGATAGAGAAGTGAAGGACTCAGGGTGAAGTTGGTTGCAGACATATTTGGACAAAGCCAATATAAGAATTATTTTTCCTTTGCTTGACATTTTATTCATGTTTGTAACAAAGTTTTTGTTGTTCTTTCTTTCTCAATAGGGATACAGGATGAGAGAGAGATATTAATTTTTGTTAGTTTATATGCATGTATTTGGGAATACATAAATATATATATGTTTCACATATAGTGCCTCTAATTTATCAATCTAGCAATCCTTTAATAAAGGATATATGATTAATATATCATGATTTTTCTTAATGAAGCTATGAAATTCTTTTTATCAATATTTCCTTTTCAATAAATTCACTAACTTTTAAATAATTTATTCTAGAATTTTGTCAGGATAAAGTTAGACTTATTGGCATATGGATTGCAAGATTTATTCTCACCCATTTATTTTTTTGGTGGGGCGTTAGGATATTTGCCTTTCTATCATCTTGTGGAGCCTCTCTTGTTCTCTCCATTCTTTTCAGAAATCACTACGATGTCCAAGCAATAACATCTGATAATTCTTTTGTTATCCTAGGATGTAGTTCATCTAGGCCTGGAAACAAAAACTCACCAAAATTATCTAGATATTCTCTTTACCTCCCTACATATATTTGGTCTTGAATTTCTGTTAGCCACTTTTGCTCAGTCCTTATCAGTCTAAAGATTATCTTCTTTGAAAGGAAAATAGAAGACCAATGAGACTTAAGCTACTCTGTCTTTTTTATATCATCCATTATCACTGTCCTAAAGATTCTGAGCTCTAGTCCTCTTCCTTTTTGAGCCTTTTCTTAGATTAAAAACATATTTTTTGGTCCTTAGCTTTTCCTACGGGCCTCATTTTACACTGAATGTTTGCTTTCTTGACATTACTCTTTTAAGAGCAAGCCATGCTTTTGAATTTATTCTCCATTACTTGCCCTTGCTTCCATCTTCCGTATGTGACTATTAAAAATCTAAGTTACTTTATGAATTTTATTTCACCTTGATCTATACCTTTTCTTTATCCTCTTCATCAGACTTATTTCTCTTTGTGTCTTAAGAATATTTTCTTGAGAATTTCTCATTCTTCCTGGCCTGACTCCTTCCATAGAGTTTTAGGCCATGGGATCCTATTTATCCTTTATTTAAAATTTTTGTAATTCATTCTTTGACAATCTAGCATGAATGTCAGATTATAACTGACTTTCCTTTCCTTCTCTTTTTCAAAAATTCTAATGTAGCATATCATTGTAGATTAGAATTGACTGGTGGACTGAAAAGTTTCTACTGCTTGTCTACAAATGATACCACCAAAGACCATGAGACTGTGGCTGATGAGATGACCATTTTCCCATTCATACAGGAGGGAGGAGAATCAGAATTTCATCAATGTGAGAAGTGTGCAGATTCATAAGAGCAGAAATCAGGAGGTCTGGAAGACCTGGGTCACCCCTCAATGCACTTGCATTCTTCTCTCACGAGAGTTAAACTCTTATATATCCTACAGTAATAGGAGAAGGCTACTCATTAGCAGGAATGGCATGATTTCCAGGGACTTAAGAAGACATGCACTGGTAAATTTCTTTCTCCTGGTGGACACTTGTCTCTATTCTTCCAAACCAAGCTAGAGCAGACAATTTCCTACAAGGTTCCCATTATTTCTACCCTATCAAGTCATTCTTCTTTGTCGGTGAGAATCAGATCCTTTTGAAGAACAGAAATTATTATTAAGATGAATTTTAAAAATCATTAGATTCTTTCTTTTAGGCAGAGAAAAATTTACCCAAATAGATGTGCAGATAGTTGAAGACCTACATTACTACTCTATATTGGGGCTTATGGGGTGTTCAGGGATGACTGGCACCTTTGGTGTAAGGGCTTGCTGAGTACTTTTTAGGGCTGCTCATTCACCTTTGGTGTGTACCTGGCACTCAACTCTCACCTGTGGCTCCAAGAAGCTGTAGCATGGCTAGTGGCTACAGCCCTGTCAAACCATCTCAGCAGATGGGCTAAACTAGGTTGAGGGTAACCATCATGCCTCAAAGTCATCTGTGAGTTATGGTGTATCTACCCCAAGCATGTGAGGATGTCCCCTAGAATGAGCAGATGAGAACAATTTGTTTCAATGACCATGAAAGTGGCTGAAGTAGGCACTATGGAGTGCTTAGAGCTTGGTCAGATTTTGAAGACTCCAAGATCATCCACTGTATCCCAGTCACCTTGACTTTTGTCTTACTACTGGGCTTTGATGATTCTGGAAGAGAATAAGGCCAATGACTTTGTGTAACTCTGCCTCACTTAAATCCAATTTACACTTAAGTGAAAATAGCACTCTGTGATGTCATTGATCCTCTTGGAAAAAGAAGGATAACCAAAGACAGCATAAAATACCAGGGAACCAAAATAAACCTAGGAACTATAGAAACAATTATAAAATACTCTTATATCAATAAAGTCAGATTTTAAAAAAATGGATAAATATTCATTATTCATAGGTGTACCAAACCAAAATAATAAAAATGAAAATTGTACCTAATCTAATAATTCAGTGCCATCCCAATTAAATTATCAAAAATTATTTTATTGAGCTAGAAAAAAATCAGAAAATTAATTTAAAAGAACAAAATGTTAAGAATATCAAAAGGATTAATAAAAAAGTAAAGAAAGGAGGTCTAGCAGTTCCAATTTAAACTGTATTAATACAGTATAAACTGTATTAAGGCAATAATTATCAAAACTATTTGGTACTGGCCAAGAAATAGAAAGATGGATCGGTGGAAGAGAGTAAACATACAATATGCACTAGTAAATGATTACAGTAACCTTGTGTATGTGACAAATTAAAGATTTAACCTTTGGGGATAAGAATTCACTATTTTGTAAAAATTATTGGGAAAACTGGAAAGCAATCTGACAGAAACTAGGTATAGACCAATTATCTTACATCATTTACCAAGATAAAATCAAAATGGATACATGACTTAGATATAAAAGGAGCTATCATAACTAAATTAGAAAAACATAGAACATATTACCAATCAGACTTATGGAAAGGAGAAGAATTTATGAATAACCAAAGATAAATAAGCATTATGAGACATAAAATGGATAATTTTGATTATATCAAATTAAAGAGTTTTTGTACAAGTAAAACCAATGTAGTGAAGATTAGAAGGAAAGAAGACACTAGGGAAAACTTTTTAATAGACTTAATAGACTTTTAATAGACTTTAATAGACTTAAGAACTTTGTCAAATTTATAAGAATATGAGTCATTCCCAGTTGGTAAATGGTTAAGGGGTATAAATAGGCAGCTTTCGGATGAATAAATCAAAACTATATATAATCACATGAAAAAATGATCTAAATCATTATTGATCAGAAAAATGCAAATTAAAACAACTTTGAGATATTATCTCCCAGCTATCATATTGGCTAAAATGATGCAAAGGGAAAATGACATATATTGGAAGCGATTTGGAAAAATTGGGACACTGATGTATTGTTGGTGGAGTTGTGAACTGATCAAACACTTTGGAGAGCAATTGGAATTATGCCAAAATAATTATCAACCTTAATATATCCTTTGACCCAGCAATAGCATCATCATCATCATCATCATCATCATCATCATCATCATCATCATCACCAAAAGGTTATCAGGGAAAAGGGAAAAGTACCTATATGTTTTAAAATATTTATAGCAGCTTCCTTTGGTGGCAGAGACCTGCAAATTGAGGGCACAAGTTATGGTATATGATTGTGCTGGAATACCAGTATGCTGTAAGAAATGATGAGCAGGATGATTTCAGAAAAACATGAAAAGACTTGCAGAACTAAGAGAACATTGGATATGGCTATTAGCAATATTTTTCAAAGAATAACTGTGAATGAGTAAGCTATTTTGAGTATTATAAATATTCAAATCTACTATATATGACCTATGAAGGAAGATGCTGTCCACCCCAAGAGAAAAAACTGATCACTAGAAGTATGCTTAATATGGTTTTACGTATCTACAAATATGTATGCTGTGTATGTCTACATACACATATATATATACACTTACATGTATGTGTGAATCTATAAACGTACACATATATGTATATGCATATGTTTGTATATAAATGTATACACACATATATAGATGTGTACACACATGTATGTATATATATATATATATATATATATATATATATATATATATATATATATATGTACACATATAAAAATGGTAGCCTTCTCTAGTTTAGGGTGGAGAGGGAGGGAGACAAATTGGAATGTAACAAAAAAGAAATTAAACATAAAAAAAGAAAATGAAGGACGAATAACAACAACATTGCTGTCATGCCAGGATTCTGATCTGTATTCTAAAGTTATTTCCTCTTTCTGTCCAAGCAGACTGTCATATACTTTGATAAATCATTTCTCTTTCAGTTTTTATCTTTACCTAAATATTACCTTGATCCTCTATTCTGTCTTCCTAGATTTCCCCACATGAGGATACCTTCTAAATATATAATGCCATTCTAATTACATTTTTAATCTATAGTGGTTGTTTGAACACTATACACACATATGTATGTATGTATGTATTTGTATGTCTATCTATCTATATATCTATCTATCTATCTATCTATCTATCTATCTATCTATATCTCCTTTCAGATTAATATTCCAGTCAGTCATTGACTTCAACCTACCATGTTTCAGGGATGTTTACTTCTTGTACTAGGAGCTCTCAGTTAATCTCTTTTTAATGCATCCTTTCATAATTTCTACATAGATATGTGGCTTTGAGTTTTGTTATTTCTAGGGTATTATCTCCTATGACTTTCTCCTTTTCTCTAAGGCTTTCTAGGTGTATCTATTTCTATATCTATTTCTATGAAACTCAGCAGATTTCTGCATCAATGTGAGTAGTTTTCTTCTTCCCTCTTCTTTTTTTCCAATTTAGACAATCTTTATTAAATTTGTAAGCTTCAGGCAAAAGCATTTTATCAGTCCTTTTTAGGTGTACTCTATCTGTAGCCAGAAGCTGTCATTCTTCTATTTTAAGTTGTAGGCCTGAATCCAAATTCACGCTACAACACTTCTTTTAGTACTACTTGAATACCATCTAATCCAGCTAGGGTAACATTGCATGTTAAATTTGGGGGAGGGGGGTTGATATGTCTCTGTGCCTTCTCTTTTTCACCTATGTCAATTTTACCCATCTTTAAAAGCTTATATTGTTTTACCTCTTTTATTGAATCTTTAGTGATTAATTCATCTTAAAATGATTTTCCTGTGTTTCAAAACCATCAAAAATAGTCTGCACTCTTTATTCTGGCATATATTACATTCAAGCCCTATCTGCTTCATTGAATCTGTCTTCTGCATTCATTCGTTGTGAGCCATTAATTCAATCATTCATTTAACTAACATTTAGTCTCCTCTCTTTTCATTCTCTCATCAACTTCCCTGAGTTTAATTATCCTCTCTAAGCTGTTAACTCCCAGGTCTATATATTCATTCCTTATCTCTATCCTGAGCTCCAATCCTATATCACCAACTGCCTGCTGGACTTCTCTACATGGGTATCCTATATGCATTTTAAAGTGAACATGTTCAAAACAGAACTCAGTATCATCCTTTCTGAAATTTCCCTTTCTCCTTTCCTATTTTTTTTATAGAAGGCCCCACCATTCTTCCAGTCATCCAATTTTATGATCTTTGTATCATTTTCTACTCTTCACCTTTTGTCATCCCCCCTATCTAATCCATTGTCAAATCATTAATTTTACCCGCAAAAAATATCTTTACTTTTTTCTGCACTCATATGAACATTACCCTAGGTCAGACACTTATCAGGCCTCCTTTAAACTATTTTTATAGCCTTTTAATTGATTTTCTTGTCTCCATTCTCTCTCCTCTCTAATATAAACTCCATGAAACTATTAAATTCATTCTTCTAAAGCACAAATGAGACCATATCATCCCCTGCTTAAAAAGCTTCAGTGGTTTTGTAGCCCTGAGTATAAAATACAAATTCATCTGTCATTCAGAATCCTCCAAAATCTGTCTCCAATCTAGCTTTCCAACTTTAATGTACTTTACTCCCTCTCATATTCTCCATATTTCATCCAACTGGTGTACTTGCTATGTCCTTTATATGATATTCTGTCTCCCTCTTCCATGCTTTTTGCAGAGATTGTTCCCTATGACTAGAATGTTTTCTCAACTCACTTCCATTTTTCTGGAGACTCTAGCTGAAAATTCAAAGCTCCTTCAAAGCTGAAATTAAGCTACTACTTCCAAGAGTTTCCTCAGTAGCTCCTTGATCCTGAAATTATTTTTATAATTCTTTTATTTATGTTTTTTGATTTACCCAAATGTATACATCTCCAGTAGATTGTAGGCTCCTAGTGGATCAGAACACTATATCCTTCATCTTAGGATAGCGGAAAGATTGTTGGCTTTGGAGTCGGGAATGATAGTTTTCTATCATGGCTCTCCCACTTCTACCTGTGTGACACAGAACAAATCGCTTAACCTACTTGGACCTCAGTTCCCTCATCTTTAAAGTAAGGAGATTAGACTAGATCTTCTCTAGAAGATAAGGGGGTTGGAATAGAACCTTCTTTGAAGGTTCTTTGCATCTCTAATACTTATATCAAAGATTTCTATTTAATGGTTCTGTTCTTTGTTATTATTTTTGTGGGGGAGGATGTTGGAGTGGGGCTACCTTAGTTGGGACAGAACTTGTCAGAAATTATGTATGGAACTAGATTCACAATGTAGAAGACATTTCTTGATAGTAATTTAGGAAATTATTTTTCATATGATTCATATGTTATAAAAAAGCATGTAAGAACCTTTCTAGGTACAGAATTTAAAGCAAGATTACATTCTAACAGAAACAGAGGTCCATTAAGTCTCTGGCTCCCCTTTCATTCCTTTATTTTCCTTGAATGATTTACATTATTATTAGAAACTACATATTTTATAAGAAAAGAGATAATAAGTACTTTATTGCTCTGTATAGTAATTCCTCTGTGCTTTTTAATATGTAATTCATTAAAAACTACAGCATTTTGCTAAACAATATCACTTTAACTGATTAATTGATAGATTATGATCCACACATCATAATTTCTGGGATACCAAGAAACTTTCCTGTATATCCTTCCTGTGACACATTCAACTTTAGGCCAGATTTTTCTGCTATAACCCTTTGTATAAATGAAAAATAATTTGTATTGGCAGGAAAACCAGGTTAATTTTGATGTTCCTAATTCAGTTCCCATCACTGCTAATTATATTTAATGCACTCAAATTATATTTAGTGCACAATCCTTTAAAAGAAAATACATGATAAAATTGCACAAAACAAGCATGTTTTATGGGAAAAAGCCTAGTTGTTCTAAATTATTATTTGGGCACTTGTGACTTTCCAGTGGGAACAGCAGTTGAAGTTGAGGTTAATCGTTGATTATGAATTAATTTTCTTCATGTTCTAGTGTTATTCAGTAAGGTCTTCAGAAGTATTATTTCTGTCAATAGGAGTAAATTTGCTATTTTCCCAGGATGAATAAAGATGCTGCACATCCTTCGATCCTTAAATTCTGTTCCTGGAGAAAGCATAATGGTCCATTCCCATCATAAAGATATGTCCACTTATAGTGACATTTCCTCTAGGGACAGCATTGATGGCAACACTCAGGCATGCTGCATTTGAACATTATGTAAATGCAGATACACACATGCAGTCTTACATTGAAGTTTTCTTCCTGTCCAGCATAGAACTGCATGGTTACCAAAACGAACGATTAATGGTTGAAAAAGTCTGAAAAATGGATATCCCTTTGACCTTTCTAAGGTTTGTCATTTAGTTGACATACCCATTACCTCAAAAATCAAATGTGTTTGTCTAAACATTATTCTGATGTTTAGTTTGGGCACTAAAGGGCAGACAGATGACCAGTAAGGCGCTGACAGTGATCAATTCAGTCTCAAATCTTGTCACTTTCACTGTTTATTCTGCTATCCATCTCCTCTTGGCCTGCCACCACAGCCGCTTTCTGCTGTTCAGGCACTTTTAAAACTAACAATAATCCAATTTGTAATTGATCAATGAGAATGTGTGGTCGGTAAGCAAAATGACAAAGTCTGCATGCAACCACTGACCACAATCAGGTGGTGTATTTTATATAGGGCTGAATACAAAATTGGAAATGTTAACAGTTTTCACTTTCCTCTCAGGAGTTTGCAACCAGACCTCTAACTTCCCTTACTTGGGTAGAGATCTATGATCTGAAGGAAAATCAGTTGTAAAACCACTTAAAAAAACTGATAAAATACGATCCATAATGGAACTTTGGGGATTTCATATTATCCAAAGAAGACACACACAGGATATACACACATATGTATATAATATATATGTATTCATACATATATACATGCATGTATATATGTACGTTTATGTATGTATATATATACATCTTGTTATTGTGGTTCAGTTGTTTTAGTTACTTCTGACTCTGTGAGCCTATTTGGGGTTTTCTTGGCAGAGATACTGGAATGGCTTGCCATCTCCTTCTCCAGCTCATTTTATGGATAAGGAAACTGAGGCAAACAGGATTAAGTGACTTGCCCAGGATCACACAGCTAGCAAGTATCTGAGAACTGATTTGAACACACAAGTCTTCCTGACTCCAAGCTTGGTGCTCTATCCACTATTCCACCTACCTGCACACACACACATAATGTATATTTATTTATATGTATATGCACATATGTGTGTATATGTATATGAATATATGTACATATATACTATATATGCACACATACTTCATTTTCATTCCAATGAATGTTTGTTTAATGGGATGCATTGTGCTAGGTGCTGCGATAGTAATAAGAGACAACAAAATAAAGCAGTACCTTCTGGATATGAAAAATAAGAAGTGGCAGGATGACTGAGTTTAAAATCTCAGTAAGTGCAAAGATGATAGTGCCCTTGGCAGAAATGGAGTTGTTAGAAAAGATACAATAATAACTTTTGTTTTGGATAGGTAGGAATTGGTTTATTCACAGAATATTCTGTTCTAAATATCCAATAATCCTCAAAGAATTAATAATCTATTAGAGAAATAATACACACATGAATACATATGCATATATAAAACAATGTTAACATAGCAAAAATATAAATGATCAAAATGATCACATAGAAGAAACACAAACAAACTTCTATGTGAAGTCTAACTAATCATTTCTAAAGAAGGGATGAGTGAAGTCTTCATAGAGAAGTTTGTTTTGAGTTGGGACTTTAAGGGTGGGTAGGAAGTTAAAAGGGTGGAGTAAAGGATAACTTAGGGAATTTATAGTAAAGACCCAGTGGTAGGAATGCATGTTTGGTAGATACTAAATTGTATAGTTTCATGAGGTCAGAGTGATATCAGAGTGTGAGGGCTATTGAATGTCAAGCTAAGGTGTACTCACTCTGTTAAGTAAGCATTAAGTCATCATGGATGAGTTTTGAGTAGAATTGTATAATTACTTCTATGCATTAAGAAGATTAATTTAGGAGTGATGTGTGGTTGTTTTTGTCCTTCATTTTCGAAGAGGACCATGACATTAGGGAAATGATGACATGACTTGCAGTTGACTTGGATTTGAGTGAGGGAGGGCTGTGCAAGGTCACCGACCTCACTTTCTCCTCCAGAGCCATCTGGATCTAGTGACCTGATATTCATCAGACTAACTGGAGATGACCCAGGATGCAATGGGTGACCCTGGCCCTTTTAGGCTAAGCCTTTTCATGCACTCCCTTAGAGTGAGGTAATGCCCATTCATTCAATAGGCATCTTTAAGAAGTGAGTCAAGGGATGGTCCCTTTAATTAGAAAAAAATCAAGCAGGTAGAGGAAGACTCTCAGAGCTGCACAACAGGTTCCTGCCCAAGTTCCATTTAATAGTGGTATTTTGGGCCCTCCTGGCTTAGAGTGAATGTCAATGGTAACTGTTTCTCTTTAGGAGTGATGTGAAGAAAGTATTGAAGGAGAGACTCATGGCAGAAAGCACCATTTTAGCAGGAAATATTCCAGGAAAGATATAGTGAAGATGTGGTGGCAGTGGGCCTGGAAGGGAAGGGAAGGAAAAGAGATCTAGAATCAACAAGATTTGTAGGAAATTAGGTAAAAGGAATCCATAATAATAATGGCTAATATTTATATAGCACTTTAGGGTTTGCAAAGCATTTTACATGCATTATTTCACTTTATCTTAATAGCAGATTTGTGAGGCAAGTGCTATTATCCTCATTTTACACATGATGATATCAAGGCTGATAGAAGTTAAGTGATTTGCCTAGGGCCGAACAAGTGTTTGAGACAGTTCAATACTCTCTCTTTTTCCTATGTTGTTAATGCAAAAGTAATGTCATGTTTGTAGGAATATAATTTTCCCTCTGATAATTGTTTTATGTTTCTCCCCAAAATGTTGGTATTCTTGTTTCATCATTGTCCTTTTCTTTCACATAACTGTCAATTGTTTCTTTGACTTGTTCTTTGAGTTATTCATTGGTGTCTCCATTTGGGTCCATGTCTTTTGTTTGTAGTTCCTGAACTAATGACTCATTTTGTTGCATTATGGTTTGTAGAGGATATGTTTACATATCTGCTCTTTTACATTTGCAATATCTCTGTGCTCTAATAGGTTGTCCATTTTTGTAAAAGTTCTATGTGAGAAATATATGTATATATTTATGTATATTATATACATATATGGTTCTATATTTATGTATATATTATATATTTCTGCATATATATGTATGTGTGTATGTATTAGTAGTCCCATTTAGAAGTTATAAGTTTTTTAGCTCTACTTTTTCCAATACTTTTTTTCAGTTCTTTATTTTTCCTTTTAGGTAGCTTTCTGTTAGATTTGTTAAAAACTGAGAGAGTGACATTAAAGTCTCCTGCTGTTACTGCATTACTACTTATGTTTTCATGTAAGTCAGGTCATATTTTTCCTTTATGAATTAAATGCTAAGGCATTTGGAGCATTTGTTTTCTATGATTCCTTCAAGCATAATATAGTTTCTTTGTTTATGTCTTTTTATATTGTTAATGTGTGTTTTTGTTTTGTCTGATAGCATAATTGCTACTTGTATTTCTTTATATTCACCTGATGCATAGTGAAATTGCCCTAGCACCTGATTTTTATTCTCTATATGCCTCTATTTTTTAGTTTAATCCACTTTAAGGCAACTCTTTTTCCACAAGTTCTCTTCCTCTTCCTCTCAAGCCCTACTCTACTTTGAGTTTGTCACCCCTTTCTCTAGTTTTAGAGTTTTGCTTAACTTATTAATTCCTTTTTCTTTCATCTATCTTGTGATTTAATTCTTCCCCTCTTTTTTTTTGCTCAGTTAAATAGCTAAAGTGTTCCTTCTATTTCTTTTGTTTGTTTTTTCATTTTCCATGTTTTTTTCCTAAAGATTTCTTCCCCTTATTCTATTTGTGAATCTTTTTACCTTTATGTTTATTCTATACTTTCCCCTTTAGATTTATTGTTCTTATACTTATTTATTCTTTAGTCTCTGTATTCTTATGGAATTAAAGTTTCTGAAACAATAATTTCAAGTTTTCTCTTTTAAATACATTTTTATGTGTTTCTGTATATGCTTTTAGATCTTACCTGTTCATTTTGATGTTGTTGAGTCATTTTTCAGGTGTGTCCAACTCTTCATGATCTCATTTGCACTTTCCTTGGAAAGGATACTGAAGTAGTTTGCCATTTCCTTCTCCAGCTCATTTATAGATTAGGAATCTGAGGCAAACAGTATTCGGTGATTTGCCCAGGGCTGCACAGCTAGGAAGTATCTGAGGCCAGATTTTAACTCAAGATGAGTCTTCCTTACTTTAGGCCCAGCACTACATACACTGTACCCCCTATCTCCCCATATCTATCTATCTACATATCTATCTATCTATCTATCTATCTATCTATCTATCTATCTATCTGTCTGTCTGTCTGTCTGTCTATCTACACATATCTCCCCATATATACATATAGATAAATGTATATAGAAGTTTTCCTGTGTTGCTGGTTGTGTTGTGTTGTTTTGTTCATTACTGTTATCTTCCCCGATCATTTTTTAAACATTTATTCTCTCTGAGACCAAGACCTTTCTCTACTCTAGATGTCAGTTGCCCCCAGGAACCTCAGTTCTCTTTCTTCTAAGACAGAATGTTCCCATTAGAGGCACAACACTCTCTCAGTGGTAATGAATTTTTTAAGCATTTAATGTTTTCTCCTATTATAGAACATTTCTTTCCATCAGGGGAGTTCTTCAATGGTTCCCTCTCTGAATTTGGAATTGAGATTTCTTTCTTTCTTCCCCTCACCTATTTCAGTTCCCCCTTTGCCCCTTCTCTCATCCTCCTGTAGCCTCTCCTCTTCCTGAGAGACTACAGAGATAAGTTTCCCTTTATTTCTTATTATTGACTCGATTAGGGTACAAAACCCATTCTCCTCTTTTGTATTTCTCCCTTCTCCTTTTTTATGTGCCCCTGCATTCTGCAGTTTTGTCCTCCCCTCATATAAAAATACTTTGATATCTTAGGCCTGTTCCTTTCCATTTCCATTTCCATCATTTACATCCTTTACACATCCTTTACATCATTTCTTCATTTGAAGTTCCACTCTCACCCTTAACTCTTTGTGCACTATTAGAAAGTCATCTCTTAATTGTCCTCTCGATGTTATTTTGTTCCTGTTGTTGGACTCCATAGGTATTTTCTCCTCCTTTTTAAATTTTGGGGAGGTTTCTTGGGGTGATTTATTTCATTACTTGTTCTTTCCTTCTTTGTTGTATTTGTTTATCTTTCCTGTGCCAATTCTGTTTATTGGATGATTATGTCAGGTTTGTAATTCTGTCACTTTGGTCATATCTTGAACTCCCTTGCTCTCCAGAACACATTATTCTATTCCTTTCTTCAGTTTCAGAATAGTCTTATGTTACTCTAATACCTTTTTCTTACATTAGAAAGTTTTTTTCCTGGTCTATTGCAGAATTTATTGTTTGTCATTGGAATTGTTCAATTTGACCACTATATGTCTTGGACTCTGCAGAATAGATTTCCCGTCTCCACCTCTCATGCAAGAGATGTGTAAATTCTTTCTGTTAGAAGTTCTGTAAGGTTTTCTTGTATCTTGTTGTCAAAGTTTGTTGACTTGTCTTGTTCTTCTGGAGGCCTATGATCCTTAAGTTGTCTCTGTGCATTGTTTCTTTGAGATCAATGTGTTTTGTTTGTATAGAAATCATGTTTTCTTTTACAATTATCACTTTTTCCTCCTCTTCTTCCAAATTTTCCTTTATTTCTGTGTATTCAAATTTCTAACTAGTCATTCCTTCAGTTCTTTGGAGAAACTTTCTATTATGAATTCATCTTGCTATTTTGCCAATTATTTGTTCTATACTGGAAAGACATTTTGCATTTATGGCTTTTATTTCTCTCTTGAACTTTTTGGAAACAACATGCTATGGCTCTGTTACTTCTTGGGAATTCATGGGGTCTTCTGCCCCATTATGCATTGATTAATTTTCCCTTGCCTTGCAATATTTATTCAGAGATGTATAAGAATCATTTTAATTTTAGTTTTTTCCTCTTTTATCTTGATTACTCTTTGGGGTATGAACCTAAGGGTGGTATAGCTGACTAAAAGTGTATGCAGAGTTTAGTAAATTTCTGGGCATTATTCCAAATTGTTATCCAGAATGGCTATACTAATTCACAGCCAAGAGTGCATGAATGTACTTATTTTCCCATGACACCTCCAATTTTTGTCATTATTCTTCAGTCATCATAGCTAGTATGATAGGTGTAAGATGGAATCTGAAAGTGGTTTTAATTTGTATTTCTCCAATAATTAGTGATTTTTTTTAAAAAAAAATGCCTCTTCTTTTCCTCTGACAATTTATATATTGGGCAATGACTCTTACTCTTATAAATTTGAATCAGTTCCTTATATATCTTGGAAATCGGACAATTATAAGAGAAACTTGAAGCAAAGATTCTGCCCCCCCACCCCTGCCCAACTCCATTATCTATTTCTCTTCTAATTTTGGCTGCACTGGATTTGTTTGTGTAAAACTTTTGATTTTGTGTGATCTAAATTGGACATGTTTATCTTGATTCTCTCTATCATTTTTTATTCATGTCTTCTTGCCCTATCCATGGCTCTGAAAGGTAATTTCTTCTGTGTTCCTCTGATTTGTTCATGATGTGTCCTTTTATATATTTAGGTCTCATATCCACTCTGAGCTTATGTTGGTATACTATGTGAGGTGTTGGTCTAAGCCTAATTTTGGTTAAGCTGCTTTCCAATTTTCCCAGTAATTCCATTCCCCAGTTACTGGAGTCTTTGGGTTTATCCCATGCTGTGTTTGTTTGCTTATGTAGGTTATATACCTAATCTCTTCTACTAATTGATCCCTCTCTCTTTTTCTCTTTCTCCCATTACTACTTTAATGATAACAGTTTAAGATCTGATACCAGTACACCTCCTTCCCACATTTTTCTTTATTATTTTAAAAAATTCTTGACATTTGTAAAATGTTCTTTTGAGAGTTTGACACTATGATGAATAAGTAAATTAATTTTTAGGTTGTCATTTCCTTTTTCTTATATTGATTAACCTACCCATGAACAATTAATGTTTCTGTAGTTATTTGTCTGTCTTTATTTTTGCAAAAGGTATTAAAGTCCCTTGGTAAATCTTAGTAGATCCTCCCCTAAATATTTTATAGCTGCTGTAGTCACTTTTCAAGGAATATCTTTTTTTCTTGGTATTGTGACATTAGCCTTCACTGAACTTTGGGAGTCAGTAACAACTTCTCTAGCTGCCAGGCCAATTTGCATGTTGCCTTGTTTTCTGACAATTATTTAAACTCCTCTTTAGCAATATTTTGCTCCTTTGTGGGTTTGTTTTTGCTTTGCAGCCTCCTTTCTCATCTCTCAGGAGTGATTAATCATATTTCATTGTAAGACTTGAATCCTTCTTGAAACACTTGACTTTCCACACCAACAGCTGCTGCTCTGTTTCTAATTTTGAAGGGTGCTCTTTCAGAACTTCAAGGTTTGTACCTTTCCTTGCCATATTATACATTTTTTAAAAAATTAATTTTTAATTTATAGATTTTTAAAAGCATTTCTGTAAAATAAAAAAGATGATAGTATATAAAACAGCAAATCTACTGTGCACAGTTTGCTATTCTTTCCAAATATACAACAAAATTATCATGTACATTTCTTTTTCTCCCTTTTTTTCTTCCCTCCCCAGTTTGCCCCTGCTCCTATTCTAGAGCTGGCTACCATTAGACACAAACAGGTGTGTGTGTGTGTGTGTGTGTGTGTGTGTGTGTGTGTAAAATTGTTCTATATGTACTTCTAATTTTCAATTCTTTCTCTAGATGCAGATAGTATCTTTCTTCATATACATTTTATAGTTAATTTGGGTATTTTTAAGTCAAAAATATTTTGGTTAAAGTCATTCTTAAAACAATCTTGCTATTACTGTATACAATGTTCTCTTGGTTCTGCTCATTTCACTCTTCATTATTTCATGCAAGTCTTACCATGTTTTTTTCTAAAATCATAGAGCTCAGCATTTCTTATAGCACAGAAGTGTTCTGTTACAATCATATACCACAACTTGTTCAACCATTCCCCATTTGATTGGCATCCTTGCAGTTTCCAAAACTCACAACTTTTCTGGACCTTCATTTCCTCTACTGTATAATTAAGGGGTTAGACTTCTCAGTTTGCTATCTTCCAAGTGGATATTTTTAAGGGACCAAAATAGTAAGGTGTGAAGTAAGGCAGCATTATATAGAGGCCTAAATGTCAGGATGACATGGATTCAGGTCCTGTTTCTGATACATTGCCTTTGTGATTCTGGGTAAGTCACTGAACCTCCTCATGTCCCAGAAAAACCCTTTAAGACTATAAGTGAGAGAGCAGGTTTTGCTGGTATAGATGGAGAAAATATAGATGGAAATCTTCTTATTAGGAATTTCCTGCACAAATATATATTAGGAAGGCAGAATTTATGATTTCAAAGAGAATCTCATATGTGCCTAAAAGGTCCGGAACTGCAGGATATAAGGAATTCTCTAGGCAGAAGGCAGGAGAACTAAAGCATGTATTTACACTACACAGTAACAAGCCCACAAACCAGCATCCCCATTTTGATATTTGCATCAAAAGCTTCCAGGCCCAATAAGTCCGCCTCACAAGGGTAACCAGGAGTCCACAGAGAAGTGAGATAGTATAAGGCAAAATCGTATACATGCTTCCCCTCTACGGTATGAAGATTACCTGCTGGCCTCCAGTCAGCTCTGCTACTAGCAGCTCAGCTTCGGCTGTAGGCGTCTCTGGCTCCAATCGGAAAAGGAAAAGGAGATCTTCAAGCTGTCCTCTCCCCTCTTATAGAGTTTTTGACATCATCAAGCACTGCCTGAATGACCAGGGCTGACTGGTTCTTGATTTGGCCCCTCCCCCTAGCGTAGACCAGGTTAACACACCTCCCCTCAGCCAGCCCCATGACTCATCACACAAGAAGTTCTCTGATTCCTGGCATTGTCGCTGGGCTTCCTGCCCTGGAAGAGCAAGCCCCAGTGTCCAGGGAAGCTCAATGAGGTAAGCTGAGTCATTCAAAGAAAACAAAGTCCATTCTGGTTACAAAATGAAATCAAAATGCCTTCTTTCTTTGACTTAATGAAATACATTCTGTCTTTTATTCAGTATTGCTAGCGTGAGGGTGTACTGTGGCCCTTTTGTCCACCTCTGTAAGAGACCTAGAGAAGATCTATCTTCTGAGATTCCTAAAGGAAACCCTGAATTGATATAAACCAGCCAAATTCTCAGGTCATCAGGGAAATTTTTGACAAAATGAGTCAGAGAAAGAAAGTTTTTAGAAGACCTAAGAATTTAACCCGATCCATGCAAGCCCAGAACTTAGAGATGAGCTTTACATGTAAAAATAAATAAAACAAAAAAGTCTTACAAGCACTTGCCATGGGCAAATTTTCTTGACTGAATTATTCGTGTAGCTACAAATATTTCAAAAAGAGAAGGTCTCTCCCGTAGATGTTCTTTACCTGATATAATCAGAATAGAAAGGACATAAGGAATCTGGTGTAACACCTTTGCTTTGCAATAGAAGAATTTGTGGTCCGTAAAGATTAAATAATTTACTGAACACCACACAGGCAGCATGAAGCAGAATTGGTATGTCAATCTACAGAATGGAAATAGGGAGTAGATGTGCCTTTCCTCCTCCGTCCACGTATCTCAAACTTGCTCATCATTCAAGGACTAGGACATATCCAACTCTTCTATCAGGCCACCTTGATGATATTAGCCCATCCTGATCTTGCATTTCCGTGCAGTTGTACTGCTCACTATTTATAGAATATGTTTTGAAACTCAGCCAACACTGCGCAGCACTATCCCTGAATAATTTCATGTGTTTTATTCCCAACTAGATTGTCAGTCAGAAAACATACCCTATAATTTTTACCTATCACCCTCAGGGGCCAGTACAATTCTATACTACACATATAGAGTGGGTGCTCAATAAATTCTTTTTTTTTAAGGGATTAAGAATCTCAATTTAATCCAGCATACAAATATCATTAACTTAGTTCAGGGGGAAAAGCCAGCACCCTGAACTTCAGAGCAAATACAGACAAATTACAAACATACATTTGTGAACAGAACAAATACAATTCATAGTTACCAATATCTGAGTTCAGCTGGGAGCTTGACAATGGCTGGACCAGAGTCACGTGTAACTCCTGCTGTACCTGAGAGCTCCGAAAAAAGAAAGCCAACCTCTGGTTTTATATATCTTTTTTTTTTTAAACAAGCATTTATTTATTTTTAGAATTTTTTTTTATTTTATTTAACATATTTAGTTTTCAGCATTGATTTTCACACGAGTTTGAATTACAAATTTTCTCCCCATTTCTACCCTCCCCCCCACTTCAAGGTGGCATATATCCTGGTTGCCCCGTTCCCCAGTCAGCCCTCCCTTCTGTCACCCCACTCCCCTCCCATCCCCTTTTCCTTCCTTTCTTGTAGGGCAAGATAAATTTCTACATCCCATTGTCTGTGTATCTTATTTTCTAGTTGCATGCAAAAACGTTTTTGTTTGTTTTTGAACATCTGTTTTTAAAACTTTGAGTTCCAAATTCTCTCCCCTCTTCGTTTCCCACCCACCCTCCCTAAGAAGTCAAGCAAGTCAACATAGGCCACATGTGTATCATTATGTATAACCCTTCCACAATACTCATGTTGTGAAAGACTAACTATATTTTGCTCCTTCCCAACCCATCACCCTTTATTGAATTTTCTCCCTTGACCCTGTCCCCTTTCGAAAGTGTTTGTTTTTGACTACCTCCACCCCCATCAGCCCTCCCCTCCATCATCCCCCCCCCATTTATTTTTATCTTCTTCCCTCTTCTTTCCTGTGGGGTAAGATTCCCCATTGGGTATGTCTGGTATTCCCTCCTTAGGCCAAATCTGATGAGAGCAATGTTCACTCATTTCCCCCTCATCTGCCCTCTCCCCTCCTCCCACAGAACTGCTTGCTCTTGCCTCCTTTATGTGAGATAATCCACCCCATTCTATCTCTCCTTATCTCCCTCTCTCAGTATGTTCCTCTCTCATTCCTTAATTTGATTTTGATTTTATTTCTTTTATATATCTTCCCTTCATCTTCAACCCACCCTGTGTCTGTTCCTTCTCTCTCTCTCGCTCTCTCTCTCAATATTTATATATATATAATATATATTATATGTATATATACACACACAGATACATACATACATACACATTCATCCATATATATACATAAACATATATGTATGCATATTCCCTTCAACTACCCTAATACTGAGGTCTCATGAATCATACTCATCATCGTTCCATGTAGGAATGTCAACAAAACAGTTCACCTTTAGTAAGTTCGTTGCAATTTCTTTTTCTTGTTCTTTTTCTTGATTACCTTTTCATGCTTCTCTTGATTCTTGTGTTTGAAAGTCAAATTTTCTATTCAGTTCTGGTCTTTTCACTGAGAAAGCTTGAAAGTCCTCTATTTTATTGAAAATCCATATTTTGCCTTGGAGCATGATACTCAGTTTTGCTGGGTAAGTGATTCTAGGTTTTAATCCTAGCTCCATTGACCTCCGGAATATCGTATTCCAAGCCCTTCGATCTCTTAATGTAGAGGCTGCCAGATCTTGGGTTATTCTGATTGGGTTTCCACAACACTCAAATTGTTTCTTTCTGGCTGCTTGCAGTATTTTCTCCTTGATCTGAGAGCTCTGGAATTTGGCGACAATATTCCTGGGATATTTCTTATTGGGATCTATTTGAGGAGGCGATCGATGGATTGTTTCAATTTCTATTTTGCCCTGTGGCTCTAGAATATCAGGGCAGTTCTCCTTGATAATTTCTTGAAAGATGACATCTAGGCTCTTTTTTTGATCATGGCTTTCAGGTAGTCCAATAATTTTTAAATTATCTCTCCTGGATCTATTTTCCAGGTCAGTGGTTTTTCCAATGAGATATTTGACATTGTCTTCCATTTTTTCATTCCTTTGGTTCTGTTTTATAATATCTTGATTTCTCATCAAGTCACTAGCTTCTACTTGCTCCAATCTAATTTTTAAAGTCGTATTTTCTTCAGTGGTCTTTTGGACCTCCTTTTCCATTTGGCTAATTCTGCCTTTCAAGGCATTCTTCTCCTCATTGGCTTTTTGGAGCTCTTTTGCCATTTGAGTTAGTCTGTTTTTTAAGGTGTTGTTTTCTTCAGTGTATTTTTCAGTATTTTTTTGGGTCTCCTTTATCAAGTCATTGACTTGTTTTTCATGGTTTTCTTGCATCCTTCTCATTTCTCTTCCCAATTTTTCCTCTACTTCTCTAACTTGCTTTTCCAAATCCTTTTTGAGCTCTTCCATGGCCTGGGACCAGTTCATGTTTTTCTTGGAGGTTTCTGTTGTAGGCTCTTTGACTTTATTAATTTCTTCTGCCTGTATGTTTTGGTCTTCTTTGTCAGCAAAGAAAGAATGCAAAGTCTGAGACTGAATCTCGGTGTGTTTTCGCTGCCTGGCCATCTTCCCAGCCAACTAACTTGACTCTTGAGTTTTTCAGTGGGGTATGACTGCTTGTAGACTACAGAGTTCTATGTTCCACGTTTGGGGGGGAGGTGCCAGCTCTGCCACACCAGCACTGCTCCTTCCCCAAGAACCCCCAACCCAAACTGGGTTTAGATCTTCGGCAGGCTGTGCACCCCTGCTCTGATCCGCCACTTAATTCCTCCCACCAGGTGGGCCTGGAGCCGGAAGCAGCAACAGCCGTAGCTGCCCCACCTCCGCTGCCCCTGGGGCTGGAAGCCGAACCGCGAACTCCTTCCACTCCTGCAGCTTTTCCCACTAACCTTCTCCGCAGTCTTTGGTGTTTGTGGGTTGAGAAGTCTCGTAATTGCCACAGCTCACTGATTCAGGGCGCTAGGGCATGGTCTGCCCAGTTGCTGGTCTTGTTGGTCCACGCCGCTCAGGCTGGGCTCTGCTCCACTCCCAGCTCCCAGCTCCCAGTTCCCAGCTCCGTATGGGATCGACCTCACCCAGAGACCATCCAGGCTCTCCTGGGCTGGAGCCCTGCTTCCCTCTGCTGTTTTGTGGGTTCTGCCATTCTAGAATTGGTTCAGAGCCATTTTTTATAAGTTTTTGCAGGTTCTCGGTACAGAGCTCACACTATTCCCTGCTTACCAGCCACCATCTTGCTCAATAAATTCTTAATGAATAAAGGAATGGATTCATATATCTCCAGAAAGGATATTCAATTGATACATACTTCTTTGTAAACCTTGATAAATCACGATAAAAGTGTAAAATCCCAACATAATATGATTTCTGTTTCTGACTTGTGTTATAAACCTGGGCTAAATGTGAGAGAGGATTATTTGCTCCTTGGAGGCTTCTTGAAGAAGCTGTTGTTGTTTATCCCTTGTTCTCCTTCTTGAAGAGGATCCATGACATCAGGAAGGTGATGTCTTGACTTGCAAGTGAATTGGATTTAAGTGAGGCAGAGCTGTGCAAAGTCACCAGCCTTAATGTCTCTTCCAGAGCCATCTGGGTCCAGTAATAAGACATAAATCAAGATGACTAGAGATGACCCAGGATGCAGGGGAGACCTTGGCCTTGTTAAGCTAAGGTCTTTCCCAGGTCTTGGTTTGTCTGAGGCAACACTCATTCAGGGATTAAGGCCAAGTAAGAAATGAGGCAAAAAATGGCTTCTTTTACCTACTTAAAAAAAATCAAACTGGGAGGGGAAGCCCCTTAGGCTTTCTGGCCAGAACAGAAACAACTGTTATTTGCACTTACCCTGAGCCAACAAAACTTAAACTGTGACCAACTAGGACTTGGGTTGGGGTTCTTTATTGGCCAGTCAGTGAAAGCCAGAGTGATTTGGGTTTTAGGTGTAGTCAAGCACCTCCATTTTAATCTGAATGGGCTTTATCAAAGTCTAGTTTAACAGAGCTCTATTTCAAGTAATATATATTCCTTTGGGCAGAGCACCCACATGTAAGTGTATGATTCCACATTTAGAAGAAGGGAGGAAGAAAGTAAGGAAGAGAAGGGGAACAGAAGCTTGTTGAGGATCATATCACAACCTTTGACTTCATTAAATGAAGTCAAATAAGGGTGTTGGTGTCAAATGACTTTCACTTCACGTTTTGATGTAGTAAAAAAAAGACAAACTTCTGTAAGTGATGGTCACAAGCAGTCCTTAATTTGCCTTTTATTTATTCAAGGAGCATTATTGATTGTCCGTCTTTGTTGTTGATATTATTGGTGTTCGGTTGTTTCCATTCTGTCTGTCTGACTCTTTGTGACCCCATTTGGGGTTTTCTTGACAAAGGTAATGGAGTGTGTTGTCATTTCCTTCTCCAGCTCATTTTATAGATGAAGAAACTAAGGCAAACAGGGTTAAGTGACTTACCCAGTGCCACGCAGTCACCCAGTCACGCAGTGACTTATACAGCATCACTAAGCATAGGAGATTGGTTTTAAACTCAGGGAGATGACTCTTCTTGACTTGAGGCCTAGTGCTCTATCCACTGGGCCACTTAGCTACTCATTGATTGTCTAGTGTATGCATAATATTGAACCATTTTGCAGAGTGTTATGGGGGATCTTGGGCCTGTGATTTCTAAATGTGAGGAACTCTTTATGTGGAAATTCTTCCTACTAATGCTGATAGGCATCTACTCTGGAATTTATGTCTGAGACAGTTACCTCATGAATTGAGGGGTTAAGTAAGACTCATAGTTCACATGGCTAGTATGTGTCATAGGCAGGCCATGAATCCAGTTACTTCTGACTCCAAGGCTACCTTTCTATCCGTTGTTTCTTAATACTGAATCATGAAAGAAAGCAAAGAAGCAAAATATGGTCTGTTAAATTCAAGCAATTTATGGTCTAAATGGGGAGGCAAAATTCATATACCTGAAAAGGGAAGAGAACAATTACAAGGCAAAGTACAAACAGGCTGCAAACACAAGTAACCTTGGCAATAAGAAATGAAAGAAACATAAATGAGACACTTGGGGCATTTTACTGGGGTGTTTGGAACTAAAATGTCCAGATTTAATGACAGTTTTGTGTGTGTGTGTGTGTGTGTGTGTGTGTGTGTGTTTAATGACATTCTCTGGAGCCACATTTGGCCTATTCCCAGGAAATCAAATCTGTATTTCCACATTCTCTTCATGGAACATTGTGTGTGAATTCTCTACAATGATATTTTTCTTCTGTCCAGTGGGACACTAGTTTTCTTTTTATTTCCTTGTAAGCTAACATTCCATTCTTTTCTGCTCAGCCTTGTTACAGTGGTTTTACAAACAAAAGAAAACAAAATAGAAGTTTGCTCCTGTGATTCAGCACCAGTCTGTTAAATCAGGCTTCTGCTGCATTAGTCATCCTGGAGAGTGACTCTTACAGACTCAGAGCTGCATAGGTCTTCAGTCCTAGCAGATGAGTAACATTTGTTCACCTAAAGCAGTGCTATTAAACTCAAATAGAATCAGGGCCATTAATCCATACAGAAAAGATCCCTAAGGGCAGCATATCGACTTAGAAAAACACAGATTAACATTGCTTCTGTTCTATTGCATTTTTACTTATTTTGTTAAATATTTCCCAATTGTATTTTAATCAGCTGCAGGACACATGTGGCTGCGCTGTCAGCTGCAACTGTGTTTGACAACTCTGACCTCAAGTTTCCTGAAGTTTCAAAGAATAAGGCCAAGGTTAGTCATTGGTGTTACAGGATTGTGTTTGACTGTGTGGGGAGTTGAGGCCCAGACCTTTGGTATTCTTGAGAAGGCACAACAGCTTCATGGAGTAGCATAGAGTCCTGGGACTGGGAATCAAGAGCCGTAGATCCTAGTCATGATTCTATCAATAATTATCCACATTATGAGAGACCTATAGTCTCCCTAAGATTCAATTTCCTCATCTATAAAACCTGGGGACTAGACTAAATGAATTTTAAGGTCCGTTCTACCTCTAACAACCTCTAAAGATAAAAAAAGCCTCCTTTGATTCCTGGTGAAGAAGGATAAGATGTTTTCTAGCCGTGTGTCAACTTTGCCAACTATTCCTAGCTCTTAAGTAAAACTGTGTTTTTCTGGTCTCAATGTATTTCTGGAATTGTTCTGTTTCTTTCTGTGTCAGTGTTACAGGCTGCAAGAACGAGGGGAGTATGGGCAGAGCAAAAGGGAAGTGTTCTTTGGAGACAGTTAATAGGATCTGAGATGCTTAAAGATAGCTTGTTTCTTCAGTGTATTTTGGAGGAGAACTTATAACAAGTTCTGTGTCTGGAGCACGGTGGACCTTGGACTTAAATGTGAGGCAGTGACAAACATGAACTATTTATTACTTGATAACTTTTTTTTAAATCAGCCGCTTGTGGTGGTGGTGATGAGGGGTGGCTGTGCCCTCTTCTCCTTTTCCTACCTGCCATCCCCCACGATTCTGATACTAGCAGACATGCCCCCTCCCTTACCCCATTACCTTTGTCCTGGAGCCTGAGTCACTCAGCACACCTAGGATCATTCAGGATCCAGAAATGAAGGCTAAGTGCACCAGCCTCCCTTTTCTTCTTCCTCCTCCTCCCCATCCTCTATCACTGGAAAACTCTTTGGGAAGAGGGAATACTTCTCATACTTCTCCCTAAGTCTTCCTAGCACTTTAAGCCCCACAGAGTAACCACTTGTAGCATTAAGATAGAACTGCCTCATCTCTGTTCTGTACAGCTTCATTCCTATGGGAACCTATCCTCTGGTGAGATGGCATCTCTTTTCTCACACTAATTGGCTTGTTAAGTCTCCTACCCTGGGGAAAATTTTACTGACAGCTTAGGTCTTGGCTCATGTCTAGGATCCCCTATATAGGGGGAGGAAAAGGATTACTCAATACATAGTATGAATCAGGGCATGAGACAGGTAATTTATTCCTGTACACAAAAGGAACACTAAGCAAAAGAATCATTAACAAAATGAGCAAAACAGGATTTGGTAACCTAACTTATTACTATTATTATAGGCTTTCAAAAGGCTTATATTTAGCATTCATGATAACAAAGCAATTTGTAACACTACTAATTAGCCATTTTACATTTCAGCTCAGCTCAGCACTGTCTGATGCACTGGTAAAATGGACAAATTTGGTTTCAGTACCTTTCTGGTGATACTTTCTCCAATGTTAAAACTTCCAGAGCCATCTGTCCATTCCTGTCTCTGCTATAACCAACTACTCTTCTCATTAGTCCCACAACCTTTAAACTTTTCAAACACACAAGGTTACTGCCAGTATTGGATAAATCCACCATGGAATACTGAAGTCTCCTGGCCAGGTAGGAGACAAGGTAATTACCCCTTCCCTCAACAACTCTCTGAATCCAGCTTAAAATAGTCCTCACAGCAATCATAGCTGAAGTGTCACTCTCCACTCCCCACTATTGTTCATACTCATATTCAATCTTTTGCTAAGGTCTGTTGATTTCACCTTTGCAACAGCTCTTGAATATGTTCCTCTCTTTCCTCAGATACTGCCACCATCCTGGTGCATACCTTCATCACTTCATGCCCGGACTATTACAATAGCCTTCTGGTTGGTCTAGCTGTCCTGCATCTCTTCCCATTACTATCTATCCTCTATTCAGCCTCAAAATGATTTTTCATAAAATGCAGGTCTGATCATGTCACCCCTCTATGCAATAAATTCCTTTGACTATCTATCACCTCCAGGATCAAACTCAAAATCCTCTGTTTGATGTTCAAAGTTGTCCATAACTTAGTCCCCCTATCTTTCCTGTTTTCCTATAACTTACATTCTACTGCCTAAGTACTCTTTGATTCACTGGACTTCTTATTGTTCCCCAAAAAAGATGCTCCATTTCTCAGCTCTGGGTATTTTCTATGGATATCCCCCAATGCCTGGAATGATCCCCCTCCTCATGTCACCTCTGTCTCTTGACTTTCTTGGCTTCTTTCACTTCCCAACTAAAATCCTACCTTCTACAGAAAATTTTTCTTAATCTCTAGCATAGTACATGGCACATAACAGATACTTAATAAATTCTTATTGAGTGAGACTTTGAAATTCAAAATGAAGAAAGAAATGTTGAGTTAGGTGAATTTCTTTTGTACATCCTATTATGAGTCATCAACCCCTCCAGTTCAACAGTCAATCAGGGGACTCAGTCCTCTCAGATTGAGAACCCTCTAACTCTGAGTTAGAACTCATAGCTAGAACCCAGACCTTCTCAAGTTTTCACATGGTTGATTATATATAGTAGTGGTGACTGAGCATGGTCTGTTGTTGTGGGAGGAAGCATCCCTACTATAAGATCAATAAGTATTTGCTGATGATTATAACTTTTTTTTTCTATTGAAAAATAATCTCTTTCTCTTCTATAATCAACTGAGAGTTTTCCATCTAAGAGTGGGGAACTGCAGAGGCAAGTATCTCTGTTCTAATTAGAATTCAGGAGGTAATTTAGTTTTTCTAAACTTGGTACTCCCCATGATTTGAGTGAGGGAGGGCTGTGCAAGGTCACCTCACTTTCTCCTCCAAAGTCAACTGCAAGTCATGTCATCATTTTCTTGATGTCATAGTTCCAAATACAACCTGCGAGTAGTCTGAGCTGCTTGAATGGGAATCCAGTCAGTTGGGTAACTCAGCTTGACCTCTTCCTCTCCTCCTCTCCAAAGGGAGGTAAAATTTGATGGCCAGAAGCTCCCCAATTAATTTGGCATTTAATGGATAGATTCCTTCCTTCCTTCTTTCCTTCCTACCCGTTTGACTCTGAAGCTCATAGATTGGACCACCATAGGTCCCTGCCCAAGATCCACTTAATGGCTATAATTTGGGCCCTCCTGGCTCAGAGTGAATGTCAGTGGTAACTGTTCTGTTTTGACTAGCAACCCTGAGGGTCTTCCCCGATCTGCTTGATTTTTTTTTCCTCATTAAAGGGGCCATCCCTTGACTCACTTCTTAAAGAGGCCTATTCACTGAATGGGCTTTACCTCACTCAAAGTGAGAACCAGAAAAGGGCCAGGGTCTCCCTTTGCATCCTGGGTCATCTCCGGTCATCCTGATGAATATCAGGCCACTGGACCCAGATGGCTCTGGAGGAGAAAGTGAGGCTGGTGACCTTGCACAGCCCTCCCTCACTCAAATCAAAGTCAACTTCCAGTCATGTCATCATTTTCCTCATGTCATGGCCTTCTTCAAAAACAAAGGATGAACACAACTCCCTGTGAACTAATGACTAGCAAATTTTGACTTCTTGCTCTAATTCCTATCATTCAGAATTGCCTTCTTCATAGACAAAAATTCCTTTGCCCTGCTACTTCTTCTGGTGCTCTCATCCCTACCCCACTCAGCATCCCCCCATTCAATTCCTATCTTCTGCATTCCCCACCCATAGTGCCCTTTACAACTTTCCTATCTTACTACAAATTCCCCTTTTTCCTAGATCTTTTCCTTTCCTATATTTTTTAATCTTTAACTCCTCATTGAAATCTAGCTTCCTTCTGAAGACCACATCTCTCACCATACTCTGCAAGGCTTGGTTCTATTTCTTTCTTATCTTACTATTCTCTCTGACACAGGTGGTGAGAAGAAAGAATTAGCATACCTGCTGCTCATTGATACTTTCAGGTTCTCCCTTTGCCACCATAACTCAATAGCCACTTATTTTCTATCCTATTCAGATCCTTGTTTCTGTCATACTCTGTCATTCTGACCTCTAGTTCTTCTAGAGACCTCTCCTAAGCTTCCTTGTACCTATCCCATAGTCTTCTTCAGAGCAACTGTTAATCTTTTTGAACATTTTGGACTTTCTCAAATTGACGTCAGTTTCCAGTCTATTTCAATAATGCTCAGTATGGCTGAGCTGGTAGTCAGAATTGCTTTCCCTCCCCACCTCACTTTCCACCCAGTGCATACCTGCACCCACACGAATGCTTATGAGCATACACACATGCACACACAACTGAATTTGAATTTGCTCCAGATTCCAGAATTCTTTGTTACATGGTTAGAACTTTTGGTAGGTCACATTTGTGGAGTATTAGCAATGATGCACTATTTCTTCTATTTCTTTGATCTTTTCTTCTCTTTTATGGATTTATGCATTCCAGTTTTCCAGAGTTCTTTTTTTGGGTTACTCTTCTCAGGAGGAAATTGATGAGATAAATTAATTCATACTATTAGGTACTTAATTACTTCTTCTGGAATATGAATCTCTAGTGGCAGAAAGTTGAGTAGTAGTGGATGAGACATTTGTTCCTTTCTATCTTTCTATGCTCTCACCAGCTATTTATTACATTACACTTCTATAAATGGCCTACTATGTCACCTTTAAAAACACATTCTTGATGCCTGATATCTCTGGTAAAATGCAAGCCGTGGTGGATTTGCCATCAAAAGACTGCCATCAAAAATGGGTTATGTCACTTGCTAATTGTGTGAATTTAGATAAGTCACTTAACTTCACTACTCAATTTTGAAATTGCAAATGGAGACCATAACATCTGGGTGTACAACCTGTCTCTTGGGATTTTGTGAATTTCAAATGATCTAATGTTTACAAATGACTCCGTATACACACTGATAGATAACAGTCATCTGGTGCACTAGACACCAGGTTAGAACTTGAAGTCTTGATTCAGGCCTGTACTTACTTTTTGGTAATTGGCCAACACAAGAATGATGTCCTAGAAAAGCTATCTTGGGGGATTAAAATCATAGTTCTCTTGACTTACTGTAAGACCTTGGGAGAGCTGTAGAAAAATCTTAACTAGAATAGACTAGACAATTATGAATTTATCTAAATTTCTCTCTCTACCTTTGAATGGAATTCAGTATGGGCTGAATATGGTATATGCTATGAATAAATCTCCTTTACTTGAGAAATCAATAAGTGAGGGAGAACTATTTTTGTTTGGGTAATTTTGCCAATCAGAGTCATAGCAGAGATGATAATTTACATCTTTTATGAAAAGAAAGCACATTTCCTGTCTGTTTTTAGAAGAGAATTCTTAGCCCATTAAAATTATAAAAAGTTGAGCTTCTTTATGCTATCTGAGATCTATAATTTAAATTAATATTAATTTTGAGAGCAATGTGGTATAGTAGACAAAGTATTGGCCTTTGAGCAAAGAAGACTTTGGCTCAAGTCCCACCTATGATATATACTGGTCTAATCTCTATCCTTGTTAAATATTTAGCAACAAAATACTGTCCATAAGTTTAATTTACTTGAAATTCTACTGTCAACATTTTGGTGTTATTCAGAGATTAGTCTGAAGTGAAATTAATCAAGTGAAATTATTTCTAGACTTTCCCTTTGTAAGTCTCTTCAGCCTACTTGCTATTATGAACCTGAAATAATTAAACAATCCTAATTATTATACTTTGGGAAAATAAAAAAAATAGAAAAGAAAGGAGAAGTATCAATTAAAATTGATGATTCAGTATAGAACCTTTCAGTTCATATGATGAAAACATAGGAAATGGATTTATATTCACACCTTGAAGTTCTAATTGCAAAAGTATACAGTCACAGTAAATGGTAAGAATCAGCATAAATTTGGTCAAATTTAACATACATGTGCATATATGTACATATCCCTGTGTATATTGCATATTATTTATGTAGATTATATAATATACGTTATAATACCACATATGTATATGTGTATGTATATATGTACATACATATGTATATGTATTTTTTCTTCTTTTTTCCAGCTAAAGAGGCAGATGTGCTGGGCCCTTCTGTGTCCTTTGCTAACTTTATTAAAACTGTATTGTGGCCAATGATTTTGTTACCACCAATCATTTGCAGAAGGACTAGTAGATTCTTTAAAAGACATGAACAAATTTCTGATGTTTCCAGGGCATAGGGGTACAATGAGTCATAGAAAGGTTTCCAAGATTGACTGCAATGTGTCTGTCAAAAATCAGGCTCTGACCTTCATGTTACATATGATACCTGACCATTGCTTTTGTATGACATGATTTTCATTGAAACTTCCCTGTGTGCTCATTGGACTACATGATCCTGGTTATTGGAACATAGATAAGAGTTCAAAGTAATTTTTCAGGTCATCTAATGATCCCCAGAGAGATTTAAGTGACTTGACTAATGATATACAGTTAGTCAGCGGCAGAGCTGGAATTTAAACTGAAATCTTTTGATTCCAGATCCAGCATCTTAGTTCTATCATTAAGAGGTTTAACATGTGACCTTTCTTGTGTGTTACTGGAACAGAAATGAAATTTCCTTATTGAATTTGAGGAATTGTGTGGCTAGAAGCAGAAAGGGTCATCAACCAATCATGGATTTTATATTCACCAAGCATGACAGCAGGAGATAAAAAAAGAGAGCTTGACAGTGAACATTAGAAACAGTGAAGAAGGTGGTGGATATCCCAAAAGGCAAGATATGGAAGCAGTAAAAATAAAGCGTTTCCCAAAAGTTCTAGTGTAGTCCCAAAATTCAATTGCTGTGTATATTCTGTACATAGAGGGGTGGTACAATATAATGGCATAGACTTCAAAGAAAGAGACTTTGTTGAGAGATGCTGGTGAAATAATTGTCTGAAAGCAGTGGGTAATAAAGAACAGGAGTTGTGGATGGGATGGGGAAAGAATGTTCAGGGATGAGAGACTTCCATCAGATATCATTAAGAAGGAGATTCTCTAGGGAGGTGTAGTGGTAATCAGGGAAGGATTTTTTTGTTGTTGTTGTTCTCTTTTGGAATGCTAAGGCTATCAAGTGCCTTTAATGAGTGTGGCCTTTGTTTGAACAGGGCAGGTAAAGTGGGATCTTTTTGTTTTGGAGTGTTTCTCAGCACTAAGGTAATCAGGAGTCATTGACAATGATGTATATGATATATGTATGTATGTATGATGTATATGATATGGTGCTAGTGGTTGAAGAACATTCCCACACCTTAAATGCTAAGTTTGGCCCCAGCCTTCAGGGTCCTGGACAGGGTATAAGAGCTCTGAGATTGACATTTTGCCTTTGGACGTACACTCATTGAAAGAGTATTGGTGACGAGACTCTGGGTAGCTGCTGGAGCCCTGCTGGCTTTGAATATCCAGATGTTGATGCCTCTCTCTCTGGTAACGATATAATTCTTTGGTCAGGCAGCTCAAGGCCTGTGTGTTGATAACGGTTTGCTCTGTTTATATTGTCTCTGTTTGTAATTTCTGTTTGTATTTGCTCTGAAGTTCAGGGTGCTGGTTTTTCCCCCTGAACCAAGTGAATGATATATATATATATATGTATAAACTCACTTTGATCAAACACACACACACATATATATGTGTGTGTGTTTGATCAAAGTGAGTTTGTTAACCCCTTAAGGTTACTTTCCTTAGAAAAGCAGATCAAGAGACCTGTGCTGGCAGCTCTGCTGTGTGCTGTTGTAGGTCTTACACAGCCACAGTGGTGGCAAGCCATATAGTTGTTACAGGAGAGAGCCACACTTCCATTAACATGAAAAGATAAAGGGAGAACATTTGGAAATTGTAGAAAATACAAGGGAGTTTGCTTATAAAAGAAAAAGGATGTGAGAGGCCAAAACAAACATTGGTTGATTGGTTGGTTGTTGTCCTTTGAAGAGTAGCAAAATGATATCATCGAGATTCAATGTGTCTGACTGTGGCTGATAAGGCCAATACAAGCTCAAAATGCTCTACCACAGGGCAGGCACAAATAGTCCTTGTGAACATTTGGGGTGGATACTCCAAACTTGTGCATCCTGTGTTTCCTTTGAGCTGTTTCAATTCTGCTTTGCTCATAGAGCACAGAACCTTCTCTGATGTGGGCACGCCATGCTGAACTGTCCTGTGCCAGTGTCTCCCATGTCACACAATCAATTCCAAAGTTCTTGAGAGAGACATTGAGAGTATCCTTGTATCATTTCTGTGAATGCTCGCCCTGTGTGAGTTCTCCATAAAATAGTTTTTTTGGCAAGCGTGCATTTTACATTCAAACAATGTGGCCAGCCCATCAGATGCGTGCTCTCTGAAGCAGAGTTTGAATGCTTGGCAGTTTAGTGTCTGGTACCTTATCCTGCCAGGTGATCTTCAGAATCTTCCTAAGACAATTTAAATGGAAGTGATTCAGTTTCCTGGCATGGTGCTGGTAGACTGTCCAGGTTTCACAAGCATACAACAATGGGGTCAGTACAACTGCTCTGTAGACTTTCATTTTGGTAATCAGTCTAATACATCTTCTCTCCCACGCTTTCCTTGGGAGCCTCCCAAACACTGAGCTAGCTCGGGCGATGCATGGATCAACCTCATTATCAATGTGTACATCGCTGGAAAGTACACTACCAAGGTAATTGAACTTGTCCACAGCATCCAAATTTCTCCATTTGCTGTAACTGATGGTTCCATGTATGGATGGCGTGGTGGTGGCTGATGGAGCACCTGTGTTTTCTTGGTGTTAATTGTTAGACCAAATTTAGTACAAGAAGCAGAGAAATAATCCATACTTTGTTGTATCTCAGCTTCAGAGGCTGCATTGAGTGCACAATAATCTGCAAACAGAAAATCATGCACCAACACTCCCTCCACTTTGGTCTTGGCTTATAGCCTTCTCAAGTTGAAGAATTTCCCATCAGTGTGGTAGTTGACCTTGATGCTGTGCTCCTCCTCATTGAAAGCATTTGACAGCATGGCTTGAAAACATCATGCTAAAAAGCATGGGAGCAAGCACAGAGCCTTATTTTACTCCATTGGTGGCACAAGGGCATTGTCCATTATCTAGAAGCCGGGCAAGCATGCTGTCATGAAATTGATGTACAATGCTGATGAACTTCTCCAGGTAACCAAATTTTGACAAAACTTTTCACAAGCCCTCACGACTAACAGTCTCAAAGGCCTTGGGCAGATCTACAAATGTTGTATACAGACCTCTGTTCCGCTCCTGGCATTTCTCCTGGAGTTGTCGGGCAGCAAATACCATGTTGACTGTTCCTTGGTCCTTTCTGAAGCCCCACTGGCTCTCAGGTGGATTACCATCTTCCAGGTGAAGGGTCAGCCAGCAATGACTAAGTCTTTTTCAGTAGATGGACCCAATTGGTGTGATAGTGGTAAACCGCTAGGAAAACAAAAAGACAAAAAGGTGTGCTATGATTTTATTGTTGACTGCAGTTTGAGTTTCTTCTAGAGTCAGTTTGGGATTTAATGTCTGGAACAAGCCAGTGTAGTGTATCAGCTTTATGTATACTACCTTATACTTTTCTAGTCACTTACATCTATGCTACATCATTTACTTCTCAAAACAATCTAGTGAAGTGAGTTAGGCCACTGTCATTATCTTCACCATACAGATGAAAAATTTGAGATGAGAGGGGTTATCATTTGATTACAGTCAGTTAATATTACGGCTGAGATTAAAATCCAGATCTTTTCATTTATAATCCAATGCTCTTTTCAGTATACAATATTGCCTCCTACTGTTCTCTTCTTAGAGACTCATTCAAATGGGCTAGTCTTATTATTGCTTTTCCTCCCTATTTATAGAATTAGTTATATCTCTTGCCCTTTTCTTGAAGTGGTCACTATAACTTAATCACTTAAAAAAGCCCCAGTTGCCATCAAGTAACCAAAAATCAATGGCAGCTTAAAGTTTTGCCAAAGAGAAACAAGAAGTTATGAAGTCCATGTGCTTTACTGAAAACCATTGTCAATTTTTCCATTGGGAATTCCATGGTGTTCAATCCTTCTGTAATGATTAGACTTCAGCTGAAAGTGCTTTGGTGGAACATATGCAAATTGCTTGGATCTTTAACTAATCTAACTTTCTCACTGAACAAGAGTGAAATAGCAGAGCACCTTGGTGACAAAGCTAAAATAAAAGAATTGATCCACCCAGCTTTGTACTTATATTGCAAAGAAACATTACTCACTGGCTAATATATTTTTTGCTAAATATGACTTGGAACTGAACAACATAAAATTGGCATTACAAAGTTTTAAAATACATTTTCCATAAGAAATAATCATTAATTTGTATCAACTCAAAATGATTGCTAATCTTCTAGACCAGGGCAGAGAACCTATGGCCTCAAGGCCACATATAACCCTCTAGGTCCTCAAGTGTGGCCCTTTAACTCAATCCAAAACTTCAAAGAACAAATCCCCTTAATAAAAGTAATATCCTTTTATCATAAATAAATAAAATCCTTTTATTAAGGGATTTTTTTTCTGTGAAGTTTGGATTCAGTCAAAAGGCCACACTTGAGGACCTAGAGGGGCCACATGTGTCCTCGAGGCTGCCGATTCCCCACCCCTGTTCTAGACATATGTGTCTGTGCATGTCTACCTTTCTAGCTATCTGTTTATCTATGGAGAGTACTTGGTTGTGTTTTTAATGAGACTGTTGGAAAGCTATGTTGTACATTGTCAACTCATCTCTGTATTCAGATGTATGCACTACACATAATGTTGACACAACCAAAGTTTTTTTTTTTTTTGTAAGAACATTGTTAGCAAATTTGTATAAGTCTACAAACCCTGCTATAAAGTAATCAGACTGACCACCTGTTCGTAACTGTTTCTTGAGCAGCATTAAATTATACTGGGCTTGTTTTCAAAGCCATCCCAACTTGATAGATTCTGTCATATCTTGACAAGATATCAGATAAGATTTCAGATGAAGCAGCACAGTACAGCATTTTTTTCTGATGGAATATAATGCCAGTTCACTTAATGTTCTGTTTTCATGAAAGTGATGAACAACATTAGGTTGCTCTTACACTATCGAATAAAACTCTTAAATCTAAAGACAGGCATCTCCCCAGAGAGATGAAGGGAGAATAATAAAATTCAAATCAATTTTGCCACCTCTGTCAGAAAAAACTATGGAATGGGAGATCTAGGAATGACTGCTATTATTATTACTACTGCCAATAAAAGGTAACATTTCTATCAGATTTAAGGTCTATAAAACACTTTACATGCATTATGTCTTTGATCTTTTTAACCTGTGGGTAGGTGTTATTATTATTATCTATTTTATAGGTAGAGAATTGATGCTCAGAGAGGTTTAGTGATATGTCCTGAATCACAAGACTAGCAAGCATCTGAAACAGGAGTCAAAATCAGGTTTTCCTGACCACACATTCAGCTCTTTAACCACTCTCCATAGTTATTTTGATTATTGTAGAATTCAAGAAGATGTCAATTTGAATTTTTCCTCAGGCAGATGAAAGGTTCTCTGAATCTCAGTTTACTGGTAAAATGGGTATAACATAACTTTTGGTGTAATTAGGGAGAAGTTCCCCCAATTGATCTCTGCCATGGCAAAGCAATAAGAATTGAATTTTACGCTCAATCAACATTGGACAAGAAGATGAGGTCTGCTTAAAAACAGGAGAAAATATGAACATTTGTTAAAAAAAGGACAGCCAGTCTGCTAGTCTACCAGGTACCTGCTTTAAGGGAAGCATAACTCAAGTCTTGTCGCACTCCCAGTCTAATCAATTCCTACTTTTGTTAACTTTTAGGGAAAACATAGACCAACTCATGTTGAGGACAGAGAGGGACAACTGTGGTAGAATTGATACCATCATACCTTAAAGGGGGGCAGATATAGCCAGGCAAATTTTGGGAACGCAACTTATTGGTACTTACCTCACTGAGTTGTTGTGAGGAAAATATAGATGAATACTATATAAATTTCAGATATTATTTAGTATGCCTGTGCATTATAAATTCTTTCTGCATTTTGCTATTTTGACATCACTAGCTTAATTCATTTTTTTGACCACTGGTACCTTCAATAATCAGGAGTTCACCCCATTCAAGATTAATTTCAGAAGATATTTAAGAAATGTGAGCAAAATATTTTCATCACATTTTCACTCTGATTAGATTTATTCACTCCCTCTTCATGGTCTCTGATCTCCCACCCCTTCTAATGAAGAATGAGTCATAGCTTGTGTTTTTACTAAAAATGAAGTCATCTGTGCAGTGGTCACAGGTGTGTTTTTAGGGAGCACATATTTATTTGTGCTTAAAAAATCCTCTGGCCAAATGAATCCATTAATTATAATTTTTTTTCAATTTTGTTGTTATCATGAAATATATGTAAATCTTGAGAAAAGAGCACAGTAGCCAAGTTAATGAAATAAACCAAATATATATATTTAATTTGAATATGGATAATAATAAAAAGATTCCAAATAGTTATACTTTGTAAATAATGTTAACTAAAAATAGATTGTGTTCATTTATAGTAATTCTTACCTTTTATTAAAGAAGTTGCAAAATCTTCTAAGATATAAACCACTTTGCTGCTCCCTATCTCTATCAGCAATGTAGTAAATCTATCTGAAGCAATAAAACAATATTTTATTAATTATTTTCTGTGACTCAGTCTCTCCACTAGGCTTCTGATTAATGAGGGCAAACTTATAAGATTTGGTTGACCTTATGCTGAAATCTAGTAACAAGCAGAAAGCTGGTGCTTTAATTTTCTTAGCATAATTGTTTTATGAGTTTGAATCTCCTAGAACAAAAATACTCAAATAGTATGAACAAATATTTGGAAGATCTAATTATTACCTTAGAAATGCTAAATGTTCTTGATTAGACTAAGTTAAAGTTGACCACACTTCCAAATTAATCTCTAGATCATGCAATATGGACCAAAATACCAACAGTATTTTTTATAAAAATAGATAAAATAATAATAGAACTCTGGGTCTCCTTGCATATTGATCACTTGAAAGCTATACTAGGTTAGGAGAAGTTTCGTGATTATTCACTCAACAAACTCCTACCGATGTATTTATTTTATCAGACAACCACGGAACACATTAGCTCAACGCAAATGACATGACATTAAACTGAATAGAAAAATAACAATGAAAATTGCTCTGTAAATAACAATGCGTATTTCTCTGTCCATACAGATGTGAGACGGAAATGACACACAAGGTACATATATTACCAGGGAGTGTGTGTAGCCAGGGCAACTCATGCTGATAAAGTGGTATCCCCTTAGTACCCTCTAACATTGTTGTCTTCTACTGTGTAGAAATAATATCTTTTTTGACTGATTTTATTTAACTAAAACAATGCTTTTGTACAACAGAAGGCAATGCACCTAGACTGAGAAATACAAACAGGTTAATTTAAAGGAAAACAAATTCAGAAAAACTCTCAAACACATCCAACTCTGCCAAAAAGGGGATAAGCACTTATGGTTGATTACTCAAGGATTGATTCTAGGGGATCTCAGATAACCTGTCATGATTCAAGTCACAAACAAGGCAAGATGTTTAGAAACATATAAAAGCAAAAGCAAAAAAGGAGCATATATGAGTGTTTATCGGGTGCTATAAGTAAACTGTTGGTATCAGTATTTTAGTGATTCAAAATCCATACATCTAATATTGGCTTTAATAATAAAGATTCACAAAGCTTTCAATAGTCATAAAAAAGTTCTCTAAGTCACGATTGACTAAAGAAATACAAATTAAACAACTCTGAGGTACCACCTCAAACCTATCTGATTGACTAACAAGACAGAAAAGAAAAATGACAAATAATGAAGAGGATGTAGAAAAATAGGAACACTAATGCACTATTGGTAGAGTTGTGAACTGGTCAAACCATTTTGGAGAGCAATTTGAAACTATGCCCAAATGTCTATAAAACTGTGTATGCCTTTTGATCCACTACTAGGTCTGTATCCCATAGAGATCAAAGAAAAGGAAAAAAGACCTGTGTGTACAAAGATATTTATAGCAGCTCTTTTTGTGTTAGAAAAAGAATTGGAAATCAAGAGGATTTCTATCAACTGGGGAATGACTTTACAAGTTGTGGTGTATGATTGTGATGGACTACTATTATACTATGAGAAATGACAACCATGATGATTTCAGAAAAACCTGGGAAGTCTTACATAAACTTATGCAAAATGAAGTGAACAGAAGCAGAATGTTGTGCACAGTATCAGCAATATTGCAAGGATAATCAAATGTGAAAGACTTAGCTTCTCTGATCCAGACAATGATCCAAGACCATTCCAAGCTACTCATATTGAAAAATGCCATTCATCTCCAGAAACAGAACTGGTAAAGTGTGAGTGAAGATTGAAGCAAACTTTTTTCACTTTCTTTATTTTTCTGTGTGTGTGTGTGTGTGTGTGTGTGTGTGTGTGTGTGTGTGTCTGTATTTTCTTTCATGACATTGATAATGTAGAAGCACGTTTTGCATGACTTTTTTTGATGTCATATTGCTTGCCTTCTCAGTGAGTAGGGGAGGAGTGGGTGGAAGGGAGAGAATTTGGAACTCAAAATTGAAAAATAATAATGATAACCATAGTCTTGGAAGCTGACGAGATCACCAACTTAGATTGTGTAGAGAGAGAAGAAAAGAGGACCCAGGACCAAACCTTGAGGGACACCCACTGCTGGTGGGTATGACGTAGAGGAAGATTCAGCAAAGGAGACTGAGAAAGAGCAGTCAGATGGGTAGGAAGAGAATCAGGGTAGATCAGTGTCATAAAAACCTAATTATGAGACAATATCCAAGATAACAGGGTGATCAACAGTTCTACAAGTTGTAGAGAGGTCAAGAAGAATGAAGGCTAAGAAAGGGTCAATAGATTAGCAAAGAAGATCATTAGTAACTTTAGAGAAAGCAGTTTCAGTTGAATGATGTCTGTAGCCAGACTGTAATGTGAAACCTACAGATAAGGTTGTTTCTCAGAGTACAGGAGATCGTCTTGTCATTGACCTTACTGTGTCATTTAATTATGTATTCTTTGCTTTGAGCTAATAAATCCTCTGGTTGACTGCTAAAAAGAAATACATCGGCAAGACTTATGAGCTGTGGTTTTGAGTGGATGCCTCAGAGTTGAGGTGCTATTCAGGGTGTGAGAATGGGCACCCAGGGCTACATAACTATATAAAGAACATGAAATGTATAATTACTGAATACAGGAACACAGGACCCAAACCATATTATCTGAACTTTGACATCTTTCATCACCCAAAATTTACTTTATATACAAGAGGATAATGATAGTGACAGCAATTTCTTTGTTTAAAGAAACTCCCAGGTGATAAAACCCCCTCTATCGATGCTGGTTAGCACTTTCTCTACAATTTATAGTCTTAGAGAGTTTCCTAAATCCTTGAGATTAGATAGCTTGCCCAGGACCACACAGCCAGCATATATCTAAGTTGGGACTCAAACCTTGGTCTTCTTGTCTTTGCCATATGATGTATCATATTGCACTGACATTCTTTTTCTGAAGAGGATGTCCATTTGCCATTTCAAAATTAACTGAAAATCGCAGGGAATATATGATTCCATTGTGTTGATTGTTGATCATGGGAAAGCATATGATTTGGTAAAAATAAGACAACACCTTACAGGCTCTTTTGCAACAATATTGATATTTATTATCAGATGGCAGTTGAAAAAGGTTATTTTTGTTGATACATCTTCCATGGAATCTTGAATGATGTTGCTATGTGGATAGCAGTCATCTTAACAGAAAATAAAATTGAATGAAAAAATAGCAATTAAATACAGTGGCAAATGAAAAGATAACTACTAGCAGGATTTAGATAAGTTATACATTTGGAGTGAACCTAAGAGACAGATCGACAGACAGACAGACAGAGACACACACACACACACACACACACACACAGAGAGAGAGAGAGAGGGAGAGAGAGTGAGAGGGAGAGAGAGAGAGAGAGAGAGAGAGAGAGAGAGAGAGAGAGAGAGAGAGAGAGAGTACAGTCACTGATGGTGACAGGGAGAGGGTCTGGACATAGTAATGAGGAACAAAGAGTACACTTACTTCCTTGACCTACACTGTGTTGGGGGAATTAGAGGCAGTGTGTTCAGTAGTGGAAGGAATAACTAAGAGTGTCTTCTCAGGTAAGCCAACTTTCCACAGTTGTGGGAAAATGGATAGAATTTGACAAGCAAAGGTCTAATATAAAGAGTAATTTATTAATAATACAATTGGAGGTACCAAAGACCACAACAGAAGAGAAGCACAGAGTGGAATAGGGATGAAATAGATGAGAGATTAGGAGAATGAAGTTTTCACCTAGGCAGCCTTTGGTCTAGCTATTCATAGAGAAAGAGAGAACTTACTAGCCATAGGGTGATACATTTTCCCACTTTTCCTAGTAGCAAGAGAAGTTTTGTCCCAGGTCTCACCTAGAATATTGATTTATTTCTAGATGGGGAGTAACAGCTAATAAACCTCCTAAGCTGTGTTGAGGAAAGGGACTTAGAAGCTTTTGGTTGGTGGCATAATTTCTGCTTCTGGGAGCAGTTAATTTACTCCTCCTTGTTCATCAAAAAAGACAAATGTGTTCCAGGTCTAGGATATGAATGCTGATTGGATTCTCACCCCATAGGTTAGAGGGGAAGGGGGCCAAGTCTATGAGTGTTTGACAACTTACAAGCAACTTTCACAGGCATTAAATTATTTGACCTTCAAAAGACATTTGATCCTACAGTAACTCATTGCTCTTAACTGAAACTTTGAGTTGACATGGACTGGATTCCTTTTGGATGGAGTTTCTCAATAATTATTCCTTTTTCTGATTCATGTACCACTCAGGATTTTTCCTGGTTAACATCCAGTTAGGTGGTACAGTGGATAGAGTACTGGGCCTGGAGTCAGAAAGACTCATCCTCCTGAGTTGAAATCTGGTCTCAGATACTTACTAGAGTCCTGGGCAAGTCGCTTAACCACTGCTTGCCTCAGTTTCCTCATCTGTCAAATGAACTGGAGGAGGAAATGGCAAACTACTCCATATCTTTGCCAAGAAAACCCCAAATGGGGTCACAAAGAGTTGGACATGACCGAAAACAACTGAACAACAACATCCTTTGAGATTCATTTCATCCAGATATCTATTTCTATCCAGTCTTGGCAGATATCTACTGGTCCTGAGGTAATTTTTTTTCTTTTTCAAGGATATCTGGCTCACTGTCATCTCCTTTCCTCATTCTCAGAGACTTAAATATACATGTTGATGTCCCTTTAAATATCCGGTCTTCCCAGTCCATTAAAGTGTTTCCAGTGCTCTAGGATCTGTCGAAAAGGGTTCTAGCTCTGGAATCTACAAAAAAGGTTCATCCTGAGGGGGCGTGACTCCAAAGAAGGGAGGGCCAGGCTACTCTCTCTGTTTCTCTGGTTACATTGCCCTCTGGTTTCATAGCGACTTCAGAGAAATCTCTAAAACAAAGCTGACACATATATCCTATAGGTAGTCCCCTCCCCCCCAAGTGACTACCCTTCTAGAAAAGACGCTTAATTGTACAAAATGAATAGCAAACTTGTTGGAGCCCTCTGAAATAAATGGGAAAATCCTGTCATCTTATAAAAGCACACATATTAACTAACAATAATGTTGGAAATGCTGACACGAAAGAAAGACTCATATTCACAGCCATAAATAGTCAAAACAACACTTGCTCCCTCTCTAGTGGATCTCCATTTCTCTAAGGGAAGATAGTTTGTGGGAGAAAAATATTCAGGTTTATTAATGAGGCAGTATCCCATCTCAGGTCTTGAGCTTCACCAACACAAGGCGAAAAGCCTATGGAGTTAATATCAGGTTGATTCTTTTCCCCAGACTGGCATAGTACATGTACACAACTATACACCAGAAAAGTGCAGAGCCTGCCTTTTTCCATCTATGTCATGGTGGTTTTGTCTCCTGCTGCTCTTTTGCTCCAGCTGCTCCTCAGTCAAGAAACTCATTCACTTGGTCAAGGGGGTTTGGTGCAAGAATTCCTTTGCTTGGCCAGTTACTCTTCAGTTGCTCTACTGTTGTCACTCAGTACCTCCCAGTTTGTGCTCCTGGAGCTCCAAGCTTGGCTCAGGAAGTCCTTTCCACTTTCCAAGTACCTATATCCATTGCTATTTCTGGGACCTTGTGAATACTGGGATGGCTCTTCCTTGCAAGAAGTGTTGCAAAGGAATCTGATTCTCTTTATCGTCCCTTTCTTCTTGGTACTTCTTGGCCCTAGTCCTTTACTGTTTCCTTTTTCCCTTTTTAAAGGCCTTGTCTAAGCTCAGTCCTTAATGAATGGGCAGTGAAGTCTTGTTGCTGTTCATCCTTGTTCTCCAAGAAGACCGATGACGTCACAGGCTAATGTCTTGACTTGCAGGAGTTGGATTTAATTTAAGTGAGGTGGAGCTGAGCAAAGTGGTCATCCTCATACCTGCAGAGTCATCTGGAATTAACACAGTAACACTAAGGAAAAGGCAAGCTCATAGTGGGCAGAAGAAAAATCTTCAGCACCCAAACTAAGGGCTTGTTTAACTTCCTAACAGGTAATGAGCCTGGTCAAGAGAATTGCATACCCTGTTAGGAAACACCAGAGGGACTGAAGGACCTGATCTCTTTGGCCTGCTCTCTATCTTATAATGAGATGGGAAAGGTGGAGATTGTCATCACCTTGTCACTTTGTAGATAAGAAAAACTAAACCCCAAACAAGCTGAGTTAGTTGTCCTGGTTCTTTTGTTCGGAATGGTTGAGTTGAGACTAAAATCGTCTTCTGACAGTCTAGTGTTCTATCCATTAAAGGATATTGTATGCTTAGTGACTAATGTAAGGAGTGGATAGGTCAATGAAAGCCCAGTCCTTGGAGCATGTACAATAGGGCCTGGCTTGATTCCATCCCATGTAGGGGTTGTGAGCCTACTTTCTGGTATGGTTAATGGAAGGGCACTTTCTCTCATTTACTACATTCAAGTACCCTCTGACCATTTCCTATCGGCTTACTAATGGTAATAAAGAGCTTTTTGACTGGGCTGGAACTGTGTGCATACAAAAGATTCAAGGGGACAATCTTTCCCTCCCTCCCTCTTCCTCACTTTCTCTCTCTCCTTTTCTTTCCTCTTTTTTTCCCTCTCTATCCCCTTCCTTGTCTCCATCTCTCTGTGTCCACGAATCTATATGTCTCTGCCTCTCTATTTCTGTTTCTGTCTCTGCCTGTCTCTTTCTCTGTCTCTAGTCAAGACAGATTATGGACAAGCCAAGAAACTGCTAGAATTAATGGAAAGCACTGTCTCTGTCTTTCTGTCTTTGTCTCTGCCACATCTATCTCTGTCTCTGCCCATTTTTATATGTCTCTGTCTCTCTGTCTTTCTACCTTTGTTTCTCTCTTTGACACTTTGTCTTTCTGTCTTTGACTATCTCTGTCTTTGCGTCTGTCCAACTTTGTCTCTTTTTGTCTCTGTTTCTTTGTCTCTTTCACTGTGTCTGTTTTTTCTTTCTCTTACTCTGTCTCTTTCTGTTTCTTTGTATCTGACTCTTTGTCTCTGTCTCTGATTTTGTCTGTCTTTCTGTCTCAGTTTCTCTCTCTGTCTTCATCCCTCTCTGTCTCTTTCTTTGTTTCTCTCCTGTTTCTCTTTGTCTCTATTTCTTTCTCTGTCTCTGACAGTCTGCTTCTCTTTATCTCTCTGTCTTTATGTCTGATTCTGTCCCTCTGTCTCTCTCTTTTTCTGTGTCTATCTCTTTGTCTGACACTATCTCTGAATTTCTGTCTCTCTTTCTCTGACTGCAACTCTGTCTCTATCTGTCTTTGAATGTCTCTATCTCCCTGTTCCTGTCTATCTTTGCTTCTCTCTGTGTCTCTATCTCTATCTCTCTGTGTGTTTATCTCTCTGTCTCTGATACTGCTTCTCTATCTCTCTGTCTTTCTGTCTCTCTGTCTCTGATTCTATCCCTTTGTCTCTTTTTCTGTCTCTGTCTCTCTGATTGACTGTCTCTCTGTCACTGTCTCCTTTGTTTTTCTTTCTGTCTCTGACTCTGACTCTGTCTCTGTCTGTCTTTGTCCTGTCTCTATCTCCTCATCCCTGTCTGTCTTATGTCTCTGGCTCTGTTTCTGGCTTTCTCTCTCTCTCTCTCTCTCTCTGTCTCTGTCTCTCTGTCTCTCTCTCTCTCTCTCTCTCTCTCTCTCTCTCTCTCGGACTCTCTCCATGTGACTCTCTCTTTGTCTCTCCTTTTCTCTCTCTCTCTCCTATTAGATTTCAAGGGGGAAAAATTTTGGTAAGCTTTTGGGCAAGAGAGGAACAGGACTGTTACTCAAGAACGATGTGTTTGTGAAAATATGGTACCTCTGTCCTTGATTTCTTTTGTCTTTCTTGATCTTATGTGAATGAGTACCCTGAGCTAGGCATTTCTCAGGGCAGCCAGTGCAATCAGAAGATCCATCAAAGTCATCTAAGGTCCAATCAACAATTTGGTCAAATATTAGAAGTCCCTTACAATTTGGAGATACTGTGATCTCACAAGCTATCACTATTGTGCAAACTATCCTTCTGCATCATTTGAGTGATTAAAGGGGAGACAGGAAGGGGAATGCTTTAGCACTCTTAGGTCATATAGTCTCATCATCTTTTAGTTTCCCATTCCTTATGCTTCTGTGATTTTGTTTAATGCAACTCATGGAAAATGGTAAATATCTTTGGATTATGACTCTTAATTTATGCATCATAGGTTAGAAAATTATATTTCAACTTTCCCTTTCAGCAGCAAAACAGTACTAGAAACTGCAGATAACCTTGGCATTTAAATTTATTTTTATTTTTTGCTTTAAAATTAATTAATTTTTAGTTTTCAACATTCATAGCCATAAGATTTTGAGTTCTAAATTTTCTCCCTTCCCTCACCTCACAAGATGGCATGCAATCTGATATAGACTTTACATGTATATTCATAATAAATTTATTTTCCCATTAGTCATGTTGTAAAGAAGAATTAGAACCAATGGGAGGAACCATGAGAAAGAAGAAACAACAACAAATAAGAGAGCAAATATTGTACTTTGATCTATATTCAGACTTTATAGTTATTTCTGTGGAAGTGGATTGCATTTTGCATCATGAGTTTTTTGGAATTGTCTTAGATCCTTGCATTGCTGAGAAGAGCTAAGTCTATCAAAGTCTGTAATTGCACAATGTTGCTGTTACTCTGTACAATGTTTTTCTGGTTCTGCTTGCTTCATTCAGCATCAATTCATATAAGTCTTTCCAGGTTTTTATGAAGTCCACCTGCTCATTATTTCTTATGGAACAATAGTATTCCATTCATATACGACAAGTGGTTTAGCCATTCCCCAATTGATGAGCATCCCTTCAATTTCCAATTCTTGGCTACCATAAAGAGAGCTGCTATAAATATTTTTGTACATGTGGGTCTTTTTTCTCATTTTTATCATCTCTTTGGCATAGAGATCTAGAAGTGACACTGCTAGGTCAAAGGGTATGCACAGTTTTATAGCCCTTTGGACATAGTTCCAAATTGCTCTCCAGAATGGCTGGATAAGTTCACAACTTCACCAACCATGCATTAGTGTTCCAATTCTCCCATATTTTCTCCAACATTTATTATTTTCCTATTTTGTCATGTTAGCCACTCTGACAGGTGTGATGTGGTACCTAAGAGTTGTTTTGGTTTGCACTAAATTTATATTAAAATGAAGCTTAGAAATTATAAACAAAAGGTTAGTCTATACCATTCAAAATAATTCTGTGGTATGCATTAGTATGTCCTGTTTTTAAGTTAAAAACTAAGAATTAAACTACTTTCAGTTTTCTTAAATCCTATTGGAAACTTAGTCAAGCAATATTTAAGTTTCTTATCTATAATCCTACCATTAAACTCAGATATTTTAATTTTGTGGTATTACAACTTGCTTGGGTTTTAACATTAATGTTAGCTAAAATAAGACACTTTAAACGTTTTACTAGGGATTTGTCTTTCTTGGACAGAGTATAAGCAAACCATCATCTGTCTATGACTGCATAGTTACATATTCTTTATAATCAAAATTGTGTTACTGAAACATCATATATCTATTACCTAGAGCAGGGAGCAGGGTCACTAAAACCTTTTTCTCTATTCATCTTTATCTTAATGCAACAGCCCTCTGGCAAAGCATAGACTGGCCACAAAACCCTTAGGAGTTTTATTTCTTTCCAGAGGATGCTAAGGTAAAATCTGGAGGTCAGGGTCTGCCCTGCCCCAACCTGGAATTTTTGGAGTGTCTTGGGAGAGAATTCATGAGGAGAGAAGAAGAAGGAAACGGCAAGGTATTCCCTGATATGTGGAGCAGCATTGAGGCTGATGGGCAGTTAGCTACCTCAAACCAAAGCTTCCAAGTGGTAGGGAAAGAGGTAAAAGTTAAAGAGATAAGTGTGAGGTAATAGAAAGTATTTTAAAAAAATTTGTATCCTCTCTCAGGTGTCTTATCACCCAGAGAAAAACAGAGGGTCCTCCCATTCTCCGCCACCCCACCCCCTTACCTCAAATCTGTGCAACTTTCCTTGCTATGTCCCACTGTTTGCTTCATGAACATGTATGGAATAGCTCTGGGAGCTATACAGGAGAAAGTGACCTTTTCTAGCCCAGATCTGGGGCCCTAAATCCTCACTCCATCATTAGAGAGTTTTCATTCTCTAACTAGGGGCTCTATCTCTAAGAAGCAATTCATTACTGTGAACTTTTAAAAATCTCTCTCATCAGATACAAACCTAGCACAGTGATCCCTAGGATCCTACAATCAATCCTGTCTTAGTTGAGTGGAATGTATTTGTCCTTTATGTATCTTGTAACTTTTGCTCATTGGAAAGAGAAGTAGAGTCCTTGAAGTCTAGACTTGTGTATTATTCATTTTACCTTCCACAATGCCTACCAGTGTCTTTTATGTTGTCTATGCTTACTCAATATTTTTGAATGAATGTAAAGAGAAAAATACGGGTTTTGTATGTTAGTTTTTGCTGTTTGTCTGCCTTGGCAGACAAAAGATGTAGTAACATATGCATAAGGTTAAATGCCCTATGAGGTAAGGGGTGGTGATTTTCTCAAAGTTGATCCTTTTTGCCTTATTAGTAACTAATATATTATCACATACCCAGTGGGCCCTCAGTAAATATTAATTAATGATGATTTACTTAATTATTGTTCCAGTATCCTAAATGATCCCCTAGTGGCTACCAAAGAGTTAATGTACCACCCAAAGTATCTAACTTTTATCCAGGGAGTAGTTTATTCACTGAAAGGCTCAGAATCACTCTGATGCTTGTTAGATTTGGCAGCTCAATGTCTCAACTGGGATTGACTTGAACACAAGAAGAAAGAAAATAAGACTGGGCCAAAAAAGAGAAAACCATAATATCATTTCCCTTCTGCTGATAAAAATCATCTTTTGGTTGAAATATATAGCATCTATGTATTATTATTCTTATTATCATTGCCACCTCTTTTCATAGTTATAGATCTCTCCATCAAGATTTAAAACAAAAGCAAACCACTTAGAATCTTCTAATTTCTGACTTGGTCTATGCAGATATAATTTCTTTTCTAACTCGTGTCTTTTGTTTTGTTATTTTAAATATTAATAGCATCATGTATTTTAGGTCAAGGAGGGCTTTTACACAGACACATATTTATGGCTGGAGAGAAAAGGCATTCTCTTGCCATAATCTGCATGGCTAGGGATTCTTGTACCCATTTGAAGGTGTCAGGTAAGTCATCAGAAACCACTAATGCTGATTTTCCTTTAATTGAACTAATAATGCCTCTACTTTGGGATGTGGTTTCTGGTAGGCTTTTGACAATGTCTGGGATATGGTTTGCTCACTTTAATTGAAGCAGTGAAACATTCAAGTCTTTTCTGGTTCCCTTTTGTAAACTGAAAGCATATCAGCACTCAAACCTTTCAGGCAGCAAACGACCAAGCTAAAATGAAATCAGGGAGCATTTTTTGTTCTGGAATAGTATATGTATTTAAAAAAATTATTGCTACAAATTCAGAAGCTGGGTTATGTTTAAGGATGTTACTTATGCATAGGATGGTGAACAAGTGGTGAGTAATCTGTATAAATTATGTGAACTCAAATAAAGGGCATTATGTAGAAGAATTATTTTAATTGTAGGGAAAAAATTACAAGTTGAATGGAGTATTTTCATGTGTGGATTCTTTTGTTGTTTAAAGAAAATAAGAGCTTAAACAATAAAGGTGCATTAGTAGCTATTCACTTTTGTTTTCGTATTTTCCCCTTTCATCTTTCTCAATGGTTCCATCATTGTTTTTCTTAAAATTTCTTTTTTTTTATTTTCCATTAATTAATTATCCAAAAAAAATTCGATACAAAAGGAGCTGGAAAGAGGATTGTATATGAGAGCGTAAACTTGTCACATTTTTAAGTGTGTATAAAACTTAGCAAAATAATAACAAAATCACTGTTTGTTTACCTTTCTGGATTTCTATCTGTGATTTGTTTTGTCTTATTGATGTTTTTCAAATTATACTTGGGAAGCATTTCATCATCTCCCACAAACTCCCTTGTCCTTTTGAAGTTCTCCCTTGTAACAAACAAGTGTAGCCAAAATAAATACAAAATGACCCTGTCTTACAACTTATTTAATGTTTGCTCCAAGGTAAGTTCTTTGTTAACAGCATTCCACAGAACTATATGAGATAAGATGAAAGATGAGTTCTGATAATTCTGCCCATTTAAATTGATGTATTTCACATATTGTTGGTATACCATATATTTGAGAGTCTCATTACATGCTGCATTGGTATTGTCCTCTAATTGTTTCACATACATAAATTGTATCTTTTCCAATGACCTGGTAAGTTCCTTCTGAGTAGGAACTTTTCTGTATCCTTCAATAAAGCAAGCATAGTACTGGACCCATAGGTAGTATTCAATAAATATTTATTGAATTTTATTTCACTGGCCAGGGGAGAAAATTAATGAAATTGGAGGAAAACAGATAACAGTTAAATATCAAACCCAAAGAAGAGGATTTAGACTTTCTGACTTTAGATGTTTCTCTCCCCTTTCCACCTTATTGTATATTTTAAATATTGAAACTCATTTCTCCACCATTATTTTAAACACAAAGCAAATTTCTAAATTTGTGATATATTTTAATATTTGATGATTTTGGGCAGAGGATACCTAGACTGTTTACATTTTTGTGGAAGAGAAAGTCACTTTAATGGTTGTCCAATGATGATAGAAAAAAAAACACTTGAAATTCAAGCTGAATGAAGGATGGAGTCAAAATGCAGTGTCCTTTTCAAAGTTTTCTAAAATTACTTTCTTTGTTTTTAAAGATTTGAACAATTCACCTGAATATTTGTCCAATATCAAAGAACAGGTATGGATGTTGACAATGGACATTTTCACAAATCATTTTTATGCTCTTTCAAATTTGGAAAGTTACAAAGACTTTCACATGGAAATAAAAGTAATATATTAAATGCCTCAATTACTAAGATGAATTCCTTAAACAACAATGAAAAGCACAATTAGTTTTGTCTGTTTATGTATTCTTTTCTAATCTCTATTTTAGAGGTGTAGTTCAGTTCTCTATTTCACCTTTGAGGAAAGATAAGTTTTCTCCTAGACTCTGTCGAAATTTAACAGTGGCTCAAGGGCTTTGGATCACAGGGAAACATAACTACTAGTATATAAAGAGCTTAACAAGAGACTTTAAAGCTTTTTTGGGTTTTCCTACTTTTTTTTAGATTACTATTTCCATCCTATCATGGAAGGCCTCTCTCTTTTCTTCTAAAAAGTACAGGTGCACCAGGGAAGGCATGAATAAAGTGAGAAAAGACCTAGTGGTTTATGCTATTGAGATGAAGGAGCATTATTTGAAAATCCCAGTGTGGAAGGAAAAAAGGTTGTTTGCATGGAATCTTCTGTCCTCGTGGGTAACATTTTCATTCATTCCTTCTAGACTTTCCTTGTTGGGAAATTACTTTATAAATGGTGAGAGTGGCACTAGGTGGTGCATTGGATAGAGTGCCGGCCCTGGAGTCAGGAGGACCTGACTTCAAATTTGACCTCAGATCCTTACTAGCTGTGTAACCCTGGTTAAGTCACTTAACCATCTTTGTCTCAGTTTCCTCATCTATAAAATGACCTGGAGATGGAAACTGCAAACCTCTTCACTATCTTTGCCAAGAAAACCCCAAATGGGGTCCCAAAGAGTGAGGCATGACTGAAATGAGTCAACAACAGTGACCACAAATAGTGAGAAGTGTTTTCTGTTCTGGGTGAACTGACTATATGAAGGACGTGGATCGTTATCACTCTTAAGAATCACAAGTAACACCCAGGATGTGGGGGAAGATGAGGCTTCTCCTATAAGGGGTCCTGCAACTGAACTTACACAGAGCTAAGATGAATTCTTTATGGTGAGAAAGACCTCTGATATCTCTGATAAGGAGGTCAGGCTTTTCTGACACTGGCTCGATGGTACTCAAGGAAAATATAACAGCCTAGCTTGACACAACTCACATTTCAGGTCTTCCAAAGCAGACATTCATGTAATCCCTCTTAGAAAAGTTGATGAATAAATAAAGTAGTCAATATTTTAACATGAACTATTTCATCATTTAATATAACAGGTGTTATTTCCACCATTATAAAATAAATGCATAAAGAATAAAAGAGTGCAAAAGAGATACTTATGTTGCTACCCCTTCAGTGAACACTCATCCAACTTGCCCTCACACTCAAAGATTGGGGTGTCCAGAGGGTCAGTTGCTTATGATTGCCCTCAGTATTGTAGGGGTAACTCTGAGGAGTTGTGGTTTCTAACAATGTCCATCGTAAGTTCTCATTACTATGTTTCCCATTGAAGATCAGCCAGTCAGACATAATTTGCTTTAGAAAAGGTATTTACTGAGATATTATATGGAGAACAGTGGTTACAAAAAAACATTTTCCCCAAACAGAGTACATTTTATCCCTGAACTCACAAGGTTCCTCAGGAAAATAGTATCAAACTTAAAATACAATGGTAGTGAGGCACACGTGTAGACAACATGCTAGCAAAGGATTATCTCAAAATTCCTGGTAATTCAGTCCTTCTCTTTCTTCAGAGAGTCCTTATCAGGTTCACTTTAGGTTGAATTCTTTGCTGGGCAATGAGGGCCAGTATTCTTTAAGAGTCCAGAGATGACACTTTTTTCTGAGGGTGTCATGTCCACTAAATCTACCTTTTCTTGGTGTGTCTAGTTTTCCTTGCTGTTTTCCTCTTTTCCTAATTTAGATCTGGCTTCAGCCAGCCACCCTTGCTTTCATGGACCCTTCTACTTCTGATGACACATGTGGATCTTCTGACCTTTTAAAGGTGACCAGGTTGTAGCCTGGTCAATCCATCTCTTTATACTCAATTGCTAAGATCAAGAAATAACAAATCTGTTCAAGAAATAACAAATTTTGCATTCTGCAGAGCTGTGTGCTTATAACCAGAATACCAGATTGGAGACAGGGAAAACTCCCTTCCTCTTTGGCTTCCTCATGGAGGGAGCATCTATCTTATGCTTTCCCAGTAGGTGGGAAAGATCTTGAGAGACTTATAGAACTACTTTCTTATAGACTTATGGAACACTTTCACCATAATCTATATTGTCAGAGTAACAACTCAAGGTCCCAGTCTTCTGTTGATCAAGGAAATCATTCATCCTCCTGATTATGATCCTCTTTTCCTCTGAGAAGTAGAGTTTCATGAAGCATCTCCTGAGGACAGTCAGCACCAAGGAGTTCTCCCTAGCTTCTCAAATTTATGAGATAATTATCAGGGTTGGACATATCCACATCTCAGGATTGCTGTTCCCAAGCACAGTGAAAACAACAAGAAGAGGCAGCCAGAGACCTCAAGGTCTATTCTTAGGCTCACCCAGTCATGCACATAGTTTCATGGCCGTTTGAGTGTAGCTCTCATATTCGTTGCTAAGGAAAAGGAGAGGAAAGAAATCTTCTCTAACCCCAATTGGCAGAAGTCCAAGGGAGAGTTAGGGGCTTAAGAAAAGGGTAATTCTGGAGAGATTGCTTTTCAAACTCTTATGCCTGCATGGTCTGCATAGAATCCAGCTTGATATTTATTTTTAACTGAAACGCATGAGTTCCCAGGTAACGTAGAAAAAAGCTCTGCACAGAGTACATTTTAATGAATGTTCAGTGAATTTGAATTTCAAGTCTTTTTTTTTTAAACTGAAGTTTGTAAGTGACAACTCTTAATGGAATTAACCATTGAGGGCCTTCACCTATAGAATGACGTGATGAACAAAATGCTGGCATGAGGTTTAGGGCGTCTGACATCTGGTGTTGACTCTACCACTTAAGATCTGTGTAACTCGGTCACTTACCTTCTTTAGGCCTCTATAAATTAAGAATGTAGGACTAAATGATTTATGGGGTTTGAAATGACATTATTCTAGTGTTTTCTCTGGGAAACAGTAAGAAGTGAAGGTCTACTCAGGGTATATAAGTTAATTATGAAGCAGCCACAGAGAAATCATTTTTGTAGCAGTGATTTCTTTTGTTTCTAACAACAACAGCAACGACAACTCCTAGTCTCAGACACACCACTTTCACAGAAGAGACTTCTGAAGCCTGGGAGGTTTCTGCTATTCTTCAACAATAGGAGACATTTTCTTTTTATGTAAGAAATCAAAGGTAGCCTATAATATCTATTGCATCACTTGAATAACAATACTTGCAGAGTGCTAAGTTGAACCTGTTTTACTACAGTAATCTAGCACAAATGAGTGGGTGACTGAGTTTATAGAATGAATGGGGTGGGGGAAGGGAGATAATTAAGAACATTAGCCAACTTTTTATTTTTGCTTCAATGGTGGAGAGTCATGGGAAGTCAGTTTTTTTTCCTCAGAAAAATTCAAGAGCGAACAGCTTCACCCTTGAAGCTGGATAATATTCCCCAAAAGCCTTTGTTTGCCCTAATATTCCATAATGTTATGCTTTTAGAGCCAATAACCCATTAGTAATCAAGAGATGTATAATTTATTAATTATGCTCTACATTAATATTTAATTTTGGGTTGCTGAGCATATTTCTAAATCTACTTTTTAATTACATTTTAGGAATATAAATCTTCCAGGCAACCATTAGAAAAGTAATTTTTCTGCACATTATGATTTCAATTACTTGAAAACAGCTGGTTGTGAACTCTTGGAATTGTACTTGGTAAAGTGGCCATCTAGGATCATAGATATTCTTCACTCATTTGAAAGCTAATTGAGTATTAGAGTAAGAGGACTATTATGAAGGATTTACAAAGAAAATACATGCACTGAGAAGAAAAAGGGAGAATAATTAGAAAGTGTATTATCCACCACAACCCCTGGGCCCTTCTCTGATTTGCAAGGCAATAGCGGTTGATGGTGAACATTGACTGATTTCTAAATTTGTCTAAGCCTAGGTTTAGGGAGGCAATAGTATCAACACACTCTGTACAGGCCAGCTCACCCCTGGAGTATTGTGTTCCATTCTGGACATCATATTTTAGAGAGACATTGTTAAAGGGGAGACTCTTTTGAAGAAGGCAATCAGGATAGTGAGGGGCTTTGAATTTGCATTCAGAATGGATTAGCTGAAGGAAAATGAGATGTTTAGCCGGGAGAAGAGAACACTTAGGTAGGACGTGATAAGGACCTTTAAGTATTTAAAGGGCAGTCTTGTGGAAGAAGGATTAGTGTTTTCTTTTTGGCCCCAGAGGGCAAAGCCTAGAGCAGGGGTGTGGAACCTGTGGCCTCGAGGCCACTTGTGGCCCTTTAGGTTCTCAAGTGGGGTCCTTTGATTGAATCCAAACTTCAAAGGGCTACACTTGAAGACCTAGAGGACCATATGTAGCCTCGAGGCTGCAGGTTCACCATCCCTGGCCCTAGAACAATAAGTGAAACTTACAAAGAAACACATTTAGTCTTGAAGTAGGGAAACATGTTCGAATAATTACAGCATTCCAAAAGCAGGCTTCCCAAGGGGGCAGTAGGTTCCTTTTCACTGAAGGGCTTTGAGCAAAAGTTGTGTGGTTATTTACTGGAGAAGTTTTAAAGGTGATTTTCATTTCTGTATGAGTTGGACTAGATGCCTCCATTTCCCTTTCAACACTTCCCTTCCCCACAGGGTATCAGAAGCAAACATTATTGGTTGCCTCCTACTTTCAAAGAATTGTAATAAGCAGATTAATTCTTTTCAGTGCCTTGTACCACAATAAAACCCTTCTTTTTGCCAATGAAAAACAATTAGGAAAAATTATCTAATAGAGTGACCACATTAAACAGTGTACACAGCAGTCTTTTTTTGTAGTCTTCCACCTATCTTCCACCTACATGTATATGTCTGTTTCATTATCTGTTCTTCAGATCTTTCATTGGTTTTTTATTTTTAATTACTCAGTATGCAACTTCCTTTTAGTGATCTTTTAATTTACATTGTTATGTTCATGGTGAACATTTTTTTCTTGGTCACTGGGTTTATTTTCCTCTCGGTTCTCCTCATTTTATCCTATATGTGTTCATACAAATCTTCCCATGTTTGCCTGAATTTCTTCTAGTCATAAGTTCTTATTGCACTACTATTCCACTATAGGAACGTATACATATAATAATATTTACCTATTATGCAATACATTATATATTACTTACATAATATTATATAGCACTAACATATGATTCCCTGGTCAGAGTACATCTGCATTATTATTTATTTTGTTCAGTTTTGGAAATCATACTTTAGATAGTCATTATTAAACTAGAAAGTAACTAAAAGAATGTGACATAATTTATATCCATATCTGTATTTATCTATCTACCACAGATATGTGTGCATATATATTTCAGGAGAAGAGGACTTACTATGAACAGGCATTTTATTTTGTTGTTTTTATCTTTTCAATAAAAGAATATCTCTCAAAAATATTATCAGGAATCAGGTTTTTTTCCCCGTAGTGGATGGATACTCAGGTTCTAGTACTTTGCTACTACAAAGAGTAGGAATATATATGTGTATATATGTATGTATACACACATATATACATATGTACACATATATGTATATCTATGTGTATGTATGTATACACATGACTTTTGTTTCTATCTTTTACTTCCTTTGACTATATAAATGGTAATGGGATTTCTGGGTGAAAGCTTATAGACTTTAAGTTAAATTCTTTGTGTTCCATTATTTGTAGAATTCAAGTTGTATGGTTGGAGAATTTCACATTTCTAGCAACCACAGCTCTTCCACTTGTTCTTATTTTTTGCATCTTTGTTGATTTTCATAGTATAAGGAGAAACCACAATGTTATTTTAATTTGTATTTTTTTATTACTGTGGTGGAGAATATTTTCAATTTTGACCCATTGATTTTAGAAATGCCTCAAGTTGTATGCACTAATAATCGAGGTAGTATATGTCAGGGGTTCTTAACCTTCCTCTATCTTGGGTCCCTTGAGCTGTCAGTTGAACCCTTCTTAAAATAAAATTTTTAAATAAAATACATAACATTACAGAGTAAACCAATTCTATATATGTTTCCCATTCAAGTTTATGGAACATCTGATATCTGTTGACTGGACAAGAATCTATGAATCCAAGGTTAAGAACCCCTAATGTAAGTTAATACACTAAAAGGGAGACTTTTGTTGTTTTGCTTCCTTATGTGGCATAATAAACTATATTAAGTTGGCCTTTTTCTGGCTTTTATGAAAACTCAATTATAAATAGATCGTTGTTGTTCACCCTTCATTTTTGAAGCTGACCAATGACGTCATGGGGTGATATTTTGTGCATGAATTGGATTTGTGAGACAGAGTTGTACAAAGTCATGGACTTCATTTTCTCTTCCAGAGTGATTGAAGTCCAACATCAAGATAAAAATCAAACAACTGGTATTGGCCCAGGATGCAGTGGATGATCCTGGCATCTTCAGTATCTGACCAAGTTTAAAGTGCTCCATTGTGCCACCTTCATGGCCATTGGAAAAACTTATTCACATCCATCCATTTTGCTTTGGCACATCCATCCATTCTTCTTGAGGAAGTCTTCGCATGCTTGAGGTAGACAACCCTTTAACTCATTGATGGAGTTGAGGCCTTTTGGTTACTTTCAATCTGGTTTAGCCTGTCTATCAAGGTGGTTTTTACCAGGGTATGGCTCCTGCACATGTTCCAGCTATTTGGAACCACAGGTGAAAGTTGGGCTACAGATGGACACCAAAGGTGGATGAGCAGCCCTGAAAAAGACTCAGCAAGCTCTCACAGCAGAGCTGCCATCCTCTCAGAATACCCTATAATATAGATATTACTAGTATTTATATAAACTTTATTTCCATGGCACCTATGCATTGTATTTACTTTCAAATATATCTTACCCTCCCCCTTACATGTTACACTTACACATTTTAAAAGCAAACATATTAAAATAACTAAAGAAATAACTTCCGGTGGCTTGGACTAAAGTGCCAGGTTTCATTTTAGCAATGAGCCATTCTGGGACAGAATTAATATTTTTAAAGTATTTAGAGAAAGTAGAAAGAATGATTCCTGAAATCTGGGGGCAACCTATGAAAAGCACAAATACATATTGGCAGGAAGAAAGGAAAATAAATTTAAACAGAATTCATTTCAATAAGTTTTTCAAAAGTTTCTTTTCCCATATCACAAATATTAGAGCTTATAGGGACCTCAAGAAATCACCTGGTTGAGGGTCTTGTCTTTAAGAAATACAATTGCTATAATATTCATTTTGCATATTACATACCTAGAGACAAGGAGGATTTAGTGATTTGTCCAAGTTTGCACAGTTAGTGAATAGCAGATTGTGGACTAGATTGTGGACTCATGTAGTATAGTGCTCTTCATATTAAAAACATGTAGACACACAAACGTAAACACGCACACATAAATAATGCTGGAATTTTAAGTTACTATTTCCTTAAAATCATGGCCTGAGAGTGTGGAATTACCATGCAGTGATGATTCTTTTTTGTGATTAAGAAGTTCAGTGTTTTTGGAAAGATAGTTTCATATCTTTGTTATTCACACTTTTCTCTTTTTCTTGATGCACAAAACAATACAGAGTAACTCTGATTTCATTTCCTAATCTATCTCCATCATAATTATTCTCTCTCTCTCTCTCTCTCTCTCTCTCTCTCTCTCTCTCTCTCTCTCCCCTTCCTCTTCTCTTTCTTTCTCTCTTCTTCCTTCACCCAACTTGCCCTCTTTCTCCTGACTCTTGATCATTCTTTCTTTTCATTTTCCATTCTGGCCCAATTATTCAAACAATCAATTTTTATTACTCATAATGAGCAAATGCCAATAATATACTGGATACATTGCAGAAATGGGTGTTTATAAACTATACGTTGTATAAAGATCACATCAGTGGTCCAGTATTGATGGTGAACTGATATTTTTGTTAATATTAAGAAGTGTAGATGAAGACCCCCTCCATGTTGAATGGATCTCTTGTGGAGGATTTAAGAGAGATAGTGGAGGAGTCACATAGCCTCATAGTTACATGGAGCCTGACACATGGTAGTTGTTTTATAGTAATCACTTCATTCATTTATAGGTTGAAACAGTACAAAACATAGATGGTTGCTGGCTACAACATTAAAAACACAAAATTGGAATTGCTGGCTGTATTATGCAATCACAGACTCACTGAAGCATAGAAACACCCTTCTATTTTTCTACTAGTGGCAATTGGTTTCTAGTAAACAATCCTACTGTCCCATACCATTTCCCTTATGACTAAAGACAGGTATTTTTCAGATGGTTAGTTGTTATTGGGGTTAGTTTTACAATGCAAACTTGAGTGAAAAGACATTAGTGAAGGAGAATCACTCCTACCCTCTGTAGCAGTAATGGCTTTTCCCATCAGTCCTAACGTAGTCCTTTGTTTTTTTAAACTCTGATGCAGTGATCATATATTATTACTATGCACGCCATCTCCCAGCTAGAATTTAATTCGAGAAAGTACAAGAATAAGACCTGGATCTGAGTCAAATTTTGTATTTTTCTTAGAGCCTACTATATGTTTGTTGAATAAATGTAAAAAAAGGATGGCTGTTGCCATAATTAAACATATGAAAGAGCTGAGTTCTTCCTGTTTATATTAAGGGATTCAAAGGTATCTAGGGATTGGCTTGATTAAAGATGTAGAATTCAAGGAGGGTTTTTCTCCAGATGAAGGAATTGGTGGTGTACTCAGGGCAGATGAAACAGATATCAAAGTGTCAGTTATGTGAACAGGCATGCAAAGAATGTAGGCTGGCCCATATTCTGTGCACTCTTATGGTTACATGCAAAATATTTATCCATAGGCCTTAATTATTTGTATTTTGTTCTTGACTTCATAAAATCAGGTTATGTACTCCTAAAAAAGTAAAAAAAAAAGTAATTTTATCATATTGTTGATTTAAACTGGATTGTCATATTGATATGAATCAGGAAAAAATTGAAAAAAAAACTATGTATAAACTGAAATAATTTTATCTAGAGCAATTCAGGGTATTGTACACTTGTGGAAATATGTTGCTATTTCCCTAAGGGAGACCCCACATGGCAAGCTTGCTAAATGATTTTGGGAATGAACTTCTTGGAATTCTTTGTCTCTTTTTTTCCCATTTGGAGGAAACCCAAAATTTCAGCCTAATAAAAGATCCAATAAAAAATTGATTCTGATTTTTTTTAAGAATATGGTCAAAGGTAAATTCAGAATTAGATCCTCAGTGGGAATGACCTAGTGTTAACTTCTCTCCAGATTACTTTGTTCTAATGTTTGGTGTTAATGTTCTGTGAATCTCCAAGGGGCGGGGTATGTATTTATCTTTCATGATATATATGATTAAAATTAAAGTTGATTTGTCCATTAAGCAGTGCAGTAACAGGTCCTCTGACTTTTCATAAAGCATTAAAGGAATGATGCATATCATAAAGACATTCTATTACAAAAGAACACTAATCAATGCTGAGAACATTTCCCATAAATTATTCACATTGTTATAAACTACTCAATCCCTTTAAAAATTAACAGTACACAGCCTATAATTTGGAAACAAAAGTAGGACAACCTCACCTTGAAAATTCTTATTTGAAGGCCCATTGCTTACAGCAGCACAGCAAAGATGCCACTAAGGCATTCAGTGTATTATGAGAAATAAATCATTGAATGGTCTTACATCTGATAAAACATGATCTTTGTTCCTAGTTGTGTGTTCTTCTTTCACCACACATTAATTTTTAATGTAACCATTTCAAAATAAAGTAATAATGTGAGCCATAAATCACAAAACAGTGGTAATAAACCACTTTGGTTTATATTAGCTAGATACCGATGATACTTAAGTATTTCCACCATTAGCAGGAACGGTCTGAGCTTTCTGCCTACCACATTTTTCAATTTCTTCCATTTTAAGTGGGGGAAATGTGGAAAACAAAGTTAGGTCCATTCATTAGGGATGAAATGATGCAAATTGTTCTCATAATTGAATTCAGTTCAAATTTGAACCTGTGAAAATGATTGAACTCTAGCAAATCATAACATTTTTAACCCTTGTATTACCACATAAATCAGCCTATTACAAGCTAATAATCCTGAGTGAGAAAAAAATCATATGACGTTAAAATGATGGAGAAAAATATAGAAAGCATTGAAGATTAGAGTGATTATAAATGTGAATCATTTATTGATTATTAAGCTGTCATTTATGTATGAACTGATCAGTTATCATGATCTTGGAGTGACTTTTCCAATTGTTTTATATTTGTCACTCCCTTTCTCTTGTTTATTCTTGCTTGTGATTGGCAATAAGTGAACAACACATTTAAAATGGCTGATCAGGATCATGGATAAAAATTAGCTATGAGACAGGGTTTCATAAGACTACTTAGCCCAGAAATGGATTAAACCCGACCTAAGTGGCATGTTATAGTCAACTCAATGAGCCCAGTTGTATATGCACATTTAAAAAAAAATCATGCATTATGTACTGAGGGGATGTATATTATGTGAGACACATTGTAACATAATGAATAAAGGTCTCCCTTTGGGATTAGGAAGACCTGGATTTGAATCTTGTTTCTGACACATACAGGTAATGAGACCATAGATAAATCATATAACCTCTCAGGGCTGCAGCAACACTCTAAGAATAAAATTAAAAGACCAATTACTTACCTACATTGATAGAAGGCATTTTTACATCAAGGTTTCCTTATAGTAGAGGTATCAAACTGGTAGCCTACTTGCTGCTGCAAAACTCCTGAGTGTGATAGAACCAGATTGAAATGTAATTGGGAAATGTTTAGCAAAAATTAATAAAAAATATGACATAGATAATGTGAATTTGTGATTTTCCAAGGCAATATGCAGCCCACAGGGATATTTTTTCTGTTTGGATTTGATGCCACTGCTCTCTACCAATGAGATTACAAGAGATTTGGTCACTTAACCCCCAAAAAGTATAATGCAAGAATTATATTTTAAGATGTCTTCTTTTTATGGTAATCTTTGTATTCCTTATGCTAAATCCATCTTCATCATCAGGTATGAGAACAAAATTGTCTTCAATAATTATGGCTTTTCTGTGACCATGTGCCTTTTAGCATGTATAAAAAGATTTTCTTTTTGGCCAAACAGCACGGGCTACTAATAGAAAGTTCCTAGTATACTTCCTTTGAAAGACGGTAGGCTATTGAAGGAGATGTTAATACTGAAACACAAAAAGGATATTTTGTTGCCTTTCATCTGATGATGAAAGCATTTTTTTCAGGCATTATAATTTATTAAAGAGAAGAAGCTTGGTGTAGTAAAGAGAGGCTGAGCTTTGGAGTCAGGAATAACTAGTTTCACGTTCTGCTTCTGGCTTAATACTGGCCATGTGATCCAGAGCAAATCACTTAAAATCTCAGTAGTCCAGACAACTCTCTAGGAATATAAGTTACAGGTGAACTATTTATCTACATAGGCGACAGAGTTTCCACACAGGAATGTCCCCATGATGGTGAATGATGTATTTGGCCCCATCAAACCCTCAGGAAACAAAGTAATCATTACGACATCCTTGTGAGATGGGCCACCATTCTTTTTTTTCTTTTGGCTATCACATCTTGAACATACCAGTTCTGCCTCTAGCAAGTAAAAGAGAGAATACTGAGATCAAAAGTTTAAGGTTTTTATAGGAATGGAAATTTTAGAAAATGCATGCACTCTCCAAATCTTGCAATTTACACAAACATAGTAAGAATAGAACAGGAAAATGTAAATCCTTTCTCAGGTACTTCTGCACTGAGGGCAAATGAACATCATTATGGTTCATATCTACTTTACAGCATGTAATCTGCTTTTATGGAGGACAAAAGAGAGCAGAATATCGTGTCACTGTGGGCAAGAAGAAAGCTGAGCTTTGACCTTAGAAAGGAATTAGTTCTGGATTTCAAGAAGGCATTTAAGAAAATAAACTGACACTTTGGATTATCTAATGGATGGTGGAATCTGCGAGAAAACCGCAGATGGTATTTGGTCAAAAAGAAAGTAGTGGGAGGTGTGTGAAGGTAAGGAAGGAAATAGAGGGGAATATTGAAGATATAAGAGGGTACAAATGTGTTCAGTTCTGAAGTATTCATAATGTTGTGGTATAAGAATGTGCTGGAGAAACAAAGGCTGCAATACAGAATATCCAAAGCATTCAATCATCCAAAGAATTGGGAAGAGTTCTACATCTTTTCAAGGTAACCTAGTTATGCTTTGGGACCCAAGTTGCACAGTAGGAAGAGATTTTCTAAAAGGCCCAATGCTATTGGTTTTGAGCTTTTTAATGGCTCCTCGCCACCGTGATAATATATCTGGCACTCCTCTACTCCTTTTGCTAAGAGAACTTAAACTTGACATGTTTCTTGTCCTCCAAGTGGGTACATATGCATGGTTTTAAAAATGAAATATTGAAATTTGGTAGTTTAAATCACTCCACACAACCCAAAACTAACCAAACATATTTTCAGGTCTTATGATGACAGTGGTAAACCAGGGTTCTCAAAGTCAGAATTCAAGCTGTGGCAGGTTTTATCATATTGGAAATGTTTTTGAGTGTGGTCTTTTCAATGAACAGTCTGTTGTTTAAAAGCCATTGTAAATACAGTCTCATCACCATTAGATTTGCTACTAGGTAATGAATTGCCCTTGGCAAACAAGGAAATAAAGCATGGAGATACACCACTCCCCATCTATCCACAATGACATGTATAGATAGATATACACACACACATACACACACAAATCATATACATATATATATATATATATATATATATAAAGTGTATATATATGCATGCATGTATGTATCTCTGTGTGTATGTGTGTGTGTGTGTGTGTCTATCTGTGTGTGTGTGTGTGTAGTTACCCATACTTGAAGGTGATGAAAATGGCATCATTACTTTGGGATCAAGGTACGGTACGTCTGACTGTGGCTGATCAGACTAATAGGAGCTTGGGAGGCTCTACCACAGCTATCGCCGGTCAAGCACAAACAGTCCATATGAACGTTTGGAAGGTAGATGTCTCTAAATTTGTGCATCTCATGTTTCTTCTGAGCTACTGCAATTCTGATTTTCTCATAGAGCACAGCACCGTCTTTGATGCAGGCATGCCATGCTGAATGGTTGTATGCCAATGTCTCTCATGTCTCACAATTGATTCCAAAGTTTTTCAGAGAGAACTTTAGAATGTCCTTGCATCTTTTCTTCGGACCTTCATATGGGTGCTTGTCTTGTGTGAGTTCTCTGTAAAATAGTCTTTTAGGCAAATGTACATTTGGCATTCAAACAATATGGTCAGCTCATCAGAGAGCACTCTCTGCAGCAGAGTTTGAATGCTTGGCGGTTGAGCTTGAGAAAGGACCTCAGTGTCTGGTATCTTATCTTTCTGGGTGATTTTCAGAATCTTTCTAAGACAATTCAAGTGGAAGTGCTTCAATTTCCTGTCATGGTGCTGGTACATACTGTCCAGGTTTCACAGACACACAATAATGAGGTCAGCAAAATAGCTCTCTAGATCTTCAGTTTCATAGGCAGTCTAATACGTCTTTTCTCTCACACTTTCCTTTGGAGCCTCCCCAACACTGAGCTAGCTCTGGCAATGTGTGTGTCAACCTCATCAACTATGTGAACATCCCTGAGAAGCATACTGCTAAGGTAAGTGAATTTATCCAAAGCATTCAAAATTTCTCTGCTGAAACTGATGGCTCCATGTGTTCATGGTTCTAGTTGGTAGAGAACCTTTATTTTCTTGGTGTTACTTGTAAGGCCAAAATTAACATTAGTGTCAGAGAATCAATCTATATTTTTTGTGTCTGCCTCGGAGGCTGCATTGAGTGCACAATCATCTGTGATCAAAAAGTCGTGCACAAACTTACTTTGGTCTTGGCTTATAGCCTTTTCAAGTTAAATAATTTATTGTCAGTGTGGTAGCTGACCTTGATGTCATTTTTGTCCTCTTTGAAGGTGTCTGACAATATCTCTGAAAACATACCAAAAAGCACAGGAACAATTACACAGCCCTGTTTCACTCATTAGTGATTGAGAAAGCACGAGAGCGTTGTACATTATCCGGAACCCATGCCAGCCTGCTGTCATGAAACTGACATACAATACTGATGAATTGCTTTGGGCAACCAAGTTTTGCTGACTTTCTGCATTTTCTTGGCAAAGACACTGGAGTGATTTGCTGTTTCTCTCTTCATTGTGTCCCCATTTTACAGTTGGGGAACTGAGGCAAAAAGGGGGTGAGCAACTTGCCCAGAATCACACAGCAAGTAAGAGTTTAAGGCCAGATTTGAACTCAGATCTTCCTGTATCCAGGTCCAGTGCTATATCCACTAAATCTCTCTCTCTCTCTCTCTGCATATATGCACACACACACATACATATATATGTGTATATACATATATTTATATATGTATAAACACATGCATATTTGTGTTTTGTACATATATATTTATATATAAAATCACCATACTGATGTGTGTATGTAGATGCATATCTATAGATCTAAAGTCCTTTTTACTCTTTGTCAAACCAGTTTCTGCATTAGAATAAGTATAGAGGAACTGGGCTCTGCACATCTGTCTTAGATATAGGGTTATTTAGAGATTTTTTTTTTCAGTTTCGTCATCCCTCTTCATTAGGAGAGAACATAGCTAACATTTGACTCTGTAGGAGTCCTAAACTCTTTGGTGCTCCTTGTGTTCTATGTGCTTCTGCCATTTCCTGGTTCAGAGCTAGAAGGCTGGACTAAATGATATCTCAATTCATTTCTAGCTTTCAAGCCTCTAGCCCTATTATAGAAAAGCAAGGTGACAGAGGGAGGTAAGATTTCAATATTAGTGTGGGCAGCTCCTTATTTATTTCTGTGCATATAGGACTATTGCTAGTTTGTTCATGGAAGTTTATCAGAGTTCATAAGAATTGTGAAACTTAGAGTTCATTTACTTGTAGCTATCTGATTAAAATCCACCGACCCATCTATTCACAAGCATTTATTACCTCCCTACCATGTGCCAGACAGTGTGCTAAGTGCTAAGTACACAAAGATAGAATGAAAGACATTCCCAGTCCTCAAGGAGTTTACATCCTATAGGAGGATAATTGTGTATGTGTGTGTGTATGTGTGTATGTATATATATATATATATATATATATACACATATACACACATATATACATATATACATACATACACACACCCATATATATGTATGCAGGGAAAACAGAAAAAAATAATTATTTAAAGAGGGAGAGAACAATAAAAACTAGTTAAAAACATGAAAGGTTTCCTTTAGAAGATGATGCATGAGCTAGGCCATAAAGTATACCTGGGATTTGAAGAGGTGGAGATAAAGGGGATTTGGCTTTTAGATACTGGGAGACAGACTATGCAAATGCATAGGGGTAGGCTATGGAATGCCAAATTTTGGTAATGGCTGCAATAAAAAGTGAATAAAAGAACACCACACAAAATACACCTGGAGAGATATGGTGGAACCAGATTGTGAAGGATTTTCTAGCCAAACTGAAATTTGTATCTTATCTTAGAGGCCATAGGAAGTCACTGATGGTTCTTGAGCAAAGGAGTGAGATGGCTAGGCCAGGGAAGTAGCGTGGTGAAGTGGAAATAATTTTGGATTTGGAGTGAGAGCATATGGGTATAAATTCTGGCTCTGTGACTCACTGCCTATAGGCTAGCTACTCTTTGGACCTCAGTTTCCTCATTTATAAAAAGAGAGAGTTTGACTAGAAGATCTCTAAGATCTCTTCCAGCTCTAAACCATTGGTCCTATGGCTTGTAGTTTTGGTGATTTTTGTGTCTTTCATTACTTTTCAATTTTCAATTCACTGAGTAATTATGTGGCAAAAGCTGATGAGAAAATGTAAAAACAAACTTCATATCACATATTGCAATAGGCTCCAAAGCTTGTTGTACTTACACATAACAGGCACATAAACAGATTTAGAGAAATAGAGAAGGAGACTACTTTGACAACTACAGATAAACAAAGGTTTCAGGATTAAGCAAGGGATAGAAATGATCCCTAGAGACAAAATAGACTATTTTAAGCACAGAATTTTATTTTAATTACACAAAATCAATTTAATTAATATCAGAATGGAAACATTTAAATGGGGAAAATTTTCACAGCAATTTTTAAAAAATAAAGGTTTGACATCTAAGATATACAGGGAACTAATTCAAATATATAAGAGCAAGACCCATTCCTCAACAGGTAAATAGTCAAAGAATATGAACAGGAAAGAAATCCAAGGTCTCAACGATCACATTAAAAATAAAACAGCACTCCAAATCTTTAACAGTAAGAGAAATTGAGACCACTCTGAGGTTGCACCTCATACTCATTAGATTGATAGAGATGACAAAAAATAATAAAAATTACATCTATTGAAGGGGATATGGGAGTATGAACACACAAATGCATTATTTGTGGAGAAGTGAATTGTCCAATCATTCTGGAAATCAATTTGGAACCATATTTAAAAAGTCACTAACCAGTATACAACTTGAGACCCAGTTACACCATTATTAAGTATTTTCTCCAAAGATATAATAGACAGAATAACTTTTTCTTGTAACAAAGACCTGGAAAATAAGGAAGTGTCCATCAACTGGATAATGGCTTAACAAATTACGGTATGTGCGCATATTTGGAGTGTAAGAAATGATAAAAGGAGCAGATTCAGGGAAACTTAGGAGGAATGTATGAATTGAACTGAAGTAAATTGAACCAGGAAAAAAAATTGCACAATGATGATACTATTGTTGTAAAGAAAAGGAAATTTGAAAATCACGAGAACTGTTCAATGGAATGACTAATCAGAGCACCAAAGATAGAGCGTGTTCTTATTTCCTGGCAAAGAGATAATGTGCTAAGAAGTATCAAATGAAATACACAATTTTGGACATGACCAATATGTGATTTTGTTACCATTGACTATATTTTTTTACAAGGTAAGGGAGGTTTAAAATATGGAGGTAGGGGGTGGGCAATGGGGTGAGGGCTAGTGATAATGGTACCCCCCAAAAGAGGAAAATAAATAAAATGACATCAATGAGGCATCCAAAAAGATGCACAGAAGTAAACAGAAAGATATATGTAGGGAGCTAGGGAGACATGGAAAAGTAAGACAGCTCTGAAAATATAGAATTTTTTATACTGGCTGCTAAGTGGTACACTAGATAGAGCATTGGGTCTAGAGTTAGGGAGATCTAAGTTAAATTTGGCCTCAGACACTTACTAGCTTTGTGATCTTGGACAAGTCTTTTAACCTGTTTGCCTTTGATTCCTCAACTATAAAAATAAAATGGCGATCATAATAACATCTACCTCCCAGGGTTGTTTTGAGATTCAAATGAAAGAATAGTTATAGGGAGCTTGGCATTATGCCTAGCATTTAGTAGGCACTTAATAAATTATTGTTTCTTTGCTTTATTACATACTTTTAAAAAGGTAACAAACTGGATATATTGAAATTTTGTTGTTTCATGTACTAGATGAACATATGGGAGATTCATTACTTTGTAAGCAAGCTCCCCCATCCCCCTGCGTCATCCTCTTTGTATGTGGAAAATTCACATTAGATGACATTTGTCAAATTCAGAATAAGAAAAAATAAAAATTAACAAAATTGAATGCACTAGAGATGAAAATGGTAGATATAAGCCAAAATATGTTGTCTGGATAATGCTTCTACATGGTGAAGAATTATTTTCAATACTATTAAATTGCAAGTTTCAACCCTTTGGTGAATGCTTGAAAAATACCAGAACTAAAATTTTATATTTTTGATATAATTACTGTTCCATGTTTGCATAGCATGCAGACTGATGGGACTAAAGTTGTGGCTAAATTCTCTAATCTCTGAAAAGAAACATCCATGTTTCTAATATTGGGCCAGCGTGTCCATGTGATAGTAATTTCCAACTTCTGGAGCCTCCTGAGCCACTAGTGGACTGTTTATTAAATTTTAAGGAAGTGTTCTTCCTATCCCAACCCCTGGCCACTTCTCTTTATATATGTACATAGTTGAGGTAGAGGGAGTTTGCTTTTCTTAATGGAAGTCTTTTTTCCAAGACATCAAAATAATTTCGGGAGAGGAAGAGATCAAGTCCAGGACATTTGGCTCTATCTATCCCACAAATTAGAAAGACTATGGTCATTTTGAACTATTGACATAATTTACGTCTAATAAAATTAAAAAAATAAATTGCAATTACTTATTTATTAGCTTGTATCCTGAAACCATTAACATAGTTCTTTTAAAATGTAAACAGTAGAGTATTGATTAAAATGTTAGTGAGTGCCTGTTGACTCCACAAAATCTTCCAACCTTTATAACTTGGATCAGCACAATCAGATTCCTTTTAGCCTCACCTCCTCTTAGAATTGTTTAAGCAATGCTGCCACTTAATTGCTAACTCATTGGTAGCAGGAAACAATTATTCAAAATAAGCTCATGTACTTGCTATGGTTTTTCTAGCAGATTATTTAAAAACAGTATTTCCTTAAGATAACAATTTTGATAATGATTCAGGAAGGAAATATATTTGCAATTAAATGAACATGCTTTAGCACAACAAGCAATAAAAAGCTTAACACTGAGCCTCTGTGAATTAGATGCCGGAACAACATTGGACACAAGTCAAGGTTTTGCTGACACATTTATTTCTTGGTAAATGAAGACTGTTTAGGTTTAATGCATTTGTGGTTAGTAATAGTTTAAAAGATCAATGTAAATTCATTCTGAACTAGTAAATAAGGATTTAATGAAACTTCTGACAGCAAGCTTTCACACCTTGGATCTTTTTATCTTTCACAGGTGACACAACATACTTCTCCTTGGGCTCAATGACACATCCAGAACATTATGAAGTGTTTGACAGGTTTTATCTGATGTTTATTTGATTTGTGGGATTGATCCTGAATTTCAACATCTCTTTCTAAGACTGTGTTAAAGCTTAACCCAGTTTTGCTTGTAAACGTAAAACAACTACATCTGTGTGCTTAACAACAAAATACGCATATTGATGAAAGTGAGATTTCACCATGTAGGAGCATGAATAAATCTTCTATTGTAAAAGAAACCCATATTTTATGTATCAGTATTCTACTTTCCCTCACCACACTATTCAGAGTAAATAAAACACAAGAAACTTGTTTCTGTAACCACTGAAGCTCTTTAAATGATGACGTTTTTCAATAAAGGTTTTTATAATTTGAATGTAGCACTCTGAGCAATTTTTTTTTTCATTGAAACTACAGACTTTAAAATGGTCATAGTTCATTATGCTAAAATTTCTCATCATGGAACTCACTTTGCCAATGGAAGTCTGGTGGATTTCTGCTTGGGCTTTGGTACTACCAAAAGTGGCAAATTTATATACATTTTATCAGACCAAAAGGAAAACCACCCAAGCCCCTTGTTAGGTCTCTTCATCTCTGTAGCTTTTGACTCCAGAGGAAGAACTTCTGTGTTATGCAGGTGTGTCTGCTTTGGCCTACCATGAAGTAGAGGCTTAATAAATACTTACTGGCTTGTCTTTGGCTCACAATTCTTGAAGGAAATAGCTCTCTTGTCTAGCCTGGGATAAAAAAAGGACAATGGCAGCATATGCATATCAACAAATATTTGAAATAACAACAAAAGATTGTCTAGGTTTAGAATTTGATTTTTGACAGCTTTATTGTTTAATAGCTTTCAGTCATGTTTGATTCTTCATGACCCGACTTGGGATTTTCTTGGCAAAGATCCTGGAGTGGTTTGCCATTTCTTTAACCAGCTCATTTTACAGATGAGGAAACTGAGGCAAACAGGGTTAACTGAGTCACCCAGGTTCACACAACTAGTGAGTGTTTGAGCCCAGCTTTGAACTCAGGAAGATAAGTCTTTCTGACTTACGCCCAGTACTCTATCCACTGTCTCACCTAGCCACCCTATAACGATAGCTAATGATATCTAAAAGTTAAGATTGGCACAATCCGTGGCAATGCCAAACAGTCTGGAGGAAAGTTTTGGAGATATTTATGACCTTGATCTCTGTAGATTATTTGAAGAGGTTCAATTGTTTGACCTGAGTGCTATGGGTGACTTTTGGAGGAAGAATGGCACAAATAATTGTGGCATTGCTAGTGGTTCCAAATGGCGTTGTGCTTTGAGCATGCATGACATTATTTTATCCATTGTTCTATTCTTCTGTTATAATTTATGGTTTGGGAATAAAGAGATATTTCTTTAAATTGACTTCATAAATATTAGACATGTGTGTATTTACCAAGTCTGCTATAGCCTTTTCTTGGTGAAAGACTGTTTTTCCAGAGAGATAGAGCTTTGCTATAAGATCGAGGTTAAACCTTGGGATATTTGTCCAGAGGCTCCCTTTTGTCCTTCCCCACAGTTTGGTCTTCTCATTTAAGGCAAACATTCCACTCAGATTTCAATAAAAATTAGCATGGTTTCATTTGGGAAAAAACTGATTAAGAAAATACAGGAAGAAAATAAACAAGATTTAACAGTAAGGATGCAACACATTGGTGGGACAGAAGAGAGGGAAGAAGTACAGGAATACATTAAGCCAATCCCTGTGTGGCAGCAAATTCTGCCTAGGTAGGTCACTCATAGTGAGCCATTCTAGATTATAGCTGCTGCTCATGATTATATTCAATTCCGGTAGCAGTGTCTTTCCTTCTGTGTTCTTCTCCTTGCACAATCTTCAGTTGAGAGTTTGTTCTGTCTCTTGCTGTGACCCTATTGCCTCAGCAAGGCGTTGGAAATCTTAGGCTTTCTTTGGTTCACATTTCCTGAACTAAGTAGCTCTCTTCTTGTTTGGTTTGAGGGGAAAGGAGTCCAATAAAAACATATGCATATCAATAAATATTTGAAATAAGAACAAAAGATTGTTTTTCCCATCCTGGACCAAAGTTTCTTACCCCTATGTTGGACCTCTTATCTGCTGTGATTCACAGTGTTCCATGGAATACCTGGTTAGGCTCTATATTTCTGTGTGATGGCATAAGAGCACTGGCTCTCTCCTCTTCCATTCTGAGAGACCAGGACTGGGATATAGCTTCAGGAACACCTTTCTTGGAGCTCATTCTGGCTTTGAGATCCTCTGGAGCATCTTTGCGGAGTATCTATTTACTTCAGACCCCTTTATAGGAACAAGAGAAAAAAATGAGATTATAATTGAAATAGCTTCTCTAGAGAGAGAAAAGGAAGGAGAATAAATAGCTTAGAAAAGAAAGTAGACATTTTATCCAAGAAGAAAGGGGAAAGGTGGAAAGATGGGGCATTATGATCTGAAAGGCTAATGTCAGAGTTCAAAATTATAGAGCTGGAACAGTTTTGAGTGATGATGATTTATGAGCGCCTGTGTAGATGACCAAGGAGGAATGAAGATGTGGATATGGGAGGTGAAGTGATTGATTAACTATGAGGTCAGAATGTTTGAAAGGACCTCAAGCCAAATATTGTTCCCATGTATGAGGACAATAGTTAAAATGGAGAATAACACTGAGCATCTTAAAAAAAATAATTCTCCTGGCAAGTCAGCCTTAGACTTTTCATCTATAATATCTTCATATGACTGGTAGTCTTGTTTGAGATGAGATCACCACCTGTGGGTCATCTAACACCTAGTCTTGAACATCTTGAAAAAATAGGAGGTTGATGATAACAATAGTTTTAAACATGATAGTAAACTTCAAAGAAGCATAACTTGATCATTGAGGACTACAGTGGAGAGCTTTGTTTAAATGGCTTTGAAGAACACGGCATATGTCCACTTTTATTCCTAGCCCAGCTTGTCAGGAGCATGGGAGGAGTGGCTAGTTCTAGAAAGGGTAAAAAAGTGATACAGTATCTTCCAGAAAAATGCTGCCATTTGTGAGTGGCAAATGATAGAAAAAAATGTTCTATGGCTCCAAAGGCAGTGGAGAAAGGAAGAAAGGGAAGAGAACAGGAATGGGTGAGGTTGACAGAGCTAGTTTGGGATGTCAGTATGGAAGATGTAGTAGAGGAAAATAGTTTTCACCTTGAGAAACTTTTCTTGTGAACTGCAAGAATTAGGAGAAAAAAATGGATGTATTACTCATTTCATTATTTTGAATAAGGTCAGTGATAGTGGACATTAGGAGGTGAAGGGCAATGACAGAAGTACCAGTGGAAGTGGGAATGTCGGGGGCTGCACCCCGACCACCGCCTACCACTTACCCTGCCCTCGGGTCTTCGGACGTCTCCGGCTCCTCTCGGGGGATGCGAGAGGAGAATCACCAGGCAGTACACCGGAATGAACAAGCAGCAGCTTTATTGCATGGCCTGCCAGAAATCTCAGACAACTCCCCCACACCCTCTCTGGGGCATGCCTTATCTATCCTCCCAGGGTGTTCCGGGTTGGCTCCTCCCCAGTTCCTCCCCGAGGGTGGAGCTCCTCCAGTTAGAGCCGCCCCGGTACTGACGTGACAGAAGCCACACAGGCACTGCTGTGTCAGCAGGTCCAGACTCCCTGGCATCTCACTACCCTCTCAGGAGGCCCAGGTCCAGAGCGCCCCTAACATGGGAACTACATTTTCTCTGTTCTTGGTAGCAGCAGCCCTTATTCTCCTGCATCATGTGGTAAAAGAGGAAGAATATGTTCTTTCTGTAGCTGTTAACTTTTGCTGTATCACTCTTTTTGTCTGTTAAACATATCAGCATTCTTCTTTCTTCCTCAGAATTTCATGAAGGGAGAGGAGGGTATCTTAGCACCATCCCCTTTCCCAGGAAGCAATGGCTCCTACATTCACATGAGTTATCCCAGATGAACCTCACACTAGACTCCAAATCTCTACCTATCCCTTCTGCTATGTTTTTCTTCTTTGAGAACAGACAACCAAACAGTGGATACTTTTCTCCATAGCTACACCCTTATAGGTTTGAGACATTAGGAGATCCTAGGTCTAGATGTTAGATGACCTGCAAGTGGTGATCTCATCTCAAAGAAGATGACCAGTCATATTGTGGGAAACAATAGGAGGAATTTTGTTTCCACAGGATTAAAACTCCCCCCAGCTTTAAGTGATAGCAGAATGAAAGTCTGAGATGACTGGTTCTGATCAGAACCAGTGACCTAGCAGAACCAGGCTTCTGATCAGGTGAAAGGTCTGAAGCTTGTGTGCATGCTTAGCAAGCTGTTTGAAGAGGAACCTATCAGGGAGCAGAGCATAAAGGGGGAAGTTTGGGAAGTTGCATCTAGCCATTGGAAAGCAAGGCAAGAAATTCAAATCTGGATGAATTATAAAGAGTTTCTGTAACTAGCTTGAGCTTTGCTTGAGGCAGCCCTTTTTCAGAAGGGTAGAGGCCAAGTCACCCATCAGATAATGATGGGAAATAAAAATCTTGTTTTTCTAAATTCACTCGTGGCCAGGTGGCATTCTTGGTAAGTTGATTATTTCTAACAATTTGAGGATAATATAGATGAAAGGACTAAGGCTGGCTTTCCAGAAGAATTATTTTGAATTAGTTTTATAGATGCAGGGTGAAAAGAAAAATGTGCTTTAGTTTTTAGCCTCCTGGGAGAATATAAGGAGTTATACATCTGTTTCATATTTATTTGTCATTGTATGCTTATGAATCTTTAGTGTTTCAACCATTTCTTTTGTTGTAGAGGAAATAAATAGCTGTCTCATACCTGATCTACTTTGGATATTGAGCATCCTTTCTAGAAAGCATCCTGTTAATCTGTTTTGGGGAAATTAGATATAAACCATTCCAAAACTTTATTTAACATATTTTTATCCACTGATTTTGTCTGCAGTAGTGGCATAAAAACCCAGAGAGTTCAAAAATGCCCTCTTTTGATGCATCAAGGTCTTCCAGGACTAAAGATGATACATGTAAGCACAGAGCTGGGGCCCATTAATTGGAAAGGATACCCCTTCATAGTCCATAGGTCTTTATAGCTGCTAATCAGATCTAGGACTGCATCAAAAGAATAATTGTACTCACAATGGCAGATGATAGTTTCATAATAATCTTCCCTAATTATACCATATCTGAAGTGCTGAGTTTAGTTCTGGGTCCCTCATTTTTGGTGGGACATAAACAAACTGGAATATCTTGAGAGGAGGGTGACTAATATGTCACTTAATATGACAAGAAACCATTCCAAAATTGAGGGGAAACCGAGAATATTTAGCCTGCAGAAGATGACTTAATATGTGAATGGGAGGAAGGGTGTGTGTGTGTGTGTGTGTGTGTGTGTGTGTGTGTGGTGCATGATGTCTGTTTGAAGTAGCTGAAGTATTATCAAGTGGAAAAGAAGTTAGAAGCATTAGCTGTAGCAATAAAAGAAGAAAAAGAAATTGAAGGAATTGGAATAGGCAAAGAAGAAGCTAAATTATCACTTTTTGCAGATGACATGAAGATTTACTTAGAGAATCTTAGAGAATCAAGTAAAAAACTATTTGAAATAATAAACAATGTTAGCAAAGTTGCAGGATATAAAATAAACCCACATAAATCCTCGACATTCCTATACATTACTGACAAAGCCCAACAGCAAGAGATAGAAAGAGAAATTCCATTCAAAGTTACTGTAGACACTATAAAATATTTGGGAGTCTATCTGCCAAGACAAACCCAGGGACTATATGAACATAACTATGAAACACTTTTCTTGTGAATAAAGTCAGATCTAAATAAATGGAAAAATATCAGTCGCTCATGGTTAGGCTGAACTAATATAATAAAAATGACAATATTACCTAAATTAATCTATCTATTCAGTGCCATACCAATCGAACTACCAAAAAATTATTTTACTGAGCTGGACAAAATAATAACAAAATTCATCTGGAAAGAGGGGCGGAGCCAAGATGGCAGCTGGTAAGCACGGACTAGAGTGAGCTCCGTACCCGAGTCCCTCCAAAAACCTATAAAAATGGCTCTGAACCAATTCTAGAACGGCAGAACCCACAGAACAGCAGAGGGAAGCAGGGCTCCAGCCCAGGACAGCCTGGGTGGTCTCTGGGTGAGGTCTATCCCACACAGAGCTGGGAGATGGGAGCTGGGAGCTGGGAACGGAGTGGAGCAGAACCCAGCCTGAGCAGCGTGGACCATCCAGACCAGAAATCGGGCTGAGGGGGCACTAGCGCCCTAATTATGTGAGCTGCGGCAGTTACCAGACCCCACAGACCAGACCCAAAGACTGCGGAGAAGGTTAGTGGGAAAAGCTGGGGGAGTGGAAGGAGTTCGCGGTTCGGCTTCCAGCCCCTGGGGCAGCGGAGGTGGGGCAGCTACAGCTGTTGTTACTTCCGGCTCCAGGCCCACCTGGTGGGAGGAATTAAGTGGCGGATCAGAGCAGGAGTGCAACAGCCTGCTGAAGATCTAAGCCCAGTCTGGACTGGGGGTCCTTGGGGAAGGAGGAGTGCGGCTCTGACAGAGCTGGCACCTCCCCCCCAAACGTAGAACATAGAACTCGTTAGTCTACAAGCAGTCATACCCCACTGAAAAACTCAAGGGTCAAGTTAGTTGGTTGGGAATATGGCCAGGCAGCGAAAACGCGCCCAGATTCAGTCTCAGACTTTGGATTCTTTCTTTGGTGACAAAGAAGACCAAAACATACAGCCTAAAGAAGACAACAAAGTCATAGAGCCTACAACCAAAGCCTCCAAGAAAAACATGAACTGGCCCCAGGCCATAGAAGAATTCAAAAAGGATTTGGAAAAGCAAGTTAGAGAAGTAGAGGAAAAATTGGGAAGAGAAATGAGAAGGATGCGAGAAATTATCAAGGAGAACTGCCCTGATATTCTAGAGCCACAGGGCAAAATAGAAATTGAAAGAATCCATCGATCGCCTCCTCAAATAGATCCCAAAAAGAAATCTCCTAGGAATATTGTTGCCAAATTCCAGAGCTCCCAGATCAAGGAGAAAATATTGCAAGCAGCCAGAAAGAAACAATTAGAGTATTGTGGAAACTCAATCAGAATAATCCAAGATCTGGCAGCTTCTACATTAAGAGATCGAAGGGCTTGGAATATGATATTCCAGAGGTCAATGGAGCTAGGATTAAAACCTAGAATCACCTACCCAGCAAAACTGAGTATCATGTTCCAAGGCAAAATATGGAGTTTCAATAAAATAGAGGACTTTCAAGCTTTCTCAGTGAAAAGACCAGAACTGAATAGAAAATTTGACTTTCAAACACAAGAATCAAGAGAAGCATGAAAAGGTAATCAAGAAACGGAAATTGCAAGGGACTTACTAAAGTTGAACTGTTTTGTTTACATTCCTACATGGAAAGATGATGTGTATGATTCATGAAACCTCAGTATTAGGATAGTTGAAGGGAATATGCATATATATATGTATATATATGTGTATGTATATATATGTGTTTATGTATATATATATAAGTGAATGTGTATGTATGTATATATCTATGTGGATATGTATGTATGTGTATGTACGTCTATATATATATGTGTGTTTATATATGTATATGTGTATGTATGTATATATATATATGTAAAAGAGAGAGAGCAGACACAGGGTGAGTTGAAGATGAAGGGAAGATAGCTAAAAGAAATAAAATGAAATTAAGGGAGGAGAGAGTAACATACTGAGAGAGGGAGATAGGGAGAGATAGAATGGGGTGGATTATCTCGCATAAAGGTGGCAAGAGGAAGCAGTTCCATGGGAGGAGGGGAGAGGGCAGGTGAGGGGGGAATGAGTGAACCTTGCTCTCATCAGATTTGGCCTGAGGGGGAATACCATACATACTCAGTTGTGTATCTTACCCCACAGGAAAGAAGAGGGAGGAAGATAAAAAGGCGGGGGATGATGGAGGGGAGGGCAGATGGGGGTGGAGGTAATCAAAACAAACACTTTGGAAAGGGGACAGGGTCAAGGGAGAAAATTCAATAAAGCGGGATGGGCTGGGAAGGAGCAAAATGTAGTTAGCCTTTCACAACATGAGTATTGTGGAAGGGTTATACATAATAATACATGTGTGGCCTAGGTTGAATTGCTCAACTTCTTAGGGAGGGTGGGTGGGAAGGGAAGAGGGAAGAGAATTTGGAACTCAAAGTTTTAAAATCACATGTTCAAAAACAAAAAAAGTTTTTGGCGTGCAACTAAGAAATAAGATACACAGGCAATGGGGCATAGAAATTTATCTTGCCCTACAAGAAAGGAAGGGAAAAGGGGATGAGAGGGGAGGGGGGGAGTGACAGAGGGGAGGGCTGACTGGGGAACAGGGCAACCAGAATATAAGCCATCTTGGAGTGGGGGGGAGGGTAGAAATGGGGAGAAAATTTGTAATTCAAACTGTTGTGAAAATCAATGCTGAAAACCAAATATGTTAAATAAATAAATTGCATTTAAAAAAAAAAGAAATAAAACAGTGGATCTGGAGATCTTAAAAGATAAAAAAAAAATTCATCTGGAAAAACAAGAGGTCTAGAATATCTAGGGTATTAATGAAAAGAAATGCTAGAGAAGGTGGCCTAGCCATACCAGATATTAAACTGTAGTATAGAGCAGCAGTCATCAAAATTACCTGGTATTGCCTAAGAAACAGAGTTGTGGATCAGTGGAATAGGATAGGTACACAAGATGGAGAAGTCAACGACTATAGCAATCTACTCTTTGATAAACCCAAAGAGGCCAGCTTCTGGGCTAAGAATTCACTATTTCACAAAAACTGCTGGGAAAATTGGAAAATGGCAGGCCAGAAACTGGGCATAGACCAATATCTTACACCATATACCAAAATAGAGTCAAAATGGGTTCATGATTTAGGAATAAAGGCTGAAACTATAAGTAATTTGGGAGAGCAAAGAATAGTTTACCTATCAGATTTATGGAAAAGAAAACAATTCATGACCCAACAAGAGATAGAGAGCATTACAAAATCCAAAATGGATAATTTTGATTATGTTAAATTGAAATGTTTTTGAACAAAAAAAGCCAATGCAACAAAGATTAGAAGGGAAGCAGAAAATTGGGAGAAAATCTTTACAACTAGTGTCTCTGATAAAGGCCTCATTTCCAAAATATACAGGGAACTGAGCCAAATATATAGGAATACAAGTCATTCCCCAATTGAGAAATGGTCAAAGGATATGAACAGGCAGTTTTCAGAGGAAGAAATTAAAGATGTCTATAGGCATATGAAAAAATGCTCAAAATCACTACTGATTAGAGAAACACAAATCAAAACAACTCTTACATACCACATCTCTCCTGTCAGATTGGCTAAAATAACAAAACAGGAAAATGATAAATGCTGGAGAGGATGTGGGAAAATTGGAACATTGTTACATTGTTGGTGGAGTTGCGAACTGATCCAGCCATTTTGGAGAGCAATTTGGAATTATGTCCAAAGGGCTATAAAAATGTTCATACCCTTTGACCCAGCAATACCACTTCTAGGGTTGTATCCCAAAGAGATCACACAAGTGGGAAAAGGACCCATATGTACAAAAATATTTATAGTGGCTCTTTTTATGGTAGCTAAGAATTGGAAATCAAAGGGATGCCCATCATTTGGGGAATGGCTGAACAAGCTACGGTATATGAAGGTAATGGAATACTATTGTGCTATAAGAAATGGAGATGATACGGACTTCATAACAACCTGGAAAAACCTACACAACATAATGCTGAGTGAGCAAAGCAGAGCCAGGAGAACATTATACACAACCACAGATATATGGATTCTGTGAGGACTAACCCTGACAGACTTTGCCCTTCTCAGCAACACAAGGTCCAAAGACCACTCCAAAGGACTCTAAATGGAGAATGCTATCTACATCCAGAGAAAGAACCATGAAGTATGAATGCAGATTGAGGTACACTTCATGCTTGCCTTCCTGCCCCCCCTTTTTTTTCCTCTCTTTTTGTTTTTGAGTTGTTTCTTTTTTGGTTCCGTTTCTTCTTTCTCTTGATTCATTCCATTGGTCATAATTCTCCACAACTTGACCAGTGTGTAAATTAATTCAATGCAAAGTTATATGTGGAAGTTATATGGGATTCCATGCCATCTTGGGGAGGGAGGTGGGGAGGGAGGGAAGAAAATCTGGAACTCAAAATTATGTAGAACCTAGTGTTGTAAACTAAAAATAAAAAAAGAACATCATTAGGGGACTTCAAAGCAGAGAGACAGGGCAGGTAGTAAAGCCTGGAGAAACTTTGGAAACATTGACTGGGTTGATGGTAAAGGCTGGTTATCTTCCACCTGGTAGGAAGGAATGAAGTTATTGATTCTCACTTCATTCAGTCTCTGTAGACAAGCAGCCTAAGGCAGAGAGGGAAGCCAAGAGAGGTTATCTCCAGTGGCGGCAGTTTTTTTCACCATCTAGGTATCTTAATGCTGTATTGTGGACTCCAGTTTTAGCACTGCCACTAGCTAGCTGTATGACTAGTTAAATCATAGCCTCTGTGGGCCCAAGCTTCCTCATCTATTAAACGAATGAGGGCAGACTGCATGATGTACAAAGGCCTTTATATCTTAAAATCCTATTATTTAAAAAAATATTAGATTGAAAATATATTAATAAATGGAAATTTTTAATTAAAAAAAGGAAAAGAAGTAGATTTGTTCAAAGAAAGCAGTGGGAAGGAGGTGAAGAGAGACACACATTTACCTCAATATAAGGAAAAACTATTGGCAGTTAGAGTTAACTTTCATTTTCCAAAAAATTGAATGGAAAGTAGTGTATATGGATAACCACTTTCTAGGAAGAGAACAGAAAAGATTGCCCTTCAAATACGAGTTGGACTGCATGACCTTTGAGGTCCCTGCTGAACTTGAGATTCTTCAATTCTGAAAAAAAGGGAAGATACCTAAATAGCAGATGTGATTGCATAAGATATTCACGAAGAAAACTTGGATTTTTAAAAAACAGTTAAGTACATAAAGTTGAAGTAAGTGCAGATAACTGATTTGATTATAAGAATGAAACAGTTCTGTAAGAGTATCAGGAATTCTAAGGTCCAAAATTGCCCAATGTTTGAAACAAATGTGGAGTACAACAAAAAGGTCATCAAAAATTTATTATAGAGTTAAGAGAGTAATCAAAGAAAGGAAATATCTATTCACCAAGGTGGATGAAATAGTGACAATGAATGTCAGAGAGAATACTAAATGATTTCTATTTTCATTCTATTTTCTCTTCTATGGAAAACGATCTTTATTCTATGAAATAGTGAATAGAATTTGCTAACAAGAAATTGAAATCCAAGACTAGTGAGAAAGCACCTACTTGCCCTGAGCAAGTTTAAGTTGTTAAGCACCAGAACAAAAGAAATTGTGAATGTGAAAGCAGAGTCATTGACTTTTTTTTAAAAAAGCACAGAAGTGTTTAGAGCAGAGGTTCCCAACCTTTCTGGTTTCATGGACAACTTTGGAAGTCTCATGAAACCTATTCACTCCTCATAAAATGTTGTTAAATGTAAAAAAAAAAACATACATAGGATTAAAAGAAAGAAACTATGTTGAAATATTTTTTAAATCTTGTTCATGGACCCCAGGTTAAGAATCCCTGATTCAATGAACACTAGGTTGGGAAGGACTAAAATAGGTTATACAGACCCTAGATCATGAAGAGCCTTCATCCAAAGAGAAGACTGATGATGAATAGCAGGCCAGGTGAGCTAACAAGAGAGACTTTTGCAGGTATAAACTTATTAATTTACAGAGAAACAGAGCTATGCCCTCATCCCTATCACTCTTCGAGAGAATTCTGACCTAGAAATAAGGCATACATGGGTTTGTACCCTGACTCTAGTACTTTCTCATTTTTTTCTTTGATCTGTTTCTTCTTTCATAACTGTGATTAATATGGAAATATTTTTACATGATAGCGCATGTATAAACTATATCAAACTGCTTACCATTTTCAGAAGAGGGGAGGGGAAAGATGGAGAGAGAAAAATTTGGAACTCAAAATCTTGTAAAAATGAATACTAAAAAGTTTCTTGACATGTAACTGGGGAAAAATAAAATACTATTTAAAAAATGAAAACAAAAACAAACAAACAAAAAAGAAATACAGCTACCACATGCTCAAAGAGACATGGCAACCATATGTGAGATAGAGTAGCTAAGCTTTTCTCCACTAAGCATCTGACAACAATTCTTCCTCATTCATCCTCAGGAAGGAGAAGGACAAAAAATTGACAGAAGACAGTTCATACATTTTACATTCATGTTCAGTTTTGACACAGCAATTCATGAATCATTAGTCCTTCCAGCCAACCAGAAGACATAGTCACTTATTGATGGAAGTAGGCTTACCTAGCCTCCATGCATTGAATTGGAACCAGACTTTGTATAACCCATCAGGAGGGACAAATCCAAGCATGCTTTAGGCTCTAGACCCTTATTAGCCAAGCCCCATTACACTGTGCTATATTCCTTTTATAAATCATTCTCTTAGTTTTGCTCATTTCAATATGAACTAGTTAATAGAAGTCTTCCTAGATTTCTATTAATCTGTCCCTTTTTGTCCTTTCTTACTGCAAAATAGTATTTCATTAGAACCATATCATACTTTGTTCAGTCATTCCCAAGTTTATGAGCAACAACTTTATTTCCAGTTATTTTCTATGACAAAAAGTGCTGCTATAAATATTTTTATACAAAAGTTTTTTTCTTATTAAAAATCCCAAAATGTTTCTTTGGGGTATAAGCCTAGTAGAAGAATCACTGGGTTAAAGAGTATGCATAGTTTAATGAGAATATAGTCCAAATTTGCTCTTGAGAATGGTTAGAACAATTCATAGTTCCACTAACAGTATATTAATGTGCCTATTTTCCCATAACCCCTGTAAAAACTTTCATTTTTTTTACTTTTCTATCTTTATGAATCTGATGGCTATGAGGTATTTTAATTTATATTTTTATTTAGTAATTTAGAGAATATTTTCATGCAGTTGTTGATAGTTTGCCCTTCTTTGAAGAACTATTTGTTCATGTCCTTTGACTGTATTTTTTGATTTACTGGAGATGGGCTAGTTGGTCAGTCAATAAGTATTTATTAAATATTTGCTTTTTGTCAGGCACTGCGCTAAGTGTTGGGGATAGAAATGTAAGTAAAAATAAAGATAGTCCCTGACCTCAAGGAGCTTACATTCTAATAGAGGAAGATAACACAACATGCAAATTAGAAGCAGAGAAGCATGAAGCACCAGGTGAGGAAAAGATGCCCAAGAAGAGCCATAGTGATGAAATCTGAGAATGAGGGATGACTAGCCTGGGACTTTTCCAAAATGGAAGTTTTGGGAAGAACTCAACAATAGGAGAGTGGCTCCTAGTCTCATCTATTTGTGTCAATTCCTTATAAATATTGGATAAGAGACCTTTATCAGAGAAATTTGATGTCTATATTTTTCCAGTTAAATGTTTCCTTACAAGTCTAACTCATTGATTTAGTTTATCAGAAGCATTTAAATTTTATGAGGTCAAAATCAACAATTTTATCTCCTGTGATCTCTATCCCTTGTTTGGTAAAGAACTCTTCTCCTTTTTATAGTAGTGATCTATTTTATCTGATTTATTAGTGATGTGATCTTTTGTATTGAGGTTTTATAACTCTTATAGCCATTTAGGATTCATTGAAATATATGGAAAGAGATGTTGACTTAAAACCAATTACTATCAGACAGTTTTCCAGCTTTCCCAACAGTTTGTTAAATCGGAAGTCATTAACCAAGTAGATGTTAACCAAAGGTTTATCAAATGCTATGATCCTATATTGAATTGTTTCAGGTTCTTTTTTGTCCAATTTCTTTTACAGATCAAATTTTCTGGGCTTTGACCATAGCCAAATGATTAGTATTTCATAGTATTGTTAGAGGTCTGTACTGCTATAACCTTTCCCATTCTTCTTCATTATTTCCCTGAATATTCTTGACATTTTCCTCCAAATGAATTTTATTATTTTTTCACATTTCAGTAGTTCTATTAGTATGACACTGGATCTGAAATTTATATTGATAGTATTGACGTTCTTATTATATTTACATGATCCAACAATGAGCGGTTATCTCTATAACTATTTAGATCCACGTTTATTTCTGTAAACAGTTTTTCATAGTTGTATTCCTCTAATCCTGTTGTATGTCTCAGAAGCTTAACCCTCTGAACATTTTATGAATTCTCTAATTATTTTTGATGAAATCATGTTTTCTCTCTCTTCTTGATGGGTTTTCTTGTAATAGATGCAGGAAGGCTAAATGTTATTGTGGTTTTAAAGTTGGCACAGTGGATAGAGTGCTGGGCCTGGAGTCAGGAAGACCTGAGTTCAAATCTGGCCTCAGATACTTACTAGCTGTGTGATCCTGGGTCACTTAACCATGTTTCCCTCAATTTCCTCATCTGTAAAAAGTGATCTGGAGAAAGAAATGGCAAACCACTCCAAGTGTCTTTGCCAAGAAAACCAAATAGGGTTAACTGAACAGCAACAATAACAAAATTTATATCCTTTTACTAAATGAAAAAAAATGATTTGTTTTTATTAATTTTAGTTGAATCTACATCATTCACTAAGTAAATCATGATATTCTCTGCAAAAAGTTAATTTTGCTCCATTTTAATCTAAATTCGTATTTTTGGTTTATTTTTTCTTGTATTATTGCGATAGCTCCCATTTATAGAATAATTTAAAATAATGATGATAATAGACATCCTTATTTTACTCCTGTTCTTCTTGGAAAGGCTTTCTGAGTTTCTATAGTATATTTATTTCTAGTTCTTGATTTTAGAATCGCACAATTTACCACATTAAGTAATGGTCCATTTATTACTATGCTGTTTAATGAAGATAATATAAAAAGGAATTGTATTTTATCAAAAGTGTCTTCTGTACCTATGTATATAATCAAATATTATACTTATGAACTTAATATTAATATAATCATCTTAATGCTGTTTATAGTTTTTCTAATGTTGGATCAATCTTGCATTATTGCTATTAGTTTAACTTGGTCATACTTTATAATCTTTTTCATATTTGCTTTAGCTTCTTTGTTAATACTCTATTCGTTGATTTTTATGCGAAAATTAACTTGAAATCTTGGTCTATATTGCTTTATCTCATAGTCTTCACTATCTAAAACTGGCTCAGGATCTTATTTGCCTGGTAGAAGGAGACTGGCAGCATCTTTCCTTAATTTTTTATCTCCTGAATATCTCTGCCGTGTTCTTCTAAATGAATGAATTGAATTCTTCCATTTTTATAAATACACACACACACACACATATATATGTGTATATATATATATATGTATATGTATATATATATGTCTTTGATGTTAGGTTCAGCTTTATATCTTACGTTATTTTTAGCAGATCAAGCTTTTTTCTTCAGAATGTCTAATTTTTATTTTAAATCCAGAGAAGTTCTTTTCCATTCTGGTAGGTTCTCCTTGGAACTGAAGGGTTCTTTTCCCCCCTTGTTCCCTTTATAGTGTGTTATTTGATGTTGTATTTCTGAAATTTTACAATGAAGATTCTCAGAGAGTCAAACTTGGGGTCCTCCTTATTGATGATCAATAGATTCTCTTTATCTCTGTTTTGCTGCCTACATTTAATATTGGCCAATTTGATCATATGATTTTTTGAATTATCATATTTAAGTTTTCTTTTTCATGATTTTTTGGAAGACCTATAATCTTTAGATTATCTCTCTACATCATATTTTCAAGCTCAATATTCTTGTTTTGTAGAGCTGTCACGTAATCTTTCAGTATGCTTGTCATTTTTATTCTGTTTAATTAATTTTCATTCCATCTCTGAATTTTTGCATTGCAATCCTGGACTCCCTCCCTTTTCCCCAGATAATATGTTGTTATGGATAGTGTTTCTGTCTTATGTTCTAACTTCTCTCATATCTGCTTAAACTCGCTGATATCTTCTTTAAGACCCCCAACTTCTATCCTTTAAGAAAATGAAGATGTTTCAATTTTTCTTTGCTCTCTTGAACCATATTCCAAAACATATTCTTGGAATTTTACCACGGTCCTTTCAACAAGTCTTAAAAAATGTGTTGTGATATCTTTATTCTCTTCAGAGAAGTTTAATCCAATTTCTTGTGTCAGAAATTACTTGTCCATTCAGATTATTCTTTTTTTTAAATGTTTATTCCTTTCTCCTCAGTCTTTGCTTATCTTTATAAATCACTCTTCTTTATTTTTCTATTGCATATTTCTGGAGGACCAAGGCTATTGTCCTGCATTCCTAACTCTCACTACCTAATTCTCTCAGATTAATAGTTAGACAAACTTTGTGTCATTTATAAGGTGAGGTTAGCCAGTTGGGGACACAGTTACAGGGAGACTCAGAATGGCCACTATAGTTTGGCTTATTTCTACTTTTACTAGTTGAACTTTTCTAAGTTCTATCCTCTACTTAACAACTGACTTTCCTTAATTGCTTTGCTGTCAGCAGGAGTTATGAAGCAGCTCACCATTGTACCCTGTGGCATTCCTGAGAAACATGGTCCCACAGCCTTTGTACTTAGATCTCTTCTCCACCTTTCTCTTGCTCCCATTGGCTGCCTATTTCTTCCTTTGCTGAATTAAATAGTGATACATACATACACACGCACGTACACACACACACACATATACATATACATTTACATATGTATGTATATATATATATGTATATGTATATATACACAATCTCCTCCCTACTATGAAATCTTTCTTTTAGTTCCATACTTCTCCATAACCAGCACCTTTTGTTTTCAAATTTGGGTTTGGTCTGTTTCACTTGCTTTGAGAGCAAGATCCTCCCTGGAATGCAATTAGCTTAACTCCAAAAATTTGTGACTGTAATTCTAATTGACAAGAATTGTCACAAGATTTGTAGGGTCTCCCTGGGTCACTGCTGAGGAGAAAGGAGGGAGATGTGTGAACAGGAGCCTGCAGGACACATGAAGAAATGTGTTCTGGTAAGTTGGCCTTAAGTTTTTTTTAATTATAAATTTTAAAAATTTGATTTTAAATTTTATTTTTTCTCATGGAGAATTCTTTCACCTTTCCTCTTTTTGCCATGCCTAATTTTTCTATATTTGTGGGCACTTTTTTTGGTATTATTTGATGTATTATAGGGCCAACTCCTCCTAGGATACTCTTACACCTTCCTCTTCCAAGGATCCTCAGTACCATCGTTTTGCCAGTGAGACTGAGGCTTATATTTTAGGTGTCTTATCAAAAGTCACAAAGCTAATTGATTGCAGAGTGACATTAGAATTAGTGCCTTGCCCCTCCATCTAGTGTTTTATACACATTTAAATTTTGTAAGAGAGCAAAAGTAGAGCTCCTTAATTATATTAGCAACATAAACTACTATCTCATAATGAAGTGTAATTGAGCCTTTAATAAAACTAGATAGAAAAAATTAGCATGATTATGTGAAAATCTGATGGAAACCATCAAGTTAGATGGAGGTCATATAAAATATGGCTAAAAACTTCCAGTAAACTATCTTCTAGAGATTACAAAAAGCTGTGTGCACTTTTAGCCCAATAGCCATCGGCATAATATCATACATATTTTGTGCTTGGCCTGTGAGATCTCATTTCATAATATCCCTAATTGGAACTGTTCAGAGATGTGGTATGCATGTTCATTACAAGCAATATACCTGATGCTATGAAAATATTATTGCCTGCAAATCCAATTAAATTCAGACTACTAGCATACTTTGTGATAAGTACTCATGAATTTGTTCACAATGGAACAGTAATTAATCTCCCTAAAGGAAAGATGAGCAGCTCTTCTTATAATAAAGAGTGAAGCATTGTGCTGTTCTAGCAATGGCAAGGAATTTTCTTCCTTTACAGCATCTGCATTTAAACATGGTTCTTTGCGACTTTGACTTGACCAAGTAAGAAGAAATTAAAACCAATTCTTATACCAAAAGCTGTCAAGGTACTCGGAAGGTTTTGAGTTTAAGAAAAATTAAGGTCTGTTAGACAGCTAAGGTTAGAAAAGCTAGCTGCTGACAACTTCTCTATTTAACCTTAATCTGAAGGGTGATAAACTTAGATATGTTTTCAAAGGGGCAATTGTTTCAATAATATATCTTAAATGTGTTTTTCATATAAATGTAATAGCTTTTCTATTTTGTTTTGAAAGGAAGAGTCTATAAAAGAAAGATTCCATATGAAGAAGAAGACCGAGTTCTCTGTGGTCAGGCCAGCCCAAGAAGGTAAAGAGGACTTATGGTCTTGTGTCCCCCCACCTTCTCCCCAACTCCCTTTTGAAAGTCTCTTGCCCTGACCTGTATCTATTATCTTTTCAGATGAACAAGGTTGTTAGAAAGTGATTATCTCAGTGGGTGAGGTTAACCAAAGGAGTAGTGATAACATGAAAACTGAAACTGTATCTACTTTGCTTGCACTTGGTTGACCCCCTCTTCCCAAATTATCAAGTGGAGAGTTAAAATTCTTCCTCAGACACTAGCTGTGTGACCTTGGGCAAGTCACTTAACCCGTGCCTGCTTCAATTTCCTCATCTATATAATGCTTATAATTACTGCACCTATCACACAAAGTTGAGGTAATATTTGGAAGTAAGGTACTATTTATAAAGCACTTTGTAAATTTTCAAGAGCTACATAAATGCTAGTTATCATGATCATCATCATCATTTTAATTATTAAATACTTCCTACTTATAAACCACTTTGATGACATAGGCCTTTCTCAGCTAAATAATTAGATGGGATTGTGTTGTTTGTTTGGGAAGTGTAAAGTGGGGAGGAGTTTAAAAAAAAATTTCAGTAGCTTCCTCCTAACACCTCTCCTTAGTTGGCCATTGTCCCTTGTTCTCAAAGGACCAAAATGGCATCACTATTTTAGAGTCAAGTTATAGTGTGACTGTGGCTGATCAGACCATCAAGAGCTCAGAATGCTCTATCACCTGTTGGGCACAAATAGTCCATGTCAGCATTTAGCATGGATACTCTAAATTTGTACATCTCATTTATTTTGAGCTATTTCAATTCTGCTTTGCTCATAGAGCATGCATCTTCTTTGATGCAGGTACGCCATGGTGGGTGGTCCTTTTCCAAGTCTCCTATGCCATGCGATTGATTCCAAAGATTTTCAGAGAAACCTTGAGAGTGTCTTTGTATGGCCTCTTCTGACCACCATGTGAGCACTTGACGTGTGGGAATTCTCTGTAAAATAGTCTTTTAGGCAAGCATACATGTGGCATTCAAACAACGTGGCTAGCCCATTGAAGTTGTGCTCTCTGTAGTAGTGTTTGAATGCTTGGCGGTTAAGCTTCAGGAAAGACCTCAGTATCCAGTACCTTGTCCTGGCAGGTGATCTCAAGAGTCTTCCTAAGACAATTCAAATGGAAGCAATTGAGTTTCATGGCATGACACTTGTTGAGACATGACAACAGTATTACACTTGTCCAGATTTCGCTGGCATACAACAATGAGGTCAGCATTACAGCTGTGTAGACCTTAGGATTTTTTTTTTCTTTTTAAGTAAAATCCTAACCTAACCTCTCCTTACTCATTTCCCAAAACATATACACACACATATACACACGAACACATTCTGAATGATAACTTTATTGAAGGAGTTGTGCTTGACTAGTATTAGCAGCAGGTCTGATGCCAGTATCCTATTATTTCAGGTTTGGTTTGGGGAGGTGGTGTGAAATGAGACACTCACAAATCATTGAGCACTTAATAAAAGACTTACTTTGCCCTAGTATAGCTAGGCTCCAGTGGCACTTGGCTTCTATAGATACGTCTCTTTTCATCTCTATGTGGAAATGCTTCTTATCAGCATGATGGCTAGTTTGGTCTTTAGGTATCCACAAATTTGGAGAGATTCCAACTCAATAGGGTTAGGACTTTTTCTTCCATTAAGTGACCAAGAAGCTGCATCAGGAGAGGCAGAGGCTAATTGGATCCTGGGGACAACTTTATTGCCTTTTAGGGAAAGCTAACTTTTTTGCCTGAAAATGGGGAGAATTGTAGTCCTGTCACAACTGGTTATTGACTGACTCCCCGACTAGATTCAGTCTCTGACCTCACTGTTATCCAACATCAGAGCAATAGATGTTACATTATGCTAAATGGAGCAAATTGTTGCTGAGGGAGGAGGGAAATACCAGAGGTGAAGAAGGCAAAGGGAAAGGGAACAAGAGAAACTTTTTAATATGTATACTGGAATTCCTGGAAAGTATGTGTAGGAGGGTGTCCATCCTGATTAGATTAGTAAACTTGGTCCCTGCTTGCATACAGGAACTCATTAGATTAAAGTACTATGCTTTACCATATTCCCATGTCTGGTCTCCATTTACAGTAATCTTGATTAACATGGCACTTAAAACATGATTTCTCACAGTTGCATTTGAATTTTAACAAGAAACTCTAAAAGAATGGTAAGTCTTCAAAATTCAAAGGAATGACTCACTAATAGTGCAAATTTAGGCACGATGGGAAGAAATAATTTGGAGCAGTTCTTTGTAAACACTGTTGACAATATAATCTTCTAATACTCCTCTGATCTTGTCACTCATTAGTGCCTAAATATTTTATAGCTCCTTGTTGACTTCCAGGTTAAGTCCAAACTATTAGTCTGACATTCTAGGTCCTCCACATTTTCAGCACATCCCAAATGTGAACACACAAGATAGTTTTCTTATTAGCAGGCTAGAACTTTAACTTGTAAAGATAGGCAGTCAATTATATAATTATACAATTGTATATATATATATATGTATATATATACACACACACACACACAACATATATATACACATATATATGTACACAATTATATAACAGAAGCTGACATTTGATATCATTCCTAATACAAATGGATGAGCACCCAGTGGATAGAATGCCAGGCCTGGAGTCAGAAAGATCTGAGTTCAAATCCAAACTTGGACATTTATTAGCTGCGTGAATACCCTCATCTTGCCACCCTGGGATACTTTGACGACAAAATATTTAAAACCTTGCTGTGGCTCAATGAAGTCCTAGCTATTACTATGTTTGCAATCCTTCCCTATGTAAACTGATGCTTTTGGATGACATTGGAATGATTTTAGAAAGGTCAGTAGTGTGTGTTGCTACCAGTCTGAGGTCAGGACAGTTCTACTAATGAGAAAAATTTATTTGAATCTCACTCATATTTAAAGATGGCTTCTATTTTCATATTTTTTAATTGATCTTTTTTTCAAATAAGTGATCAAGGGGATTCACCAATTGACTTGCTGTCTTATAGGGTGGTAAGCATTTTACTTCAGTATGTTAGCAAATTTCCAAAAGAATTACAACTGTACTTAGATCTGTCACTATTTACATGAAGTGTTTTATAACTGTGTTCATATAATTCCTCTTTGTGTCTTAGCAGGCAAACTCAAGTATTTTACAGAGTTTGTAATTATTTTCAAAGGAATTTCTCTATCTCTTCCTGATGGGTTTTGTTGATAGTATATAGAAATGCTAATAATTTATATGGGTTTACTTTTCATCCTGCAACTTTGCCAAAGGTGTTAATTATTTTAACTAGCATTTTTAGTTTACTTTCTAGGGTTCTCTAGTTATACCATCATATCATCTGCAAAAATTGATACTTTTCTTTCCTCATTGCCTATGCATATTCTTTCAATTTCTTTTTCTTGTCTTATTGTTATAATTAGTATTTTTAGTACAATAGTGAAAAGTCATGGTGAAAATGGACACTCTTACTTCACCCCCAATCTTATTTGAAAGGCTTCTAGTTTATCCATTATAGATGATGCTTGCTGTGCATTTCTGATATAAATTCAGCCTCATTATATCGCATAATCTATGTGATATAATACTGTAATGTCTTTGTTAGTATTTTATTTAAACTTTTTGCATCAATATTTATTAGGAAAATTAGTCTATAGTATTCTTTTTCTGTTGTTGCTCTCTCTCATTTAGTTGTTAAAACAAGATTTGTGTAGTAGAAGAAATTTAGTAGCACTCTTTTTTTTTTTTTGCTTATTCTTTCAAATAGTTTATCCAGTATTGGAATGAATTGTTCTTTACAAGTTTGACAGAATTCACTTGTAAAACAATCTTAGAATTCATTTATAGTTTGTTCAATTTGTTTTCTAAATATTTTACTTCCTCTTTTGCTATCTGGGTATCTTATAGTTTTGCAAATATTCATTGATTTCATTTAGATTGTCAGTTATGTTGTTATATATTAGGGCAAAATGTTTCTTTAATAATTGTTTAAATTTCATCTTCATTGATTGTGTATTCACCCCTCATACTGAGTAATTTGGTTTTCTTCTTTTTTAAATCAAATTAGCAAATCTATTTTCCCCCACAAAACTAGCTCCTTCTTTTAATTTTAATTTCTTTCTTTATTTATTTATTTAACATATTTGGTTTTCAGCATTGATTTTCACAACAGTTTGAATTACAAATTTTCTCCCCATTTCTACCCTCCCCCCCACTCCAAGATGGCATATATTCTGGTTGCCCTGTTCCCCAGTCAGCCCTCCCCTCTATCACCCTCCTCCCCTCTCATCCCCTTTTCCCTTCCTTTCTTGTAGGGCAAGATAAATTTCTATGCCCCATTGCCTGTGTATCTTATTTTTTAGTTGCATGCAAAAACGTTTTTTTTGTTTTTGAACATCTGTTTTTAAAACTTTGAGTTCCAAATTCTCTCTCCTCTTCCCTTCCCACCCACCCTCCCTAAGAAGTCGAGCACTTCAACCTAGGCCACGCATGTATCATTATGTATAACCCTTCCACAATACTCATGTTGTGAAAGGCTAACTACATTTTGCTCCTTCCCAACCCATCCCGCTTTATTGAATTTTCTCCCTTGACCCTGTCCCCTTTCCAAAGTGTTTGATTTGATTACTTCCACCCCCATCTGCCCTCCCCTCCATCCTCCCCCCCCTTTTATTTTTTTTTATCTTCCTCCCTCTTCTTTCCTGTGGGGTAAGATACCCAACTGAGTATGTATGGTATTCCCCCTCAGGCCAAATCTGATGAGAGCAAGGTTCACTCATTCCCCCCTCACCTGCCCTCTCCCCTCCTCCCACAGAACTGCTTCCTCTTGCCACCTTTATGCGAGATTATCCACCCCATTCTATCTCTCCCTATCTCCCTCTCTCAGTATGTTGCTCTCTCATCCCTTAATTTCATTTTATTTCTTTTAGATATCTTCCCTTCATCTTCAACTCACCCTCTGTCTGCTCTCTCTCTTTTACATATACATATATATATATACACACACATATATAAACACATATATATACACATACATACACATACATACATATACACATAGATATATACATACATACACATTCACTTATATATATACATAAACATGTATATATATATGCATATTCCCTTCAACTACCCTAATACTGAGGTCTCATGAATCATACACATCATCTTTCCATGTAGGAATGTAAACAAAACAGTTCAACTTTAGTAAGTCCCTTGCAATTTCCATTTCTTGATTACCTTTTCATGCTTCTCTTGATTCTTGTGTTTGAAAGTCAAATTTTCTATTCAGTTCTGGTCTTTTCACTGAGAAAGCTTGAAAGTCCTCTATTTTATTGAAAATCCGTATTTTGCCTTGGAACATGATACTCAGTTTTGCTGGGTAGGTGATTCTAGGTTTTAATCCTAGCTCCATTGACCTCCAGAATATCGCATTCCAAGCCCTTTGATCTCTTAATGTAGAAGCTGCCAGATCTTGGGTTATTCTGATTGGGTTTCCACAATACTCAAATTGTTTCTTTCTGGCTGCTTGCAGTATTTTCTCCTTGATCTGGGAGCTCTGGAATTTGGCAACAATATTCCTAGGAGATTTCTTTTTGGGATCTATTTGAGGAGGCGATCGATGGATTCTTTCAATTTCTATTTTGCCCTGTGGCTCTAGAATATCAGGGCAGTTCTCCTTGATAATTTCTTGAAAGATGATATCTAGGCTCTTTTTTTGATCATGGCTTTCAGGTAGTCCAATAATTTTTAAATTATCTCTCCTGGATCTATTTTCCAGGTCAGTGGTTTTTCCAAGGAGATATTTCACATTGTCTTCCATTTTTTTCATTCCTTTGGTTCTGTTTTATAATATCCTGATTTCTCATAAAGTCACTAGCTTCCACTTGCTCCAATCTAATTTTTAAAGTAGTATTTTCTTCAGTGGTCTTTTGGACCTCCTTTTCCATTTGGCTAATTCTGCCTTTCAAGGCATTCTTCTCCTCATTGGCTTTTTGGAGCTCTTTCGCCATTTGAGTTAGTCTATTTTTTAAGGTGTTGTTTTCTTCAGTGTATTTTTCAGTATTTTTTTGAGTCTCCTTTATCAAGTCATTGACTTATTTTTCATGGTTTTCTCTCATCCTTCTCATTTCTCTTCCCGATTTTTCCTCTACTTCTCTAACTTGCTTTTCCAACTCCTTTTTGAGCTCTTCCATGGCCTGGGGCCAGTTCCTGTTTTTCTTGGAGGTTTCTGTTGTAGGCTCTTTGACTTTATTAATTTCTTCTGTCTGTATGTTTTGGTCTTCTTTGTCAGCAAAGAAAGAATGCAAGTCTGAGACTGAATCTCGGTGCGTTTTCGCTGCCTGGCCATATTCCCAGCCAACTAACTTGACCCTTGAGTTTTTCAGTGGGGTACGACTGCTTGTAGATTACAGAGTTCTATGTTCCACGTTTGGGGGGGAGGTGCCATCTCTGCCACACCAGCACTGCTCCTTCCCCAACCCCCACTAGCTCCTTCTTTTATTTCATAATTTAATTTTTTTCCTTTCAATTTTATTATTTCCTCCTTTGATTTTTCCCAATTTCTATTTTGGGGTTTAATTGGAAATTTTTATTTTGCTGTTCTTCCAATTTTTAATTGAATGCCTAATTTATTGGCCTGCTCTTTCTTTCTTTTATTGATGTAACCATTTCTAGACAAAAAATTTTCCTAAGCACTATTTTGGCTACATCCCACAAATTTTGGTGTGTTGTCTCATTATTTTCATTATCTTGAATGAGATTTTTCTTTGTTTCTATGATTTGTTCTTTGACCCACTCATTCTTTAGGATTAGATTATTTAGTTTCCAATGAATTTTAATCTAGACTTCGATGGTCTTCTATTGAATGTAATCTTCATTGATTGTGGTCTAAAAAAGTAAATTTAATATTTCTGGAATTCTGCCTTCGATTATGATGTTTTTATACACTAAAACACTAAAATATTTTTGAAGATGCAATACAAAATGAGAAGTAGGCACAATCCTTTCTATTCATATTTAATAGTTTCCACAGTCTGTCATATTTAGCTCCTCTAAAATTATATTCACTTCCTTAAGTTCTTTCTTGTTTATTTTATGATTAAACTTATCTAGGTCTGAGAGGGGGTAAATTGAGTTCCCTATTAGTATAATTTTAATGTCTAATTTCTCCAATAACTCAATAACTTTTCCTCTAGGAATTTGGAGTCTATGCTATTTGGTGCATATATATTCAGTATTGACATTAATTCATTTTCTATGGTACCTTTTAGGAAAATATAGTTTCCCTGATTATCTCTTTCAATTAAGTCTATTTTTGATTTATCTGAGATCATGTTTTCTACCCGTCTTTTTTTTTTGCTTCAACTGAAACACAATAGATACTTCCATAACCCCTCATTTTAACTCTATGTGTATTTTTCTGTTTCAAATATGTCTCATCTGAAATCACATTGTTGGTTGAATTCTGGTTTCTTATCCATTTTGGTTTCCTCTTCCATTTTATAGGTGAATTCATCCCACTCACAGTTATAATTGCTAATTGTATTTCCCTTCATCTCATTCTTTTCTGCTTATTCTTCTCTTTCTACCCTGCCTAACAATCTGTTTTTATTCTGGCCACTACTTCGCTTAAGGTACCCTTCTTATCACCCCACCACTTTCAGCTTTTTAGCCCCAAACTGTCCTATTTCCCTGTTGGGTAAGACAAGATTTTAAAATTTTGTTTTGAATTTATCAAATAAAACACATATTTCCATAACACAATACAATAAAAAAGATGATTGTACTTCCAGCTGCAACTCTACTATGCACAACTTGCTATTCCTTTCAAATATATGACAAAATTATGATATGTGTACACACACACACACACACACACACACACACACACACACACATATATATATATATATTTCCCCCTCCCATTCTGGAGAGGGCTACCATTAGATCCAAATAGGCATATGTGTGTAAAATTATTCTATACACATTTCTACTAATCAATTCTTTCTCTGGATGCAGATGGAATATTTTGTCATATGTTCTTTGTAATTAATTTGAGTATTTATAATAGTCAAAATAACTTATTTGTTCAAAGTTATTCTTTAAACAATATTGCTGTTACTGCATACCATGTTTTCTTAGTTCTGCTCATTTTACTCTTCATTGTTTCATGCAAGTACTCCAATATTTTTTAAAAAATCATTGAGCTCAATATTTCCTACCGTGCAGCAGTATTCTGTTAGAATCCTACACCACAACTTGTTAAGCCATTCCCCAATTGAAGGGCATCCATGCAACTTCCAGTTCTTTGCTACCACAAAGACAGCTGCTACAAACATTCTAGAACATATAGGTTCTTTTTGTTTTTCTCTAATTATCTTCTGAAATAGACCAAGCAGGGCTGTGTTGCTGGGACAAAGGGTATAGGTAGTTTAATAACTCTTTGGGAATAATTCCAGACTGCTCTCCAAAATAGTTGGATCAGTTCACAATTCCAATTTTTCCATATTCCCTCCAACATTTGTCAATTTTCCCTTCTTTCATTTTAGCCAATCTAGTAGGTGTAAAATGATATCTCAAGGTTGTTTTAATTTCTCTAATCAATAATGATTTAAAGCATTTTTCATATTATTATAAATTGTTTTGATTTCTCCATCAGGAAACTGCCCATTTAATAGCCTTTAACCATTTATCAATTGGGGAATGGCTGATATTCTTATAGATTTGACAAAGTTCTTTATGTATTTTATATATGAGACCTTTATCTGATAAACTGACTATAAAAACTTTTCCCCAGTTTTCTGCTTTCCTTCTGACCTTGATTTCATTTGTTTTATTTATAAAACCTTTTTTTTCTTTTTTCTTTTTTTTTTTTGCTTTTTGGCAGGGCAGTTGGGGTTAAGTGACTTGCCCAAGGTCACACAGCTAGTACAAAACCTTTTAAATTTCATGTAATTGAAATTACCCATTTTATACCTAACTTCTCTCTCTCCCTCCCTCCCTCTCTCCCTCCCTCTCTCCCTTCCTCTCTCTCTCTCTAAGTCTGATAGGTAATATGTTCCATGTTCTAATTTTCTTGCAAAAATCTCTCTTTATATCTTGGTCATGTATCCATTTTGATCTTATCTTGGTAAATGGTGTAAGATATTGGTCTATGCCCAGTTACTTTTATTCACTATTTTTCCTTCCCAGTCTCTCTTTTCACCCTGTCCCTGTAACCTTATCTCTCCTCTTCTTTTCTTATTCCTTATTTTACTCACCTCACCCATCTAAAAGTTTCTTCCCCACACTATCCCCCAGTTTTCTTGCCTCTCTAGAAGTTCAGAAGATTTCTAAATTTCTTCAGATGTATATGTTTCATCCTCTTCAACCCACATGAGAACAAGGTTCCAATATTAGCAGCCCTTCACACCCACCCACCTAGTTCTCTTTTGATGCCCTGTTTTCATGAGATAACTTCTTCTTTTAACCTTTTCCTACCCTCTTTTGTTTTTTAGAATCACCTCATCATGTACAACTCAGCCCCAACCTTGCTTTCAAACTGCTTTAGTAATGATAATAGTTGTAAGAATACTATCACTAATAACTATGAATTATTCCTAACATTAATAACATTTTCATATATCATAAATGAATCTTGACCTTAATCAATGCCTTAGAATTAGTCTTTAATGACTTCCTTATATTTCTTCTGCATCTTTTATATCAAATTTTCCATTGAGTTCCAGTCTTTTTGTTATAAACACCTGAAAGAGTTTCAGCTCACCAAATATTCATTTCTTTTTCATTCAGGATTATATTCAACTTTGCTGGACAAGTTTTTCTTGGATGCAACCCCAGCTCCCTAGTCTTTTGAAATGTAATGTTCTAACACGTGGTCTTTTAGTGTAGGAGCTGCCAGGTCTTGTGAAATCCTGATTGTTTTTCCAAAAAATTAAATTTCTTTTCTTGTTGCTTGCAATATTTTCTCTTTAACCTGGAAATTTTGAAACTTGGCTATGACATTCCTGTGAGTTTTCTTCCTAGGATCTCTTTCTGGTGGTGATGGGTGGATTCTTTCCATTTCTACTTTCCATTCTTGTTCTAGAACTTTAGGGCAATTTTCCTTAATAATTTCTAGTAATATTGGATGTAGATTATTTTTTATCATAACTTTCAGGTAATCCAATAATTCTTGCATTATCTTTCCTCGACCTATTCTCTAGATCAGTTTTTTTTAATGTGATGTGTCAGATTTTCATCTATATTATTATTCTTGGTGTATTATAATGTCTTTCAATTCCACTTGCCCAGGTCTAATTTTTAAGGAGTTATTTTCTTCCTTAAAATTTTCTATCTCACACACTTACTAGCCATGTGACCTTGGGCAAGTCACTTAACCCCAATTGCCCTGCCTTCCCCCCTCAAAAACAGATTTTCTATCTCTTTTTCTAATTGATTAACATTCTTTTCATAGCTTTCCTAAATTGCTATTATTTTCTAAATTTTCTTCTTTATGATTTTGTGCCTCTTTTTCCAATTGGTTAACTTTCTCTTCATAATTTTCTTGAACTGCTTTTTCCCTTATTTTTCCTTATTCTCTCTTATTTGATTTTTGAATTCCTTTTTATGTTCTTTCAAGACTTCTTTTTGTTCTTGTGACCATTTGATGTTAATCTTTAGAGAAGGAGTGGCTTTTTTTTAAATCTCACTCTCTTCTTCTGAACATGAACCCAGATCTTATTTTACATCAAAGTAGCTATCAATGGTTAGGTTCTTTTTCCTTTGCTTACTCATTTTTAATTTTAATCTTATTTTTCAGCTTAATCAAGCTATAATCCTGAGTTGTGAGTAGTTGCCCTAGGTTTTAGGGCCTTTTTACTGCTCTTTTCTAAATTATGTCTGGGGCTCAAACTCAGGGTCTCCTCATTTTCTCCCCTCAGCCCCAGCCAGCCAAGATATCCTGAAAATTTGCCAACTGCAGTATGGGCCTCGCCAGGCTTGTGCTCACCCCTCCTTGCCTACAGCCACAGCTGGGATCATTTCTGGTCAGCACCACTGGGTCTGGCTTCTGGAAACAGCAGGGGAATCTTTAATCTTCCCTCCCTCAGCTGTCTGCTATTCTTTAGATGAAAATTTGTGAGGCAAAGGTTCATGAAGTGAAAGTTCCTGAGGTTGTGAGGTAAAAGTTCCTAAAATGAAATTTCTCAAGGCCATGAATGATGTGAAAGTTAAGGTGAAATTTCTTGAGGGCTATTCTGCTTCTCTCAGGGCCTATTGTTTGTTGATTCAGTGGAGGTGTTGACAATTTACTCAGGCCCAACCTCAGCACTTGGAGTCTTCTCTGAGGCCCTCTAAAGATTTCTTAGGAGAACAACTGATATACCTCTCTATTTTTGCTGTTCTACATTCATTTTTAGAAATTTTATGTCTGTGGAGGGAATCTGGAGTCCCTGGAAATTTCTGACCTACTCCACCATCTTCCCAGAATACCAAGATGAATTAGAAAAATATTGCATTTCCCCTCCAATTGCATGTAAAAATATTTTTAACACTCATTGAAAATTTTTTTCAGTTCAAAATTGTCTTCATCCCCTCCCCTTTCTTTCCCCCTTGAGAAGGCAAGAAAATTGATATAGGTTATACATGAACAGTCATGTAAAACATATTTCCATGTTAGTCATGTTCTCTAAAACACATAAAACACACAAGAAACACAAAGAAAGTAAAGAAAAACTATGCTTCAATCTGCATTCACACTCCATCAGCTTTTTCTCTGGAGGTGGATAGCATTTTTCACCATAAGTCTTTCAGATTTGTCTTGGATCATTGATTTGCTGAAAATAGCTAAGTCATTCACAGTTAATCATAATACAATATTGCTGTTTCTGTATACAATGTTCTGGTTCTGCTCATTTCATTTTGTATCAGTTCATTTAAGTCTTTCCATATTTTTCTGGGGACATCCTGCTTGTCATTTCTTAAAGCACAATAGTATTCCATGACAGTCATATACAACAACTTGTTCAGCCGTTCCCAAATTGATAGACATCTTCTCACTTTCCAGTTCTTTGCTACCACTAAAAGAGGCGCTATAAATATTTTTGACTGCTTGCAATATTTTCTCTCAAATTTGGCTATAATTGGGAGTTTTCGTTTCAGGATCTTTTTCAGGAGCTGATCAGTGGATTCTTTCAGTTTGGATTTTGCCCTCCTGATCTAAGATATTGTGACCAATTTTAATAATTTCTTGAAATATGATGTCTAAGCTGTTTTTTTTTATCATGGCTTTCAAGTAGTCCAATAAGTCTTAAATTACTTCTTCTGGATCTATTTTCCAGGTCAGTTGTTTTTCCAATGAGATTATTTCACATTTTTTTCTATTTTTTTTTCATTCTTTTGATTTTGTTTTATTTTTCTTGATGTTTTGTAAAGTCATTAGCATCCAGTTGTCCAATTTTAATTTTTAAGGAATTATTTTCTTTAGTGAGCTTTTGTATCTCCTTTTCCATTTGGCCACTTCTATTTTAAGGAGTTTTTCTCTTCGGTTTTTTACAAATATCTTTTTCAATTTGTCCAATTCTGCCTTCTGAGGCATTCTTTTCTTCATTGGATTTTTGTGCCTTTTCCACCATTTGGCCTATTCTGTTTTTTTAAAGTTTTTAAAACTTTCTTCAATATTATTTTGTGACTTCTTTACAATGCTGTTGCCTCTTTTTTCATGATTTTTTGCATCATTCTCATTTCTCTTCCCAATTTTTCCTCTACCTCTCCCACTCAATTAAAAAAAATCTTTTTTGAGTTCTTCCATGGCCTGAGACCAGTTCATATCTTTTTTTGAGACTTTAGATGTAGCAGTTTTCACTTTGTTGTATTTCTCTGAATTTATATTTTGATCTTCCCTGCTGCCATAATAAGTGAGATATTTCATATTTTCTTCTATTTTATTTTTAGTTTTTTTATACTTTGTTTTATTGTTTCTTCCTTTCTCATGGAATAATAAGCTTCTGTTTTTACTGATTCTTATTATTAAGGAGTTATTTTCTTCAGCAATATTTATACCACTTTTAAACCGAGCTATTAATTTTCTTTTCATAATTTTCTTGCATATATCTTATATCTTTCCCTAATTTTTCTCTACCACTCATTTGAGTTTTGAAGGAAGGAAGGAAGAAAGAAAGAAAGAAAGAAAGAAAGAAAGAAAGAGACTTGACTGAAATTCTAGCTTCTTTTAAAAACTGGAAAGTAGCAGTTCGTGAATTACCAGCAAAGAATTTACCAGCCTCTTGTCTGATGCAAAACAGAGCAGATATTTTTCCCCCTTTTAATAGAAGGCATAGACAATCAAGAGTGAAGATTTCAGCATAAGAACTCACAACTGACAAAGATTCTTCCAAAACTCTTCCACAGTGACCACAGAAAATGTGCCAATTTGAGCTCTCAGCAGGAAAGAAAAGAAAAAGTAACAGTAAGTCATTTTTCTAGCCCAGAGCAGTTTGGGAAGATAGAAACAGATTTGTGGACACTGAGAAAGACCACAATGCAGGAGCAATGTAACAGTGGTGGAAGGACCACACTGTAGCAGTGGTAACAGAAGGAAGAAGCAGCTTAGTGCCCATCTGAATAGAAAGAGATCCCAGAGGACCCCTTTATGAGCACTAGGTGCAGAATGAGGTGTATTTTGGCAGCTCTGTTCAACCATTACCTAATTCTGAGTTCAAGAGTAGATGGGAGTAGTCACCATCACAGGGGAGCAAGGGCATTACCTGTGTAAGTTTCAGTGGACAGCTTATTGTAGTCTATGCAGTAGGAAGTTAGGTCTGAGTATAATTTATGCAAGATGACTTTCCAGCTTCCCTAACCATTCGTTATTGTGGTGGAGGTTGTTGAATAATGATTCTTTACTCCTTTCCATTCCTATTCACTAATTACAAGAGATCTACCACACATAATTGTTCAAAACGTCTATTAATGTACTTTTTCCCTAATTTTCTTTTTGTTAGAGTTATCTTGTTCTAGGAAGTGTGTGTTGAGGCCTCCAACTACTATAGTTTTGATGTCTATTTCTTTCCGTAATTTGATTAACTTTGTTTTCTTTACAAAGGAAATAGAGAAGAGGAAGAGAATGTATTTGTTCACCACTTGTAATCTTGTGTGAAACATCTTGTGTAGAGGGAAGTTGGAATGTCATGTATCGTAAATAGTAAATTGAGCTGGAAATTGAGTGCATAAAAGTGATTAAGGCTAAAGTCAAAATTGAAATGTCTATACATGATAAAGAGAATAGTTTGTACTTTATCCTGTAGGCAACAACATGACATTGAAGCTTTTTCTCAGGGGAGGAACATACTTCAACCTATTGCTGTTTTTGTCACATTTTTCCTGCTGATGCTTTTCATCAACCATTTTAACAATAAGAATATATAATTGCTTTAATGTTTGTGGTATTTCAGGCAGAGGGTTGAGTATGCATTCAATGCCATGAACTTTATATTTAATGGCTGGTAAAGCCTTCATTAAGATTTCACCTTAATTATATAAGGCATTTGATAATGTACTAGTTTCTTGTCCATCATCTATTAGAGATGTAAATACTAGAGAATGACATGTATGTGTTGAATTAAGGGCATTAGGATTTGCTGCCAAGGCTTGAGTTGCAGACAAATTATGCTGCCTCTGCTTTGCAGGTCAAATCCTAAGTAAAAGAGGCTACCCTCATAGAAAGTATGTCTGCTTGGCTTGAATAAACTGAGGGCAATAGCTGAGTGTGGTCATTTTGTTTCTTTTAGGTTATTTGGCACCACTGGTTCCTCTGAATATGTAGCCTGTAGCCACTGGAGCTGAACAAAGGCACTTCTTTCACACAGAACAGGGCCTCATGTACTGTGAACTTAGCTCCTTCTGTTTGGTGTTACTGATCTGTTAGTCTAAATATGGCACATGGCAGTTTGATGGAAATCATTTCCAGTAAGAGAGGATGTTTCCTCAGCAGTTTTCAAGTTGGCTCTGACTCAAGCATCCTCAAGGGAGACCATTTAACTGGTCATTAGGGAGACAGAAAAAAGGCACAGAGGAATGTTGTAACAAAGATGTACATCCTGTATGCAAGACCTCCAGAGAATGCTCCTGGCCACTGGTTCTGTGCGTACATTGTAGAGATTTTATTAATGCTGCTGGAAAAGTATTTTGCTGTAACCAATCTATTATTTGTGCATAACTTTGGAGATGCTGTCTTGTACTGGTTCCAGGTTTGTGATGAACCACTTTGACTGAAAAATGTGGGACTCAAACAAATAGTAATTAAATGTTTAATGCTGATTAACACCCTATGTCTGAATCCTGCTTGATAGCAAAGTGAATTGGTTCTCTGAAAGGAAGATGAGAATACCTGCCTAATTTTTCTTGGCAAAAGAAAAAAATGTATAAAAGTTATTTAACACTTAGGTACTTCTAAAGTCAACAATTATGTTTACTTATGAATTTTGAAGTTTAAAAATCAGTGGGTATAGAAGGTAAGGGCCTTTTTATGTGGGTTAGACAGGATAATTTCATGAAAAAGCAATCACAAGGATTTAGGAATGGGTTGTCCAACTGCCTACTATTGTGATCACAAGTGTTGGCCTTCAGAAAGATAAAGATCCCTTACAGGTCTAGGATTTGGTAAAAATTAGGACTCTAATATCATTTCTTGAAGGATGGGAGCTAACTTTTATAAATGAAGAACAGACTCATGAAATGTTTAGAGTTATAAATAACTTTATGGCTTCTAAGGTCCCTTCTAGCTGTCAACAGTCTGTATTTCTCCATCATTAACATACCACTTTGGGGGGAAAATATTTTTAAAAATAAGCTGAATTTCAAGAATGGGAGTAAATATTAAAAATCAAAGACTGGGTTGAAATTACATTAATTAATATCTTCCACAGTAGTGATGAAACCATGGCTACTTGCATTTTTTTGATAATAAAATTGCTATGTTTTTGTTCTGTTTTGTCACTATTGTGTCAGTTTGTTTAGGAAAGTTTAGAAGTTTGTAATGGCTACTGGGCTCATAGAGGCTTTCAATTCTTTAATTCCATATTAAACAAAAAATGAAACTTTTTTTCAGTCGGAAACAGGTATCTGATAAATTTAAATTTTGAAATGTCATTTTCCACGAGCCATTTGAAATATGGAAGGTTTTATTTTTATTGTTTTGCTCTTGTTTTTAGTTTAAAATAAATATCTAAGAATGAAAACTGTTGTGTCTCTAACAGCAGGACCAATAAGACCAGTTTTTTTTTTTTGCCTGTGGTAGGGATGACTATGTTTTTTATGTTTTTTATTTTCTGGCATTTTCAACAATGCCCAAAAGATTTGAAATGCACAAAATAAATCTCGGATCTCACCTAACAGTTCTACTCTCTTGTACAGACCATCTCATTCTTCTCTGCCCAAACCCTTGGGAATGGGAACTTGGGGGATGTGTGTGAACCTCAAGAAGCAAATTGAAAATCTACAAACAAGTACCCACCCCAGAAACCTACACCCCATGCTCAGTATTCACCTAGGCACCTTGAATGAATGAGCCCTTTCTTGCTTTAGAACAATGTCACAATCAACACATTGTCTTCACCAGAGGTGATACAGAGCGCATGTAGGCACTAAGCATACAATTGTACAGACATGGATTACTGCTTTTTGTCATCCCAACATGTTAGTAGTGCTGGTGTCATGGTTTAATCCTCAGCATTTCTCCTATGGATTCTATGCCATTTCCATAATACCATATTGCATTTATAATAATTTCAGATGAATTAAAAGCTCCTCTAAGGGCCTATGTAATTAATTATTTTTTTCTTGATATATTTTATTTTCACATTACAGTCATTGTAAAAAATATCGCCCTTTCCCCACTGCCTCCAAATTCAACTTTCCCTTGTAGAAAAGGAAAGTAACAAAAATAGCTGATAATGGTAAAGACTTCTGAAAATGTGTACATAATTCTAGTAGTCCCTTGCCTCTCTGCTGTGAGAAAGGCACCATGTTTCATTATCTGTTATCAGAGATGTATTGGTTAGGGTTCTTTTCATTTACATTATTATAACCACTATGTTTGTTGTTCTCTTGGTTTTATGTTTCACTCCCCATCAGTTCATATAAAATTTTTTTCCTGTTTCTTTCAATTCCTCATCAATACTATTTCTTACTACATAGTAGTAACTTATTACATTCTTATACAATTTTTCAATCATTTCCCAATCGAAAAGAACCTACTTCACTAGCATAAAATATAGACCTACTTAATTTTCTTTACATTTTATAAACTATGCAGTTATAATTTGGTTTGGTGAGCTTTTCTATTGCCTTGAAGAGAAGTGATGATCTCATTTAATTTCCAATGAAAGAAAAGACAAATATTCCTTTTTTTGTTTAATGTCCCTGTAGGTAATGATCTTAATATACACTACCTATATGATGGGCAATAGCTATCTAGACTTTAATCTTGTCAGATAATATTTAGAGTGTTGTGGTCAGTTCTGAGAGCTCTGTATTAGCAAAGTTATTGACAAATTAAAGTGTATGCACAAAAGATAATGAGGATGGTTAGTGAGTGTCAATTCTTGCCAGATGATATTGTTTTGAAGATGTTTAGCACGAAAAAAGGGAGACTTCAGTAGGACAGGATAAAAACAACCCTAATCAAATATCAGAAGGATATCATTGAAAGAGAAAGCAAACTTGTTCTGATTTTGTTGGTACCTACTTTTCATTCAACTCCTCCTTTTTCCTGAACAATCAACTAGTCATTCATAACTACTAGTCAGTCAAAGGTCCTTGTCAGTGGCTAGGCAGTAATGGGAAAAGCATGATCTATAGAAACTTCTGCCCACACCCAGAACATCTCCCAAGTTGGAATCCCTAAACAAGGGGGAACAAAGTTCTTTAATTCTTCATCTATTACAGAAAAAAGAAAGAATTAGTTAAGACAGAATTCTAGAAAGAGGAATTACATGTTCTCATTTTAAGAATGAGGTGTGGAATATGTCCAAGGAACAACTCACAGATGTAACCTTCTGACTCCTGACAATTTTCAAAAATAATCTAAGAAGATTCTTCTATCTGTAGTAGAAGATATCAGAGACTATCTTAAAGGATTTTTGGTTAATGATATCATCAGTGTCCAGTAAGATACAAATATGTGTGGATACAATGCCAGTGTATAATCTGTAAGGGAGGCAGTGGTTTTCAGTGTTGCGTCTATGCAACAGTTACAAGGAAATGCTATTGAAGGCAAAGAAGAGAAAATAACTTCCGTCTGCCCAGATGAATTTTACAAGTCTGAGAATACATCTCAGATCAACTCATGGGCATCTTCCATTTCCAACAAGTAGTGGAGAAAATATTTGGAGATATATTTTATCAGGAAGTGTTTGTATATCATCAACACAATGATAAGCAACATACCCAAAAGAATGAAGATTAAGCATGCCATTCACATTCTGATACAAGGACAGAAAGAGGTTTGGACATGTCAAATATGGTAATTTTCCTTGTCAGAATATATAGATAGGTTTTGAGGAATTTGTTTTTCTTTTTTTAAAATTTTCATTAATGGAAGTGGGTAGTGAAGGGCCACATTAATAGAAAAAATATCACTTATTTGGAAAAAAAATTAAAATAATAAATTAAAATATGAATTATGCTATTACTACTAAATACCAAATGATCTGACTTATGTCTGAATGAAAAAAAATAATTTACTAAAGGCTTATTATTAAATAAGACACTATTATTCACAGGGAATACAAATGTGAAAAAAGGAAAGATCCTAATAATTAAGTAGCTTATATTCTAAGAAGGGAAGAAAACACACATAAAGGATTGGCAGCCAGGGAAAAGGTGTCTATGATTATGGATGTATGATTGAAGAAAGTAAAAAATAGGATAAGAATAATCAATAAACTTTATGAAAGCCATTTGGAGATGATTGCACAGACAAATTAAATAAATAAAGATTCAGTCAGTCACCACATGAATGCCTCATTGTTGGCCCATACTGATCCAAATAAGCCCTTTATCCTCCATAGAAAAGGTAGTTTAGAAGGCTTGGGAATAGTCTTGTAGCTAGACCAGGGGTGGAGAACCTGTGGCCTCAAGGCCACATGTGGCACTCTAGGTCCTCAAAGGTGGTGCTTTGACTGAATCCAAACTTCACAGAACAAATCCCCTTAATAAAAGGATTTGTTCTGTAAAATTTGGACTCAGGCAAAAGGCCACACCCAAGGACCTAGAAGGCCACATGTGGCCTTGAGTCCACAGGTTCTCCATCCTTGATTCAGAGAGTAATGCTCATCAGAAACTGATCACCTTCACCACTCAAGGTCTGAGCGATAGTGAGAATCCCTTTCTCATACAAATATTGAAATTCTTGACTTTAAAATGAGTCACTGAAAAGTTCAGACTATGGAGCTAATTGTCAAGTATAGTCTCAAATAGTTAGAAGACTTATTTTCTCTAGTGCCATTCTGACTAGATGCTATTTGCCAGAAAAGGATAGCAATATTAGACAACTATGAATTCAGCATAAACCACCAACTAGGGCAGGCTAATATGAATACAGATGATCTCTTCTGAATGTCACATGACACCAAAAGTATAATTATATCTAAGGAAGGAGTAAAGGTTCTTTTCAATCTTGATTAAGCTGGGTCACAACCAAATAGCAATGTAACTGAATTTGGAACTTCCACCAGATATCATGTCAGCAGTACATTTTTCAAACTTGTTTCATTAATCAACTCTTAGTTGTCTGTGAATGTCTGGCAAAGAGTAAATAACTGATAGAGGACTTTTAGAAGTGATATAAGCCAAGATGCAACGATGTATAGATAAAGGATTTGAATTCCATTTCCTAGAAGGTATCTTATAGTTAAGGCAATTGTGAAAGTTAGTGCTGTATAACAGATAGCTATACCAGACTTTAATTGATGCCTAGCATAGTATTGGAAAACGATTACTGCTATCCAGTGCTTATCAATCTGGGACCATGAAAATGTGACATGACAATTTCATACATATGAATTGAGAGAACCCTATGACTAGTAAGAAACATTTTAATGGCCTAAGGTAGCAACAGATACATTTAGGAAACGTGAGAATTATACTTTATGTATTCAAGAAAAAGTATTATCAATTCATGCTCAATATTTGGAAAATGTGAGCTATCAATCTTTTGAAATTTGTCTGCATTGCTGGAATTTCTGCATCTCTGGAAGAAGACTGTAAACCATATTTTAGTAGTATAATATAAGTGACTGATTGTTAAACCCATATGCAGAGGCAGCTGGGAAATAGAAAGTTTCAAGAATTGTTAGTGTTGTGGGAGAAATATGTTTTCAGTATTAAAATGTCATGTTAAGACCTACTCCAACCAAGGCAAAGAATTTGAGAACAAATTAATTGGAGAAATGATAGCTTTGGTAGGTATTAAGAAATTAAAAAATATATATCTTGCCTGCCTGAGCAGTTCAACTAAGCATTAATGAGCAGTTGGGAGCACACGAATGGCAGTGGAGCTGACATGTGACATTTTTAGCTCATGCACAAAACTCCACCAGATATGATGCCACCAGATTTACACCATATTTTCAGTTGTTTGGGAAAGAGCTGCACCTGCCTGTCATTAACTTGTGATTTGGATGCTCGGAGTATGGAAAAGATGCAGTTATTTAAAAAGCAAATACATTTATGGGTTTAAGGGAAGTCGAAAGTTTACAAATTAGTTATGTCTTAAGTTTAAAAGAGTTCTGAAAAATAAACAAAGGGTTGATGCCTTAGTTTATTATCAAAAGATGCAGCAAGATGGCAGAGTTCTACCAAGAAAAGTTATATATTTCCTCCCATCTACATATTCTAGTCCATTTCCTGTACCTCATATACAACATTCCATTTCTAATTTCTGCTCCTTTGCCTTGGCTGTCTCATTTACATGGAAATTACTTCCTCTTCACCTCTTGTATTCCCTGATTGCCTTCAAGTTTTAGTTCAAATACCATCTTTAGGAGGAACTTTCCCAGTCCCATGAACTGTTAGGACCTTTCCTTCTAAGATTCCTTTGTATCTACTTTGGATGAATCTTATACATCAATACCTATTTATCCACTTTGTATATTATGCATCTATTTTTATATATGCAAATATGTATGTATAAGCATGTGTGTATATGTGTACATATGCAAAAATGGATACATGGTGTGTCAATGTGTGTGCATGGGTATTTAGTTTTTGCATCCCCAGAATTTAGCAAAATGACTGTCATACAGTAAACACTTAATAAATGCTGGTTGATTGATTGATTAGGGGATGGGGTAATGGAGGCTCAAAGCAAAGGAATCTAGTAGCAATTCCCTACACACCTACAAAAGAGTTGATCACAGATATTATATTTTCTATGAAACGTATTTAGATATTTCATCTAAATACTCTAACCTAGCATAAGGCAATGTCTTACTCAGCTACCAATTTTGGTGAGGAGGTAATGCACCCATGGGTCTGTTATGCATGATGAAGACTTAAAATAGCTTCCTTTCTGTCTCTCCATAGGTTTAAATACTAGCCAAGTATGTGTGGTGAATCAGAAGCTATTTAGTTTGTTACAAAGGGGCAACGGGACCCTTTTGTTTCTAGCTCAAACAATAACTACTTGAATTTTTTTAGAAACTGTTCTTGCATGTGCTGTCGTTGAAATGACAGGAATGCTTTCTTTTCTATAAGAAGTCTATATTGAGAATAGCTTGTCAGAGGATCTCCTTCAATATCCTTCCTCTTGTATTACTCCTTTTTAAAAAGTATCACTGTCTTCCATTTCATATGCTCTCTCATTTTCCCCTCTTACTCCTCAATTCCTATTTTCTTCCTTTCTTTTTCATTCTACTTTGTTATGATTCCCTGTTCACAAACTGCCCCCAGACCTGGACTCTCCCTTAGAGCAGTTCTTAATTTTGTTGTGTGTCCTTTGTGTGAAGTCTCCTTTCTCAGAATGTTTTGAAACATAGGATTACAAAGGAAACCAATTATGTTGAAATATAATTGTCAAAAACTTAAGAAACTAATTCATGGATACCAGGTTAAGAATGCTACCCACTGCCCGGAACATCAGTTTGCTGATCCATAAAGACTGCTTTGCCTTTCAGGCCTTCAATTTCTTCATCTTTCAAACGAGGGCAAAGGTAACATTGTTTTGAAGGTCCCTTCCAGTTCTAACAATCTATGAGTCTATCTGTAAGTAAGGAGGATTTTGTTATCCTTTTTAAGAGTTCAGTTTCTCAGGATCCATGGCCACGGCAATGTCTAGTTTCCAGGTGTTGGATAATAGCTCCCAGAATAGCCCCAAGGATCCTAGATAGTAATTCTCAGAATCATAGTGATAAACAGTCCTATTGCGGTTGTGCCATGAGATATGGGGTTGACATAATTGATATTTACTATCCTTGTGCAGAATGATGATATTGTTGAAGTTAACCTGTGAGCTTAGTGTTGGCAAGATGCCTTCTTTATCTGTTGCCCTATAAAGCAAGTAGGCACCAGTCAGTGCATGGGGAAATCATGGGGAATCCACAGGGAACCCATAAGGGAATCTGCATATGCCTTGACCAGACCCCATCAAGGCTTGAGAGGATTTAGAGGAATGTACAAGCTGTGCCTGTCTTGATTGACCCTGTCGAGACATAGGGGTAGTCGCCTCTCCCTTCTCGCCAGCCCCTGCAAGAAGGATTGTTAGGGAGTGCTTTAGGAGTTAGTGTTCTCATTATCGGAAACCCTTTTGAGAAGACTAGATTAGAATAAAGTAGAGATAATTAACCCCTCCAAAGCTGTCTTCCTGTCCTTCCTGTCTGATCAAAGAGTGAACCTCTTAGGGGTTGGAGTCCAGAAACTCCAGTACCTCCCATGTTTTACCTGTGAAACACTATCTAACCCTCTGAGCCTCAGTTTTTTATCTGAAAAGTAAGCTGAGGTAAGAGGTCTCTTTGGCAGCTTTAATTCTGGTACTTTGTATTGATATTATGTCCTCCCTCCAAAGACCTCAAATCATTTCCGTTCTTCCTCTTAGTTGTTTCTACATTTTCATGAAATAGCCATCAAATTAATTTAGAAGATACTTGTATTCCTTTTGTTGTTGTTTTTGCCAAATGTTTCTCAAAGCTTAATTTTATCCTCATACTTTCCAAGAAACCTTCTCTGAACAACCTAATTGAGAGTTATTTCTCTCTTATGGAATTGTACTTACTGTGTCCAGAGAATCATATAATCCTAGATCATTAGAGTTCCAAAGATCATTGAATGAGTAAACTGAAACCCAGAGGGATTAAGTGACTTGCCCAAAATCACATGTAGTACACTTGTTGCTAAAAACGTGTAGCAGTACCTGAAAAAGGGTATATGTTAGGCAAAAAGAATAATAACTCTCAGGTGCCATCAGGAAAAACCCACCAAACCTTCACCCCTTGACCTGATACTGACTTGTTAACTCATTTGTTTTTAAAAATTCAAAATCTCTTTCATCATGAAAGCTCCTTAATCCTTATTATTTATAAACCACTTTTCCATAAACTTCTCATTTAAATCTCAAATGATTAAGTCATTGTCTTAGTGTTGCTTACTATATAATATCTGAATAGAAATAATACAGAGATGTTGATAAAAACTTCAAAAATGAATCAATTATGAGGAAGGTCACAGATGGAATCACTTCCGTACTCCTTAGAAACTGAGCAAAAAAAAAAATGGATGTTAATGGCATAATTCTCTCATAATTGGCTGTAACTGCTACTTCCTCCAAACACAGGAAACAAAATCTGCCAATTCCATTATCCTGGGACTTTAAAGTCCTAAGATTTTAGAGACTTTAATGTGGCTGAAGAATTCTCTTCAGGGGGCAGCTAGGTGGCACAGTTAGGAGAGCACTGGCCCTGGATTCAGGAGGACCTAAGTTCAAATCTAGCCTGAGACACTTGACGCACTTGCTAGCTGGAGGGCATCATTTAACTCCAATTGCCCTGCCTGCTCCCATCAAAAATAAGAATTCTCTTCAGATTATCTTCTCTACAAAATAAGTTACCCAAGATCAGCTCTTATGAGGAATAAAATAGAAGTAATAGAGAAAACATAGTTTCTTTCTAAAATGATACTTAAACTCAGTTCTCTCAAAATATCTCTCCCGACTCTTTCAAGGATCTCTCTAAGTCCCTCACTTTCTAATGGCGGTAAATATGGTCTCTAACTGACAATTTTTGCATGACAACTTTCTAGGTCTCCGTAAGAACAAAATTTTCTTAAGTAATAGGAGTATAGTAGGAGCAATATCCTAATACTTGTCCCCATGCAAATTGGACTAATTTTCCTTAATAGGCGTCGGAGACTGTTCTTGAGCCTTGGTTGGCTGAGGAGATGAAAGATTCAGGCTGGTGACATTGCTTCCTGGTCACTGCAATATAAAATAGCCAGAAGGAGCTACAGAAACTTTGAATACTTGGCAGATGGAAAATGACGGGCAACTCAGGCTGATATAATTGATCTTCGCTTTGCTGAATCATTTGGAGGTGCCATCCATGACCATCCTTGTTGAATATACTTATCATTGTGCTCAGTATCTGCAATATTGTAACAATGACTGACTGCTAAAGACAGATGGGGAACTGGCAGGGCTGAGGCCAGAACAAAGTGAGAACTGATTGGTGTGGGGAAAGAAAAGATAAGTCTGAGCTGGAGTAGAGAATATTGTGTGTGGTCTGTATGTAAGTCACTAGGAAGAGCACATCCCAATATGAATCTGTCCTTGTATCCTCAATGCTTAGGAAATTGATTGACACTGATCCCTAGGGCCAGTCACCAGGGCTGTCCAATAGCTGAATAGGACATTGCCTCCTGAAAGCTTAGTGGATTTAGCTGAAGTGAGTAAATATGGTATTTCATGGAGAATGTGAGGTCTATGATAAACTCTCAAAACTATTTGTTATTGAAGTGTCAGAATCTTAAGTGGGTATATAAGGCATTAATATGAGACTCCTATATCTTGAGGCTGTGATATTTGCTTAAATTACCCGTAAGTTGATAGATCTAAAGGTGGAAGGGATGACAAAGACTATCTAGTCAAGTCCACAAGCATTTATCATCATCATTACTATTAATGTTAACAATAGCTAGCTTTTATATGGCACTTAAAGATTTGCAAAGCACTTTATAAGTCTTATCTCGTTTAGTCTCACAACAGCCCTGAGAGGAAGGTGTGAGACTGATAGAGGTTGAGTGACTTGCCTAGGATCATGCAAAGAGTAAATGTCTGAGTCTAGATTTGGAGTCTTCCTGACTCCAGGCGCATTCCTTTAACCATTACGCATTTTATTTGCAGTAGGAGACTATTACGTGCCAATCACTGTCCTAAGCGTCAGACATTCAAAGAAAGGAGAAAAACAGTTCCTGCTTTCAAGGAGCTCACGGTCTAATGGTGGAGATGGCATGCAGACTGTGTACAGACATTATATATGCAGGTTCAGTTGGAGATAATCTCAGGGGGAAGGCATGAAAGAGGACTGGGAAAGTCTTCTTTCGGAAGGTGAGATTTCAGCTATGACTTGAAAGAAGCTAGGGCAGTCAGGATGCAGAGAAGAGGAGCGAGACAATTCCAGGCGTGGAGGACAGCTGGTGGAAATGCACTGAATCTAGTGCAACTCACAGGAAATGCTTGAGTGGTAGCTATACCTACACTTTTGACAAGCCATGGGAGCTTAGTAGAATCTATGTTTGAGTATTTTAATATACATTAATTCATTAGTTCAATAAATATTTACTGATCACCTACAATTTGCAAAACACTATTGTATAGGCTACAAAGAGGGAGAAGAATGAGAGTTCTCATGCATCTTATAGTCTAATAAATACTAATTTACATTCATAAAATAATAATTGTGACAGGCTGTGTTAAAAGGCAAAAACTAGACAGTCATTTTCATATAGGGGCTAGGGTAGTGCCATGTCAAATTAAATACTTATTAAATGGTTTTATAGTGATGGTAACAAAAGATTAGTTAAGGACTTTACAGTGAATTGTGTGCAATTTTATGCAAAAAGGTGTATCAGCATATATAGAGCCACTCCAATTCATTAGATCAGAAATATTCATTTTAAAACATTCTAAAGCTGTAGTGTTAGTATGGAGTCAATAATACCTCCATGGAATTATAAGCAATCAGTCAGCTCAGTTATGCACTATTTAAAAGCCCCTTAAATATACTTTTACACAATTGGGTCAATAATTTGTATGTTCAAAATTTGTTCAATAAGCATTTACAGGGACCGCTGCAAACACTGTACATAGCCAGTTTTTTCCCATTATAAAACAAATATAACATGACTTCCTGGAGTGTTTTTTCTTTGTTCCTTTTATTTTTTAAAATGGTTACTATTGATTTGTAAGATGCACCCACCACAAGGCCCCTGAGTACATTTATGAGATAGATGCAGTTAGTTTAGCTCAATGGCATTTTAATCTATGGTTCTACTTTACCTGTAAGGCTCATACATATTAGACAAATATAACTCTTCTTAAAATATTTATTATTTATTTCTTTTTAACATTCTTTTAAAATTATGAGTTCTAAAATTCTCTGCCTCTCTCCAGTCCCCTTCCGACCCAAGGAGAAGACAAGCAAAAAAATAAATTACATGTGAAATAGTGCAAAACATATTTCCATATAAGATACATCACAAAAAAGGGAAAAAGGAGAGAAAATTATACTTCAATTTGCATTCAGAGTTCATCAGTTCTCTCTCTGGACATGGACAGCATTTTTTCATCATGAGTGATGGGAATGTTGTAGATTGTTGTATCAATCAGAGTAGTCAAGTCTTTCACAGTTGACATCACTACGACGTTGCTGTTACTGTGCACAATGATCTGCTGGCTCTTCTCAATTCACTTTGCATCACTCCATATATGTCTTGCTATGTCTTTTTCTTAAACGATTTCCCTCATCATTACTTTTTAAATTTTTTTAAATTATAAATTTATTTTTTATTTTTAGTTTACAGCACTGAGTTCCATGATTTTTGCAGTTCCAATTTTTCTCTCCCTCCCTCTCCTCCCCTCACCCCCCAAGACAGCATGTGAACCAATATAGGTTCCACATATATCTTCACATTGAACTTATTTACTTGATAGTCCAGTTGTAAAGAAGTATTATAACCAATGGAATGAATCATGAGAAAGGAGAAAAGAAACCAAAAAAGAAGGAAAAAAAAAGAGAGCAAATAGTTTGCCTCAATTTGCATTCAGACTCCGTAACTCTTTCTCTGGATGTGCATAGCTTTTTCTGTTGTGAGTCTTTTGGAGCTGTCATTGATCCTTGCATTGATGAAAGGAGCCAAGTCTATCAAAGTTAGTCCTTACAGATACCATGTATCTGTAATCTTGTATAATGATCTCCTGGTTCTGCTCCCCTCACTCAGCATCAGTTCATGTATGTCTTTCCAGCTTATAATGAGAAGGCAATCTGCTCCTCATTTCTTATAACACAATCTTATTCAATTACATTCATATACCACAATTTGTTTAGCCATTCACCAATTGTTGGGCACCCCCTTGATTTCCAGTTCTTTGCTGCCACAAAAAGAGCTACAATAAATATTTTTGTACATACTAGTGCACTTCCCACATGTGTGATCTCTTTGAGACACAGCCCTAGAAGTGGTATTGCTGGGTCAAAGGGTATGCACATTTTTATAGCCCTTTGGGCATAGTTCCAAATTGCTCTCCAGAATGGATGGATCACTTCACAACTCCACCAACAATGTAACAATGTTCCAATTTCCCCACATCCTCTCCAGCATTTATCATTTTCCTGTTTTGTCATGTTAGCTAATCTGATGGGTGAGATGTGGCACCTAAGAGTTGTTTTGATTTGCATTTCTCTAATCAATAATGATTTAGAGCATTTTTTCATATGCCTATAGATATCTTTAATTTCTTCCTCTGAAAACTGCCTGTTCATATCCTTTGACCATTTCTCAATTGGGGAATGACTTGTATTCCTATAAATTTGGCTCAGTTCCCTGTGTATTTTAGATGTGAGGTATTTATCAGAGACACTTGTAAAGATTCTTTTCCAGTTTTCTGCTTCCCTCCTAATCTTTGTTGCATTGGCTTTGTTTGTATAAAAAATTTTCAGTCTAACATAATAAAAATTACCCATTTTGCATTTTGTAACACTCTCTATCTATTGTTGTGTCATGAGTTCTTCCCTTTCCCATAAATCTGACAGGTAAACTATTCCTTGCTCTCCCAAATTGCTTATAGTATCAGCCTTTATTCCTAAATCATGAACTCATTTTGACTTTATTTTGGCATATGATGTAAGATATTGGTCTATGCCCAGTTTCTGCCATACTGTTTTCCAGTTTCCCCAGCAGTTTTTGTGAAATAGTGAATTCTGAACCCAGAAGCTGGATTCTTTGGGTTTATCAAAGAGTAGATTGCTATAGTCGTTGACTATTGCACCTTGTGTACCTAACCTATTCCACTGATCCACCACTCTGTTTCTTAGCCAGTACCAAGTAGTTTTGATGCTTGCTGCTTTATAATACAGTTTAATATCTGGTATGGATAGGCCACCTTCCCTAGTATTTATTTAATTCCCTTGATATTCTGGACCTTTTGATCCTCATCATTTCTTATAGTACAATAGTAATCCATCACAACCACATGCTACAAATTCCCAATTGATGAGCATTTCCTCCATTTCAAATTCTTTGCCACCCAAAAAGAGCTGCTGTAAATATTTTTTTGTATATATAGGTCCTTTTTCTTTGATCATTTTGTGGTACAGACCTAGTAATAATAATAGTATTGTTGGGTTAAAGGGTACACCCATTTCTAGACTGTTATCCAGAATGGTTTCACCAATTCATAACTTCACCAACTGTTCATTAATGGACTTATCATTCTCTCTAGCAATTGTCTTTTCTGATAAGTGTGATATGGTACCTAAGAGTTGTTTTAATTTTCCTTTCTCTAGCCAATAGTGATTTAGAGTCTTCTTTATATGACTAAAGACTGTTTTGATTTCTTCTTCAGAAAACTGACACATATCCTTCACCATTGTGTAAAAGTATATATATATATATATATATATATATATATATATATATATATATATATATATATATATATATTATTTTAGGACAAAGGGTTAAATCTTTTTTTTAATTTAAATTTATTTATTTAACATATTTGGTTTTCAGCATTGATTTTCACAACAGTTTGAATTACAAATTTTCTCCCCATTTCTACCCTCCCCCCCACTCCAAGATGGCATATATTCTGGTTGCCCTGTTCCCCAGTCAGCCCTCCCCTCTATCACCCCCCTCCCCTCTCATGCCCTCTTCCCTTCCTTTCTTGTAGGGCAAGATAAATTTCTACGCCCCATTGCCTGTGTATCTTATTTCTTAGTTGCACGCCAAAAACTTTTTTTTTGAACATCTGATTTTAAAACTTTGAGTTCCAAATTCTCTCCCCTCTTCCCTCCCACCCACCCTCCCTAAGAAGTCGAGCAATTCAACCTAGGCCACACATGTATCATTATGTATAACCCTTCCACAATACTCATGTTGTGAAAGGCTAACTACATTTTGCTCCTTCCCAACCCATCCCGCTTATTGAATTTTCTCCCTTGACCCTGTCCCCTTTCCAAAGTGTTTGTTTTGATTACCTCCACCCCCATCTGCCCGCCCCTCCATCATCCCCCCTCTTTTATTTTTTTTTATCTTCCTCCCTCTTCTTTCCTGTGGGGTAAGATACCCAACTGAGTATGTATGGTATTCCCCCTCAGGCCAAATCTGATGAGAGCAAGGTTCACTCATTCCCCCCTCACCTGCCCTCTCCCCTCCTCCCATGGAACTGCTTCCTCTTGCCTCCTTTATGCGAGATAATCCACCCCATTCTATCTCTCCCTATCTCCCTCTCTCAGTATGTTGCTCTCTCATCCCTTAATTTCATTTTATTTCTTTTAGATATCTTCCCTTCATCTTCAACTCACCCTGTGTCTGCTCTCTCTCTTTTACATATATATATATACATATATATATACACACACATATATAAACACATATATATAGACGTACATACACATACATACATATACGCATAGATATATACATACATACACATTCACTTATATATATACATAAACATATATATATATGTATATATATATATATATATATTTATATGCATATTCCCTTCAACTACCCTAATACTGAGGTCTCATGAATCATACACATCATCTTTCCATGTAGGCATGTAAACAAAACAGTTCAACTTTAGTAAGTCCCTTGCAATTTCCGTTTCTTGATTACCTTTTCATGCTTCTCTTGATTCTTGTGTTTGAAAGTCAAATTTTCTATTCAGTTCTGGTCTTTTCACTGAGAAAGCTTGAAAGTCCTCTATTTTATTGAAACTCCATATTTTGCCTTGGAACATGATACTCAGTTTTGCTGGGTAGGTGATTCTAGGTTTTAATCCTAGCTCCATTGACCTCCGGAATATCGCATTCCAAGCCCTTCGATCTCTTAATGTAGAAGCTGCCAGATCTTGGGTTATTCTGATTGGGTTTCCACAATACTCAAATTGTTTCTTTCTGGCTGCTTGCAGTATTTTCTCCTTGATCTGGGAGCTCTGGAATTTGGCGACAATATTCCTAGGAGATTTCTTTTTGGGATCTATTTGAGGAGGCGATCGATGGATTCTTTCAATTTCTATTTTGCCTGTGGCTCTAGAATATCAGGGCAGTTCTCCTTGATAATTTCTTGAAAGATGGTATCTAGGCTCTTTTTTTTGATCATGGCTTTCAGATAGTCCAATAATTTTTAAATTATCTCTCCTGGATCTATTTTCCAGGTCAGTGGTTTTTCCAATGAGATGTTTTACATTGTCTTCCATTTTTTCATTCCTTTGGTTCTGTTTTATAGTATCCTGATTTCTCATAAAGTCACTAGCTTCCACTTGCTCCAATCTAATTTTTAAAGTAGTATTTTCTTCAGTGGTCTTTTGGACCTCCTTTTCCATTTGGCTAATTCTGCCTTTCAAGGCATTCTTTTCCTCATTGGCTTTTTGGAGCTCTTTTGCCATTTAAGTTAGTCTGTTTTTTAAGGTGTTGTTTTCTTCAGTGTATTTTTCAGTATTTTTTGCGGTCTCCTTTAGCAAGTCATTGACTTGTTTTTCATGGTTTTCTCGCATCCTTCTCATTTCTCTTCCCAATTTTTCCTCTACTTCTCTAACTTGCTTTTCCAAATCCTTTTTGAGCTCTTCCATGGCCTGGGACCAGTTCATGTTTTTCTTGGAGGCTTTTGTTGTAGGCTCAATGACTTGTTGTCTTCTTTAGGCTGTAAGTTTTGGTCTTTTTTGTCACCAAAGAAAGAATCCAAAGTCTGAGACTGAATCTGGGCACGTTTTCGCTGCCTGGCCATATTCCCAACCAACTAACTTGACCCTTGAGTTTTTCAGTGGGGTATGACTGCTTGTAGACTAACGAGTTCTATGTTCCACGTTTGGGTCGGAGGTGCCAGCTCTGTCAGACCCGCACTACTCCTTCCCCAAGAACCCCCAGTCTGGGCTGGGCTTAGATCTTCAGCAGGCTGTTGCACTCCTGCTCTGATCTGCCACTTAATTCCTCCCACCAGGTGGGCCTGGGGCCAGAAGCAGCAGAAACTGTAGCTGCCCCACCTCCGCTGCCCCCGGGGCTGGAAGCTGAACCGCGAACTCCTTCCACTCCCGCAGCTTTTACCACTAACCTTCTCCGCAGTCTTTGGTGTTTGTGGGTTGAGGGGTCTGGTAACTGCCGCAGCTCACATATTCAGGGCGCTAGGGGCCCCATCCGCCCTACTCCAAGTTTGGTTGTTCCACGCTGCTCAGGCTGGGCTCTGCTCCACTCCGTTCCCAGCTCCCAGCCCCGTGTGGAATAGACCTTACCCAGAGACCATCCAAGCTGTCCTGGGCTGGAGCCCTGCTTCCCTCTGCTGTTTTGTTGGTTCTGCCATTCTAGAATTGGTTCAGAGCCATTTTTTATAGGTTTTTGGAGGGACTCGGTATGGAGCTCACCCTAGTCCCTGCTTACTAGCAGCCATCTTGGCTCCGCCCCCCTGTAAAAGTATATTTAAGGAGTCTTTAAATAGTGTATAATTTAGCTGAGTGATTGCTTATAATCCCATGGAGGTATTATTGATTGCATAATAAGACTTCAGCTTTAGAATGTTTTAAAATTAATATTCCTGACTTAAAAGATTGATGTGGCTCTATCTATGCTGACACAACCTTTTGCATAAATTGGGGAATGACATTTTTTTTGTAAATTTGAATGAGTTCCCTACATATTTGAGAAATTAAGTTTTTATCAAAGAAACTTGATTAAAAGTTTTTCTTGAGGGGGTGGAGCCAAAATGGCAGAGTAGAAGCAGGGACCTGCTTGAGCTCTCCCCCAAACTTCTCCAGATACCTGCAAAAAATGACTCTAAACAAATTCTAGAGCAACAGAAGCCACAAAATGATAGAGTGAAACAGACTTCCAGCCCAAGACAATCTGGAAGGCCAACAGGAAGTGTCTGTTGTATTGGAGAGGAGTGCAGCCCAGCATGGGCATAGACAGGGTTTGAACAGGCCTTAGGGTGCTGAATCACTGGCAGCTGTAGCTGTTTCCAAACTTCTTAACCCATAACTGCCAAAGACAGCTTTGAAGGTCAGTGGGGAAAGTCTCTCACCTGGGTGAGAGAGGAGCATGGTCTGGCCCCAGCCCCAATCCCAGTGCAGCAGCAGCCACTGACATAACAGTGGCTGTTTCTTGGAGATCTTGGCCTACAGATGGTGGAGGGCACTGTTGTGGCAGAGCTTGTGGCAGCTGTGGAGAGTGCAGTGTGGAGAATGCTTATAGTTACTCATACACCAGAATATGGGCCAGGAGAGGACCTTTCCTTTGATCATACCACTTTAGAAGAACTGAAAATTTACAAGTCCATAGAAATACCTCTGAAAACAGTTATACAAAACCCCTAAAGCTTGGTGCAGTACACCCTCCACTTAACAAAGCTCAAAAGTTGAGTAATTGGCTGGGAAAAGGAGCAAATGGGGGAAAAATAAGACTATAGAAGGTTCCTTTCTTGGTGAAAAGGTATTTTCTTACATTCTTGATGTTAAGGAAGATCAAACATACAACCAGAGGAAGACAACAGAGTCAAAATTCTCACATGCAAAGCCTCCAAGAAAAATATGAAATGGTCTTAGGCCATGGAAGAGCTCAAAAAAGGATTTTGAAAATCAAGTAAGATAAGTAGAGGAAAAACTGGAAAGAGAAATGAGAATGATGCAAGAGAATCATGAAAAAGAGTCAGTAGCTTGCTAAAGGAGACCCCAAAAATGCTGAAGAAAATAAAACCTTTAAAAATAGACTAAACCAAATGGCAAAAGAGATCCACAAAGCCAATGAGGATAATAATGCCTTAAAAAGCAGAATTGGCCAAATGGAAAAGGAGGTACAAAAACTCACTGAAGAAAATAATTCCTTAAAAATTAGAATGGTGCGAATGGAAGCTAATGACTTTATAAGAAATCAAGAAATTATGAAACAAAACCAAAAGAATGAAAAAATACAAGACAATGTGAGATATTGGAAAAGCAACTGGCCTAGAAAATACATCCAGGAGAGATAATTTAAAAATTATTAGACTACTTGAAAGCCATGATCAAAAAAGAGCCTAGACATCATCTTTCAAGAAATTATCAAGGAAAACTGCCCTAACATTCTAGAACCAGAGGGTAAAATAGAAATGGAAAGAATCTATTCATCACCTGCCAAAAGAGATCCCAAAAGGAAAACTCCTAGGAATATTGTAGCCAAATCTCAGAGTTCCCAGGTCAAGGAGAAAATATTACAAGCAGCCAGAAAGAAACAATTCAAGTGTTGTGGAAATACAATCACGATGACACAAGATTTAGCAGCTTCTACACTGAAGGATTGTAGGAATTGGAATATGATATTCCAGAGGTCAAAGGAGGTAGGATTAAAACCAAGAATTACCTACCCAGAAAAACTGAGTATAATACTTTAGGGGAAAAATGGAATTTCAATGAAATAGAAGACTTTCAAGCATTCTTGTTGAAAAGACCAGAGCTGAATAGAAAGCTTGACTTTCAAATATAAGAATCAAGAGAAACATGAAAAGGTAAATGGGAAAGAGAAGCCATAAGGGACTTATTGAAGTTGAACTGTTTACATTCCTACATGGAAAGATTGTATTTGTAACTCATGAGACTTTCTCAGTATTAGGGTAGTTAAAGGGAATATACACACACACACACATGTATATGTATTATATGTATATATTATATGTGTAATATATACATACACACATACCTACATATGTGTGTATGTATGTATATATGGTTGTATTTGTGTGTATGTATATGTGTATATATCCCATATTTCCCCATGTGTAAGATGCACCCTTTTTTGAAAAATTTGGGGTCTAAAAAGTGGGTGTGTCTTACATAGTGGTTGTAGATTTTTTTTACTTGCATTTCCCCCTTTTTCTTGCTTGTTGTCTTTGTGCTCATTGTTTTGCATTTGTTACCAGTATATTAAGTTACGTTTTGCCATGTTCTGCCCAGAAATAGCTCAGAAAAGATTTTCATACAATGTTGAATTCAAGTTAAAAGTGTCCCAATTTGCAAAAGTGAATGGAAACTATGCTGCTGAATGTAAGTTTGGTCTTTCTCTAACTGGAAAACAATTCGAGACTGACTACAGGAAGAAGAAACCCTACTAAAAACACCATGGCAGAAGACGGCCACGAGAGGTAAGTCAGCAAAATGGCCTGATTTAGAGAGGGAATTGAAGATATGGATTGAACAGCAAAGGGCAATTGGAATTCCTGTGTCCACAAAGATGGTTCAGCACGAGGCAAGAAAAATTGTTGATGAAAAAGAAATTACTGATTTCAAAGGAGGACACAATTAGTGCTTCAGGTTAATGAAACGGAATGGATTAAGCATGTGTACATGTACCAGACTTGCCCAAAAGATGTCTGATAAAACTATGAGCAGATGAATAAAACTTGAGTTCAGTAACTTTATGTAACACATTTTTTTTTTTCAAATTTTGGGCCCCAAAATTAAGGTGGGTCTTATACATGGGAAAATACAGTATACACATGCGTGTGTGTGTGTGTGTGTGTGTGTGTGTGTGTGTGTAAATGGAGGGCACAGGGTGAGCTGAATATGAAGGGATGATACCTAAAAAATAAAATTAAGTGTTGAGAGGGAGAAAGAGAAAGAAAGAGGGAAAATTTAGTAAATAATCTCACATAAAAGAGGCAAGAAAGAGCTTTTGCAATGGAGGGGAAGAGGGGGGAGTTGAGATGGAATAAGTGTGGAATTAGGTATGGAAATCCATCTTACCCTGCAGGAAAGCAGGGGGAAGGGGATAAGAGAATGGGTATAATAGAATGGATGGCAGATTGGGGGAAGGGGTAATCAGAAGCAAACACTTCTGTGGAGGGACAGGTCAAAAGAGAAAATAGATGGAGGGGCAGACAGGATAGAGTGTAATATAGTTAATATTTCACAACATGATTGTTATGGAAGTGTTTTCCATGAATACACATGTATAACTTATATCAAATTGCTTGCTTTCTCAATGAGGGTGGGGAGGAAGGAAGGGAGAGAATTTGGAACTCAAAGCTTTAGAAATGAATGTTAAAAATTGTTTTTACATGCAACTTGTAAATAAGATATACAGGCAATGGGGTATAGAAATATATCTTGCCCTACAAGAAAATAGAAGGGAAGGGATAACAGAAGAGAAGGGGTAACAGTGATAGAAGGGAGAGTCAATTGGAGGAAGGGGTCATCAGAATGCACACTGTTCTGGGGCGGGAGGAGGGGAGTAATGGGGAGAAAATTTGGAATTCCAAATCTTGTGGAAGCGAATGTTGAAAAGTGAAAATAAATAAATTTTAAAAAATAAAAGAAAAACAAATCCCCTTAATAAAAAGGTTTGTTCTGTAAAAATTTTACTTCATTGTATTATAATTCTCTAAGAAATGAAAATTCTAAAGGTCAAATTTTTCTTCCTTCTGAAAGGGGAAAAGTTGAGGTTAGGAAAAACAACTTTATAGAGGTATATCTAGAGCCTTTGGGGTAGCTAGGAGGCACTGGGCTTGGAATCAAGAAGACTCATCTTCCTGAGTTCAAATCCAGCTTCAGACATTATCTGTGACCCTGGGCAAGTCACTTAACCCTGTTTGTCTCAGTTTTCTCATCTGTAAAATGAGCTGGAGTATCTTTGTCAAGAAAACACCACATGGGGTCATGAAGAGTTGGTCATGACAGAAAACAACTGAATGACAAAGAAATCTAGAACCTTGGGTATATAAGAGGGGTGCTGATAAAATGCAGTTGCTAATTTCTGAGCAACTTATTAGAACTTTTAATTATGTGACTGATCTGCATAATTTTACTGAGTAAGTCTATACCAGTTTCAGTGTTACTGTCATTGCTCAAAACATTATTAAAATTCCTTTTCTGGGTCAATTTCACCTTTTACTCAATCTACCTGAAAGGCAGCATGGAATAGTAGATGGCCCACTGGCCTTGAAGCTAAGAAGACTAGGGTTCAAGTTCTGACTCTGACACATGGTGATTCTGTGACCCTATAGAAGTGTCTTCACTTTTGAGCGTCCTGAAACTAACCTGTAACAAAGGGTATTCTGCTAATAGTGTGCCAATAACTAGAAGAACATGGTTCCCCTTCCCCCCCTCACCCCCCAGGGATGAAATACTTCCTTCTTGTGGCAGATCCTCTCCCTGTGCCTTTCCTCAAAGTCCTCTACCAGCCACCTGGTATAACTAGCCCTAACTGCAATCCTTAGTTTTGCCTTGCAATGAGACCCAGCTCCTAGATCCTTCATAGACTTCTTGGGGATCGGAGCAGACCAGATTCTTTTCTTTTCTGTATTGCCATCTGTCCTTTTGCGCCTAGTTAAACTAGCCTCTGTACCACCCTCCCAACTGTTTTTGTCCCAGGAAAAAGCAAATCCTTCTTATGGCTCTATTTATTATGTTACGGTCATTCTGAATGCCCTTTTTATTAAAAAAAAAGAATGAGTTCTCTGAGGTTAGGAATTGTACCTATACACTATTCATTCTATCTGAGCCTGGAATAGTACCTTGAACACAGTACGTGATTAATGAATGTTTGTGACTCAATTTGAATTAGATATAATATGGATGTCAATGCAATTATCCAGCAGTATGCCTATGGACCATGTGGATATAATTCTAGCCATTACAGATTTATTCTGTGTGACTCAAAAGTGACACCAAATAGAGGTAGCTACATAGGGTACCACTTTACTTTTGTAAGAAACCACTATATGCAATTATGAGCTAAGCCTGGTATTGATAACATGTTGCATGATAACATTAAAGCCAACCAATATTTGATAATTACTACTTTGATGTAATAATTGTTGGCTTTTACCAGATCTCAAATAAGAGAGCACATTGTTGAAAAATTTATAGGATTATTGCTTGTTTAGTGGAAATTTTTTTCATATAACTTATCCTATCATGTTAAACCATTCAAGTAAAGTACTCTAAGCTCATCCAATAATAAGTACAGTAGAAAACATTTCTTAATTTAAGGAGAATGGAGGACACTGTCATAGTTGGCATTAACCAATACATAGATAAACCATTTTCCCAGTCAATGGCACTTTTAGAAATGACTTGGAAATTTGCCTCATCCCACAAATGTATTTAATAGGGGAAAGTGTCCATTTGCTGCCAATATCTAAATCAATTAATAGGCTAACTAATTCTGAGTTTTTAATGCCTATGTTCCATGGAGATAATCTGAATCCAAATGTACTTTTCCTCTCTGGCCTGTTTGTCCTCATCCAAAATATATTTGAGGTTATAAATCCAAGCTCTTCGCATTGGTATCTGCAATATAAATTTAAGCGTTCTGTGCAATGCATATAGCCTTGCACTGTTGGGTATTTTATTTTCATTCTTAGAAGGTCTTAAAAGTAATTTTCTGTGAATGGGAGGTAGCATTTTGTCAGTAGAAAAGTAGCATTTATCTTTTTATAATGACATTTTAAATAGACTTGTTGGTCTGCTGTTCTATTTCTACTACTCTTGTTGAAGTTCCACTAAAATATTACAAACCCTGATTGTGAAAACCCTGATTGTGAATTTTGGCTCAGAAGTCTAAACCTCTGAGAGGTAAATTCAATTTAAAAATAGTAAATGTCTACTATGTTGATAGGATTTGTGGGTAAGGTTTTGCGGGCCAGGTCACTTTTTTTAGTTACTGTTAATGCTTGGACAATTGGATAAATTCCCAGGGTTTATAATTTCCCAACTGTATTGTTATTGGTTGAATTTCCTGGAATGAGATGGCAACAAAAATAAGAAACAATTGACTCTTGGTCAAGATTTTGGTAAAAATCCTTTGCTAGTGTTATTCCTACTTGTCTTGGCCTCTTCAGTGCCCAATTTTGGTTGTATTTGCCTAATTTTATTTAAATACAGACCTAAAGCAAAAAGAAAAAAAAACACCTGGAATCTATCTTGTTGCATTTAAAATGATCTCAGACTGTCAGACTTTACATCAAACAATTCCTCCACATTTGAGAAATTCATACTGCTTAGAGACTAGGGGACCCTAGTTCTGTTTCAAAGTCATTGTAAATAGTTTACTTTCTATATATTAGTAACTCTGATCAGAAATTACTTGTTCCTGGTCAAGGAAAAGAAAATCACACCTGAGACATAGCCGGAAAAGAGGCCACAGCAGTACCTTTCAATCAAAGCCCCGGCCTCTTAAAGGAGACTTGGCAACATCTGGTTGGCCCTGTAAGAGGTTTAGCAAGGGATGCCCTTCAAGATTGTTCAAGAAGAAGCAGATGACAAGCGTCGGAGGTCAAAACCTGAGCCAGGTCACAAAAGGACTGAGCTAAAATCCAGAAATTCCTACAGAGGACAGGGCATAGTATTAGTCACTACATCCAAGAACAAGTAGGGGCTTTCATGTCTCTCAAGAGTATAGGAGATGAGAGTCAGATCAAAAGACACAAGTTCCCACCATCATGGGGGGAGGGGGAGTGGGGGAAGGGGGAGAAAATCTAGAATTCAAAATCTTATAGAAGTGAATGTGGAAAACTAAAAGTAGATTAAATTTTTAAGAAGGAATACAAGAAACAGAAGCAAACAGAAGAAAATATATAACATAATGAACAAATAGTCTTGGTTTAGAGAAGTCCATAAGGTAAACCCAAAAGAATAGAGTACCTCCAGGAGAGCCTCAGAGAAAAATTCTTTTCTCTGACTTGTTTGAAGTACTTCAAGAATGACTGGAAGAAATGACATAAAAAGTAACATTATAAATAAAATTAAAACTCTGAAGGGCAAAAAAACAGAATGAAAGAATTAGTAGCTTTTAGTAGCAATTAATAATTTAAAAATAGAATGAAAGATAATTTAGTGATTTCATCAGACAACAAGAAATATTCGAACAAAGTCAAAGGATTGAAAAATAGAAGAAAATTTAAGGTATCTATCAAAAACTATCAAAAACAATTGACTTAGAAAATAAATTGAGGAGAGAATTATTGGAATCCTGAAAGTCATGATGAAACAAACAACCTAGATATTACATGATCCCTCTATATATCTCAATAAATCATAAGAGAAAATTAGATGGATCTATCAGAATCAGATACAAAAGTGAAAATAGAAAGAATACACTAATCATAACCTGAAAGAAACCAAAAATTTAAAACATCCAGACATGAAACATACACATACATATGTAAACACCTAAGTATGTATGTATATGTATATATATATATATATATATATATATATATATATATATATATATATATATATATATATATATATATACATATGCTATTTTTCAAGAACAAAGAAACCACAGAAGACTACATTTCAACTACCAAAAAGGGGGTGGGGAGAAATCTTGTAATGTGGCATTCCAAAAATAAAGGAAAAAGGCTTACAATCAAGGAAAAAAAAAACCCTACCCTTATGGGAGGAAACCAAAATGAGCTTTAAGTAAATGAAGATTTCAAACATTGATGATGAAAAAAAATAACAGTGGTTGGTTAGGATCTTTAAAATACAAACACTCAAGACAAGAGAAACCTAAATACGTTCTAATAGTTCAAAGAAGCTAAATGATGATAAAATAATTACCTTCACTTAGGGAGAGAAGATACAAACATTCTACCATAATTCTATTTTATCCTAGACAGAATAAAACCAAACCAATGGGGAGAGTCTTTCTATGTATTATAGGTTTGAAAAGAAGAAAGAAAAAGAGGGTGGGGAGGAATACACTAGGGAAGAAATGAATGAGTAGGAAGAATTTACTATTTTAATTTTATTATAATTCAGACCTAAATTAGATTAGCCCAACAATTAAGGTTGGTTTAACATGCAATAAATCACTGTGGATCATAAAACTTTATTAGTGGTAGATTTAAAGAATTTAAAATAAGATGCTCCTCAGATTCCCCTTCAGAATCAACACAGCAATCAACTAGATCAAGAAGAAAGCAAGAAATTAGATAAAGCTTAGATAAAAACAAAACAAAATAAAAACAAAAAAACTCTCTCTGGGCTAAGTCTTTTATGCCTGAGGTATCAAGGAATAGAACATAGCTTCCCTGATCCCTTAAAGGCCAAGCCAAGCCTATGTAAAATAAATGTTGTTCTTGTCACATAATTAGAGTGTGCAAGAAGATCATATTACCATGGAGGAGAGCTTAAAAGGAGAAAAGATCTCACGAACCCTTAGCTCCTAGCTGAATAAAGTAGGCAGTGAGGTGGCACACTAGATAGAATATTGGGTGAGGATTCAGTGAAACTTGAATCCAAATCCTGCATCAGATGCTCAATAGTTTCATGATCCTTGGCAAGATACTTAAATCTCTGTCTTCCTCAGTTTCCTCAACTTTACAGTGGGGATCAACATAGCACCTATATACTGGGGTTGTTGTGAGGATCAAATAAGATAATATTTGCAATGTGTCTAGGATAGTACCTAGATAGTACACCACAGTCGTGCTTAATAAAGGCTTGCTCTCTTTCCTGGACCATTTCCAACTGACTTCATCTGAAACCTTTCATTATATATTTTTTCATTCACTAGAATATGAGCTCCTTCAGAAATGGGACTGTCTTACTTTTTTGATTTGTATCCTCAGCCATTTGCATAGTACCTTTCACAAAGTAAATGCTTCATGAATGCTTTTTTTCATTCATTCGGAATTGATGCAATTATGTAAGAATAAGAGCTATTCTCCAGTAAATAAATAGTCAAAGAATATGAATAGGTAGTTCTTAATAGAAAGAGCTAAATAATAAATAGCTATAAAAACATTGCAAATCACTAATACTAAGAGAAATGAAAATTAAAATAACTTTTAGGTTCCACCTCACATCCATTAGACTGGGAAAGAAGAAAAAAAATAAAATGACAATTGTTGGAGGAGCTGTAGAAGGATAGGCACAGTTTTGTGACTGGTGGAATTATAAAGTAAGTCTAGACATTCTAGAAATCAATTTATAACTACATCCAAAAGTCAATTCTTTTTATCCTTTAACCTAGAAATATTTCTACTAGACCTAATCCTACTAAACCTCTGACTCAGTTTCCTCAGTTGTAAAATGGGGATAATAGTATGTACCTCACCTTTGTCTAAGGCTCATATCAGATATTTGGATAGCACTAAGCACAGTGTCAGGAACATAGTCGATTAATCTCTTCCCCTCACCTAAAGGAAGGTTACACACACACACACACACACACACACACACACCCCAATTCACAAATAGTATGATGTGGAAATACATTAAATGCAACATGGAAACAGGTTGGGGACAAAGAGGGAAGAGAGGAATATTTAAGAGGGAGAGCAGAGTGGGGGAGCCAATAGACATAAATAAGCAAAAATAATATTTACCTTATGAGGTAGATTGTAAAGGTGTGGAGAATCAAAAGGAAAGAAAGAATAAGAGCCAGAAATCAGATCATAGATTAGATAAAGAGAAGAAAGTAGGAAAATGGGATCAGAGTATGATAGAAAATTTAGAGGAAATTTTGAGAAAATACTAGGTCACAAAAATCACAAATCACTTTCAAACACTCCACGGGACTTAAAGATGTACTACCCAGTCAAACAAAAGAAAGAATCACCTCTACTTTCCTCCAGTCAACCAAAGAATACACAGAAGGACCCCTAAATCTGTGAAGAAATTTTGGGATCTACAGGCTTCTAAGGAGGTTCAGAGTGAGGCTCAGAGGACTGGGTGTAGCTAGCTGTTCCTGGATCCGTCAAGGCACTTCTTGTATTCTCCACCTCAACTCTAGAATATCCAAGTCAAGTCTATCCCAAGCCTTCTTTGAGGTCTGAAGATGGAGGAGAATGACCACCCGGGGTGATTTCTGAGTGGTCCAGCTGATACTTCCCATTCAATCCTGGCACCTCAGAATCCCCCCTCCTAGATTTCTTCAAACCAATGTTTGGCTGCCTGAGCTTGAGAGGCCTTGGGGACAACTGAATCAGCACTGGTGACTTCCTGGGCTCTCATCCCACAGATAGTAAGTGGATTGGGAAAGTGATCAGAAGGCAATTACTGGGGGACACTTTGCTGGCACTGGGTGCAAGACTTTATTGCATTGGCCATATGGGGATCCAGGTTGTAGGCCCAGGTCACAGTTCCAGGCTGAGGAGGAGCACTAACACACTAAAGCTCAGATACAGGGAAGTGGGGTGTCTGGTCATATTTCTAGGTCAAGAGTGCTTGTGGTTGCTCACAGACTAGAGCAAAATGAGCAGAACCAAGAGAACAGTGTATACAGTAACAGCAATATCATTTTAAGAGCTTTGAACAAATGGGTCATTTTGACTATTATAAAAACCCAAATTAACTACAAAAACCTATGAAGTAAGATGCCATCTGCATCGAAAGAACTGATAAATAGAAGAATGTATAGAATGATTTTACATATTTTATATATATATTTGTGTCTAATGGTGGCCATCTCTAGGGTAGGAGGGGACAGGAAAAATTTACATGATAACTTTATTGTATAGTTAAAAGGAATAGCAAATTATAGCAAATAATAGATTTGTAGTTTCATGTGTAATCATCTATTTTTAAACAAAATTCTACTATGTTATAGAAATGCTTGTTTTATTCTATAAATTAAAATAAATAAAAAAGTAAAAAAATAATTTAAAAAAAGAAGGAAAAATGTCATTCCACAAAACTCTTTATAAGAATAAAATATGGTCTTGATACCTAAGACACAGAAAGAAAGCTAATAAAATGTTAATAAAGCCTACAAAAAACATAAATGAAAAGATTGTACATTAGGACAAGGTTGAATTTTTATCAGAAATGTACAGTTGTTTTACTACTTAAAAATGGTAAACATAAAATTTCATAATAAGAAGTATACAAAATCACATGATTATACTAATTCATGCTTAATTTTTTTATTTTCTTGTTTAATTTTTTGCAAAATAACACTGCTTTTTGTTGAACTCTTTAAACCATTTGAGTAAAGACTTCCCATTTAACAAAAACTGCTAAAAATTGAAAGCAATGTGGGGAAAGTTATGAAAATTGCTCACTACACATACCACAGTAAGTTCCAAATATTTACATGTGCTAGATATGAAAGAGTAATCATTTAAAAATTAGAGAAGGGAAGGGGATACTTTTCACAACTATTAAGAGAAGAATGTTTCTTGTCTAAACAAAAGATCACAGGTGACAAAAGTGCCAATTTTAATTTCATCAAATCGAAAAGTTTTTGTACCACACAAAATTATAAGGAAAACAGTGAAGTAGGAAAAATCATTGAAGCAAATATCTCTGATAAAGATCTTACATCTAAAATATATAAGGCGTTGATACAAAAACATAACAGCAAGAGCCATTTCTTAACATATGAATTGCCAAAGGATTTGAATTTCTCAAGGGAAGAAGAAAAAGATAACAACCATGTAAAAAATGTTCCAGATCACTAATAATAAGAGAAATGTAAATTAAAAGAGCTCTTTATGTCTAGTTCATATCCATCAGATTGACAAAGAAGATAACAAAAAATTGTTGGAGAGTATGAGGACATTAGAGTACTGTTGAAGTTGTGAATTGGTCAAATTATTCTAAAAAGCAATTTGGAAATACACACCAAAACTCACTATACACTTATTACCATGACTAAGAATATATCTCCAAAAAGTTCGATGGAGGAAAAATTAAAATATGTACAAAATTATAGCAATATTTTAAGATTTGTATTAAAATAATTGGAAACAAAGTAAGTGGCCTTCAGTTGGGGAATGATTAAACAACTTATGACACAAGAATGAAATGGCATATTATTATGTTGTATAAAAGAAAGGCTGAAAAGAATAGAGTCAGAGAAGCCCAGGCTTATGTGAACTGAGGCAGAGAAGCATCAGACCTAGAACAATTTATACAATGACCACAACATTGTAAAGGTAACTGTGAAAGACAATATTTATAATCAATGCAACAATCGATTAAAACTCCCCTCGATCTTCATCTTTTGGTGGAAAGTTGATAGAGGTATGGAGGTACAGAGTAATGCATAGGTTTTTAGATAAGAGCGCAATAGAACAAATTTGTTTTATGTAACCATATATATTTGTTACAAGGGATGGATCTGATCTGTAGAGGGTGAAAGCTAGTAGGTAGGAGTATAGTAGAAAGAAAGGAAAAAAAATGACACTCAATAAAACATTTTAGAAACACAAAAGAGAGCAGAAGCTCAGAAAAGGATATTGACGAATAGGACAATGCTAATACAATGTTAAATTTAACAAGCATTTTTTAAAAAAGCTGTAAGTAGCATGCTGACAGTTTTATATACTGTCTTTTTCTGACCATAATATACGGTTAGAAAAATGGGCTCAAATTCACAGTACAGTGATATCATGAGGCTCATATGTAGGGATCATTTGTACCAAAGGCACAACTCCAGAACAGAATCACCTGGATATCTTTTATTTCTCTTAAGAGCCCTAATGAAGTTTACTTCAGGGTATTATTTAAGTAAGAGATCAGTTGTTCCACGGTTTAGCTGAGCTGAACACAGGGCACAGAATCTCTCCTGGGCAGTGGTAGTGCTGGGCTGGCTCCTAGGGAACAGTGTTCCAAATGGACAGGTGAATCCATTGCTAGATTGGATCAAGCAGGTTTCTTGGCTGGTGATTGAGTTTCTCACCAGGATTGGTTATTGCTGGATTGTATCAGACAGTAGAGTTTTGGTAAATGTTTCACAACTGGCTTGGGGGGGGGGGTGGGATATGTAGCAAGACACTTTAAAATTTAATCTTAATTATTAACATTTTCTCCATTGCTCTCTCAAGTCTAGACAATCAACAACACAATAAATCAAGCCTTAATTTGTAGCATTTTCCTATTTCTGAGGCAGTTCCAGAGCTAGTACAAACTGGCACCAGCATCCCCCTGACAGGTTGCTTGGATTGGACCAGATTGAATTACAAAGGTTGCTTGGTTTTTCATCATGACTGGTGTTGGGCTAGCTGCTGGACTATGCTGTGTAGATTACTCTGTTACTGAACATCAACTACTAGAATGGGCTAAGAAGGTCACTCTGATGCTTTACTTTTCACAGAACATGGCATCTATGATAGATAGATCAATTCTCTGGTTTCTTGGAGTTCGTTTATTCATTGATGGACAGGTATGCTAACTACACCATATCTAGCGTCTGCCTTGATGAGGGCTTGGTGAGCTCTGTCGAATGAAGCAATAACCTTTAACCTAGGACTGACATAAATCAAAGTTGTGGGAGTTGTAATCTGTGACCTAGGGAAAAGTTCATGGTCTCTTTTGGCTTCTTCATATGTAGTTGACCTATTCAAGTCTCAGATCTTTTCTACAGTGTCAAGGGATTCATTAATATCTGAAAAGTCTTCCTCTTTACATTTTAATCTGTCACTCTCTCTGTCTCTCTCTCTCTCTCTCTCTCTCTCTCTCTCTCTTTCTCTCTCTCTCTCTCTCTCTCTCTCTCTCTCTCTCTCTCTCTCTCTCTCTCTCTCTCTCTCTCTCTCTCCCTCTCTCTCTCTCTCCCTCCCTCCTTCCCTCCCTCCCTCTCTCTCTCTCTCCCCCTCTCTGTCTCTGTCTCTCTGTCTCTCTCTGTCTCTCTGTCTCTGTCTCTCTCTCTCTCTCTCTCTCTCTCTCTCTCTCTCCCCCCCCCTCCTTCCCTCCCTTCCTCTCTCTTTCTCTCTCCCCTCTCTCTGTCTCTGTCTCTCTCTCTATCTCTCTCTCTCTGTCTCTTTCTCTCCATCCCTCCCTCTTTCTCTTTCTCTCTCTCTCTCTCTCTTCCGCCCTTCCTCCCCCTGTATCTGACATTTAACTTCACATAGGTCTAAAGAGGGTACCCCTTACAACGATAAAAGCAGGCCTACCAGGAGTTCACTTCATATCCTTTGCTGACCCGAAAGTGGCAATATTGAAATGTGTTATAATGATTATAAGTGCTCATTTTTGCAAAGAAAACCTTTAAAAAGTATTCCGATGTAGAAGAGCACAATGATGTAGAGATCTCTGTATTAAATTTTCCTGAAGGGGTTAATTACATTAAATCTATTTGCATCAATATGCTCTCCTCTAGACTTGGCTTTTATTCCATTGTTTTAGAAACTGCTGGTTCTCAAAAGCAGCAAGATGGAGACTTGAAGCTATAGTCATTTAGTGACTTCATTGGAGTGATATCTTCTAGGCTTTAAAATATAGTGCACCTCACTTAATTGGGATGTGCCTAATTGGGAAATCTTTTTATTCAGGATGTTCTCTGTGAACTGATTTATCTCTAATGATATTTAATTGCAATGGCTAGCACTTAATGGGGATGATAATTTCATGTAATTGGGGGTGCCTTAAGGTAATTGAATACTACTTAGAGGAATTGCACTTGGGTCTTTGTCTGCTGTAAGCTAGTGTTTCCCTTTTCTATTTGCTCTTCAGCAGCCCTGTTTAAGTCTCATCAATTCTCAGTGTTCCGGACAGCTTTCACTAACCCTTTTTTTCTGGTCATTGACTTGATTCTATTCATCTTGAGTACACATGGTAGTATGAACAATATACAACATTCAAGAAATTTTAAAAAACCCTTGGTGGTGAGCTTTGCTAGTACTTACTTCCATCTATTTTCAGACAGCTTTAATCTAAATTCTTTCAATAAACTATGAGCAAAGTAATTCAGACAATTATTGTTCCCCAAAAGATAGCTGGTAGCTTACAGATATTCTTATTATTACATAACATAAAATAATAACAGTAAGTTACACATTTAATCATACAGTGCTTTGCTGAGTTGAACTGTACAAATTGTGTATACCAGATTTGGTGAAATCTTGAGCGTGATTAAGGTATTTCTTCCTAACTCCTTCCCAACTCTTCTCCACACTAAAAACTCGGGTAATAGAACTTAAGAAATGTAACCACTACAGTATATCAGGTCTCTGTGGTTAGACCTCAGGTGCTACCACCAGACTCACCCACTGCTGCCCAGGACCTCTAACTGTCACACTGCACATGTAATCACTTCACAGAGGCAAACTCTGCCACACAAAATGAAAACAAACTGTCACTGAAGAATTAACTGGGGAATCCAAATGACCCTGTGCATTAAACAAACTCAGTAATTATGTCTGTCATTGAGTAGATATTTAACAGGGATAAAATATGGGAAGGTAGTTGACTCTCATTCTCCATCAAGAGCAGTGTTAATAAACTTTTATTGTTTAAAGGTGATATCTTAATGGTTCAATGTTGTGGGAAAATACAGGCAGAGCAAGTCTCTAAGGACTAACTGTATAGATCTCTGGGATCTATAAAGAGACAGCATAGTCTTCCTGGTTTCAGGGAAAGACAACTATCATGCAGCATGGACTGATGGGAAGATTTTTGCAAGCTGAGTGTTTTGGAAACTGAGAGTGCTAGGATGAGGAGGAGACTGGGTGAAGTGATCCAGAGAAGCAATAATAGAAGCACCTGGGTTTTCCATTCCTGTGTCTAGGAGGGGAAAAGGAAATCAATGGAGATGATCAAAGAAGTATAAAAAAATCCTGGATGTCAAGTGTTCTAATGTTAATTTGCCACAGCTCTGGTTAGGAGGGGATGTGGAAGAATTGAACTCTTTCTATTCGATTCTTGACCCAAAGTATATCTACATTTTTAAAAATCTCTCTTCTATTTACTTATATCCCAATCTACAATTTTTGTTTTGAGAATGTTTGCCACAGCCAAGCCTCACTCCCTCTCATGCTCTCAGTATTAGGTCCATAGTTATTTAACTGAAACTGCCTTTTCCAAAGTGAACAACAATCCCTCAATTGACAAATCTAATGGCCGTTTTCTCAATTCATCATCATTTTTGAATTTTCTGCTACCTTTGACATTGTTAATCACAATCTTCTTAGTACTCTCTTCTCTCTAGGTTTCTGCGACATTTTTCTCTCCTTCTTGTTCTCCTTACTCAAAAAACTTCAGTGGCTCCCTGTCATCTCCAGAATCAAAAGTAAAACTTTCTGTTTAGCTTTCAAATATAGTATAAGAATATTCATATCTTATCCCTTTCCACATACTCTGTGATCCAGTGATACTGACATCTTTGCTGTTCTTCAAACAAAACACTTCTTCTCCAAGCTCAATGCATTTTACTGGCTGTCCCCACTTTCTGGAATTCTCCATTTCATCTCCATCTCCTGACTTCTTTCATATCCCTTCTAAAAGCCTCCTTCTACAAGAACCCTTTCTGATCTGCTTTAATGGGAACACCTACCCTCTGAGGTAATCTCCAATTTGTCATGTATACAACTTTTTGGGAGTATATAAGTGTTGTTATGTTGTCTCCCTTATTATACTGTGAGCTGCTTTGCATAGTGCTTGGTACGTAGTATTTTATACATACTTGTTGATTTGACTTGACTGAAGAATGATGAGGACCAATAGTCAAACAGAGAAGCAGGTTTTTTTGTTATTTAGATAATGGACCAATAACATTGAAGCTTTCAGTCCAACATTGTCATTTACTCTTGCACACAAGAGTTTTCTTCCGTAATGTGCTTCTCCTACAGTTTCTACAAGTATATGCTCATTCTTCACCATAGCTATTGAGAGCATTGATGAAAGAGTTTGATCAAGGTTTATATGTGTGTTGTGAGGTATCTTATTATTTATGTGAATGCCTTAACATGTTGGTATCTATCATCATATTATTTATATTTAACACCCAAACGTGTCACTATTTGGAGTGACTGACTTGTATAGATAGGAAACCTATTGGATAGGGACTCAAGAGTTAGTAAGGACAGTACATTTCCCTTCCATAGGGTTTTCCTTAGTTGGAAAACAACCTTATAGTGGTGGTCTCTCTCTGCAAACTTAGAACTTCTAGTATGAGAATAGTTGAAGTGAGCAAGCCAAACCTAGAGGAAAAATGGAGATGTTTATAGTCCACTTTGTTGGTAGGATCTACTGGATGACATTTGCCACAGTACATTATGGAGACTCACGTAAGTGGAAAATCTATCAAAGTGCTGCTTTTCATCTTGTTAAGTAAGTATACATAAAGCGCTCCTCACCACTTGAGCTACCTGATCACAGATTATTTGTCAGTGGCAACTTAACCATAATTATTGAATCAATTACCATTGTGGCATATAAAACTACTCATACTGACTGTAGGGGATTTTTAGCTGGTATGAACATGAGGGTGCCAGTAGGTGTGCCTATCCATACATGATTAGAATATATTTTGACACAATCCTATCAAAATAATCCCACAGCATTACCTCTGCAGAACACATGCTGAAAATTGGGATGTGATCAAAGTATAGTCTAACTTGACCCACTTTATAACACTGATTTCATTTTAAGCAAGTACTTCCTTTTTCTGTAAAAAACTATGTTATTCTAAGGAAAGAAAATTGGCCATATGCCAAGTGGAGGCAGTTTATCAAAAGTAGGGAGGAATGCAAAACATAAGAAAATTAAGTTCCATTAGTGGATGTCTAAAGTTTAAATTGTAAGTCATTTCATGAAACTGATTTTAGTCTACATTTTTAGCTTGGATTAAAATATTTTCTGCGTACATAATGCATGGATAAGCACAATCTTTCCTGCCCCCCCCAAGATGGCCCCACTCTGATAGCAATGAAAGAGATCAAAGAATGGCTAGCCACCTATTGCCATGAGATAACACTATTTCTGGTGGATATATTGCATGGGATGACAATAAATTAATAAACATTAATTAAGCTCCTACTATGTGCTAGTCAGTAGGTTGGGTGCTAGGAAGACAAAAAGTGAAAGAAATTCCTATTCTTAAAGAGCTTATATTCTATCAGGAGAGACAATGCATACATATGTAAGTATATACAGACTAAAGCTAGACAGAATAAATAAAAGATAAATATAGTTTAATAATAATAGCTAACATTTATATAGTGCCTACTATGTACTAAGTTATAAGTAGTGAGTAAACTACATATATTAAGTTTTTTCCAAATATTATCATATTTGATCCTCACAACAACCCTTGGTGGTAGGTGAACTGTCTTAGAACCTTGCATTGTTGAGAAGAGTCAAGTCTATCAAAGTTAGTCATCACAGAAGCAATGTGTCTGTGGTTATGTACAATGTTCTCCTGGTTCTGATCCCTTCACTCATCATCAGATCATATAAGGCTCTCTAGGTCCTTATGAAATCCATCTGTTCCTCATTTCTTATAGCATAGTAATATTCCATTATATTCATATGCCACAATTTGTTTACCCATTCCCCAATTGATGGACATCTCCTTGATTTCCAATTCTTTGCCACCACAAAAAGGGCTGCTATAAATATTTCTGTACACACAGATCCTTTCCCCCTTGTATGATCTCTTTGGGATACAGCCCTAGAAGTAGTATTGCTGGGTCAAAGGGTATGCACATTTTTATAGCCCTTTGGGCATAGTTACAAATTGCTCTCGAGAATGGTTGGATCAGTTTGCAACTCTATCAACAATGCAATACTGTTCCAATTTTCCCACATCTTTTCCAGCATTTATCATTTCCCTGTATTGACGTGTTAGCCAATCTGACAGGACAGATGTGGTACCTCTTGGGTTATTTTATATAACAGGGACTAGGTGTCTAGGGCTCATTTTTTTAAAAAAGCAAGATCTTGGTCTTGGCTGGAAAATCAGAGAGTATGTCTCTGTGTAAGTGAGCTGACAAGAATCAAGTTAAACAAGATGCATATACATAGCTAGAACTGATGTTTTAAAAAGGTAATATGGGAGGAGTAGATGGAGAGAAAAAACAAACTTGACAATTATAACTTTTAGTCACAACTAGACTAAATATTCCCTTGAAATAGAAGCAAACTGGGGAATAGATCAGAAAATAGAACCAATTTGCTTCTTATGTGAAAAAGAAATAAACTCTGTACTTACAGAGTAAAAATGTGAGACTGGAATAAAATTTGTTATTTTTGAGCTGAATCCAAAAAAGATCCTCATCACTCCACTGACAACATGGCGTCTGCCATGACGTGCCATTTGTCTGAAAATTGTATGTGAACCCAAGTCCTCAGTAGCTTTGGGCCTTCAATTGGAATGTACATTTCACCGCCCTTCCGGGTCACTATTTTGCACACTGCTCCATCCCACAGTGAGGGTGAGGGAGACCATATGTGCTTCCATTCCTGATTGAATTTCTGTCCATCTGTCCATATCCTCCTATGTTATGCTTGGCTATGGGTATCAATGTAGAGCTCCTGCTTACTGTTTGCCAGAACTCCATTCCAAAATTTCGTGACACCTATCTACACAAAGAGGCAGCTTACAATTTTAACAACTCTTGAAGCATTGCTAATGGATAGAAAGTGGGCTTCAAACCAGAAAGACACTATTCATTTCTACACAAAGGCTTTCCTGACTACCTCGACTGCTATAGTGTCCTTTCTCCCTAATAACTGTGTATTTAACTGTCTTTATTAATTTCATCTTAGTTAAATGCTTTTTTCTGCATAACAAATAATAACTTTTAGAGAATGAGATCCTGTGGTTTCTGCATTTTTCAATCAGTTATGTGATTGTAAATATATTTTCTGCCACAGAAAATCATTTGGGAAAGTCTGCCTATTCCCTTCTTGTGAGTTCCCTTCCTATGCCAGTAAAACATTTTCAAAAATATTTTATTAAGACAAGAAACTAGGCCAATGGGTTTGAAGTCATTGATGATCCTTTGATTGCCTTTTTGGGGTAATCATCTTGTTTAGAATCGTATTTCATTCTTCTTCCACCAGCTCATCGAGAACTTAAGCAAACCCTATGCCTCACAATTCTTTTAACCTTTCCTATCAAGTGGTTCCTTCTCTACTGCTTTTAAATATGGTGAAGTGTTCCCTATGCTTAATAAGCCTTTACTAGACCTTACTATCCCCTCAAGCTATCATCTCATATCTCTCCTCCTTTTCTCAGCTGAACTCCTTGAAAAAGTTGTGTACACCTTCTCCTCTTACTTCTTGACACTTTGCAATGTAGCTTTTGAACTCATCTCTTAATGGAAACATCTCTTTCCAAAACTACTGGTGATCTCTTAGTTACCAAATCTGATGATTTTTTTCCCTCTCAGTTTTCATCTTTCTCAACCTATTTGCTACATTCAACAGACACTACTGACCACTCCCTTTTTATACATACTCTCTCCTCTCTAGGTTTTTATGACACTACTCTTTTCTAGGTCTCTTCCTTTCTGTCTGACCACCCCTCAATTTTCTTTGCAGGCTTATTATCCACATCATGTGCCCTAACTGTGAGTATTCTCTATGTTTTTATCCAGGCCTTTTTTCTCTTCTCCCTCTGTTTCCCAGTGGGATAATCAATTCCCGTGGATTTTAACCATCACCTCTATGAAGATGACTCACAGATGTGTCTATCTAAATCATCTCTCCACTGAACTTCATTTCTATAATATTTATTGCCTACTAGATATCTCAAGCTGGATATCCTGGAGACATTTTAAAATGAGGGGGCTCTACCAGTTGGCCTTTGAGCTCCTTTTCAACACTAGATCTATGCTGCTATTTGATTAAAAACATAAATTGTAGAGACATTGGAACATTTTTTTCATTTTCTTTATGTTTATTGTCCTCCTATTTTCATCCGTGAAGGCTCTTGGAATAATGTGGCTTTGTTGTATACCTGTTCAGCTTTTCATGTACTTGTATTTACCTCCACTATTTTGTTGTTCTTGTTTTACTGAGCTGTTGCTACTAAGTACCCTCCATCCTCTTCCATAATATTTTAGAAATGAATTTCTACATGAAATTGATGTTAACCTTGTCAGCCATCTCTTTCTGTTTGGTGAGAAGTAAGTGCTGGCTAAAGCAGTTTCAGTACTGTTTTGGCTTCCTTGTTGTGGCAAGTACTTTACATTGGTTAAGGGAATTATGATGCTCAAAGTCAATATCTCTTCCTCACCGCAACCCTTCTAAAAACTTGGACAATGCACTTAAACAGGTCAGGTAGAAGTTGTTACAATTGTATGCAGTGTCTTCTTCACATCCTGTGTTACTAGTTTTTTTTTAAAAATGCAGACTTCCTGGAGACCTTATCTTATTTGAATTTATTAAAGTATCCTAAGTTGAGTGGCTAATCCATGCTCCAGGAGATAGTTATAACTGTGGTAAAGAGACTTTCCCAGTAACAGCAGCATTCCAGAGGTGAGGGCATTAGTTCCTGACTATGGAGGATTCCTGCCTGAACCTCCCATTCTGATCTGCCCAACTGTCTCACCCCAGCAGCCTGTGTCTGGCCTCTAACTAGTGACATCCAATCACTCTAGAAGCATGGCATGGACAAAAGGAAAGATGGAAAGAGGAACCAACTTCTTGCCTCACTGGGGAAAAACTCTCTGAGAGAATAAACATTCCTAGATTTCCATCATTTTGATTCTTCAGATAGTGTCAATTAAGTCTGTTCCTCAACTCATCAATTCTCCAATTCAGTAATGTCTCTCCGCTTTTCTATTTATGAAGTTTGGTGACAATATCATATTTTCTTAGGAAATAAATAGAAAGTAATTGAAACCCATTCTTCTTGCATATACAGAATGGCTTAGCCCTCTGGCACAGTAACTTGCTGCTGCTGCTACTGGAGGCCTCTGCCCCTGCCTGCTGTTGCACTCACTGATCATTAATATCCCCATTGGAGGGCAGGCGAAGGAAAGGAGAGCTGGTGAAAGAAATTCCACTGTACTGTCCATTAGCCAAGGAAATTGAAACTGTTAGGCTCTGAATTATCTGTGGTTTTCTCTTACATGGGCGATATAAGTCCATTAGCACAAATAATCACGAGCTGGTTGTATTCAGCTTTGACACTAAAAGTAAAAATAAAAATCCTTTCATCAAACGTAGCTATCCTCTAGGATAGGTTGCACAGATAATTTATTTCTATCGGTTGGGCACAAAACAAAGGCAGAGGCTTGTCATGTGATAACTCGAGAATATTTTTCATCACATTCCTGATTATCCTCTTTCAGGACTATCCAAATCCTTGGCTACTGCTTCTGGAAAGACTGCATGGTGTGATAGGAAGCACAGTGACCTTGGAGTAAGGAAACATAGGCTTGAATGTTGGCTTAGTCACTTAACTAACTGTATGAACATAGGCAAGTCACTTTATCTCCTTAGCCTCCAGTTTCTCATCTATAAAATGGGGAAAATAATAAAAATATTGGTACTGTGTATTTCTCAGGTTTTTTTTTTTTAGGATAATGCTTTGAAAAGCTTTCTTATTGTTGTTCAGTTGTTTCAGTCAGGTCCAACTCTTTGTGACCCTGTTTGGGGGGTTTTCTTGATGAAGATACTGGAGTAGTTTGCCATTTCCTTCTGCAGCTCGTTTTACAGATGAGGAAACTGAGGCAAACAGGATTAAGTGACTTGCACAGAGTCACATAGCTAGTAAGTGTCTGAGGCCAGATTTTAAATCAGGAAGTGAAGTCTTCTTGATTCTAAGCCCAGTACTTTATCCACTGTGCCACTAAACTGCCAGAAAAACTTTCTAGCTCTTTAAAAATGAGAACTATTCTTTTTTATGTGGCACTTTAGTCAGCCAATAAGCATTTATAAAATCTACTAAGCATCAGGGATACAAGAAAAGTCAAAAGATATTTTCTGCCCTCAAGGAACTCACAATCTAGTAGAGGAGACAACAAGCGACAAATATGTACAATTTTTTTTTACAAATTACTTTTCTTATTATAAGCCTTTAACGCAAATTATTAATAATTATTTTTATAGGTCAAGGACCCTGAGGTTCAGAAAGGCTAAGTGATCTAAAGAAGGTGGCACAACAGTCAGTGGACAAACTCATTCAAGTCCAGTGCTCTTTATGCTAAGCCACCCTCTCTTTCTCCCTTCCTACCTCTCTCTCTCTCTCTCTCGCTCTCTCTCTCTCTTTTCCCTGCTTGCATTAGCCCTTATACACCTGAAAGTAGATGAAAACTCTTTTTTAAAAAAATATTTCTTGTGCCCTTCATTCAACACCCTCATGTCAGGATGACCCCTGACAGGAAGATGAGCTCAAGGCCTGGCCTGGCTTGCCAGAAGAAATGAACCTAGAGGGAATTGTTTGGATAGTGCCCAGCTGAAGAGAAACAGAAAATGCCTTTTCAGCAGTCCTACAAACCATATCATGTCTCGATGTTTTAAGAATCAACCTCCCAGGAGAGTATAATAGTAGTTATAAGTTACTGCTTCTTGTTTAAGTTTTTCCATCAATGAATACTGTGGGTCTTGTGTACAGAGGAAATAAATAGTTATCTCATCTATGAAAAGAAAAAAAATGGGTTACTTGTTAGCACCTTTTTAGTGATGGCAAATGAAAATTCACTTAAGTAGGGCTACTGGTGTACCTCATGGCTTTAATTTATTTTTACTACCTCAGTTCCTTAGAATGGACAGGCAAAACTCAGAAAGGTGAGAATAGATCCATTTTAATTTTAAAAATATTTATTGACATATTTTGTTTTTATATTATACTTATTGTCTATTACACACACACACACATACACACACACATACACACACACACATCCATTTCCTTTTCCCTATGCATTAAGCTGGGGTGGAGAACCTGTGGCTTTGAGGCCACATATGGCTAACCCTCTAGGTCCTCAAGTGTGACCCTTTGTATCCAAACTTCACAGAACAAATCCTCTTAATAAAAGGATTTGTTCTGTAAAACTTGGACTCAGTCAAAGGCCATACCCAAGGACCCAGAAGGCCAAATGTGGCCTTGAGGCTGCAGGTTCCCTACTCCTGCACTGGGTCACCCCTTGTGACAAAGAATAGGAAATAAAGACATAAGCAAAACTAAATAATAAAGTGATTTTGACAGAATATATACACTCAGTCTCCTCCCCACCTCTTCAAAGAAGGCAAAGACTTTCCTTTTCTCACATATTTTTCAGGGGCAAATTTGGTCATCATAATTTCACAGCATTTAGTTACATTCTTTGTTTAGTTGCTGTGTTGTTTATATTTACATTATTGTAGTAATTGTGTCCGTTACTTTCCTGATTTTGCTTACTTTACTCTGTATCAGTCCATGTAAATTCCCATTATTCTCTGAATTCTATGTACCCATTTCTAAGGTGCAGTAATATTCCATTCCAGTCACGTACCAAAATTTGTTTAACCATTCCTCAATCAATGAGCACTTTTGTTTCTAAAGAATAGCTTCATTTTAAAGGTGAACTCATACTATGTCACTTAATATTTCATGTATTTTTTCATTTGTAACACTTTGATTAATTTTTCCTATAATTAGGAAATACTTTAAATTATTGAAATGTTTGACAGAAATCACTTATATTTGTACTTAAGCAAGTTTTTGTTCAGTTGCATCTGACTTTTTGTGACCCCGTTTTGGGTATTCTTGGTAAACGTAATGGAGTGCTTTGCCATTTCCTTCTCCAGCTCATTTTGTAGATGAGGAAACTGAGATGAGAAGGGTTAAGTGACTTGCCCAGGGTCACACAGCTAGTAAGTGTATCAAATCTACAGATTTGAACTCAGGAAGGAGTGGTTTCCTGACTTCAGGCCCAGCACTTTATCCACATAGGCACCTAGCTGCCCACTTAAGCAACTAGGGAAATATGACTTTAGTAGAAAGCTTGGAATTTCTAGAGGTCATAAACTCAGAGAATTTAAAGGTGCAAGAAAACTAAAGTATCATTTAGTCCAGCCTCTTCATTTTACAGAGATCTAGAGAGGTTAAGTTGGCTCATTCAATATTACACAGATTGTAAATACCACCTGGAAAAGTAAAATTTGAATTCAGGTTTCACGACTATAGCCGAAGAACTTTCCATTGGATGTAACCACACTAGGGAATTAATGGATGACCCATGAAGGCATTTGGGTCCTAGCGTGAGGGGCCTTCTGTACCCAATTACTTTTCTGAATCTTCACACCCCATAATCCTTTTTGTTGCTCCATTACCACAAAATTCCAGCGTATACCCCTGCTCAGCTTTCAACATTGCTTCAGATAGCAAGGTGCAATGGAGAGCATTTGAGGTGGAGTTAAGAAGACTTGGGCTCAAATGTCACCTCAGGTACTTAGTTGCTATGTGGCTCTGGGAAAATCACTTAAATTTCTCTGAGACTCAGTTTCCTCATCAATAAAATTAAGGGATTGAACTTGACGACTTGTAAGATCCCTTCTAGCTCCAAATCTATGATTGGAAGATTTTTGCCTTTCGTTCCCCTGAAGGAGCTGCCTAGTCTGGATCTTGGAGCGGCCTTGAAACTAGACGGCTTCAGACCTAGGAAAGGAAATGGGCTTACTGTAATACAATAATGCAAATAAAAAAGTTCGAGGAGGAAGCTGCCAAACTTGTCTGTTGTTAGGACTGCAATTAACTACTCCGTTCCTTTCTTCACACAGGTCCTCCTAGTCGTAGAGTACAAGGATACTTTGGAAGAGCAGGGGACCCCAATGACCCCGAATTTTATCCGTCTGCAGCAGCAGTTGCTATAGATACTTCCTTTTATTAGCAACCCGGAGAAGATGTCAGGCTAAGGAGAACTTATCCTACTGATAGTGTCTGGAGCAGGCAAAGGTTTCAAGTTAGGCCCCTCACCTTCCTTTTTTTTTTTACCTTTTCCCCCCTATTTAACTTAATTTTCCCTCTTAAATTTTGTAATGAGTACAACAAGCTTCTGTTAAATAATTGACACTAAAATGTTTCAGTGATTAAATCAATCAGTCATACATTCATTCAATGAATACCTATTAAGTCTTACTCTATGGAAGACACTGCTTCTGAAGATTGGGTTTTGGCAGGATGGAAAAGAGATGTTTGAAGGAAAATTCCCTCTCTCCTTGTTGAAAAACTGTTTCAAAGAGGAGTGTGATTCTAATTCTATTAGGGGCACTCAGGGGGACCAGGACATGGGAAGAGAGCTGGTGTTTGTGACATTTAGGTGGCTGAAAATCAGTCACGATGAATGAGGCAGCATGGAGGAAGAAGCAGTGGGTGTTGTGAATGTTTAAGAACATTAAAGGGATGAAGGAAAAAAGAAACAGATAATAAATACCTACTGCTCTATGGTAATTGTAGTTTGGAGTGTGCATGGGAGCAGGGCTTATAGCTTGGTTGCTAGTTCCTACTGTATAATAAAGGGTATCCCTTCCACATGGCAGAGGGAGGTTAGGGACAAGGCATTCTCTACCCCCTACCCTCTGCACTCCCTTTGTACCAGAGAAGAAGGATTAATTTTTTCTTTTTCTTTTATGGGGTGTTTACCTTATTGTAAAATTTGGATTAAGTATTTGGTTGTAGGCTCTGTGTCATCAGCGGCTTCCACAAAACTTCCAAAAATTCCCATTCAGTTTCTTATGCTGACTTGCAATATAGGGAAACCGCAAAGGGGAAAATTGTGATGTGGAAGGAATAACTGTATAACCAGCATAAAATGACTGTGGAGTTGGTGGAGTTGGAAAGAAACAGTGGGAAAACATAATTGACTACAGTTGTGGATTCCATCTTCAAATTCCATTGTTGTTTAAGAATTATTGAGAATTGCTGTTTCACATGATATTAGGCCATCCAGACTCTAGATATTTGTGTGGCCAGCAATTGAGTTGTAGAGAACAATAGTATGAAGGAGAGAGTGAGAAGCTGAGATTGAACTGGACATGACTCGGCAATAGAAATAATGACTGGAGAGTAGAATGGGTGTGAGAAAGTGGGAAAAGTTGAGTTGAAGTTTGTCTCTGCTCAAGTGAGTAAGGATATGTTCAAGTGTGGATCGTGAGTGAGTCAAAATGTAGATTTCAGAGGACTGTGTTTGTCACAAACATTACCTTTGATCTATCTATGGGATGCAGAGAGCATGAGCATTAGAATGCCTCCTCTGGGTGGGTATCTCTTAGCCAACTGGCATCGTTTTGTGCTTCCTGGGTGCCAGTCCTGTCTCCTCCTCCCCTCTCTCAGTGATATCAAGCTCCCACTAGTCTCCACACAAGTAAAAAAAATAGAACCTTGGGCATGTTTGGGAGCTTAGAGAATGATTGAAATCAATGTGAAAGTGAGGGAAACTGTGAGTAGTGGTGAGATGTGTAAAATTAGATTCTAAGTATGGAGTATATGAATTATTTGTGTGGATTGTTTTCTAAGGAAAGTGTTCTAGGGGCCATCAAACAACCTACTAACTTTGCTAAATGCTGAGGAAGATACAAGGAAGAATAAGACATAGTCCCACTCCATTTGTGGAACTTAATAAAGAAGATATGTTTGTAGGGAAAGAAAGGACGATCATATCAATTGCTGTAATTCTAGACTGAATCTAAAAGTGCTATTTATGGCAGTCCAGAGGATAGAAGATAGACTCTGGGAAGTAGAATAAGAAAAAAAAAAACAAAGCCCTCATGAGAGTCAGCATTTGAGTTGGGCCATGAAGGACAAGAAGGAATTGGACCAGTGGGGTTGTGCATTCCTGGTAGAAACAACAGTTTGCCCAAAATAAGAACAATGACAACAACCAGAGTGTGTTTGGGAAATACGCTCTACTATTCTTTTAAGCAATTTGCATTTTAAAGAGAAGAGACAGTGATGATGATACATATAATCTATAATAATGTGCTTTCTTGTGGGATGTGGGAGAGGGATCAGGATTCAGCAATCCTCAGATCATGTTATGTGACCAAACACCTACTTTAACTATTCCACGATGACCTTACCTACCACTAATTCCATATTCCTTAAGTTAAATTTTCTTATAGCATACACTGAATGTGTTTCCTAATTAAAAAATTTGGGTTATTTCATAATGATTGATAACTGCATTGCTTTCTCCACCACTCTGTATTAAAACTCGAAATAACATGCAGCCTCTAAGTTGATGCAATACAAACCTTAAAAATCTAGTGATGGATAGTAAGAGATCATCACCCTATATGTTGTTTTCATTAGCTTCAAGGAGACGGGAGAAGTCACACAGGATAAATACTTTACTCATGAATAATTAAAATTAATTTCCATCCATCCATCATTGAAGAATCACAATCATACAATCACAAATGAAGAAGTGTCACTAACCACAATTCAAAAATGAAAGGGAAAGGAGAGGAGGTTTCATCACCTGCTAGGCTTAGAGCTTCTGGGCTTGTGCTTGCTTCTCCTTTACTCCGCGAACTTGTTTTACTTGTAATACAAAGGCCAACAGCCCCATAACAAACACTGACAGGCTTTAATAAAGAGATATACAATGTCTCGGATGTATTTGAGGGAACCTTTGCTGCCTGTGGTTTTGTATATGGTTATGGTAAATAACTATTCTACTGATTCTTGTGGTCTGGCCTTTGAGTAAGCACTTGACCACGGGAGACTCATTTAACCTAAATCACCCACACCTACTTATAGCTTCAAACGAAAACAAAACAAACAGTATCCTAGGGACAGGCGAGCCAGTGTAGGAGCTGCAACTCCTATCTCAACCACGTTTTGTGTTTTGTTTCAGTCAGTATGAAATGTAGGTCTGACAAATCAGAGGTCTGAGAGAACCTTGCTTTCATGTTGGGTTTGTCACTCGGCATTTCCTCTTTCTCCATGGTTGGTTCTTCCAGATTCTCTTAGTAAATGAGGCCAAGTGGGAGGAGAGGATGACGGGCTGAGGCCCTGAACACTGTTAGTTGTATGTCACAAGGGGATAGCAAACTTAACATCTTGACAGAAGGCATTCAACCTGAACTGAAGCTACAGGCGAGATTGAGTGTCCTTGTCTCAAATTAGAGCACAAACGTAAGCTTCTAGATCTGAAAGGGCTTTTCTTCCCCTTTTTTTTCTTACACTGAATTCTATTTTATTCTTTTTATTTATTCTGTGTGTACAAGTATTTAGAGAGAAAGCAGGATTTTGAATACAAAATATGTACAGTGACTTGGGGGCCAAGTGAGAAATGTGAAAGATTTCAAGCAAATTCTAAAGTAAATGCCTGCAGTTTCTTTTGAGTTAAAGAAAAGAATTATAGATGTTAGAATCATAAAAAATGTTGAAGATCATCTATTGTAGTAGCGCATATTTATTTTAGTAGTAGTGCATGTTTATGTAGTCTATACCATTTTATGGAACCCTCCTTCCCTTCCTCTGCCCCATAGGATCATAGATTTAGACCTGGATGACCTTGGAAGTTACTAGTCCAACCCCTTAAATTTACAGATGAGGAAATAGGCCAAGAGAAATGAGGTGACGATTTGAACCCAGGTTCTCTGAGATGGAATCCAGTGCTTCTTCCATTGCACCACTGTCACGTAAATATTGGAAATATAATTATCCCCATTTTAGAGAAGAGGAAACTGAGTGTTGGGGAAATTAAATTATTTCCCTACCATGGTTGCTGCCCAGAGTATGCCATGCTCTATCTCTTGAACTCATTGCAAGTAAGGATAGTTTCATTCTTTTTCATTGCACGTGCGACCCTTATATAGTAAGCACTCAATAAATGCTTATTGATTGCCCTATTGTACTTTGATTTCTATTCAAGGGCCCAAAATATGGTAATTGATCAATAAATAAGCATTTGTTAAGTGCCTACTATGTAAGGGATGCACACACACATTGAAAAAGAGTGAAAGATCCCTTTTTCAAGTATTTTAAAACAAAGAGCAGGGCATGGTTTGAGGTCCAGTTTCAGGTTACTGTTCTACATCAGGGGTAATTCAATAAAGAAACCATTTAAAATCCCCCTCCCCACCCCCACCAAAGAATAAATGGAAGAAATTAAGCAAAAAGCTATAAAATTGAGGAAAATTGGAAGAACAATAAATAACTTAGAACATGAGGTGGAAACCTTACCCAAATAGTGGACACCCTGAAAACTAGAATGAAGCAAATAGCACTTAATGATTCTAAGACATAAGTGTTATGACAGGAGAATGGCCAACGGGGGCCAAATCCTGAGAGCATGCACATTTAGTCAGCCTTCTTCTGAAAATTCATGATGAAACAGAGTGGAGACACCTGGATGTCCATTTCCAAGCTTTCATAGGTGTTCTCTGATTGCTTCCAATCCTCTGTGAGGAAAAACACTTTTTGATTGACCACTGAGTCAGAATGGAGCATTAATAAAAGGCAATATAAAAGGCACCAATAAGTAAAATAGTTTTCTCTTACTAAATATGTTAGAGAAGAGGAGAAGATGCTGTAAGCCCCTTGTTGGGGAGAGAGACCTTGGACCTTCAGCCCTCCATCCAGGCTGCTACCGTGTGGATTGTAAGTGCATGACCTTTCCTCATATTTATGTCTTCTTTCCTTTGGTGCAAGGTCTTGTGAACATTGAAAAGTTTGAAGAACACTAGAGGTTCAAGGACTTGAATCCACAGCAGAGTTTACCGGCTGCCAAGCAAGGTGAAAAGCAGAGAGCTCTGAGGAGGGACCTTTTGGATCTAGCCCAATAGTACACCAACCTTATAGTTGAAACACAATATCCAGCAGCAAAGATACTTTTTCATTGCTTATGTTGAATTCAGAAATGAATTGGTGGGACAACAGCTTTGGAGCAGTTTGAATCCATTTTCCCCAGGCAAGAAGTTGATAGAGTGTGCCCCTACTTGGAGGAATATTTTTGCATTTTGAAATATTTTAAGAAAGAAATTTAATAGGTCATTTGGTAGAGGAGATCAATCTGGAAAAGGAGGTATGGCTCTCTCTTGTCTAGGCTCTAGAAAGTTTACGTTATACACAATTTAGATAAGGTTGCTGCACAGAAACCACCAGTATACAGTTAAGCATTGCCAAGAAGGCAACTTAGAAACAGGGTAGATTGAGAGGGATATGAATAAATATAAATATTAAATAAAATTTGGGCAAAGCCAAAACACAAGGGGAACCCAAAACAAGAATTCATTGGATGGATCCAAAGTCTGAGGGAGCCCAAAATGGGTAGAAGTAGCCATCTCCAGAATTTCTGGAGAATCACCTAGGTCATGGTGACATTCTAGGTTCAAGCAACTGTTACTCACATAAAGATAGATTCAAATAATATTAATAAATTATAATAATCCATATTATATCTTTTCAATAAACATATAATTGTAAAAGCTAATTGATATTAATTGACTAAATGATATTGGAGTAGTAATTATTGAAATTGGGGAATACACACTGGAATGGGGTCACAAGCCTATTGCAGTAGAATAGTTCCACTGTTCCCTGAGGTTTCCCTAGAACCATGAGGGAGAAATTGTGCGGGGACTTGAATCACCATTTTATGTGAGAATTGTGGTAAGAACCTCCAGAGTCTATATATAAGCTACATCAGAAAAAATCATGACCTAACTAAAGGACTAAAAAGTCAGAATACGTGAGGTATTTACTATCAAAAAGCAATTTGCTTTTAAAACAGGTCAAGGTGATAATATCAAATTTCCTAAGAACCATGAATATACAAAAATTCCAGATGAAATGTTTAAAAAAACCATAAAGTAAAATGGATCAGATCTGTTAGTAGCAGAAGACAAAGTAAAACGAGAAAGAATATACTGTTCACCTAGTACAAGAATCCCCAAACTGACAACACTTAGGAATCTTATAAACAATGTCCATAATTTGAAGTTTAAACAAATACTCCAAGCAGTTGGGAAGAACAAAGGAATACTAGAGCAAATCACACAGGGCTATACTGCAACTTTTCTCAGGAAAAACTTTTGAATTACAATATATCAAAAGGCAACATAGAAAAAGCTTACAACCAATAATAACTTGTCCTATAAAAACTAAGGGTAATACTACAGGGAAAAAACAGAATACAGGACTTTCAAACATTCCTGAGAAAAATAATAGCCTGAGTAGGATCTTTTAAATGTGCTATGCTTAAAATAGGCTATGACAAACCTAGAAAGATAAGTATATATGAGTTATTAGAAAAGAATTAAATGATGATTGAGGGCTTAAATTCTAACGAGAAAGAAGATATAACTATAACTCTAGAATCACACTGTCCTCAGTTATCACTGAAGGAATAAAAGAAGGCACACAAGGCCTTGGAATGATGTTCATCTCATTGGTTGGTTTTATTGTTTTTGTTGTTTGGCTTTCATTCTTGAAGAGGACCAAGAATATCAGGAAGGTGATATTTTAACTTTGTAGTTTTGAGAATGGGAAGAAAAGACAGGAGTAAAGGAAGATAGTAGGGAAGAAATGAGAAGGGTGAAGAACTTAGAAATTCACATAAATGGGGTGTGTGAGAAGATGAGCAAAAAAGGAGTTAAATAATACCGATGGCTTGGGAGTAGTTTTGTTAGTCTTTCATGGTGTTAAACAAGATGTAGGAAGGATGGAATAACTTATTCTCTTATATAATCAGGATCCTCAAGTAGAAGAACAATAGAGGAAAGGATGTGGGAACAGATGTCACTTCTACCTCTATTTTGTCTGAGTTGGTCAAAGGCTGGTGGAACATAGACAACACACAGAGAATTTGATGTAGAAATGCAAATAATTCAACAGGAAAATAAGAAAGAATGAGAATGGGGATAGATAAGGGGAAATTTGTTGTTATTTAGTCATTTCAGTCATGTCTGACTCTTCATGACCCCATTTGAGGTTTTCATGTCAAAGATGCTGGCGTAGTTTCCCATTTCCTTTTCCAGCTCATTTTACGGATGAGGAACTGAGGCAAATAATGTTAAGTGACTTGCCTAGGATCACACAGATAGTAAGTGTTTGAGGCAATATTTGAACTCAAAAAGATATGTTTTCCTGACTTCAGGACTGAAACTCTATGCACTGCAACACCTAGCTGTACTTTCAGGGAGAAATTCAACATGAGCAAAACAAGCTCTAACCTACTATACATTGTACAGAGGAATTTTTAAAAAGAAAAAAAAAAAGATAAGAATTTGTGATTGGGTTTGGGCAAAGAACTTGTCATTGGGGCAGCAGACGTGATTACAACAAGAACAAATCACTGGTGATGAGCTTCCTCCTTGCTCACCTCCGTCTTTTTATAAGGAGAGGAATAGGAGGTAAGGAGAGGAGAAAGTATAAGAGAATAGGATAAAGAAAAAACACAATTAATAACTATAATTGTGAATATGATGGGATAAAAGTTATCCATAATATGAAGAAGTATGAATGAATTAGAAAGGAGAATACCGTATATATGAAATACTCTTGAAACATAATGATTCACACAGAGTTAAAACAATAGGCTAAAGCAAAATCTATTATGCTTCAGCTAAGCTCGATGAAGGTAGGGGTAGCAATCATGATCTGAGACAGGGCAACAAGAAGAATAGACTTGATTAAAGAGGTGATCAGGGGAAATACTTCATGCTGAAAAGTACCATAGGCAATGAATTATTATCAATATCAACCACATATGTACCAAATGGAATAACATCTAAGTACTTCAAAGAAAAGATACATGAATTACAGAGAGACTAGAGAGTAAAGCTATGATAGTTGAGGATCTCAATATGTACTTCTGAGAGCTAGACAAACCTAACAAATATCAAATAAATAACAAGGAAGAAGTTCGGGACCTGAATAGAATTTTAGAAAAGTTAGATATAAGAGACCTTTTATGATTATTAAATATGAACACAAAGGGGTACATATATATATATATATATATATATATATATGTGTGTGTGTGTGTGTGTGTGTGTGTGTATATATATATATATATATATATATTTCTTGATTGTACATAGCACCTTTACCAAAGTTGATCATGCATTAGGGCATAAAATACCTCACAAACAAATAAAGAAAAACCAAATAATAAACACAGGCCACAAAACAATAAAAATTACATTCAATAAAAGGCCATTGAAGAAAGGGTTAAAATTAATTGGAAATTAAATAACATAATCCTAAGGAAATGTTGGCTCAAAGAACACATTATAGGATCAATTATTCCATTAAACATAGTGGCTACAATGATGCAGCATATCAAAATTTGCATGATGCAGTCAAATATACAGTCCTTGGAGGTCTTTTTTTATATCTAAACGTTTTCAACAACAAAAGAAAAAAATAAGTTATCAACAAATTGAACTTTCAAGAACAGCAAAAAATTAGAAACCAACAAATCAAAAAGTATCAATTAAACACCAAAATTGAAATTATGAAGATCAAAGAAGAGATCAACAAAATTGAAAGCAAAAAATAACATTAAATTGATAGATGATTAGGAGCTACTTCTTTTAAATAACAAAAGTAAAATGCTTCATCTAGTTAAAAGAAAGAGGAAAACCAAGTTATGAAGCACAAATGAAATTAGATAATTCACAGCAATTTTCAAAGAAGTAAAATAATTAGAATTTATTTTGACCAAATACATGCCAGTTAAACTGATTACTTAAGTGAAATGGATAGGTATTCATATATTTAAAAATGCCTAAACAGAAAAAAATAGGAAATATAAATACACCAACTTCAGAAAAAGAAATTAAATAAACTATAAAGAAACAAAAATAGGAATAGATTAAAAATTAATTCTATCCAATCTTTAGAGAAAAACAAATTCAATATTATACAAATTGCAAAAACAGGACCAGATGATATTCTACCAAATTCCCTTTATGATGTAAATATTCTTTATATCTAAATCGAGGTGAATAAAAACATAGAAAAAAATATAGACCAACATCCCAAGAGGATATTGATACCAAAGTGAGTGTGTGTGTGTGTGTGTGTGTGTGTGTGTGTGTATTAGCAAAGAGCCTACAGAAACATATCAAAAAGATCGTGTAGTAAAAAGGTCTTCCTATTATTCTCTTAATTATTTATCTTCCCATTCTAAATATTCTGCATTTTTGTTCTTTGATTCATGAACCTTTTATATGTTTCATCCTTCTTTAGTTTCTGTGTTATTTATGGAATTAAAATTTCTCAGGTGAGTTCCCTGTTCTAAACAGTTACTATGTTATTGTCTTGTAGGTCTTGGCCCCTGGTTACATTTTGTCCATTGTATCTCACTCTTAGAAGTAACAATTCATGAAGGTGATAGAGAGGATAGCATCATTGGCCCATAGTGGTTTTTTTCAATGTCCTTGATTTTGTAGTTCATTACTCCCCTTTGCTTTACTGCATGATCATTTTTCCCCATATCTCAGGGAATCTCCTTTGTGGGTCCATTCCTTACCACTCTTCTGGGTGTTAATTACTCCAAGGAGCTATGATCCATGTTTTACTAAGGCAATGATAAGTAGTGTCTCTAAGTACCAAGTACCTGTAGACAATATACTTTGTAAGTTTCTCCACAACATTTATAGAATCTCTCTCTTCCATATGGGAATATTCTTCAGTTGAATGATGAGGTTGGAAGACAAAATGCAGCAAGTTATGAAGAGGATGAAAGAAGCAGAAGTAGAGGCATGAATTGCAGAAAACCTTCTCAAGGAATTTAGCCACAAAACCCAGGGAGGAGATGTATAGGAAAATAGCTAACAGGGATGGATAGATCAAGTGAGGGGCTTTGAGAATGAGGGAGACATAGACAGTAGAGAAGCAGCAGTATGCAAGGAGAAATTGAAGATAAGTGAGAGACTGGAGATGATAGAAGGGAATTTGTTGAAAATAGGATAGAATGGGATCACTTGTGCATGGTTTGCTTTGGCAAAGACAAGGGAACCTCTTCATGTGAGATAAGAATGAAGGAGGTGATAACAAGACAATACATCTGAATAATGTGAGATAAGGAGGAAGGGAGAAAAAGGGAGCTCTCAGGTAAGGCATCAATTTTTTTTTTCAGTGAAAGATGAGGCAAGGTTCTCAGTTTGGAGGGTGTGGGAAGCATAAGCCATGTGATGTTTGTAGTGGGATGAAAAGGACTGGAAAGAACATGGCTATGTTTGTAGGCAGTAGGAAAGCAGCTTGTAGATAAGGTGAAAATAAAGATTAGTGAGAAAGGAGGGATGATAGAAGCAGGCAACCTGCTGGGGAAGATGAGATCTCAAATTATGCTACAAAGCAGTTATCATCAAAACAATTTAGTACTTGATAAAAGAGAGTTGTGATCAGTGGAACAGATGAAGTACAAAACCTAAATAAGCAAACAAACTTAGAAGTCTATTTTTTGATAATCCTAAAGTGCCTGGTTGCTGGACGAGGAACTCACTATTCTATAAAATATGGGAATACTGGAAAAGTCTGGCAGAAATTAAGTGAAGCCTGACATCTTACACAATATGACAAAATGAATTGCAAATGGATACATGACTTAGGTACAAAGGAATATTTCATAAATAATTTAGATGAACAAGAAAGAAATTTCTTATCACATCTATGGATAGGTGAAATGTTCACAACCCAGAAAAGGAACTGAGAGGATCACTGGAATATCAACAATTTTGACTATCTAGTAACTAAGGGTTTTTGGTTTTGTTTGTTTGTTTGGGTTTTTTTTTGCACAGACAAAACAAATATAGTTAAAATGAGAAGAGAAACAACTGGGGAAAATTCTATAAGAAACTGAAACAAATTTATAAAATAAAAGCCATTCTGCAATTGGTTAATGGTCAAAGGATATGACTAAGTAGTTAGTTTTCAAAGGAAAAAATCCAGGCTATCAATAGCAATACTGGAAAAATTCTCCAAATCACAAAAATTAGACAAATACAAATTAAAAGAATTCTGAGACTCCACTGAATGTCATCATAAAGAAAATATTTCTTATTTATCCTTTATTAATATTGTGGCTAGAAAATTGTTTAACCCAAAACTTAAGTAAAGGTCAGGCCAACAATCAGAGATGCTCTGGAGGAAGCTACAGGGTAGCTGTAAGAAATGCTTAGATCCCACCTAATGCTTGTTTGGGGTACTCTCAGTACTTGTTTGGGTACACCAAAAACTTTTATTTTGGGTTCCTCAAATTTAAATATTCATACTTACCTACCAAATTCATCTCAAAACTTCCCTTCTCTAAGTAAATATCTACTGCCTATGTGGGTTAGTGGCTCAATATATAGAGTGATGGTCCTGGAATTGGGAAGACAAGTTCAAATCTGGTCTCAGACACTCAACTAACTGCATGACCCTGGGTAAGTCACTTAACCTTGTTTGCATTTGTAAAATGAGTTGGAGGAGGAAATGTATCTTTGTATCTTTGCCAAGAAAACCTCCAATGGGTCATGAAGAGCCAGATATGACTGAAACAACTGAACAATAACTGCCTGTGTGCTGTCAAACAGGCAAATGTCTTTTATACCCTTGTCTGGACACTTTGTCTTAACTTTATATAATGAAAACCTCACAGAAACTTGGGAGCGAGTCATGCACTTTTCTGACTCTTTTGGCCAAATGACCTGATAAAATTCTTTCTAAAACCATTTCAGGTTTTAGGGTTCATTCTTGTGACTAACACCCATCAAGTTGGCAAAGGTGATAAAAAATGGAAAATTAGAAATGCTGGAGGGGCTGTGGAAAAATAGGCACACAGATGAACTGTTGGTAGAGCTGTGAATTTATCTAGTTATTCTGGAAAACAATTTGCAACTATGCTAAAAAAGTAATTACTTGTTGATACCTTTTGACCCAGTACTGCCATTACTAGTCCTTTAGCCCCAAAGAAATCAAAGAAAGAACGAAAAAGTATCCCTATGTAGCCCCCCCCCCCCGAAATTATACAAGTTCTTTTTGTAGTGGTAAAAAAAAAAAACAACAAAACAAGAAAATAACAGGAGTATTCAACATTTGAGGAATGGCTGAAAAAATTATGATACATGAAAACAGAAAGGGAAAAGGCATGTATTAAGTACCTACTATGTGCCAGGCAATGTTCCAAGTGCTTTGCAAAGGTTATATCACTTCGCCTCCTGAACAATTTTCAGGCAGTAAGTGCTATTGCTTTTCCTTATTTTACAGTTGAGGAAACTGAGATAGGCAGAAGTTAATTGACCTCTGTATTCACGCATCTAGTAAATATCTGAAGTAGGATTTGAACTCAGATATTGAATGGAATGGAAGGCGCTACAAGAAGTGATGAAAGGGGTGGGTTCAGAGAAATCTGAGAAAAATGATACAGAGTGAAGTGAGCAGGACGATGAGAATAGTTTATACAATAACAACTTTTTAGATACAACTCAGAGAGATTTAGAACTCATCATTGGAATGACAACCATTATTACAGAAGACTAATGGTGAAACTTCTGATAGAAAGCAAAAGACTGAAATATTGAATGAGATAGATTTTAAAATACAGTTCTAAACATAGCTCTAACATAGTTAATGTGAGTTGTTTTGATTGACCATGTATATTTTTGTTTGTTTTTTACTTTTGTTTTTGTTTTTTTGAGGGGAGAAGGGAAGGCAATTGGGGTTAAGTGACTTGCCCAAGGTTACACAGCTAGTAAGTGTGTCAAGTGTCTGAGGTTGGATTTGAACTCAGGTCCTCCTGACTCCAGGGCCAGTGCTCTACTCACTGTGCCACCTAGCCGCCCCAACCATGTATATTTTTACAACTATTTTCTTTTCATGTTGACTTATTTTGTCTTTTCAGTTGGGGAGTGGGAAGAAAAGAAAATAATTGTTTATTGATCTAAAATAAAACAAAAAAAGTTACATGAAAAGAAAAGCTGATTTGCAATATAATATAAGCTCTAAATATCATTATATCCTCTTCCCGTCTGATGCTACTTGTAGGATTAGATTCTAAAAAATGAGAGGGGAAAAAATCCACATGAAAATTATTCCTGGCAATACCATTTAAGACAGAAACAAATTATTTCAGTGATTAGAGAATGGCTGGCAGGTAATGGTACCTGAATGTAATAGGGGATTATTTTGCCATAAAAGGACAAATATGAAGGATACAAAAAAATATAAGATTACTATGATACAGTCAATGACATAGAGAAACTATGTTAAATTTAGAATTTCAGAATCAGTAACATTAAAACTAGAATGTCTATTATAAAGTTAACAAATACTTTAATATGCTATGAATAACACATTTATCATTGCATGTATTATCATTTACAATTTTCTCTTCTTTTCTTTCTTTTTTTTTTACATGTAAGTGGGAATTGGACTATGTCAATATGTCAAAGTCTTATGATTTTGTTGGTGTAGGAATCCTTCTACTGAAGCAGTTTTAGAACTATCTAGAACTTGGTCTTAAAGAATTACCTAAGGTTCAGAGACCTTAAATGTCTTGCCAGTAGTCAAATAACTAGTAAATGTAAGAGATGGGTATATGGAGTATCCAGAGAGGACTAGCACCTCTGGTGTGAGGGCTGCTGAGCCCTTTTCAAAACTGCTCATCCACCGTCCACCTTTCACCCAACTCTCTCACCTGTTGCTCCAAGAAGCTGAAGCATGTGTAGCAGCCATACCCTAGTAAAATCTTTTTAGCAGATAAGCTAAACCAGGTTGAGGGTAACTGACAGGCGCCAAACCTACCAGTGTGTTAGGGGGATGTCTGTCCCAAGCATGTAAAGACTTTCCCGGTGGAATGGGTGGATGAGAACAATTTGTTCCAACAGCCATGAAGGGTGCTGAGGAAGGTGCTATGGAGTGCTTAAAGCTTGGTCAGACATTGAAGACTCCAAGGTCATCCACTGAATCCTGGGCCATCGTCAGCAGTCTTGATTTTTGTCTTGCCACTGGATTCTGATGACTGGAAGAGAGAGTGGGGCTGACAACTTTATGCAACTCTGCCTCACTTAAATTCAATTCACTCAGAAGTCAAGACATCACCCATGATGTCATTGGTCCTTTTTGAAAATGAAAAATGAACAACAATAATATGTGTAAGATGGGATCTGAACCTAGGACCTCCTGATTTTAAGTCCAGCATAAGATTCACTATGCTTTGTTGGAAACTAGAATACAATTTGTTGATTGCTTTAAGGAAAGAAATAAAATGGCACCAGAGGCCATTCTACAAGAACATGAATTTAAAAATTCCTTTCACGGAAGGATCTAAAACTAGGAAGCAAGCATAACAACAACAACAACAAAAACAGAACAAACAAACAAAAAAACTGTGTCATTCATCAACAAGAATTTATTTAGTGCCTACTATGTATTAGGCTTGGTACTAGGCTCTGGAGATACAAAGACAAAAATGAAACAGTTCTTGCCTTCAAAGAGTTTACATTGTGTTAGGGGAATTACATGTATATAAACAAGTATATACACATATACATATGTACACACATACATATACACACATGCATATACATACATACATACATACACACATACACACAGGCTCTGGAGCTGAAAGTGAGGCTGGTTATCTTGCACAGGCCTCCCTCAAATCAAAGTCAACTGCAAGTCATGTCATCATTTCCCTGGTGTCATGGTTCTCTTCCAGAACTAAGAAAAACACAACTTGTGAGTAGCCTCTCCCTCCCCCTCCCCCTATTATAACCCCTCCCCCTCCCTGCTCCATTTCAGTGGCTGAAGGCTGCCTCCTTAAATTACTATTTACTGGCTAGATTTCTTTCTCAAAAACCAATCCTTAAACCTAATTCACTCTGGAGCTCATAGATTGGACAATTGGTCCCTGCCCTCTAGCACAGAGTGAATGTAAATACTAAATAGTAACTCTTTCTCTTTTGGCCAGGAACTCTGAGGGTCTTCCTCTCCTAGTTTTTTTTTTTTTTTGAGTTTTGATTAAAGGGGCCATCCCTTGGTAAACTTCTCAAAGAGGCCTATTCACTGAATGGTCATTACCTTACTCAAAGTGAGAACTTGAAAAGAACTTAGCCTAAAAGGGCCAGGGTCTCCCAATGCATCTTGGGCCATCTCCAGTCATCCTAGTGAATATTAGGCCACTGGACCCAGATGACTCTGGAGGGGAAAGTGAGGCTGGTGACCTTGTACAGCCTTCCATCACTCAAATCAAAGTCAACTGCAAGTCATGTCATCATTTCCCTGATGTCATGGTCCTCTTAGAAAAAGAAAGACAAACACAACCTGTGTGTGTGTGTGTATGAAGGTGGTGTGCTGTGTTGTGTTTTGACTATGACCTACAAGCTATGTGAGGCTACATAGGTGTATCTAGATGTAGCTCACTGGGAGGCAAGACTATAAATGTCTAGTCTCTCTTCTCTACCTATCTCCAAGGGACACTGATATCTGCTAGGAGGGAAGCAGGAGTTTGGATGTAGAGATGGGCAACTCTGCTCTCCTTAGAGAGAGAGATATTCACTAGAATTATATCTGTCTGCTCCGTTAAATATACTTAGTCTAGGGAAAATAATTTTTAGTTTAAGCCATGCTCCTGGTTGCCATCTTTAATGAGGAAGGCATGCTTCCAGGTATGTATCTAAATCTTGACTCTTTTCCTGCCAAATGCTAGTTACACAAAGACCACAGATAGTAAACAGCACATAAACCTATTTATCCAAGTCAGTAGCAAAAGAGAAATTAGAAAAAGTACACAAATATGAATACATACTAATCAATATACAGAGTAAATAAACCCAACCCTTGGGGAGTGAGGTTATTTTAATTCAACCAGATCTCACCCAAATGGAAATTCCTTGAAGTCTATAGTATAGTAAGCAGGGCATAGAGAGAGACATTGTTGAGGTGCCAAGCTTTTCTACACATTGGCTTCTTCCCAGAGTCTGTTTTCCTTCAGGGACTTGAAAAGAAAGCTGGAAGGTAAAGGATCAGAATTTCACTTTTCTTTGGTTCTCACTGACTCTCTCCTTCAAGCAGGCAAAAATCATTGAGTAATTAATTTCCACCAATTAAATAATAAACATTTATTAAGACCCAGTATGTGTTAAGCATTGTGTTTAGCACCAATAAGTAGAGTCTCATGAAAATAGGTTTTGAGGATTGGGTTACATAGAAAATATATATGAAATAAGCACAAGATAAATATTTTAGAATGAGGTGACTTGCAACTATAGAGATCAGGGAAGGCTTCACCTGGAACAGGGCTATCCAAACTTACCTTAGGGCTGCATTAAAATAAAATAATTATTTGAGGACTGCACTCAGAATAAAAAAATACAGTAAACTAATAGAAAGTGGGAGAATGTGTGTCATCAATACAACAGGTGAAGGTGCAAAGCGTGAAAGCAAATGCAAAACAACAAAGTGACAACACAACAGTATAAAGGTAGGTTCATATTGACTAGTCTGCATACAGATGGAACGCATCCCACAGATCTATTGAAAATTCCATGCGATATGTTCCATCTGTAATACTGCTTAAAAATACCAAAGAAAATCAACATCAACAAGATTATTTATTAGTGATGGAATTAAAAAATCTAATACACATTCCATGCAAATTATTATTTTATATTTTCGCTGGTGAAAATTAAAATGCACCGGTGGGCCATATAAAATCTCACTGTTGTATTTCAGACAGCCCTGACCTAGAAGATGGCAAGTTTTGAAGGGAAGGAAGGTGTTCTGAAGAGGTGGAAGTGAGGTTAGGTGAGAATGTATTTCAAGCCTGTGACACAAGCAATGGGAAACTTGTTTGAGGAACAACAAGCAGTCTAGTTAGACTGTACCATAGTATGGGAAGCATAGAAATGTCTAATAAGATTGAAAAGTAGAGTTCAGGTCAGGTTATGAAATATTTTAAAAGCTATTTTATCCTAGAGGCATTAGAGGGAGAAATGGTGTTTATTGATTAGGTATGTGAAATGGTCAGGCTTGAACTTTAGGAAAATCAATTTGGCAGCTTTGTGGACGATGGATTGAAAAAAGGGGAAGAGATGTGAGGTTGGAAGACCAATTAGGAGGCTATTGCAATAGTCTAGGTGAGAGGTAAGAAGGCTTTGAAAGAGTGTAGTGGTCATGTGAATAGGAAAAAAGGAAAAGATTGGGAGATTTTAAACAGGTATAAAAGGCAAAGTATTGGTAACTAATTGGATATGTAGGATGAGGGAGACTGATAAAGAGTAATACCATAGTTCTGTAGCTGGGTGACTGAAAGATTTTGTTTCCCCAGACAGAATTAGGGAAGCTCTGAAGAGGGGTGAGTTGGAGGGAAAAGTTCAATTTTGGACATGTTGAATTTCAGACGCCTATGGAACATTATGTTTGAAATATCCAGTGCAGTGGGAGATAGGCAACTTAAGCTCAAGAGAGAGACTTTGGAAACCTGAATATGCTATATATTAACATAATCATTACATTACTAGTTTTGATAAATATCTTAAGGGACTGAAAGAGTTGAAGCATCTTTCTGAAAGATTGGCTTGTATCCATGGAGAAACATGACCTCAGAGAATGAAGTTAATAATGGGTATTCTATTATCTTAATATGTCCTTCCATTCTTACTTGAAGTTTACTGTCTTGTTATTAGAAAATAGTGTTATGTTGGTACCTTATCTTATCTTTTCACAAAGTTCTTCCAAAACTATAATGGCTGGTTGATCAGGAATCCTCATCACTCACTTCAGTACATAGGGAATTAATTCATGTTAGTTGTGAGACAAATTGAGTCAAAGTGTCTTCTTGATTGGTATCTCTGAACAGAATGTTTTCCTGGGGGCAATGCCAATGGTGCCTTGCTGTCTGATTTCAAAGTAGTATAACTGAGTGATAATTGCTGACTTCTATTTAGAACAATACTTCAGGAGAGGACCAATAAGCTTTACAACTGTTTAAATAGAAATCTAAGACATCTAAACAATTTATTTACAAAATGAGACACAGATATGTTTTAATATACTTCATAAATTATCTATCCTTAACCACGATGATGGTATATGTATGGACTTTTGTAGAATCAGTTAGCACTGGACTGGAGTTTCTTCATTCACTTCAGGATCTTCTCATATGTTGCTCCAATCTTACTGAAGTAAGGATTCCTTTACTAGCATTAAAGCTAAGACAGGAAAATCTCTGGCCAGAGGGCCTTTTGAAGGGGATGGAGTATAAAAGGATGTTCTTGTTTGAAATAGTGCGGGTGGAGGGGAGATTGGGATGGGGAATCATCTCCATAGAAAATGATCTGGAAAGGTAGAAATACAAGGTCATCTAGAACAGAGGTTCTTAACCTGTAGTCCATGGACCTTAAGGGGCCATGGATAAATGTCTAGGAATTTGGAAAGGAAAAATAAACACACCTTTTCCCCCACTAAACTGTAATTAAAATTTAGCATTTCTTTTAGTTATTTTTAAAAAATCATTATTCTTGGAAGAGGGTCGTAGGCTTCACCAGAATGTGACAGAAATACATGACACACAAAATGTTTAAGAACCTCTGATTCAGAACATTATCCTAAAGCAAATAGAATGTTTACTATTTAAGTAAAGAGATTTTTCAGGGGGTTCATTCTCCCCCTGCCACATCCTGATTGCTTGTTTGGAATATCATCGCCTGCTCTTTTCTCAGCACTCTCTGAGTGTTATGCTATACAGTTACATGTTGGCTAATTTTTACATCTTTAACCCGAAGCTCTGAAAAGAAACAGCTTTTATCTTCTCTGTTACATGGAATGGAGGGGTCAGAGTGGGTTTGAATATCTAGTGCTTCGTATGCACATTTTAGTACTTTAATCATCTCCATACCATTTCAGCGTGGGGGCGGAATTTTATGAGAACCCAAGCGCTCTGACACTCTATAAGCTTTGCCTTGTGAACAAACAAGGAAATAAGGAAACCTTGAAAGGCTATTTCCTTCCCTCCCATCTGTAATCCTCGGGTTTTCATTAAAGATAATTCAAGGCTATTCCCTACCTTTTAGCTGTGTACTCTACAATGCACTGCAAGCAACAAACTGTCCTGTATTTACCACTCTCTAATTTGTGTAGGGTTACTAGGGCATAGTTATTCTTTTCACTTCTCTGCAGCATCATGCACTTACAAGTAAAATACTTTTCTTTTCTTTTCTTTTCACTTCCCACCACTCTCTTTCTTGAATATGAAACAATTTTGATGAAGAAAGAAAATTACTCTTCTGCCATTAAAAATAAAAGTATTTCTTGGGGAGGGAGGGGGGAGGGAGGGGAGAAAAACTGGAACTCAAAACTATGTAGAACCGTGTGTGGTAAACTAAAAATAAATAAAGAAATTTATTTAAAAAAAAAATAAAAGTATTTATGTTGTTTTGGAGACCTGAATGGATGCAATTTAATAAGTTTTGCTTGTGTCAGAAAAGACCCTTATAACAACTTGGAAATGAAAATGAATAAAATCAGTAATAAACAACAGCCAAGAAAGTTACCTTAACATAGATGATCTTTAAAAAATATTCCCATAAACTGGTGTTGATTTACATACCAGGTATAAGTACTTTCTTCCAGGAGGCTTTATGGATGAGAAGCAGAGCCTCTGCCTGTTTTCTGCTAAGGTGCCTATCACCCACATTAATAATACCCTTGTTTCCCACCCTGGCACCACTACAGTTCCCAAATTTCAACCATATAGTTCCTTTAAAAGGAAAGAAAGGGCATGGCTCATGGCAGTTTGTTATTAAAAAGAAACCACACAGAGGTACAGGCTGTGAAGTGGTGAATGGTACTATTTACTTTTAACTAATTGAGCTTAGAATATACCTGATCTGTTTTCCTGGTTCCTGGCTTCAGCTCTTGCCGATTATCCAGCCTGTCTTTCATCCTTCTAAACACAATTGTGATTCAGCATTTACCTTCTATTCCTCCATGAGGCATTTTTAGTAGGTCCTAATTACTTTCTTGTCTAGTCCTTCTTGCAACTACTTATAGTTTTTGTCATCTAGGGTCTCTTTCTTTGTTTTGGAATTCCCTCATAAATGGACCAGGACACTAGCCACTGAAGTTGGTTATTAACCCTTTACTTTCCCTGCTTTAAATATAGATGAGCAAACTGATTTTCTTGAAGCAAATACTACATCAGTAAGGCATGGTATGCTACTAAAATGATAGTAACTAGGAAAAATCTCAATACTCGTAATAGATTTTTTATTTATTATTTAAATAAAGTTGGGGAAAATTATGCATTAATAGTAAGAAATGACATGCAAGAATTTTAAATAAAATACTATCAAATAATTTACAGTATTCAACATTTCCAAGTTGGACTTAAACCAGAAATACAAGAACAGTTCAACATTAAAAAAACAACCAACATAATTAATCAGACTAAAAAAACTCCAAAATGACATGATTATTTCAGTAGATGCAGAAAAGCTCCTTATGAAGTACAATATTCATTTATACTAAAAAATAACAACAACCCTAGAAAATATAAGCATAGAAGGATCATTTTAAAAATAACATGAAAATTATCTAATATAAAAAGCAAATATCATATGCAATGTGGAAAGACTAGAAGCTTTACTAATAAATATTGGGACAAAACAAGGAAGCACATTCTCCCTACTCTGATGTAGTTCTAGAAATGCTAACAATAGTAATAAGAGACATAAATTAAATACAGATAAAAAGCATCTCTATTTACTGATGACATGATGACTTATTTAGAAAATGACAGGATATCAGCCAATATCTTAGTTGAGACAATTAACAACTTTGGAAAAATTATAGTCTACAAAAATATCTCCACCTTCAATTGACATTTCTGTGTACTTTGTTTTTAATCTAAGAGTCCACAAAAGAATGCAAAGTCCCATTCTAAATAACAGCAAAATGAACAAAATATTTGGGAGTCAATTTACAAAAGCATGTGCAATAATTTGTTATTTTTCAATAGATTCAATTACAAAGTACTCCTTAAATAAATGAAGAATAACTTGGTCCATGCCATGCCAACATAAGTAAGAATGAAAATATCTCCCTAGTTAATACACAATTTTAATGCTATTCCAGTAAAATTCTCAAAGGGATACTCTACAGAACTCAACAAAAATATTTTGGAAATATAAGAAAAAATCTACAATATCAAGGGAAGTAATGAAACAGTGGAAAAAGTAAAGGGAAAATAGCAATTCTGAACCTTAAAATATAGTTCAAAGCAGCAGTTGTCAAAAATATTTTGTATTATATTGTGCAATGCCCAGCTTTGATAGACTTAGCAAGCTCTTCTCAGCAATACAATGATCTAAGATAATTCCAAAAGACTCATGATGGAAAATGCTATCCACATCCAGAAAAAGAATGAAGCATGCTATTTTCTCTCTCTCTGTCTTTCTTTCTAGTGGTTTTTCCCTTTTGTTCTGATCCTTCTTTCACAACATGACTAATGTGGAAATATGTTTAATGTGATAGTGCCTGAATAGTCTATGTCAGATTTCATGCCCTCTTTAGGGGAAGGGAAGGAGGGGAAAAATTTGAAACTCAAAACTCATAAAGTGAATGTTGAGAAAAATTTAAAAAAATAATTAAAAAGAAAGTAAAAAAAATAAATTTTTTATTGATTAAAAGTAGAGAAGTAGATCAAAGAAACAGAATAGACAAGGAAGAATAACAAAAATTTAGAATTGACAAAGTGTTCAATATACTAAAAGCTAAACATTATTTAGGAAAGAACTTCCTTTTTGATAAAAATTGGCAAAACTGAAAAGCAGTCTGGCAGAAAGTAAGTTTAGACTAACACCTGATGCAATACTCCACAACAAATTCAAAACAGCTTTATAAGCTGAGTATTTAAGATTATATGTGAGAGAGAGAGAGAGAGACAGAGAGAGAGAGACAGAGAGAGAGAGACAGAGACAGAGACACAGAGACAGAGACACAGAGACAGGGGGAGGAGAGGAGAGGAGAGGACAGAAGAGAAGTAGATCTTATACTTTACACAGCTATGGGTAGGAAACGTGTTCTTAAAAAATAAAGGCTGGAGGTAATTATAAAACATAAAATGGATAATTTTGATTATATATAATTGAAAAGCTTTGGCACAAACAAAATTAATGTGTCAAGGATAAGAAGAGAAGTGAACGTTGAAGGGCTTTTGGGGAGACAAGCATACTAATGTATTGTTGATGGGACTGAGAATTAGAATTAAGACAATAGTTTTGGAAAGCAGCTTGTAATTTTGCAAATAAAATGACTAAAATGGATACATATTTTAGACTACTAAGTATATATCCTACGAAGACCATTAATAAGAAGATAATCTCTATATATACCAAGTAGCACTTTTTATAGTATCAAGGAACTAAACTTATTGTAGTACTTGAATGGAATGAAATATTATGCTGAAAAAGAAGATTTATTTGATAAATATAGAGAAGTATAAAAAGATCTGCATAACCAGGTTAAGAATGAAGAAATAAAAACTGTATGTACAATTATTACAACAATGGATATGCAAAGGACAACTATAAATGTTGCAAAATTACAAAGCACCAACATGGCCCCAAAGAAGAGGTACGAGGAGAAAACTTACCCCATCTCTTTTGCAGAGGAGGGAGGTACACAAGTGTGGAAAATTGCATATATTTTAAGATTTTTTTATGGATATATTGATCCACTTTGCTGATTTTTTCATTTCTTCCTATTTTTCTTTAAAAATGTTTTATTTATTTACCTTATTTGAAGGGGGGAGGTGAGGCAATCAGAGTTAGGTGACTTGTCCAAGGACACACAGCTAATTAGTGTCAAGTGTCCGAGATCAGATTTGAACTCAGTTCCTCCTGACTCCAAGGCCAGTGCTCTATTCACTGCATCACCTAGCTACCCCTAATTTTTTTTCTTTTATGAGATAAGCCTGTGGGAGGGAGACACAAATATAGGTTATGTAAAAACAAGGAAGCTTTTCTGAAATGGTTCATAGAGTATCTATCTAAAATCAAGAACAAGAATTTTTTTGTGATAGGGATAAACTAGAAGTCTTTTGAATAAGAGCATGAGTGAAGCAAGGATGGCCATTTTCACCATTATTATCCAGTATTGTGCTAGAAATGCTAGTCATAGCAAATAAGACAAGAAAAAGAAATTGAATAAATAAAACTAAGCTATGAGGGAAAAAATATTACTTTTGCAGATGATATGATGGTGTACTTAGAGAACTTCCTTTTTTGATAAAAATTAAGAAAATTGGAAAGCTATTTGGCAGAAACTAGCTATAGGCCAACATCTCACACCATATACCAAGACAAACTCAAAATGGGTAATGTACATACATTCGTATATAGGTGTAAATGCATATATGTGTGCGTGTGATATTTATATACATACACATGTGTATATATTATGTGTTATATATAATATATACACACATATCCATATATACACATATATAAGTATATATGTATATACACACATGGCAAATTAGCAAGAACATGGAAAAAATTACCTTTCAAATCTATGGATAACGGAAAAGTTTATGACTAAACAAAAGAGAGAAAGGATCACTGGAAGTAAAATGGATAATTTTAATTACGTAAAATTAAAATGTTTTTGCATGAGCAAAACAATGCAGACAAAATTAGAAGAAATGCAAGAAATTGGGTAAAAAATTATAGTTGATTTTTTTCTGATAAACATCTCAATTGTCAAATATATAGGCAATGGAGCCAAATTTATAAAAAAAATAAGAACCATTTCCCAATTGACAAATTGTCAAAGGATGTGAACAGGCAGTTTTCGGAATAAACAAACAAAACCAAAGCTATTGAAAGTCACATAAAATGCTCTACATTACTAATAATTAGAGAAAAAGAGATTAACAAAACTCTGAGGTACCACCTCACAGCCATAAGATTAGCCAAAATGACAGAAAAGGAAAATGACAAATGTTGGAGGGAATGTGAAAAAATAGGTATATTAATGCACTTTTGGAGGAACTGTGAACTGGTCCAACCATTCTGGAGAATGATTTGGAATTGTGCCCAAAGGGGTGTGTGTGTGTGTGTGTGTGTGTGTGTGTGTGTGTGTGTGTGTGTGTGTGTGTTTAAATAGCAGCTTTTTTTGAGTTAGCAAAGAATTGGAAACTGAGGGCATTCCCATCAATTGGGAAATGGCTGAACAGGTTGTGGCACATGATTGTGATGACACGGTATTGTACTATAAGATGAAGGTAATGGTTTTAAAAATACCTGGGAAGAATTATATGAGCTGATGCAAAGCAAAGTAAGCTGAACTAGGAGAACACTGTTCATAGTAATAGCAATATTATAACTGTCATCAATTCTAAAAAACTTAGCTACTCTGACCAAAACAATTATCCTTGACAATTCCAAAGGACTCATGGTGAAAAATGCTATCCCCCTCCAGAAGAAAAAAACAAACTGATGAACCTTGAGTGCAGAATAAAGCATTTTTCCCCACTTTCTTTTCCTTTTTTTTTTTTAAATACAACATGGCTAATGTGGAAATATGTTTTTTGTGACTTCTATGTATAATTAGTATTGTATTTCTTGACTTCTCAGCAGGTGGGAGTGGAGTGAAGGGAGGGGAGAAAAATTAGAACTGAAAATGAAAATAAATTTTAATAAAAGAAAACAGAAAGTACCATGCAAAAGTTCAAAGTGCCATAATATTATAGGACAGTATTATTTCTAATTTTGTTCTAAGCATACAAGACTTTTCTAGGCAGCGTGCATACTTCCTTTGTGTTCAGTGGTTATAATTAACACATAGATTTTCAAATTCTTTAGGCTTAAAATTCTTTAAGAGTCTCTATAACCTCCTCTTATCTTGGAATCCAGAGAAAAACTAAGTGATTTGCCCAAGATCACAGTTAGGAGAGACAGGATTTAAACTCTGGTAGCCTAATGAATAATTCAATCCTTTGGAATTGATGTCAGAAATATGTTAGAGTGAACAGGAGCAGAATAGCCCTTCTCTTTCATAGGTTCTCTGGCAAAGTTGAAAATGGGGAACCAGACAACATAGTTATTAAGAAATCCAAGCAGAACTACAGTAAATTCATTTTACCAGTCAAGTTTACACGAAGATCTAGCCATGTGCCTGTAGACAATAGGGAAGATATAGGGAAGGCAGACAGTCCCAGACGAAGAATACAACATAGAGTAGCCTTTCAGCTCAGGGATCCAGAGCAAAGAAGGGAAGCCTTCAATTGTGTATTCGGATCAGAGAAATAGTAGCCTAGAACAGTATTTAAACTTAGATGCCTGCACCCTGCAGCTATTTCCCTCTGATTCTCAACTAGAGTTCAGAACAGGAGGACAAAAATCTGGGTATGGATTGGATTAAACCACCCAATACATACTTCCCTGTTGAAGCTCTTTGGCTGGGGTTGCTATTAAGGTCCTTAAGGAACACTGCATCCAGGTCAAGGCCCCATCATTTCTTCCAGAACTGCACAGAGACTGGCCATGGCACAAAGCCCTAATTCATGCTGGAAAAATGAAAAAAAAGATGAAAACACAAATGATAAATAAATATTATGGATTCAGGTACTGTAAGACACAAACTCAAAAGGAAGATCAGCAAGGCCTTAAAATGTCTAGAAGTAATAAAGCAAATGTTAAAGCAAATGATATTATAAATGAAATGAGAACTCTACAGTAAGAATTAGAAAGGGAAATAAACAGTATTTGAGAAGAAAATCCTTATGCAAATAAAGGATTTCATGAAAATTTAATTGGACTTCACAGATCAATAGCCCTACAATTTATTTAGAAATAATAGAATAAATGAAAAGACTCAAAAAAAGCAGAAAATATAAAATATCTCCTAACAAAAACAAATGAACTAGAAAACAGGTCCAGAAGAGAAAATCTAAAAACTAATTTGAGAACTACCTGAAAATCTTGACCACAAAAGTATAGATACTATATTTCATGACATCATGAATGGCAACTTATCAGGCCTATTAGAAATAGAAGCTAGGGTGGAGCCAAGACGGTGGAATGAAAGCAGGGACTTCCTTGAGCTCTCCCCTAAACTCATCCAAATACCCATAAAAATGGCTCAAAACAAATTCTAGAACAGCAAAACCCACAAAATGACAGAGTGACACAAATTTCTAGCCCAAGACAACCTGGAAGGTCAACAGGAAAGGGTTATTGTGCCAGACTGGAAAAGGAGCACAGTCCAGTGTGGATTGTACTCGCACACTTGGAAACCAGCCACTGGCAGCTTTGGTGGTTTCCAGACTTCTCAACCCACAAACACCAAAGAAAACATAGAAGGTCAGTGGGAAAGGTCTGTCCAGACCTGAGTGAGGGAGGGGTGTGCTTTGGTCCCAGCCCCAGCCCAAGGGCAGTAGTGGCAGTGGCAGTGACAGTGGCTGCTTCTGGAGCTCTCACCTATAGGTGGTCGGGGGATTGAGTGACTGATTAGAGGTGGATTGCAGGGATCTCTTTGCTGGCACTGAGGAAGGATTCTTTTGCTTTGCTTTTGCTTGGATCTTCGTCACAGTACTAAGTGGTGGTCCTGGGCGAGGAGGAGTGCTGGAGTGGTGGAGGTTGTGATAGCAGTAGGGAATCCTTCTTATAGTTCCAAGGCAGAAAAGAGTGCTTTAAGTCACTCACAGACCAGAGCACAGGCTAGGAGAGGAGTAAGTACCTCTCCTTTGATCATACAACCTTGGAAGAACTAAAAATTTACAAACCCCTAGGAATATCTCTGAAAACAGCTGCACAAAATCCCTGAAGCTTGGGCCAGTGCACTCTACTCTGGAAGCAGAGTGCTACCTCAACAAAGTGCTAAGAAGTCAAGTAATTGGCTGGGAAAATGAGCAAACACCATAAAAGACTCAGACTATAGAATTTCACTTTGGTGACAAAGAAGATCAAAATATACAGCCAGAAGAAGACAACAAAGTCAAAGCTCTTAAATCCAAAGGCTCCAAGAAAAATATGAATTAGTCATAGGTCATGGAAGTGCTCAAAGAGGAGTTTGAAAATCAAGTAAGAGAAGTAGAGGAAAAATTGGGAAGAAAATGAGAGTGATGCAAGAAAATCATGAAAAACAAGCCAACAGCTTGCTAAAGGAGACCCAAAAAAATGCTGAAGAGAATAACACCTTTAAAAATAGAATAACACAAATGGCAAAAGAGCTCCAAAAGGCCAATGAGGAGAAGAATGCCTTGAAAAGCAAAATTGGTGTATTGGTAATTAAGGAGGGTTTTTAGCACTTATTCAATCAAGTGCCCTTGAAGAGTTTGGCCTTTGTTTCCCTGATTAAATTAGGAGTCTTGATGACCTCCTCACCTCAACAGAAAGCCTAGTTTACATGGATTTGAGTGACACGTTTGTGACATCAGTATGTGACATAGAACACATGGGTTTAAGTTGCATTTTTGTGACACTTTTAGGTCATGTGGGTGAGTTGCATGTGTGACTCACCTTTGACCCTGAACAAGATATATAAACCCAGAAGTTGGCATTCTCCCTAGAGGCTCTCACTCCTGGAGGAGTATTGGCATGGGACTCTGGGCAGCTGCTGTAAGAGCCTCCTGGCTCACTGAGATGTCAATGGTTTCTTGGTAACTATGAATTGTACTTGGTCTGTTTATAATGTATGTTTGTAATTTGTTTGTATTTGCCCTGAAGTTCAGGGTGCTCACTTTTTCCCCTGAACTAAGTGAATGATATTTGCAGTTTGGATTGAAATAAGCTTGTCAACCCCTTAACATTGCTTTCCTTAGTAAAGCAGATCCAAGGAACCTGTGCTGGCAGCGTTCTTGTTGTTGGGCTTGTGTTGGTCTTTCACCCCCACAGCAGCTGCTAGCCCAATTGTTGCAACAATTAGCCAAATGGAAAAGGAGGTAAAAAAGCTCACTGAAAAAAAAAATAATTCCATAGAAATTAGAATGAAGCAAATGGAAGCTAATGACTCTACGAGAAATCAAGTAATTATAAAACAGAACCAAAAGAATGAAAAAAAAATTGAAGACAATGTGAAATAACTCATTGGAAAAACCACTGACCAGGAAAATAGATCCAGGAGAGAGAGTTTAAAAATGAATGGACTGCCTGAAAGCCATGATCAAAAAAAAGAGCCTAGACATCATCTTTCAAGAAATTATCATGAAAAAACTGCCCTAATATTGTAGAACCAGAGGGTAAAATAGAAATGAAAAGAAACCACTGGTCACCTCCTGAAAGATATCCCAACAGGAAATGCATAGGAATATTGTAACCAAATTTCAGAGTCCCCAGGTCAAGGAGAAAATATTGCAAGCAGTCAAAAAGAAACTACTTGAGTATTGTGGAAACACAATCAGGATAACACAAGATCTAGCAGCTTCTACATTAAGGGAGTGAAGGGTTTGGCATTTGATATTCTGAAGGTCAAAGGAGCTAGGATTACAACCAAGAATTACCTATCCAGCAAAACTGACTTTAATATTTCAGGGAGAAAAATGGATATTCAATGAATTAGAGGACTTTCAAGCATTCTTAATGAAACGACCAGAGCTGAATAGAAAATTTGTCTTTCAAACACAAGAATCAAGAGAAGCATGGAAAGGCAGACAGGGAAGAGAAATCATAAGGAAACTATTAAAGTAGAACTGTTTACATTCCTATGTGGAAAAACGATATTTGTAACTCATGAGACTTTTCTCATAATTAGAGTAGTTGGAAGGAATATAAATATATCTAGATGTCTATATACATATACACACACACACATATATCTGTATATCTATATATACACACACAGAGGGCAAAGGGTGAGTTGAATATGAAGGGATGATATTTAAAAAATAAAATTAAGGGGTGAGAGTAATGTACTGGGAGAATGAGAAAGGGGTAAATTGAGAGAATGGGGTAAATTGTCTCACATAAAAGAGGCAAGAAACAGCTTTTATAATTGAAGGGGGGAGGGACAAGGTGAGAGGGAATGAGTGAACCTTACTCCTATCAGATTTGGCTGAAGGAGGGAATAACATATACACTCGATTGGGTATGAAAATCTATCTTACTCTACAGGAAAGTAGGGGGAAAGAGGATAAATCATGAATTTGAATGGAATAAACTCACTCACAAAACTGAAGAGGACAGAAAAATGTATTAGAATTAGAATTTATTAGAATTAGAATTTATTAGAAAACCAACCAAACAAGAATACTGACTATAATCTCAGAGAAGGCAACAGTAAAAATAGACTTGATTAAAAGAAATAGACAAAGAAATGTCATTAGAGTGAAATATCCAATAGATAAATAATGAATATTTATATTATTTATCTACACACACACACACACACACATACACAAACACAAACATATGAAATAGCACATAAATACTGGAAAAATTAATCAATTTAAAATAATTAAAACTATAATAGTTGGAAATTTCAATATACCTCTGCTAGACAAATATAACCAAAAAAAAGTAAACAAGAATCTAAGAACCTGAATAAAGTTTTAGAAAAGTTAAACATTATAATTCTCTGGTGATTACTGAATGGGAATGGAAAGGAGTTCATACATTCTCAGCTCTATATGGTACAATAATTGATCATAAAAACCTTACAAAAATGCAGAAAATCCAAAATATTAAAGGTATTCTTTATGGAACACAAAGCAATAATAATTCAGTAAAGGCTCTTTGTAGATAGGATTTCAAATTAATTAGAGACTAGATAACTTAGTCCTAAGGAACTGGGGGGTTGAGGGAGGCAAAGAACAAAACATAAAAATATTCAAGAATTTCATCAAAGAAAGCTACAAAAATAAGACAATATACCAAAATTTTTAGGATTTGGCCAAAGCATTTCTGATCAGGGAAGTAATATCTTTAAATTTTCATATCAACAAAAGAAAGAAAGAATATATCAATGGATTGAACACATGGTTAGAAAACTAACAAAATTTAAAATCCTAATTAAACATAGAAATAATTTTTTTTAAATAAATAAGACAAGAATAAAATTGAAAGTACAATCCAGTGCTTTTTCTGCTGCTCTACTCTATAACTGGCAATGTTTCAAGTTAATTGTTACCACCTGTAGCATCACTGCAATACCTACAGTGGCTGTGGCTGCTATCAATGTGCCGGCATAGCTCTGAATTGCAAAATATAACAGACTTTCTTCATGGAAGACAGAACCAAAACATTTATTCCAATACCAGAAAGGCAAATCCATCATAGCAATAAAGAAATATATATATATATATATTATCAATGCAACTGCCATCGCCATGCCTTTCCTCCATTCGGCCTTCCCACAAATGAACTCCCTTAAGCAACATCACTCCTTTTCTCAGTCACACTAGCTGCTGCTCTCTCTGCCAGCCTTCTGTCTTTCCAAACTGCAACAATCTCCTTCTCTCTCCCAGCTCTGACTCATTCCAACTTCTGGCTCCACCCCTTCCTGCACTACCCCTTCGGCAAGTTCCTCCCACAGGCTTATGTGACTCAGACTCATGTGACTCAGGCAGGTCACATGGGCCTAGTAATGGATGGGAAAGATCTTCTCAATTTCATTAACATAACACTGCCACAGTCTCCTCCCCACGTCTTTGAGAGATTTCCAAAAAGGAAAGAAGCTCAGCTACTTATTGCTAGCAGCTCTCTGCCCTACATCAGACACTGGAGGACTTCACTTTTGGTGCCCTGAATAATAACTAATATTAATTTCTTCACCCCAAAATATTGATAGGACATCAGTGACTAGGCCTTTTTAATAAGCAACTAAGTGCTTGTTTTATTGCATGACTGTACAAACATGAATTGAGTGCCATAGTCCGCATAAACAATCATGTTGAGACTCTGCTTTCAATAATGGTCGTAGCAATACTGTCCTGAATTTTGAGCTGGAAGAAATACGTGAAGTCATTTAATTCAACCCCCTCATTTTAGAGATCAGGAAAATGAAGCCCAGAGAGGACGAAGTATCTTATCTAAGAGATGCCATTGAGAAATGTGAGAGCTGGGGGGTTGGAGCCAAAATGGCAGCCGGAAAGCAGGGAGTCACTTAAGCTCTCCCCCAAATCCCTCCGAACAGCTCTAAAAATGGCTCTGAACAAATTCTAGAGCTGAAGAACACACAAAATAGCAGAGGAAAGTAGGTCTCTAGCCCAGGATGGCTTAGATGGTTGCTGGGAAGGGTCTATTGCATAGTGCTGGGAGTGGAGCACAGCCCAACATGTGCCATGCCAGGACAGACCACACCAAGAGTCAACTGGAGCAGGCCTTAAGGCCATGAACCACTGAGCTGTAGCAGTTACCAGACTTCTCAACCCACAAACACCAAAGACCACAGAGCAGGTTAGTGAGAAAGCTGCTGGATTGGGGTGAGACCTGTTGGGCCCCAGCCCTGGGAGCAGTGGAGGTGGTGCTGTGGTAGCAGTGGCAGCAGCAGGAAGCTCCTGTGGCTGCTTCCAGAGCTCAAGCATCATCTGTTTATGGAGTCCCTGGCCCACATGATGGGAGGAATCTAGCAGTGGATCAGAGCAGGAATGCAGGGAGTGCTTTGCTCTGCTTGGATCTGGTCATGGTACATGACAAGAAACAATTTGAGTACTGTGGAAACACAATCAGGATAACACAAGATCTAGCAGCTTCTACATTAAGGGATTGAAGGGCTTGAAATATGATATTCCGGAGGTCAAAGGAGCTAGGATTAAAACCAAGAATCACCTACCCAGCAAAACTGTGTGTAATGCTCCAAGGCAAAATATGGATTTTCAATAAAATAGAGGATTTTCAAGCTTTCTCAGTAAAAAGACCAGAGCGGAATAGAAAATTTGATTTTCAAATACAAGAATCAAGGGAAGTATGAAAAGGTAAACAAGAAAGAGAAGTCATAAGGGACTTACTAAAGTTGAACTGTTTTACTTATATTCCTACAGGGAAAGATGATGTTTATAATTCATGAGACCTTTCTCACTATTAGGGTAGTTGAAAGGAATATACATATATATATAGACAGAGGGCACAGGGTGCGTTGAATATGAAGGGATAATATCTAAAAATAAAATAAAATTAAGATGTGAGAAAAGAATATATTGAGAGAGGGAGAAAGGGACAGATAGAATGGACTAAATTATCTCACATAAAAGTGGCAAGAAAAAGTAGTTCTGTTGGAAGGGAAGAGGGGGCAGGTGATGTGAGGTGGAATGGGTGAATCTTGTTCTCATCGGATTTGACTTGAAGAGGGAATATGCACACTCAATTGGGTATCTTACCTCACAGGAAAGTAGGGGGTAAGGGGATAAGAAAGGGGGGATGATAGAAGGGAGGGCAGATCAGGGGAGGAGGTAATCAAAAGCAAACATTTCTGAAAAGGGACAGGGCCAAGGGAGAAAATTGAATAAAGGGGGGCAGGAGAGGATTTAGGGAAATACAGTTAGTCTTTCACAACGTGACTACTGTGGAAGTGTTTTGCATATTGATACATGTGTGGCCTACGTTGTATTGCTTGCCTTCTTAGGAAGGGTGTGTGGGGAGGGAAGAGTGGAGAGAGTTTGGAACTCAAAGTTCTAAAAGCAGATGCTCAAACAAAAGTTGTTTTTTCATGCAACTGGGAAATAAGATATACAGGCAATGGGGTATAGAAATCTATCTTGCCCTACAAGAAAGTTAGGTGAAGGGGGATTGGGAGAGTGAGGTGACAGAAGGGAGGCCTGACTGGGCAACGGATCAATCAGAATATATGCCACTTTGGAGTTGGGGGAGGGTAGAAATGGGGAGAAAATTTGTAACTCAAAATCTTGTGAAAATCAATGTTGAAAACAAAAAATATTAAATAAATAAATAAATAATTTTAAAAAAAAGAAATGTGAGAGCCAAGTTTTGATACCAAGTCATGTGGTGCTAAACTCAGAACTTGTTCCCCTGACTATTTCAAGTAGAATGTTTATTAAGACATTAGGAAATTAAGACATTAGGAAAACAGTTCTGATGATGTCTTTAAATGAAATAAACCAAATGTATATTGGAAAGAACATGATTTTTTGAATAAAAAATATCTGGATTGAAATTCTAGTTCTGCAACTTATGATTTATTTGGTCTTGAGAAACTCTCTTAAGCTCCTTGGGCTTCAGTTTCCTATATAATGAAGGAATGTACCAGATCATCTCAGAGGTGCCATTCACCTCTCAGTCCCACGAAATAGTTTCATTTGCCTACACTTTCTTGAGGGTTTAAGAATAGGTGTTATGAGTGGGACTTTAAACCATTTAAGGATGATTTTAAAAAATTTCTCTTTTCTCCCCTCCTGTCATAGTACAGTATTGCCATCAAAACCTAAAATTATCAACCACTGAGCTAATTAGCACTGGGAAACTTCCATCCCTATTGTTCTCTCTAAAGAAGGTTACAGGGCCTTATGAGCTTCCCTCCCAAAGGACCAAGTGGAAGGAAGTAAAAGAAGCCCTGAGATTCTTGAAGCAAATAGCTGAGAAAGATTGGCCATACAGGGTAGGGGTGAGGGTGTGTGCTGGTCAAAATTTAACAACCCCTCAAAAATGTACATATGACAAATTTTAAAGTAATGAGAATTATTGACATTTTCTTCATCACTTTCTTAAGACTAGACAATCAACAAAACATCACCAAGGCCAGATTATTAACATTTGTTGATTTCTGAGGTATAAATGCTAACACTGCAAATTTAACAATCGGTTCTCTTGCTGGTACGTCTCGCTTCAGCACACCACTGGGTGGGGGCCAGTTAGAGGAAATGGATGTTTTTTTCTCCAGTAAAATCACACCTATCCTCCCACCTACTGCTACACAAGTACTTCATAGATTTTTACTTGTATTTTGTGGAAAAATATTGGAGAGGTGGTAATGTAAGTAGAAAGTGTAGCTTACAGTGGCAAGGTCCTAGATGTAGTTGTAGTTTCAGAGATTAGACTCCTTCTCCCTGCGTGTTTATCTGGATCACCACAACTACTTTTCAGGAGGGATAAGCATTTGGAACTTCTTAGATGTCTAGCTGAGCAGCAATGACTTTTTTTATGTGTGTGTGGGATTATTGAGGAAAAGCTTTGGATCCTAACATCGGTTATAATCTGCACTTGTGGATAAAATCAAAACAAAATGGAGTTAAGACATAAGGTAGTAATAATCGCCAGCATGATATAGTGCTTAGTACATCATGTAATGGTTTATAAAGCATGTTACATATCCTCTCATTGGATTCTCACAACAGCTGAGTAAGGTAAGCAGGAGAGGGGTTGTGGTTGTTATTCTTGTTTTTCTGGGGGGTAGGACTGCTCCAGACCTATGATTTTATTGGTGTAGAGAATTTTTGATGAGGAACCTCCCTGTACCAGTGCAGACCTATGCCCTTTCTGCAACATGTAATTTGATAGAGTTACCTGGGTCACTAAGAGGCTAAATGACGTGCACAGGGAGGTGTAGTTAGGACTCATCAAAGGCAAGACATAAGTCACTCTGAAGTCAGCTTTCTACTACGAATTCTGCCCTAGGGCAGGTGTTTTTACCCCCATTTTAGGTTTGAGAAAACCGAGGTGCAGGAAATCCTCTTGTCTTGCCTGAAATCACAAAGTTGGAAAAAGGACAGTCAGACTACAAACTTTCAGTGCTCTTTCTATTGCATTGCAGTCTGCAGCCAGAGAAATAAAGGATTTGAGCGAAGAGGGGACAGGCTTAGCCTGGACACCCATGTGATGGTTTTCCTATTACTTCAGTAATTTCAAGTTTTCACTAAAAAAAAAAAAAAAAACAAGCAAAAAAAAAAGCAACCATTATACTTGGGAGTCAGGAATCCTGGCTAGGGCTGTTTTTGTATTTGTGAAACATTGCCAAGGACACAGAAAAATCTATAAGCCTGTCCTTACTTGCCAGTTTCCTTGGCATATGTCCTGTTTGGGCGTTGCCCCTTTAGCCCCAGAAACCTGAGACAGATCACTTTCTCTAAGGTAAGTTATAAACAGTCCCAACTAACTAACCAGTTGGGATGAACCTGACAGATAGGCACTTATATTCTAACTTCACATCTAAAATAAGATATCGCTTATCCAGTATTTGATTTAAATGACATTTGCTTATTGTCAATTAAGCTTTCATCTGAATGGTCCTATTTGAAATAGCCCATCTCATGACATCACAACACGGAGCCCCATATTATTTACACACTACTGAACTTAATATCATTCAAGCTCACACAAGCAAGATAGGTTTAATCCTGAAGGGGAAACATCATCTGTCTAAAGTATCTAACAACTGCTAAATAGAGCAGAGTTGGGTGTGTGTGCTTCTTGGACGTTTCTCGGCTACAAGATACTACATTTTGAAGTGTGATCTCATAGTTTCATATTTTTTAAACCATTTAATAATTTGTCACACCACTATTTTCAGAAATTAGGGAGCACTTAAGAAAGAAGGAAAGAAGAATGTTAATTATTCCTTATCCGGTTATCAGGTTTTATTTATATAGCTAAACCTTTTTTTTGTGTGTTCTACTACTTAATAATTCAGTTACGTTTGAGAAAAAAGTTTATTTCTATTTTAAGAAAGGATTTTTTTTAAAAAGGCAGATGAATAATGTAACAATACCCTTCATTGACTGTACTTGGTTAGCAATTTGTTCTAAATTAAGCGAGAAAGGAAAATAATAATAGCATTTATTAGATAGCATTCTACCATTTAGAATTCTAATGAAAGTGTTTGCTCAGGAAATCCAAATTATTATAGCTTTAGAGTGCCAGAGAAGAGTCACTAGAGAGGCCATATGATGTAATAGAAAGAATGTTGGGCTGATAGTCAGGAAAGAAGTCTTAAATCATCTCAAAAGTTCTAGAATTATGGACAAGTCACTTGTTCATTCTGAGATTCTGTTCCCTCATCACTAAAACGGTAGGTAGAGGATTCCAGACTCTAATGAGCAAGTTAATCAGTCAATAAACTTTTATTAAATGCCTACTAGTGAACTTTATAAATCAACTAATCTACCTATCTCAGTTTACAGGTGAGAAAGCTCCAGTCCCCACGTATGAAATACCTTTCCCCAAGGTAATGCAGTAGTATACGCTAGTATTTGAGCTCAGGTTTCTTCTTTTTTCCAATTTATAACAAATTTAGCATCCAGGCCATTAGAGGTAGTAACAAAATTTGTAGTACCTATCTCACAGGGTTGTGAGAATGTAAACCTTAAAGTACTATATGAATGTGAGTTACTATGATTATTACATAATCTCTCAAAGATCAGAATTTGATAGCGAAAGAGATCAAACCATATATACATACACACACACATGCACACACACATATATATGTGTGTATATATATATATATATATATATATATGTATATATGTTGTGGTTTTTTTTTGGAAAATGATTTTAATTCCAACATTTAAAGACTCTGATATTATGTTGTCTACAAAAATAATATTACTTTAGTTTTGGTCCCAAGGCTTTACATTTCTTACAAAGGGATTTTTTAACAGGGTAAAATTGTGCACAATTTTGCAATGGAAAAACCTGTGAAAGCCTTTCTGAGAAAAGTTATTATATTTATTTGTATCCATACAATTCCACCACTGCATAAAAGGATTTTGACACTTTCAGAAAGGCAGGGCAATTCCAGGCTAAAGAGGGATGAGGAAGTTCCCCAGAGCAATACATCCAGTTTGAAAACTGCTTTCATATTTAGTAAATGTCAAGAGGTTATATAGAAACCCTATTTCTTAGTGTCTTGACAAAGATGGGCAGTGTTGGTATACCAAGTATGATTTCATCTGAAAATAGAGGAGATCTTTCCTTGGATCTGACAGTACATGCCTATGTGAAAAATAAACCACCAGATGGTGATCCCTGACTAAAATGAAAACTTTATAGCCAATGATCAAGCTGTCAGCCACTTCTTCCTCTTCCCCACTTGAAAGGAAGGAATGAATGAATGGGGAAAAAAACCCCACAATTATTTAGTTCTAACAATGTGCACACCATGCTAAACATTGGGGATACAAATAGAAAAGCAAAGTAGTCCTTTGCTCTCAAGGTCCTCACATTCTAATAGGGAGAAACAACACCTATCTGTGATTTCAGCTGCTAGTCTGGAGGAAAGGCCCCATATCTTTACAGTGTAAGTCAATAAACATTTATTAAGCATTTACTTTGCTTCATGCATTGTACTAATAACTGGGAATACAAATACTAGCACAGAGAAAGACAGTCTCTGCTCTCAAAAAGCATAGATTCTAACAGGGGAAGACAATATATTAAGAAGAGCTAAAATGTTAGGAGCTGGACCCCAGAGAAAAGAGAAGATGTGGGGGGCATGGAGAGATTTGGAGAGTCAGGTACCAGAAGAGGAGTAAAGGAATCAGCATGAGGCTGGTCTGGGCACTTACTCAAAATAGAGGTACCAGCTCCCATGGGCACAGGGATTTTCCAGGGAAATAATATGAAAGAGGTAAAACAGATGGAATGCATTTTTAATGTCATTTCCACTTATAAAACACTATTTCTACCACAGTTCTATGTTGAACTAATTGACAATGCCAAGGACTTCACTAGGTAGTAACTACCTTTTCTTTTCTTTTTTAATATTTAATTTATTTATTTTCAGTTTTCAAAATTCACTTCCAAAAGTTTTAAATTTTTTCCCCTTCCCTCCTTTCCCCCTCCCCAAGGCAGCATGCAATCTGATATGGGTTCTACACATACATTCCTATTAAACACATTTTCACATTAGTCACGTTGCATAGAAGAATTATAATAAGTGGGAGAAACCATGAGAAAGAAAACAAAACAAAAGAGAAAAGAATCTGCTTCGCTCTCCATTCTTACTCCATAGTTCTTTTTTTGGATGTAGATGACATTTTCCATCATGAGTCTTTTGGAAAAGTTTTAGGTCCTAGCATTGCTGAGAAGGGCTAAGTCTTTCAAAAGCCATCCTCTCACACTGAGGCTGTTACTGTGTACAATGATCTCCTGGTTCTGCTCACTTCACTCAGCATAAGTTCATATGAGTCTTTCCAGGTTGTAATGAAGTCCATCTGCTCCTCATTTCTTATATTATAATAGTATTCCATTCCATTCATTTACCAAAACTTTTAACTACCTTTTCTTACTTTTCAGTAGTAGTGTTGAGGAGGTAGGAGCACCCACTGCAGAGGTAAATGACAGGTCATAGCTGCAGAGGGTTTGCTCCACTGGATAACGGCTATGGGGAGACAGTAAGAAGAGCTGGTGTGGTTTGCTTTTGGAGGGGCACTGCTATTTCCAGGCCTCTTGGACACATAGTCCTGGGCTGTTTTAAGGACTGAGTTGTGAGGATGTAGTGATCATCATAGGCTGACCCACCTGTATCATGTTGCCTCACCCCCTTATGTCAAGGTAACTACTTCAGTTAAACTACCTGTTAGTGGCAGTTGGTCAGTGGTTGGTGTCTGGTCAGGGATGTTTGGCTTTTTTCTTCAGGGGTTGCTCCACTGAATGATGGCTCCAGAGTAGGGGCCATGGATCCTATGGTCTGTGGAGAAATGAATGAAGCAATAGAAAGTGGAAAGAATGACTTAAGAATTGACTGTGGACAGCTAACTAGTAACTATCTGAAATGAAGAAAGTGCTTTAGCCAAGTGAGATAATTAGTAAAGCAATCTCTCTACATGTGTCTGAGACTGTCTCTGTCTCCATCTCTCTGCCACTGTCTCTCTCTGTCTTTATCTCTCTTTGCCTGTCTCTATCTGCATTTCTTTTTCTCCCTTTTCTTGATGACAAGGCACATGACTTTTATCAATACCAGTTAAAGTAAAAAGAAATCTTAAGTAAGAAACTTCTAAAGTTTAATTCAGTCCAACATCCTAGGGAGGCTAGAGTCTGCAAAGTTTCACTGTGTATTTGGGGAGATCTAGACATTTAATCAATGACACTTCCTTTGCCAAAGTTTTAAAAATAAAATGACCATCTAAGGACCTTTACTTTGGTGTACACAAAAGAACAAAATCTTTAATTGATGATCCAAATTTAAATGAGAATTCTATGTGCATTCTTATCATTCCTATCAGTGGTCTTACTCACAGACTCCTATGTCACTCTCCTCTACAATGAAATACAATAAAGTCCTCTGGCATTAAGGATCTTCATAACCCAGAATTCTTCAAGTCTTCTTACACTTTACTCTCCACTCACTCTATGACCAAGATACACAGGCCTGCTTGCAGTTTCTCTAACATAACCTTCCATCTCCCCTTTCTCTGACTTCCTTGGAGACTCAGCTCAAATTTTCCCTTCTCCAGGAAGCCTTTCTTAGTTCCCCAATTCCCTGCTAATGCCTTCCCCTCTCTATGCCTTCCATCTACTCTGTCTATAACTTTTATTCACATGTTATAAGCATGTGAGCTCTTTGAGGGCAGATATATTTTTTAATCTTTTCTTTATATTCCCAATATGTAGCCTATTAAACACATCTTTAGTGTTTAATAAATGCTTGTTGACTGAAAGACTGGAAAGTTTGAGGGAGTCAGAGACATGATCTGTCAGACTACTCAGAATTCCCTACTTCCTGTAGCCTTGCACTTGATTGTGGATTTTTTTTATTGGAAAAGGAGTGAACATCATTAAAAAGAAGCCATTTATGACTAATGGAGATTCCTTCCCTTGTAGGGAAGAACAGTGGCCAGGAACCACGGATGGCAGAGGCATTCAGATCATGAGAGAAGAATGAGATTGGATCTGTTTTCTTTACCTCGTACAAGCTGAGAGGAGTAGAAATAGTGACCTATGGCGTCTTAGGTAGTGAGAGACCTCAGCCCAGTCAACAACTCATTACTACCTCTCAAAGTGAAGTAATTCTAGTTCCTCCAGCCCCACTAACCAAGTAAACCCCTACACCACCACACCCCCAACTTCTTTCTTTTCCTTTTACCCTTCTGGGCTGCTGGAGAAGGCACCTGACAAAATGACTAAATTTAGGAGGTGAGATACCTGAGAAAGTTTGTTTGTCTAATTTTTGTATTTACATAAAATGCTCATGTAACCCAGCTTAGCTCTGGCCCCACTCTCTCAAGGCCAGGACTATTACATTTCCTCCTTGGGATTTTCAGGTACCTGGAGGGGGGATTGAAGTACCTTTTTTCTCTGCTGTCAGTGTGAACTCCCAATATCTGCATTCCACGCCTTTGTTTTAGAGGTCCATTGACTAGTATCTGAGTTCCATTTAACTACTTAATATCAGATACCTTTTATAATGGGATATTTACTTTAAAGATAGATTTAGAATGAGCATATAAACATTTCTCCCCAATATATCAGGTCATAATCTCCCCTATATCATTTTAGCTCAATTCCTCCATATCACCAAGTTCATCTTCAAAGTCAGCTTGTGTTGGACTGAAGTCCAGCCTTTGTTCCTCAGTGATTTTCTCTTGAATTCTTGGATTCCTGGATCCCCAAGGCTCATTCTTGAAGCAGCTGCTTTCACCAAGGCAAAGAACAAACAGAAAGTCCAAAGACCCAGACTTGGTTTTCAGGGCCACATGGCCTCATGGGAAATGGAAAGGGGAAAGAGGGTCGAAAGTCTTTTGGCCCTCTCCCAAACAGCATGGTTCTCTTACAGGAAGCCATTAGTGAAAGAGTCATCTTGTTCCCTCAGTTGCAAATGAAGCCCAAAGCCCCAGCTGGTGCTGAATAAGCCTTTTTTTTTAAAAGATTCAGTCAGTTCCAGCTACACAACCAATGAAAAAGAACACCTTCCAATCATGTGGTGGGACAACTCAGAATGTCCACACATGCTCTAGTCCTCACATTCTCCCAGAACATCAATCTGGTGCTTTCCATGTGAACGATTCTATCTTAGCAAGCTAATGGTGTCTGTATATGTGTCAGACCCTTATTTATACTTATGTGGATCTTCATGCCCATTAATTTTAATCCTGTTGGTAACTGCATGGGTATGGTAAAAGAAAGAGAAATGATTTTCCTTTACCAACATGGAAGGCCTATTTGACCAGCTTGCTGGAGGTGGAGCCAAAGAGAAAGTACTTTCATCTTTTCTCACAAGCCTTGTGGACCTTACATCTAAGTCTAGATGTACTTCAGATCACTATAAACACCCTTAGTGTGAGAACCTGGACAACTGTGCTGTGGCAGAGGGGAGAAAGTAGCTGCTTTAGCCTGAAACACTTTGGAGTAGGTTGGTTCCCACTAACTCAGTTTTGCAGAGCCTAGTTCCAGGTGGAAGGAGAGATTTGATGTGTAGTAGTGAACTGAATGCTGTTTTAGTGACATCTTTAGCAAGGCTATCAGTGCCTGGAGCTGTCATCACTTGGGGCTGGAGGGCCCCTGGCCTCTCTTACAACCCCTCTTCCCCATCTATGTATGGATAAGAAGAAAGAACTGTTAAATATATGGATCTGGAAAGGCTGTTTTTTATCTTAAAAAATCTCATTTTATTTTCAGTGCATTACTATTCAGTATCCTCATAATGAAAACCTCCTTCTCTGCCATTTAACTTATCTTGATGGAGAAAGTGAGAGAGTTTGATCTTGATCTGAGTTCATATTCCTGACCCACATATTTGTTCATTTTGTGACCCTGGGCAAGATACCTAACTAATGCCTCTGTGCTTTAATTTCCTTCCCTAAAAATGTGGATAATAATGATAGCACTTTTCTCATAGGATTCTTGTGAGGATCAAATAAGTGAACATATTTAAAATGTATTATAAACTTATACAGATATAGTACTATGTCAATATGAGCTGCATGGAGGTACAGTAGGGAGGAGAGGGAAGGAGAGAGAGAGAGAGAGAGAGAGAGAGAGGAGAGAGAGAGAGAGAGAGAGAGAGACAGAGACAGAGACAGAGATAGAGAGGGAGACAGAGAGACAGAGTCAGAGAGTCCAAATCTATGATTTTACTATGTAGGGAAGTCACTGGTATGAAACCTCTTTCCGCTAATGAAGATCATCAACTCTTTGGCAACATATTCCTAGGGGGCTGTCTGGGACACAGTCAGAGAGTCTGTCAAAGGCAAAACTTGAAACTAAGTCTTTCTGACTTTAAGGCTTCTCCTGGATCTAGCGCACCAGACTGAACGATAGTTATCATTACTAATCTCTACAGAGACTAATTATAATTCAGCAGTCAGAGACTAAAAGATTAAGTGAATAGGCATAAAACATTCATGTCCTTGAAGGTACAAATTATCTGACATTAATGGCATATAATGACAATTAATGGCATATAATGACAATTTGTTTTGCCAATATATATGGACATATATGCATGCGCGCTCGCGCGTGCATGTGTGTGTGTGTGTGTGTGTGTGTTTAGAGAGAGAGAGAGAGAGAGAGAGAGAGAGATGGATAATAGGCTCTTTTTGCATATATACAAACATATATATACACACACATATATACATACATCTCCATATGCAGAATATATATACATACATGTTTGTGTTTATATGTACAAAAATTTGTGTATATATGTGTTATGTATCTGTGTGTAGATAGATACAAATATAGATATATAGATAGATATTTGAGGTCTGTCTTAATGGATTACTCCCATTGGGCAGTAATGAAAAGTGCCATTTTATTTCTGAGATTATTCAGAGCTCATTAATCTTAAAAGACCAGACATACTCTTCACTATCAGTTTTTTTTTTGCTTTTGTTTTGTTCTGCAATAGATTTTCCTGTAACAAGCATGAGAGCACAGTTAAGAGTGAGCACTAACAGAAGGATACATAGACAAGGTTAGCAAAAACACACATAAAATACCAATTTCCAATTTCTCATCATAAGCAGAATCTAAGGCTAGAGCTAAGTGACATAGGCTCAGGCTATCATTTGCAACACATCCCATGTTTCTTTCTGCCTGCTTTTAAAGTAGTCGAGGACTCCTGTGTGACTGATTGCATTATATGGCATTGCAGAAAGTTGTACTGAATATGCAGCTGCCTGGGTCCCAAAGAAACCATGTTCCATGTCTATTTTGCCAGGAGTACAGCTGGACACAGTATTTGCACTTTCATTTTCCACTGATTGAAATTAAATAAAAGCACAAGGCTATGATGTATTATTCATGTTTTCTTTGTAATGGAATCCAGAACACTCTTTATGACAATAATTCCTCAATAGAAGCTCTGGGCATAGGAGACACTGATGAAAATAGCAAATTAGTCTGTCCTCTCCATCAGGGTTCCTTATCCATCTGGAAAAGGATTCTCTCTCTCTGTCTGATATGGGCAAGGTTTGTCACTTGCCACCAGAGAGTCACTTATGAAAAGTGTGAGGGACTCATTGGAGATTGAAAGAGGCAGAAGAGCCTATTTAGATCATTGTCACCAAAAAGGGCGGGGGGAGTATATTACTTCAAACCTAAGCCATTATAAATGGAAAACTGGTCTTTTCTAGCTTCTGGCACAAAGGAGAAATTACTATTGTACCAATTTAGTGAAAAAGGGGGATGCCCTAAGGTAAATTCCTGTGGAGAAGAAAATAAAACCAAGATGTACACAGCCCTTAAACTTGAGCTTCCTAACACTGGAGAACTGAGAATCCTCAGCTTTACCTGAGGATAGCCACATTCCCCTGTCTAGACTTTCATGTTCTGACATATTTCCAGAATATATGGATTGGGCTTGTAGAGCATTCTGTAGGGCACCTTACATTATAAAGACATTTGATATTCTGTCTATTGGGGGGGGCTCTGAATACTTTTGTTCAAACAGAGATCTCACCTTCTCAGTGTGAAAACTCTGAGATGCCGAAACAGGAATATTTCTTTCTGAAAAAAAAAAGTTGTGCAATGTCCTTGGTAAAAGAACTTTATAGGCTTGTGGTTGTAAAATATAAGTTTGTGTGTGTGTGTGTGTGTGTGTGTGTGTGTGTGTGTGTGTGTGTGAAGGGCAATTTGTGTTGGAAGAATTTTGTTCAGCCTAGTAGTGATTAAACAATTAGAAAATAGATTTTGTCTGAGGATCTCGGGTACTTTGCAGGGTTATTTCCTTTGAAGTGGGAAGGATCAGGGAGGGTGGTATAAGAGGGATGAAGAAAAGGAGACAAGAATGAGGGAGTGACTTTCCTAAGTGCACACTAGCACTGGTGGGCAAATCTGAGAATGCCACTTGATCTTTCTGACTCAGGATAGTATTGGAATTGATTTTAGTACTCGTCTGTTTAGCGGCGTGTAGAGGTTTTTAAGGTATCATTTCTCGGACTGTATCTCAGAGTATTCATTTTAATGTAAGCAGGAGTTAAACAATCTATGGATGGCTATCTATATATAGATTAGTAAACCTGGTGCTGACTAACTTGTAAAACAGCATGTGTTTGCTCAAACCTAGGGAATGGACTTCTTGCTTGGACAAAATGTGTTGTGTCCAAAGGGTTGAATAGTTCAGAATATTCATCTGAATTAGCCCTGGAGGATTTTAATTTGTCTAAATGCTTCCCCTTAACTCAGAAGCCACATGATCTGTTTATGACTTCCCAGCAGCTCTGGCTGGCAGCCGTTGCAGCTTTTTGGTGATGATGAGACAAGCAATGTTATGTCTATGATCAAGGGAGGAAAACAGGAAATCCTAATGCTAAAAAAAATTGCTGAAAACTCAAGTTATGATATGTTTTGTTCCTTTCTCCTCCCTGCTCTATACTTTACCCTAAAGCTTTCTGTGGATAAAAAGAGACCCCAGAGTTTTTTTTAAATGAAATTTCTTGAGTATTATTGATTAAAAAGAGAAATACAGGAAATACAGACTTTTACCTGGGAGATGAAGAGGTTGAATTTGATACTTTGGTGGTCGGGAATATAATTTTCTATTGCTCATGTGAATGAATGTTGGGTATCCATGTGTTTGGTAGAAAAAATGGGCATAACTGGGACTGCCCAACACAAGTATATATGGGCAGTAAAAAAAAGTGTATGGCATTTTTATGTCAGAGCCTAAACAAAATACAGGATAAATCTTTAAGCAGTAACTCTTTTATTCACGTGTCACATTGTTTTGCTCACATCTATTTGAAATGTTAGAGTCCATTAGAAAGAAAATAAGTTATTATCCTTATTACCTTTTTTTGAGATTGTTTCTACCTATCTGCCCCAGGCTGAAAGTACAGCAATCACTCATAGGCTTGACAAAACTGCCAATGAGCAAGGAAGTTTTTGACTTGCTCTGTTTCCTCTCTAAGCCAGTTTACTATTCATAAGCAGCCTTGTGCTCCTCCCCTTCTCTTGGGTGCTTAACATATTGGTACGAGACTTAGTGTGGACTCCCTGGCTTTAGCCCAACTGTAAACTCAAGTGATTCAACTGTCTCAGCCTTCCCATAGCAGGGGCTACCATGCTTGGTAACATCTTTAATTTACTTAACAAATATCTATGGAATTCAGGCACTATTGTATTGAGGTGGAGAGTAGGGGGTGAGGGAGACATACAAAAAGGAATATGACATGTCTTCTAATTACTTACAATGTAAATATGTAGATAAGACATATAGAAGTGTAACCCTTCCATCATTTTGTGCGATTTTCTGTCTAGTGATAAACCTCTAGGTTGCTCTAAATATATGTATATATATATATATATATATATATATACATACACATATATAATATATATATATATACATACACATATATAATATATATATATAATCAGAAGAAAATTACTATATCACAAGGCAATATATGAAAAATGCTAAATGAGGACTACAGACAATGAGCATGATGGGAATTCAGAGGAAAGAGAGATCACTTCAGGCTGGATTAGTCAAAGAATGTTTACTAGAAAATTTAGAATTTGATCTGGGTCTTGAAGAACAAATTGTTTTTCCTAAACGATGACATCACAGGGTGATGTCTTGACTTGCATGTGAATTACATTTAAGTGAGGCAGAGTTGCACAAAGTTGTCAAGCCTCAATCTTCCTTCCAGAGTCATCAAAATTCAGTGGCAAGACAAAAGTCAGGACTATTTTTGAAGACCCTGGATACAGTGGATGACCTTGGCATCTTTGATGTCTGACCAAACGCTAAACTCTCCACAGCTCCTACTTTAGCTCCCTTCATGGCCATTGGAACAAATTTTTCTCATATGTCCTTCTGTCTTCACATGCTTGGAGCAGACATCCCTCTAACTCACTGATGAGTTTGAGGCCTGTCAGTTGCCGATTGAATAGATGAAGACAGTGATGCATATTCTGGATGGATAAGAAACAGCATTCACAAAAGTAAAGGCAGAGGCAGAAAAAGATCAAAGAATATTGGGGAAAATGTATTTTGTGCAATTTTAACACAGCATTAGTTCCCCGCCCCTCTACAATTTAATTTAGATTTTCACTTAAGTAATGGTTTTAGTCTTAAGTGCTCCTCTAAGCATTGGAGTCATTTGCCAAAGCCATGCAGGTAGTAAATGGCATAATGAGAGCTATAAACCCAGGATTTCTGGCTCCTAGTTATCTCTTGCCCCTAGATCATGTCTAATTCTCATGAAATAGAAATCACATTCCTCTATTTCTACATACGTCATAGGGCCATTGTGAAAATAGTACCTATCACTTGTTTAGAACTCCTTTGAGAAGAGAGATATATTATTATAATTAACGGAATGAGCACTCGTCTTTGAGTTGGAATCCCATCACTCAAACCTCTCTGAGCAAACATTTCTTATCAGTAAAACAAAAATTATGATACTTATTTTCAGGGCTGTTTGGAAAGTATTTGAAAGCATTATATAAATATGAGTTATGTGTGAGTCATCATTGAAAAGCCATCATATTTCAGCCAGGATACATCTGTTCTCTTCTCTTTGGATCTTCTGTGAGTTTGATTATTCAAAGATTATGGTTATCAGACTGTCTGATAGTCAGTTAGAGCTTGCCTGCTTAGTAATAACATGGTGAGCACCTATCAATTAAGGGAATGAGTTTGGCTGCTCAGCCATCTTTAGAAATGCATTGGCTAATGACTGATGTCAACCTAAGTTGTTTCTATTCCCACTGTTTTTAAAGGTATATGATCTGCTACTCATCTAACTTTTTATAGCATGATCATTAAAATTAAGGTCATATTGATTTTGAATTTATTGTGGAATATAGTGTAAATAGTTGGTCTAAATCTAAGTTCTAGGAGACCGTTTTCCAACTTTCCTAGAAGCTTTTATTTCATAAGGATTTCTTTCCTAAGTATGTGTTTTTTTAAGCTTATCTTAACATTGGCATGAGTTCCATTTTTCTGATTCTCCCCTTTCTACTGTGTTCCTTTGGAGTATTGCTCTACTTTTTTTAACCAATGCCAAATAATTTTTATGACTGCTGTTGTATAATATAGTTTGAGGTGCTAGTCTTTTATCTCTACATTTTTTCATTATTTTCCTTGGTATTCTCAGATCTTTCAGGAAATGAATTTTTTATTTTATTAATTTCTTTAAAGTATCCTTTTGATTATATGATTTAGCATTAAATTAAATCAGTAAACTAAATTAATTAATTTTATTTTCAAATTTATTGTTTTATTATTATTAATTTATTCTAAAGCTTCATTTATTTATTATTATATTTATGTAATTTATTTAAAATTTTATTTAATTTATTTATTATTATTTTATGTATTTATTTAGTTTATTTTATTATTATATTTATTAATTTAATTAATAAACATTAAAACAGTAAATTAAATAGACTTAATAGCATTGTTATTTTTATCATATTGGCACAACCCAGCCCTGAGTACTCAATGCCACTGCAACTATTTAAATTGCTTTTTAAACTTCTTCAAGAAGTATTTTGTAACTGAATCCACAGAAGTATTTTTGTGATCTTTTGCAGGTTGAATCTCAAATGTTTTTATACATTTTGTAGTTATTTTGACTGAGATGTCCCTTTCTATTATCACCTCTTTAATTGTGTTATTCTTATACAGAAATACTGTTTGTTTTGTGGGTTTATTCTGTAGTCTTCAACTTTGCTAAAGCTATTAATTATCTCAAATTAATATCTTTTGTGATTTCCTAGAATTTGCTAAATAAAACATGTCACTAGTAAATGCAAATAGTTTTATCTGCCTTTTGTAAATATTTACACTTTTAATTTATTTCTCTTATCTTTGCTATTGCTCACATTTCTAGAACCATATAAAAATAGTTAGGAGCATGGATATCCTTGCATTCCTTTTGGTTTTAGATAATCTCCTGTTTCTTTTGAGTAAGATACATCTGTACAAATATGTCCAGAACCAAGGTGATACCTCTAGAGTCTAATTTAGCTCTTTATACTCTTCCTTGGATTTGTCTTTGATGAACTTGTGTTTGCTTCAATTTTTATTTTTTCTTCTTTGTAGCTTTGTAGTCAATCTTTTCCATCCCTAACCCTTTTTAGCTGAATTTTTAGAAATTATATTTTGCCAGTTTTTGTTAGGTGTCCTTCATCCTTGACCAGGAATCTATCATATCCAGAAATCCAAATCTCATTCTCAGATATCACATTCCTATCTAGCTGTTCCTCTTCCAAATTAATTTTTCTCTTTTATATCCCTTGCCTTCAGTGAGTAACAGTGAAGAAAACACAACTTGTTTGTTAGTTTCTTGTCCAAATCTTCGTAATTGTTGACAACACTTTTCAGGTTCTTTCTGGCATTAATTCCATCTGCCCCACCATGTTTACTGGTACTAGCAAGAAGTCTGCTTATTTCTCAAAGTATTCCTTACTAGCATTGGATGACATGATCTTGACCTCCCTCTACCCAGGTGCAAAAGTTCATGGGATTAATTTTGGTCAATCCAGTCTCACCCAAGCACCCTGGGACTGTCAGAAACCTCAAGTAATTACAACTTGTGTTTTATATATCCTTCAAAAGGAAGCAGACTGTGGGAGAGTTACATCTATAATAGTTCAAGGGGCAAAATGCCAACTAAGTAACTCATCAATAGCTTTTCTCTTGAGAAGCTCTAATAAGGTGTTTGTCAGGAATCAGTACTGGTCTGCCCTTGTCCTATGCTTGGCTTGTGAAATCTGAAAGGGTGACCCAGTTAAGTGACATACCCCCTTGAAGAAAAAAAATAATTGCTAAGTGCTTCTGTATGCCATTTTTAGGGGAAAAAAGAAATTTTTTCTTAGCTTTTAAGGCACTCGTTTAATTTAGTTGTTGCAATATACTTAGTGGTATAATGGAAGACAGAGTCATATACAAAAGGCTGGCCTGATTAGGGAAATGCTTTTAATTCAGAAGAGTATTTGCTTTCCACTCTCCCCATCATTATTTAGATAAAAACAATAGAGGGGAAAGTTAATTTCATGGAAAGTGTTAAAATTGAGAGACTTGATTCTGTGGGACTGAAATCTGGGATAAAACGGCTGAGATCAAAGATTCTTAAGTTTTTTTAATTTTCTTTCTTTTCTATTTGAAGGCTTTTCTCCTGATCACTTGTAGAATTTGGTTTTTGTTTACAGAATTTTTCAATTTCACCACAATGTGTCTCAGGGTTTGCAACAGAGGGTTGTTGTTGTTTTCCTTCCCCTGGATTCTTCCAAATGTCACTTTTTTCTCCCTGTGATTCAGATTTTGCAGGCAGGTTTCTAATATTATTTCTTGTAATGTAGCGTTCCGATTTTCAGACCTGTTAGGTTTTTGGGAAAACCCTTTAATCTTTAAGTTGTCTCTAAGCATACTGTCTTTGAGATCAATATATTTTGATTGTACAGAGATGTGTTCTTTTAATGACAGTTTCTGTCCCTTATTTCAGTGTATTTGGATTTCCCATCAATTTTTGTTTTTGTTTCTCAGGTGAGGTTTGTCATTGTGGATTAAAGTTTTTCTACTCTGCTAATTATTTCTGCTGTGCAGGCCTTAAAATGCTATATTTACAAATGCTTAATTCTTCAACTATTCAATGACATCTTGCCATGGTTCCACCCTATCAATAATCCACAGGTCCTTCCTTCTTCCTCATTAGATGCTGATTCATTTTCCTTTGTCTTGCAACATTTATTCATGGACTTTTGAAATTATTTTGCTCACCTGGAGTTCAAGTTCCCTTCTGTTAATAATATCTTCCCTGTTGATTTAAGTCCCCAGGCTCAAGGTCTTTAGCTGAATTGTTTTTCCTGTGATCTTTAGTAATTTCAGTCTTTTTTCCTTTTATTCCCATTGATCACTTTCTGTCTCCTTCCCCCCTTGAGGATGGTTTCTCCTGGGGCTGGATCTTAGAGTTTTCTCAGTTTTATATAATGCTGACTCATGTATATTTCAAATGACTCAGTCTCTGCCCCTTATGACTTCTAGAGGGACAGAACTGACCACTGTTGAATACTGAGCCTCCTTTTTTCCAGTCTGGGTGAAGTCAAATAGTCCGGCTGAGTTCCCTTTTTCCCTTAGTTCTCTGGCTGAGTTGTAGCCCACAGTGCAATCACACACTGCCATCCCAGTCAGAGCAAGGTTCTGGGGGGAATGTTGTGTTCTGTTGGAAGACAACAGGTTATTCTGTGCAGCCCTGTCAGAGCATTATGGCCTGTAGTGGAGTGGATGAGGTTTATGAATGATTAGCTTTCTCTGCGGTTGGTTCATGGGTTGTCACCTCATTAGATTTCTTGGTGTCTTAGTCCATGGAGACAGCTGAAATAATTTTATCTCTCTTGTATGATTCACAATTTGTACAGGTTTGAGAGATTGAGAATTGATGGTAATCCTCCATCTTACTGGTCATGCACCCTGGAATGAATATATACTCTTTTAAAGAGTAGCATAGATTTCTCTTCCCTTCCTCTTCTCTGGGGCCATCCCAGAGATGTCTTGGACAGCTTGGGACCAGCATCAGGAAAAAATACAGTAAAGCTGTACACTTGATACTCAGAGCTTCATTAAATCCTTACCATTTTGCAAACTTTCCAGCTCTTCTCATCAATCTCAACAATCCCAAACTATAAGCTAGTCTTGTAAGTTGAAAACCTCAGATTTGGGCAGCAATAGTTTTCTGATTTCATGTACTTTTCTCTTTCCACCACTATTAATGATAGTGCAGGGGGGTGGTGTGTCTGGGAATTTCTGAAGTGAAATTCTAGTATACTGTAACAACTGGATTTCTGTATCTTTCCTCCCTTTCATAACCAAGCTCCTATTGAAAGAAAAAAAAACCAGCCTATATTCATTGCTTCTACTTTTTCACCTCTTACTTCTCCCCTCTTTGCAATCTCATTTCTTTCCCCATCATTTGACAAAAACTACTCAGCCCAGTTCACAAAGCTCACTTTATTATTAAATCCAAAGGTCTTTTTCCAGTCTTCATACTTTTTGATGTTGCTGCAGCATTTGACGTCATTTCAATAACCCTTGATTCTAGACATTCTCTCCCTTCTGGATTTTCATCATCGTGCATTTCTTTCTATCTCTCTGACCAATTCTTTTCAATATCTTTTGCTGGGCCATTATCCTTATCTAATCATGATTCAAGGATGAGACTACTAGAGGACTCTTCTTTTCTCTCTTTCTCAGTGTTATCATCAGTTTCTGTGGGCTCAATCACCATTTATATTCAGGAGACTCCAAAATCTATATATCTGGCCTTCAGTTTTGTCCTAAGGCATAGGCCCACATCTTTAATTGCCTTCTAGATATCCTCTCCTGGATATCCCAGATATGTTAAACTCAACATGTCTAAAAATAAATAAAGTATCTTTCCCCTAATTCTCTTCTCCTTGCTCTCCCTTATCTCTAAATTCCCTATTTCTGTAGAGTCACCACTATAATTCTACTTATCCTTCTTAGAAACCCAGAATTTATTCTTGACTCTTCACTTTACTCACAACCCCAATCCAATCAGTTGCCAAGACATATTGATTTTCTCCTCACAACATCTTTCACATCCATTCTTTCTCTCCATTCTGACCCTAAATATCCTAATTCAGATGCTAACCCCGTTCAAGTGGGCTATAGCAACAGTGCACCTGAACTGACCTCCTTGAATCCAGTCACCTACCTTTTCTATTTATCTTCCATATAGCTCCCAAACGGATATTCTTAGAGCATAGATCTGACCATGCTTAAAAAACTATAATGTCTCCCTTGGGTATGCTTCTAGGGTGAATGGAAACTCCTCTGGTATGGCATCTAAGGACCTTCACAATCTACTTTGAGCCATGATTTCTGGACTTCTTGCTTTTCCTCATGCACATCTCCCACCTCCCTGATTTTTCACAGGCTGATCCTAAGCCTCATGTCTGAAGTCATCATCATCATCATCACCATCATCATCACCATCATCATCATCATCATCATCATCCTCAGTCATCATCGTCATCATCCTCAGTCACCATCGTCATCATCAATCATCATCATTATTAACATTTATGTGTCAGACACTGTGCTAAGTGCTTTACACTTATCTCATGTGATCTTCCCAACAGCCCTGGAAAACAATTATTATCCCTATTTTATAGATGAGGAAACTGATACTAACAGAGACTAAGCAACTTACCCAAGGTCACACAGCTAATAAGTGTCTGAAGCTGTATTTGCACTCAGGTCTTCTTGCTTCTAGGCCTAAAACTCTATCCACTGGGCCACTTAATTGCCATGTTCTCCCTCTTTCTACATCTTGGAACCCCTAGCTCCCTTTAAAGCTCAGTTCAACTGATACATTCTAGAAGAGACCTTCCCTCATTTTTCCCAGCTATTAGAGCTTCCACCATTGTTTCCTATATTTACCATCAATATATTTTGAATTTTCTTATCCCATATAGAATGTAGAATCTTTGAAGACAAGGACTATCTCATTTTTGTGTTTGTATCCCCAGCACCTAGCACAACGTCTGGCACATAATAGTACTTAGTGTATTTTAGTTAATTTGACCCGAGTTGAACTAAGCAGCTTAGTGGCCTTCCCTTTCATGCATTAGTAAATAAAAACTGCAAAGGGACAATAAGCTGAGCCCAGAAGAAGAAAATAGTAGCAAGAGAGCAGATGCTCATTCAAAATACTATCCTTTAACACAAAAACTCTCTCTGTTATTATGAATCAGGGGATACAACAATGTAGTAACAGAGCTAGGACTATCTAAGATACACAGGCCTCTCATTGCCAGTTTAGAGAACTCTTTCTACCAAAACATGAGAGATCACAGTGATAGATGAGAGTCCATGTGAATGGCAGAGGCATGGAATCATCTATCACTGAGGAGAATGAGAGAAGAATTGTTGGACTGGCGATGAATGTGTGCTACACCTATTTTCCCGAAAGGAAGAACATCTAGACATTTGAGATGATTGAGGATGTCTTTTCCTAGGGTATGGAATGGTGGAAGTACCTAGGTCCAGCCTTCTGAAGAGGGAAAGGGGAATTCCTGGAGCATGTCAAGACTAGACCCAATCTCCTAATGAAAGATCACTACTGAAGGAGGAGTTCCTTAACAGAAGAGACTACATATTTTTGGAATTGGTATCTCTCTAGTACCTATCACATTGTATCCTCCCAGTAGGTGTTTAATATATATTTGTGGTATTGTACTGTGTGAGAGCCCTAGGGATTCTAGATCCTTCAATGTGATGATGATGGTGATGATGATGATGGTGATGTTTAGATTTTTTTTAATCATCGAGGAAAATATTTTCACTGAAATGACTTAAGGGCCAGAGCCCGTGAATCTGCTGACAGCAATAAATCTCTTGAAGATTATCTCTTCTTCACTGGAAGGAATGGGAAAGGCCAGATCAGATAAACTATAATATTGGCATGAAAATCCATTTGAACTACATATGAGATGATATGTGATGATATTTTTGTTGTTGTTTCAATTGTTTCAATCATGTTCAACTCTTCATGAACCCATTTGAGGTTTTCTTGGCAGAGACACTGGAATAGTTTACCATTTACTTCTTCAGCTCACTTTTCAGATGAAGAAACTGAGTCAAATAGAGTTAAGTGACTTGCCCAGGGTTACATAGCTAGTAACTGTATGATAACAGATTTGAATTCAGAAGGATGAGTCTTGCTAACTTTAGGCCCAGCACTCTATCCCTGCACCACCCATCTGCCCAACAATATGATTATGTGTGTATGTACATATATGTATTACAATTATATTATATATCATACACACATGCATATATATGTTTATATATTAGCTACAGTATTATATATAACTTACCAATTTGCAAAATGAAAATAGGGAATTACTACAAGATATCTTCTCAATGGTGATAATACTTATGCAAATGTAATACCAGTAAGCATTCCTCTTGCACTACTTCTGTGACAACATTCTTTCCTCTTCTTTAGCTGCTAAGTAACAAACACACAGCTAGCATCCATGTGCCTACTATGCACATTTTACAGATATATACCCTTGATGATACATCTGTGGTGTGTGGTCGTATCTCTACTTAGAGTGTGTTAGAAGAAAAATCCATTAAAAAATCAATACTACAATTAGGAACCATTTTTATCATATAATGATGCCAGATGCAGTAAAGGCCACCAGGCCTGACTGTAATTGCACACTATACCATGTTGTGCATTGTGCTGTTAGTCATCTCTATGACTTCCTAAGATGGCACTTCCACTATGACTACAAGAATATTGAAAATACACTATAGGTTGTTGATATACCTTCTAAATGATCAACATCATATAACACTTCTTTATGGAGCAAAGAAGTATCTTGCATATTCTTTTCAATACAATGAGCATTATTTTTATATTCTGAAGATTTTTTAAAACTTTATTTCACTTCTTTCCTTGTTCTCTTTTACCATAGTCTAGTGTATAGAGTGCAGTATAATTTTCCTATAATTGAAGAAGTAAAAAAGATCATTATGATGATATCTATCTAGAATTTGCATAGTGGACTTGAGACACAGACAATATTATTTTTATAACTAGAAAATCATTGTTTCTGTTTGTCCTGGATGGTAATATTAATTGATTTACTCACTCACTCACTGTATCATTAATTCATTCATTCAATACTTACCATGTAAAAGATAATCCTGAGCTAGTAGCTATAGCATTTTATAATAGATGAAAAAAACTGAAAATTTATATTTTATCTGACATTTAAAGTAAATTTTTGTTTTTTCCTGTTGATCCATTTAGAAAAAAAAAACTTGATAGAAAATATAATTAGATGTACTTTGGATGATTTTCATGTTTATCTTTTTAAAAATTTTAACTCAGATATACAGGATAAAGTTATGAATTCAAGAAGATGGAGATAGTGTCTATTTCCGAATAATTCAACTTTTCTAACTTTTCTTGAAGGTCATGGGAGAAAACTGTATGGGAAGGTCCACTTTGAGGTGACATGTTCATTACCATCTGCCCTATCCTGTTCTTTCCTGACATCATTCAGATAGGCAGGGACAAACAATCATTTAAAATGATTCCTTTGAGGTTAAATTCCTTCTCCCCCTGCTTTTTTCTTCCTTTCCCCATCTCACTTCCTCAAGGGGGAAAAAGCACTTAAAAGCCAGTCTTTCAGGGGTTCAACCCATATGCCCCTTCCTCCTTCACCAATGCTCAAGAGAAAAAGAAAACATTTACATAATATCACTTTAGTACTCACTTCATGCTATCAATGTTCATTTTGCCTTATCACTTCTTTGACAGATACCCTTTGCTTTCATCCATGATGGCATTTCCACTAATTCCATGGTCCTTCTTTGGAAGGGTACCCAGAAATAAAGGAAGCATAACTTAGTAATTGTTTTGCTTTGCTTCTCTAGGATTTCAACAGGCAAAAGAGAAAAATCCAACACATTTTGTAGTAGACTTAGTGCTACATATTGCTTATAAGCTATCTCAGCCAGGAAGCTTGGACTACCAAATAAAGATAACTATGTGTTATCCTTCAAAAATGACATCTGATGATCATGAAGGGCATGAAAACATCAATTCTCAAAAACATGGCTTGGTCCTATCATATAATTTATGATCAGAATCAGGTACTAATTAAAGCTAGGAACAAGTAATGATCCTAGAAGTAATGAAACACAGTCATGGCACAGTGTATAGAACTTATAGCCAATTTACATATTAGATGAGTCTCCTGCATAGTGTTTCTAGAAGTGCATGAATAAAAATTGTACAGGACAAAAAGATACACATATTAAAACTTCCTATTTCACTTATTCACTTAAAATTCCACAGAAATTTATGGGGTGCCTATTATGCAGAAAGTACAGAGATTTACTCCTTGCCCTCAAGGAATGTACTAATAGTTTTTTTTGAATACAATGATTTAAAAAAAAAAACAAGGAAGAATGTTATGGGGGCTTTGTGAACAGTTCAAGGTGCTATAGGGATTCACAAGAACATAAGAGCACCTCTTCGGAGAATTGGGGAAGGATTCATGGAAGAGCTAGACCTTAAAGAATGGGTAACATTTTAATAGAGATTTGATAAAGGGCATTTCATTTGAAAAGACTAGTGTGAGAAGTGAGGAGGCATGGCTTAGTGGAGAAAATTCAGGGCCCAGTGAGTGGTCCATTTTGGGTAGAATATACTTAGTGGAGTAGTAGGATATAAGCTTGGTTAAAAAATATACTGAGAGCAAAGCATAAGTAACTTTGAATACCAGGTTACGGAATCTCAACTTTACCCTTTAAGCTGGTAATCTACAAAATTCTTTATCTCATAGCCTCATCAGGGAAAAATTGTTGAGCACATATATGTATACATGTATATATCTAAATACATATACATATATGTACTTATATGTTAGTAATATATAATATGTACATATGTGTGTATATACTTTATAACATATGCATGTGTTACTGTGCTAATGTATAATTCATTAAACCACAGTAGAAGTTTTAAAAGGATGAAATAAATAATAATTTATCTTGTTTTTAAAATTTTGCTTTCAGAGCAGTGTGATTCAATATGCTTCATTATTTCTGAAAGTTTTCTGTCTATATTCTGGGGGATAGGATATACTTGCAAATAAAAAATATTTTTTAGTAGTAGGAGATGCAACATTGAATCATGAGTATAAGGCTGGCTTCAGAGCCTGGAAGACCAAGCTTCAAATCCTGCTTTTGACACAAATTACCTATGTGACCCTGGAAGTCTTTGGATCTCTTAATGCCTTAGAAAGTACTCTAAGATGATAAATTGCTAAGCAAGGCCTTATCTGCATTGTTAGGTACCTATGAAATCACAGGCCCAACACCTACCCTTGTAAGTATTAGGGATTCAGCTAGTTCAATAAATGTTGCTACCAAAGCAAGTTAAGCTCTCCCTCTCTCTTTTTTAAAAGATACTTTCAGGAGAGAAGATTCTGGGAAGTTGGTGGAATAGGTCAGGAAACTTTTGGTTCTCCAAATTTCCTCCACAAAAAAAGACAGAGCATAACCTCAGTGCACCAAAAATAATTACCAGGTAAAGCAGTTGTCCTCCTAAGACAATTTGAGAAGACCCCAGGAAAGACTTGACCTCCAGGGGCAAGGAGGTGGAGCTAGAATGAAGGGTAAATGCCTCCACACCAACTCAGGAGAATCAACAAACAACAAGTTCTGGGAGCACCTGGGTTAAGCCACAGCCTCAGCCTTAGAAATGTTCATTTTGAACACTTTGTGGGGAGCTGAGGGCTGAGTAGAAGACTAAAGGACCTTCCAGTCAAGGGACAACAAAAACAGCTGTGCTGACCAGGCATGGCCCAGGCTGTAGCTGCAGGTAGAAGGAGCTAGCACACACCTGGTGAGTGCAGTAGCAAGAGGCGAGGAGCCTGCTGGCTGCGGGTACTCGCTGTGCCTTAGGAATGGAGAAGAGAGCCCGAGTTTGGATACAGACCTCAGAAAATAACAATAAGGAGGACTTGAGACTTGGGGCATCATTCCCCATATCTTGGGACTATAGTGTGATTGCACTACTCAGTGCTAAAAGCAAAATTTAAAAAATTAATAAATAAATAAAAATGAGTAAGCAAAGGAGAAAGAATGCAACCATAGATAGTCACCATGGGGATAGAGAAGATCTGGGTTCATATTCAGAAGAACATAATGGGCTAAAAATACTCCACTCCTTTTTCAATGAGAAGCTTCAAATAGTCCCAAGCACAAAAAGACTTCTTGGAAGAAATTAAAAAGGACTTCAAAAATTAAATGAGAAATTTAGGAAAAAATAGAAAAAAATAAGATCAATCCAAGAAAATCAAGAAAATTATGAAAAGAAATCAACCAACTTGAAAAAGAGAGTTAAAAACTTAAGGAAGAAAATAGTTCTTTGAAAACCAGAATGGGTCAAGGGGAAGCTAATGACATTCTAAGACACCAAGAAATCATAAAACAAAATAAAAAGGATGAAAAAATAGAAGAGAAAGTGAAACATCATAAGAGAAAAACAACTGATCTGGAGAAGAGATTGAGGAGAAATAATATAAGAATAGTTGGACTACTTGAAAATTACGATTAAAAAAAAGAATCTTGATACAGTATTACAATAAATTATCAAGGAAAATTGCTCCAAGGTTCTAGAACAAGAAGGCAAAGTGGAGATTAAAAAAATCCACTGTTCACCACCTGAAAGAGATCCCATGAGGAAAACTTACAGGAATACCATAGCCAAGTTTCAAAAGTCCTAGATTAAGAAGAAAATATTGGAAGCAACAAGAAAAAAAATTAAAATATGATGGAGTTATAAGGATTACATAAGACCTAACAGCTACTAGACTGAAGGATTCTAGGTCTTGGAATACTATTTTCCTTAGAGAAAAAGAGCTGGAGTTACAACCAGGGTAACTTAACCATCAAAGTTAAGTATAATCCTGAATGAAGAAAGGACATTTCATGAACTGAAAGATTTTTAGGTTTTTGTGATAAAAACCTCAGAAATTTAGGGAAAATTTGACGTATAACATTCAGGAGAAATATAAGGTAAACATTAAAGACCAATTATAAGGGACTCAATAAAGTCAAATGTTTGCATTGTATATGTGAAAATATTAGCAGTACTCTTATGGCTGCTCAGAGTACTTTGTAAGGAAATTAGGATATTTTATAATGGTACCCTATGCATTCATTAAAATAAGAAGTACCTTTTAACAATGTCATTCTAAAAAAAACTTGAGTATTTTGTAGTCTTTAATTATCACAAATTCACAAATTAAAATTTAAATTGATTGCATTTTATAACTTTGGTTTTAAGTATGATTTCTTTTAAAGATTCCCTATGGCTTAGAACATGACTCTGAGGCCTTGTTGCAATTTAGTTTATTTAATGTACAGTCATCATTATTTGGGTAGTTTGAAAGAAAGACTTGGGCTGACCTGACTATGATGGAGGTGATTCTAAAAAAAGTTGTATAGGAAGAGATAAAAAGGAGTTATTATCTCATACAAATGAGGCATAAAAGGAAAAATTTGATACGGAAGGAGCTAGTAGGGGGGCTACTCTCATGAGGAATGGGTTAAAGAGGGAAATGTGTGTGTGTATGTGTGTATGTGTGTGTGTATATATATATACACATATATATACACACATATATATATATACATGTATGTATATCCATGTGTATGTATGTACATATACACACATATATATCTAGAAGGGTATAAAATTCTCTTAAATTCAGAAAGAAATAAGAGGACAAAAGGATAGGGCAGTAGAAAGGGTAATGGAGGAGCTCTTAGAGGGGTGGGTAAGTCAAGGAATAGGAGAGCAAGGTAGAAGTAAAGCAGAGGAGTGAGGAAAGATAAGGTAAATATGGTGAGAAGAAGAGTGAAGAAAAGTAGGAAGGAGGTAAATACACAAAAAGTAATTGTAGCTTAGAATGTGAATGGGACAAATTTATCCATAAAACAGAAATAGATAGCAGATTAAAAATTTGAATTCAACAATATGTTGTTTCAAGAAAAATAAAAATGAGAGATTTGCACAAAGACAAAATAAAGGGCAAGAGTACAATTCATTATGTAAAAAATGCAGGGATAGTAATCATGATCTCAGACAAAGTTAAAGTTAAAATACATTTCATCAAAAGTGGAAAATAGAAAAACTACACTGTGTCAGCAATATTATTCAATATTGTTTTAGAATTTAGACCATTTAAAATATCCAGACAGTATAAAATATATGAGAGTATACCTGCCCAAAAGACTCAGGAATTGTATGAACATAAACATAAAACACTTTTTATACAAATAAATTCAGATCTAAATAATTGAAGTAACATTTCTTGTTCATGGTTGGGTAAAGCAAATATAATTTTTTAAATGAGAATTTTACCTAACTAATCTATTTATTCAATGTCATTCCAATTCAATTACTAAAAAATTATTTTGCTGAGTTAGAAAAATAATAACAAAGTTTGTTTGGAAGAGCAAAAGGTCAAGAATTTCAAAGAAACCAGGAAAAAAGATGTAAAGGAAGTAGATTCAACAGTATCAGACCTTAAACTGTATTATAATGGAGAGCATTGTTGATGTGTAAAAAGAATAATTTCGATTGTTTTAAATTAAAATTTTCTTGTATGAATAAAACCTAAGTAGCTAAGAATAGAAGGAATGCAGAAAACTGGCAAAAATCTTTCATAGACAATCTCTCAGATGAGACATAACTGGATTGTGATATTGCCATGGTATAGGAAATGATGAGCTGGTTGGTTTCTAAAAATATGGAAAGACTTGAACCTGTGAAGGGAGATGCTGTCCACCTTCAGAAAAAACACAGATGACAGGTGGAAACAAACATAGTACAGTCTTCCATATATGTATATGAGAATGTACGTGTATGTTTATAGATATCTATGTATATATATATGTATATATATGTGTGTATATATGTATATATATGTGTGTATATATGTATATATATATATATATATATATATTCGTGCTTAACTGTAGCCTTCTTTAATGTGGGGTGGGTAGAGAGGGTAAAAATAAAGTAAAAACTGCACAGCAGAGAACAAAAGAAAACCAATAAGGAGACAAAGAAAAGCTGGGCAGCTTTGAAAACAATGTGTAGTATTTATTACATAGAGTTTTTTTGAAATGGAAATTTATTGTTTTATATTGAATCTTCTCGTATGGTCTGCTGTGTATTGTCAATTTTTTTCTTTTCTAATTTTGTATTTGTTTAAAGTTAAAAAAATTTACAAAAATGATACTTCAAAATGGAAAGATACACCATACAATAATCAAATAATAGGTGTTTAAATTCAATGGACATGGCAGCTTTTCAGCAGGTAGGCTTCTTTCTATGTTGGTACAGTTAAGACATTGGAATCTTGCTGATGTACATGCCTCTCCCAAGAGGCCCAGATAATTCTCTGACAAACTAACAAGCAAATGGCAAATAGTGGAAAGTTTTTTAACACAAATGTATTCTTCTTTATACGGATAATAAGACTAGCTGAATAATGACTTACTAACAAAGATAAGGACTGGGTTTGGGTTTTCATTTTGTTGTTCAGTCATTTTTTTAGTTGTGCCTGACTATGATCTCATTTGGGTTTGTTTTTTTTTTGGCAAAGATACCAGAATGGTTTGCATTTCCTTTTCCAGATCATTTTACAGATGAGGAAACTGAGGCAAATGGCGTTAAGTGACTTGCCTTGGGTCACATGGCTAATAAATATCTGGGGCTGGATTTGAACTCAGGAAGGTGAGTCTTCCTGACTCCAGGTTTGGCACTCTATCTGCTGTGCCATCTAACTGCTACTACCTTTCAATGTGTTTAGGCAACTATTCAGCTAAATGCATTATATCAAACCATAATTTCTTCTTCCCTTTTGGGTATTTTGATTGTATCCCTCTATATGAGTTTGAGGAACAAGAAGTAGGCCAATTTGGCTGTACTGTGCCATGAAGAAAGGAGAACAACACATAACAAAGCTGAAAAAGTAGCTGTGCTCAAGTTGGAAAGAGTTTATGAGACCCTGGGATTTACAGAATAAATGGCTTTGGGAGGAAATCAAACCTACACCTTAGGAAGCTTTCTGACAGATATGTAGAGGGGGGGGATTGGAGAGGGCAGAGACATGAGGCAGAGAGCTCTATCAGGAGACTATTGCAAAAATCAAGATGAAAGGTGATGGAGGCCTAAACTGGTATGGGGACTATCAGTGGGGAAAAAGGAATGGATTTGGAGGAGGTAGAAAGGGCCAAATTTGATAGCTTCATGGATGTGTGAGTTGAGTAGACATGAGGAGTCAAGCATGACAATAAGGTCATGTACCTGTTGACCGGAAAGTTCTTGGTGGCCAGGGAAATTCAGAAGAGGGGTGTGTTTTAAGGAAAAGGTAATTCAAAGGAAGCTGTGGTACAGTCAGTCAAAAAGCATTTCTTAAGTTCCCACTATGTGCCAAGTGCTGCAGATTGCAACCCACCCAGGCTGGCTCATTCCATGTGACTAATTCTCTCCCAACCAAAATAAGTGGCAGGTGGGGAGTGGGGAGGAGAGAGCTTATGCTCAATGGTTACTGCCTTGGAGCACATATTCTACCATATGACGGCACCACCACGAAGTATACCTGGATGACAGAGGATGGGCTCGTTGGTAGAAGATAGGGAAGATTTTCCAAAAGTTATCTGCTGCTGTAAGTGCTCGAATTGTGTGTGTGGTTTGTCCTCCATTCTTGAAAAGAATGCTTGCATTAGCTTAGGTTTTAACTCCTCTGAAGGGCTGATGGTAGGGGCCAATAAGGTGAGGTGGTGAACTTGCATAGTTTAGGAGGAGGCAGAGTGTAGTATAAAGATTGGTGTTCTTCCTTCGGGAGCTCCACCCATTTTTGATAGTTGTGTGGAAGGTGACCCATTATTCTATCCTGTAATTATTTGATCACATACCAATTGCTGTTATATTATAGCCCCCTCATGTCATGCAATAGTCTCTCAGAAATGCTGGACTTCTAGGACTGCCATTGTGATACCACTTCTTTAAGAAATGGGGAGTCATTGATAGTTTTTTGAAAATGGAAATGACATCATCAGAACGCCTTGAAGGAGATAAATTAGCAGTAGCACAGAGGATGTATTAGAAGGGGGAAAGATTAAAGTAGACTTCTCTATGCTAATCCTGCCGCAATGTTTTGTTTTGACTAAACTATACATGACCTATTCCAGGAAATGCATTATCAGCACCCAAAAGATAACAACTCTCTGACTTAGGAAGAATTGCTTCTGGCAGTTGCCTAGAAAAAGATAAGGTTTAGTCTATGAGAGTTGCCTTATCCAGTCTCATATGTATGTAGGTGATTTAGTATGTCTTAAGTGAGCTGCATACATAAAAATGATAAACATGGTTTTAAATTTATTAATAATTCTGTTGCTTTAATAGGTGCCTTCAAAGACTTATGACTAAATTCCAGAATTAATTACACCAATAAGTGAAACTGGAGTTATTTAAATGTTACAGTGGGGTCTTGGGGCCATACTGACTCACCTCCAGGTTTATTTCTGATATTTTGATATCAAATCAGAGCTACCTAGAACCATAGAAGAAAGATTCAAAGAAGGATCAACTCAATTCAATAAACATTTAATGAGCACCTTCTATCTGCCAGACACTATGCCAAGTACTGGGGATACAAATAAGAAAAAGAAAGAAAACCCTTGCCCTCAAGGAGCTTTCAGTCTCATAAATGAAGACAACACTCAAGAGTAGGAGTAGGAAAGGGATAACATCACCTAACTCAACTCTGTCCCCATCTGACCCCACTATGGGCACAGGACAACTCTGACAATGAAAGAATAAGAAAAATGTTAAGGTCTCTGAGATTGTTCTTTGGGGAATCTGCATTGTTACAATTTCTTCAATCTTTCTGTTGGGGGAGAGGAAACCCAGCGATGCAGGGATCCCAAACCAAAGTTCCCAGGGCGAGGCCACCTGGATTGAATTAGCAGACCCAAGCATTCTTTAAGTCAAGGAGGCAAAGATTTATTATACTTTTCAGCGGACAAGAGTTCTTAGGGAAACTGCAACCATAAAGAGGTGCAGGGGAGATTTTTATTGAAAATTCTAGGGGATTAAAGGGGGGACATGTGTCAGTTTGGGGTGGGATTAGGGAGCAGTGGAGGCGTGGTAAAGGAGTGGTTAGTTCTTAAAGGAACATGCACATTTAGTATCTACTGCACAGGTGTATTACCCAGAGTTCTCTAGGAAATAGCCCACATTGGAATTATAAAGGGTGTGGTGTTGACTGTGAAAAGTCACTGAGTTCACTATCTGTCAGGGCTAAAGGGGAATAGTTTCTCATCTAGTGCCTTGTTAGACAAAATACTATATCTAAGATACATGTTAGAAAGGTCAGTAAATAGTAAATATGGTTATGACTCAGTGTGCTAAGGAAGAAGCAGAGATAAGCTGGGGCATGCTGCCCTTTAGCTAGAGAGAGACTGCCTGAGAGAGAATATGTTTTGAGAACTGGATGTGTTTTGGAATTGGGATTCTAGCACAGGCACCCAGGCAGAGGCTGTTAGAATTAGTGTTCAAGCACAAGTACCCCATCACTTCCATGCCTCATTAAAAATGTGTGTGTAAAATCTGTCCCTGTCTCTCTATCTCTCTCTGTTTTTCTGTCTCTCTGTCTCTGTCTCTATCTCTCTGTTTCTATCTCTGTCTCTTTCTGTTTCTCTTTCTCTCTCTCTCTTTCTCATACTCAATCTTTCCCCAGAATTCTCTCTGACTGTAGAACATCTCTAATTTCCATTTACCTGCAGTCTATGCCTTTTCTACTTTAAATCCATTTTGGTCCCATGTAGCCCTTCCTTGGTCCCTGGTTAGCTGGGTGATAAAGGTACAATAGGTACTATTTCCATGTAGTCTCAAAGGTTCCTAGGATTCAGGGTATTTTTTTTCTAAAGGAAAGAATAGGTGTAAGAAGATTAAAAAGGTGGGAAAGGGAACACTAAGGCATTTTTGGTGGAATTCGGAACTAATCCAACAGTTCTGGAGAGCAATTTGGAACTATGCCCAAAGGGCTATAAAAATGTGTTATACCCTTTGACCCAGCAATACCACTTCTACGTCTGTATGCCAAAGACATCATACAAATGGAAAAAGGACCCACATGTACAAAAATATTTATAGCAGTTCTTTTTGTAGAAGCAAGGTATTGGAAATCAAGGGGATGCCCATCGGTTGGGGAATGGCTGAACAAGTTGTGGTATATGAATACAATGGAATACTATTGTATTATAAGAAATGATGAGCGGGAGGACTTCAGAAAAGCCTGGAAAGACCTATATGAACTGTTGCTGAGTGAAGTGCACAGAATCAGGAGAATATTGTACACAGTAACAGTCACATTGTGTGATGACTAACTTTGATAGACTTATCTCTTCTCAGCAATGCAAGGATCTAAGACAACTCCAAAAGGTTCATAATGGAAAATGCTGTCCATATCCAGAAAAAGAATGCCATCTGAAAGCAGTTTGAAGCATATTATTTGTCCTATACTTCTCCTCCTCCTCCTCCTCTTTCTTCTTCTTCTTCTTCTTCTTCTTCTTCTTCTTCTTCTTCTTCTTCTTCTTCTTCTTCTTCTTCTTCTTCTTTTTCATCTTCTTTCTTGTGGTTTCTCCCGTTGGCTCTAATTCTTCTTTACAACATGAGTAATATGAACATAGGCTTAATATGAACATGTGTAGAGCTTATATCAAATTACAAGCTGTCTTTGGGTGGGGGAGGGGAGATATGGGGAGAAAATTTGGAACTTAAAGTCTTATGGAAGTGAATGTTGAAAACCAAAAATAAATAAATAAATTTATTGGAAAAAAAAGGTAGGAAAGGGCCAAGTTTTGAAGGGCTTTAAAAAACAAACAGAACGTTTTATATTTGATCCTAGAAGTAATAGAAATTCACTAAAATGTGTTGAGTAAAGGAAGAGGCAGAGGGGGATGATATGGTCAGACATGTGCTTTGGGAAGATCATTTTGATAGCTGAGTAGAGGATGATCTAAAGTGGAGAGAGGATTGAAGTAAGGATGCCAACTAAAAGGCTATTGTCCAACTGTGAAGTGATGAAGGCCAGTGGTGGTGATAGCAGTCTCAAAAGAGAGAAGGGGATGCTTATTAAAAATGTTGCAAAGGCATAATTAACCAGACTTGATAACAGATTAGATATGAGTTGAGGGAAAAGAATGAAAGGTTGAGAATGATACCTAGTTGCAAGCCCATGTAACTGTAAAGATGATAGTACCTTCTTGAATAACAAAGAAGTTAGGAAGAGTGGACCATTTAGGGGAAAACTGTCAATTCTCATCATATACTGCCAACAGGACACTGGTTGAAATGTAAAAGCATGAGACACTAATTTTTGGCACCTTTCTGATTCCAAATCTACCAGACTTCAGTTATCCTTCTTTCTCTCTATGTCCCCCAGTACTGTTGTTTCTTTCTGGACTACAGAATTTACCTAATCTTAAACTGCTGTGATAATTGACCATGAAGAATGCATTGAATTCTCAATATGCAGAGTAAAGGGTGAAAAAAATCACATTTCTGTTAATTCAATGGAGGCAAAGTTTGCCTAAGCTACAGTGGTATCCAGTAAATATTCAAAGACTTAGTTGAAAAAGAAAAAAAGATCTAGTGGAAGGATGTATTATGTTATGTAGGAAATCTATTGAGGAGCAAAATAAATGGTGATTTCTTTCCTAGATCAGTTCTGTCCACTTGTTTAGGTTATCTTTGATTATTTAACAATCAGGTACAGTAAGAGAATAGTCTTCCAGAATATATCTTTTGAATTTTGCAACCTTGTAAAAATGTAAATATGTGGTAGGAATGATACCTAAAAAGGGAAAAGGAGAAATTTATACTTCTATCCACCAATGAATGTAATGCCTCTGGCTGTCCAAAATTCCACTTTGTCTGTCTTTCTTTGAAGTGTCCCATACTTCAGAATTCTCTTATTTTTCCCAATCAAAATGCTTATCTCCCTTTAAGTATTAGCAAAATAGCTATTTGATTATCTGATTAAAATAATTTATAATAAAAGTCAAATTTGAACTTGCACTTTGAAATGACTTTGCATTTTTATTTTGAAAGAAAAGTTTACTAAGACAAATGAGTCTCCAATTGATGGAATTATCTGTGGGATATTTTTTTTAAGATGGAAATTCTTCTCCTGAGCTTTTATTCATAGCCACTCTCCTTCACCTTCCTTTCCCTCCTACCTCAGATAAAAACAGAGATGGGTCAGTTCTTTGACAAGCTACTTCACCATTTGCTGCATATTGACATTTAGTACACACTTTGAAAGTTTTGTGGTGATTGTTATTTTAAATCTCATTCTCTGATCCTCCCCATAAGTCCTACTCTGATGCTTCATTGAAGCATGGTGCTGAGAGTGGATTTTTGAAGGATATCTGAGAGGCAGCACAGCATAGTAAATAGGGGGCTAGCTTTAAAAAAATCAGGAAGACTTGGATTCAAATCCTGCTTCCAACATGATACTAGCTGTGTGACTATGATAAGCTACTTTACCATTAAGTAATACTTTAAGACTATGTTAAAGATGAGAGAACTAAGATTTGTATTAGTGGATCACAAAGGAAAGTACCAGTGCCTGAAGGGAAGACCAGAGAACTGGAATATCCTAGCCAGATATAACAACCATGGGTTTTTTTTGTTTTGTTTTGTTTTTGGTCTTTAAAAAAGTTTATTATTTATTTATAAATACTCTTTTTTAAAAAAAATTTTGAGGTCCAAATTTTCTTCCTCCCTTCAACCTTTCCCCCAACCACTGAGAAGGCAAGCAATATGATACCAACTATACATGTAACAACTGTATTGTTAATCTTGGAAGTGAATTCAGAGGTTGAATCCAAGTCTATTGTCCAAGAATTAGTTAAATCTAAAAAGATATTACCAGAAATTTGGCTCCTAGTCAATAATTTTTGGTTTTGTTATTTTGTTTTGTTTTTGGCTCTGTTTTTTGTAAAAACAATTTATTAAAATCATTGTGATTTATTTAGGTGGCAGCAATGCCTATACAAATGAAAGCATGCACCCTTTGAATATTGAAGTATAAGGCATTCTATAACTATTTTCCCCTAGGAGAGTTTCCTTTGTTTTGTAAAAATGTATTTTGAGTAAAGATATTGCTGATTTCCTTTGGTACATATTTTATAGCTGAAAAGGCATATTTATGAAATAATTTATTTCATTTTCCTCATCTGTAAAATAATAATAGCTGAATATAATATAGTGCTTTAAGTTTTACACGGAGCTTTATAGAAATTATTTTATATGACCCTCACAACAATGCTTTCTATTAGACAACATTATATCCATTTTATGGATGATGAAACAGAAGCTCTGACTGATGACTTTGCCCAGGGATACACAGCTAGAAAAGTGTCAGAACTTGAATCCAGGCTCTCCTGTTTCCATGTCTAGCACTCTTGCCATCTCTACGTGAACCCTAAAATGTTATGATTTTAAGATTTCCCACTCTTGAGTGACACAGTAGATTAGATGACCTGTTGGAATATCTGATCTATCACTTACTATTAAGTCTGGTCAATGTCTATGTGACTCGATTTCCTTCTCTCTAAAATTGAAGGAGCTGTGTTAGATGACCTCTATGGCTCATTATAACTCTCATAATTCTTTCAAAGTGTAGTCACTATTTATTAGGTCTACCATTTATAGCCCTGCCTCCTAGTCTGCATGACATTACTATAAATGTTGAGTCATCCCATTTGAGACAGCTGCTGATTAGCCAGAACATTCTACTATTGTCATTGTTAGCAATGATTAACCGTACCACATTGCTTCAAATTTACTCTTCAGAGTCAGTTCTCTGGCATTACTCCTGTCCTGTTGTTCTTGGTGTTGCCCTCTCTCAATCAGCATATAGCAGCTGCTCAGATCTCTTTCTGCCATCCATCTCCCTTACGTGTTCAGTTATCTTATGAAGCAGACCAACTGCAAGTGCAGTTTACATACCGGTGGCTTGACTGTTCTCCAAGACTGTATCTTTGAAAACATGATCTTATAATTTAGAGCAAACTTTCTGTTACCTGGTTTAATGGAGTTAGCCTATGTTAATTACACATGTTCAATGAATTATCCTAAAATAAACTATAATCATTCTGAATATATAATAGAACTTTAGAGCTAGATGAGACCTTAATGATAATTTAATCTGGCATTCTCATTCTGTGAAGGAAACCAAAGTGCATTCCCTTGGTTAGCTGAGTTCTCCAGCCATAATTGTGAAAGATACATCCTTTCATTCTCCTCTATTTTTTAAAAATGATGTGATGATTTATGTTTACATCTTGTATTTATTCAGAACTTATTGAAGTATCTTGTAAAGGGTGTGAGTTTGTCGTTCAGTTGTTTCAGTCCTGCCTGACTCTTTGTGACCTCATTTGGGATTTTCTTGGAAGACATACTTGCTATTTAATTCTCCAGCTTATTTTGCAGATGAAGAAACTGAGGCCAACAGGGTCACACATCTAGTAAGTGTCTGAGACCAGATTTGAAATCAGGTCTTCCTGACTCCAGGCCCGGCAGTCTATCTACTGTGCTACCTCGCTGCCCAAGGTATTGGTAGTTTCTGCAAAACTACTTTTCAGTTTTCCAAGGAGCCTTTTTTAATGAAATAAGGAGTCCTTACTATGTAAGTGTGAAGTCCTTGGGTAGTAGGTACTACTCCAAAACAATAGGCAACTATGGGTCTTGATTGAATTGATAAACTTCTCTATTTTTAAGTATAACTAAAAAGTTTATTGCTTTATAGCATAGTTTGTGATCTGGTTGTTTTAGACCTTTTCATACTACTTTTACACAATATTTCCTGTGAGATTCTTTATTTCTATCTTTGTAGTTTTATTGGAACTAATGGAACTAATTCTATAAATTGAAGTAGGCAGTATTAAAATTTTTGTCGTATTGGCAAGGACAAAGCATACATAGTGACTATCTCCTCAAATATTTTTGTTTTTATTTTTTGATCCATGTGGATCCAAAATGTATATTAGTAGGTTGCCTCCAGATATTTTGTGCATTTTGTAGTTATTTTGAATAAAATTTCTTTGTCTATTTCTTCCTACTAAGTTGTGCTAGTAATATATGAAAAAGCTTATAACATTTAAGCTGATAACTTTTTATATTATCCTATAGTATAGAAGTTACTCTCTCAACTAAGTTTTTCAATGAAACTCTAAGAGTGTCTTAGTCAATTGACTTATAATGTGGAAATGTGAATAGTTATGTCTCTTACTGGCAGGTACTTATTCACTTGACTTATTTTAATTTTTATTGGTACATTTGGAATTTCTTTGACTATCAAATGATAGCAGTGACAATGGACATCTTTGCTTTACTTCTGATTGAAATGACTTATTGAAATGGTTTCTAATGTTTATCTTTTACCAATAATGCTGGGTTTTTTAAAAAAAATTATTTTAAAAGGGCACTATTTATTACAAGTAAATATCAATTTACTTGTATAAATTTATTGCTTTTTACATAAGTAAGTGCTGAACTTTTATCAAAGTATTTTATATACCTAGTGATATAATTATGTGATTTTAATTACTTTTATTGTTAAATGTTAGATATTATCTATTATATTTATAGTTTTCTTGTTTTTGAACCATCCTACATTTCTTATATAAATTAATAATCTTTTTAATATATGTAACTTCTTTGCTAATATTTTATTTCAATATTTTTGTAGCTGTCTTTAGTGATATTGGCCTATAGTTCTCTCTGTTTATTTTTCTTTTTTTGGGAATCAGGACAATACTTGTCTCAGAGGAAAAAGTTTGATAAGTTGACTTCTACCTGTAGTTTTGCAAACTATATATGTAATTTTGAAATTAATTGTTCTTTGCAAAACCCAGCAGCAAGAGAAAGAAAGAAAGAAAAATTCCTTTTAAAATAACTATAGATGATATAAAATACATAAGAGTTTACTTGCCAAGACAAACCCAGGAACTATATGAACACAATTACAAAATACTTTTCACAAAAATAAAGACAGATCTAAACTGGAGAAATATTCATTGCTCATGGATAGGCTGAGTCAATATAACAAAAATGATCATTTTACTTAATTTATTTTATTCAGGGCCTTATCAATCAAATATCAAGAATTATTTTTATAAAGCTAGGAAAAATAATAATAAAATTCATGTGGAAAAACAAAAATATCAAAAATACCAAGGGAATCAATGAAAAAAAATGTGGAGGAAGGTGGCCTAGCAGTACCAGATTTCAAATTATGTTACAGAGTGGTAATCATGAAAAAAAAACAAAAAACTAGAAATTGTAGAAATTGCATGGTGGATCAATGGAATAGATTAGGTATACAACATAGTAATAAATGATCATAATAAAAGCATAAAAGCAAAGATCCAAACATTTGGGACAAGAATACACTATTTGACAAAAACTGCTGGTAAAACTGGAAAAGTTTGGCAGATATTAGGTCCATAGCAACATTTCACACTATATGCCAAAATAGGGTCAAAATAGGTACATGATTTAGACATAAAATGTGATATCATGAGCTAATTAGGTGACCTTGGAAAATTTACTTGTCAGATCTATGGATAAGGGAAGAATTTTTGACCAAACAAGTGATAAAATCATTATAGGTAAAATGGATAATTTTGATTACATTATATTTAAAAGATTTTGCCCAAATGAAACCAATGTAGCCAAGATTGGAAGAAAAGCAAGAAACTTGGGGGAAAAAGATTTTATTGCAAGTTTATCTGGAAAAAGCCACATTTCTCAAATATACAGGGAAAGGAATCAGATATTTATAAAAGGAAAAAATGAACCATTCTCCAGTTGATAAATGGTCAAAGGAGATGAAAAAGTGGTTTTCAGAAGAAGAAATCAAAGCTGTCTATAATCATGTGAAAAAAAATCTCTCAATTACTATCGATTAGAAGAATGCAGATTAAAATAACTCTGAGATACCTCCTTACACCTAGATTGGCTAACATGAAAGAAAAGGAAAATGATAATTGCTGGAGGGGATATGGAAGAATTATGGCACTAATACAGTGATATTTTGTTTGTTTTCACTCCAGTTCAATATGGAAATTTATTATTTACCATGACATAGAGATGGGGATGTACTCTTATAATCTTTTCTATGAATATTTGTGAAACATTTTATCTGGACAATAAGGCACCCCACTGCCCAGATGGCCATTATCTATACAATTGTTGCTCCTTAGGAATTTGCATAAGGAGTCACATGGCTCAGGGAATAAAATGTTGGCAAAGAGCAAAAGAACAAAGAAACTCAAACAATGGTGAATTTTTGACAGCTCTTAACTCTCTAGAAATAGTCCCTAGACACTAAAGCATGCTATCTATAGACGCTATAAACAGATTATCATTGAGTGGGGATCTTGGTTTGGTCCTTTACTAATTGTGGTGTTCTGCATTGTTTCTTTTTTCTTCAAGATTAAAAAAAAATACATTCTAATTAATTATTTATTTTGAAAATTTTTTTCTTTTTCAATTTTGAATTCCACAATCTTTCCCTTCCTCTACCCTCTACCCTATCCACTGAGAAGGAAAACAATGTATCAATCATACATGTGAAATCATGCAAAATATATTTCTCTATTAGCTATATCTCCCCTCCCCCCTCACACACATACACAAGCAAGAAAAATAAAGGGAGAAAATTATACTTCATTTTGTACTTAGAGATCATCTGTTCTCTCTCTGGAGGTGGATGGCATTTTTTTTGTCATGAATCTTCTGAAATTGTCTTGGATCATTGCATTGATCAGAGTAGCTAAGTATTTCACAGCTGATCACTGTTGCAACATTGTAGTTACTGTGCATAATGGTTCTTCTCACTTCACTTTGCATCAGTTCCTACAAGCTTTGTTATGTTTTTTTTTTCTGAACCTCCCTCCACCATAATTTCTTATAGCACATTAGTACTTCATCAAAATCACATGCTTTGACATGTTCAGTCATTTCCAAATTAATGAACATCCCCTCAATTGCCAATACATTGCTATCACAAAAAGAGCTGCCATAAATATTTTTGCACATATGGATCCCTTTTCTTTTTCTTTAATCTCTTTGTGGGTACAGACCTAGTAGTAGCCTTGCTGGGCCCAAGGGTATGCATAGTTTTGTAGTCCTTTAGGCACAGTTCCAAGTTGTTCTTCAGAATGGTTGGACCAGTTCACTACTCCACCAGCGGCTCATTAATATACCTAGTTTTCCCTAATCCCCATCATCATTTGTCATTTCTGATAGGTGCTTTTTTGGTGCCTGCAAGGTGGTTTAATCCTGGGAGAGGTATGGGAACTGCTCCCCTTGTCTATGCTATGGTTTTTATCCAGGAAAAGTTCCTGGTCCCCTTTAGCCACAAACACTAATGTTCCTCTTTGCTTTGGTACTGTGACCAAATTCTCTGCTTCCTCATGAATGACCACCAGTACTCCTCTCTGCCCTGGAACTGTGACTAACAATATCTCTGGATGGAGAGCTCCTGAAGCTGCTGCTGCAACTATGGCTGCTGTTGCCACTGCTGCATGTGTGAGCTATGGACAGGTCTCCACCCTGATGCCACAGACTTCTTTTGCTGCACTCTTAAGTTTTCTTAGGCTGGAAAAAAGCTTCTCATCCCAATCTTTTGGTGGCCCTGCTGCTCCAAAATGACCTTTGATGTGTGACTTTAAAGTTGTTTGGAAGGGAATGTTGGGAGAATTCAGCTGCCATCTGGACTAATGCACTTTTTGATAGAGTTGTGAACTGTTTCACCCATTTTGAAGAACAATTTAGAATTATGTTCAAAGGGCATAAAACTATATACACCCTTTGTCCCAGCAATACCATTACTAGGTTTGTATGCAAAGAGATCAAAGGAAAAGGCCTCTATGTACAAAAATGTTTATAGCAGCTTTTTTTTGTTGTGGAGAAGAATTGGAAAATGAGGGGATGCCTATCAATTGGGGAATGGATAAACAACATGTGATGACATATGATTGTGATGGAATACGTGATGAATTTATGATTATGATGGAATATGATTTTGAGAAAGGAAATGATGAGCAGGGTGGTTTAGAAAAACGTGGAAAAACTTAAATGAACTGATACAAAGTGAAATGAGCAGAACCAGGAGAGCGTTATATATGGTAACAACAATATTGTTATGATGATCAGTGGTGAAAGATTTAGCTACTCTGATCTTGACAATGATCCAAGATAATTCCAAAAGACTCATGACAAAAAAATGTCATCCACCTCCAAGAGAGAACTGATGAACTCAATACAGATTGAAATATAATTCCTTCATTTTATTTTTCTTGCTTTTTTTTCCAACAAGGCTAATAGGGAAATATGTTATATACTTGACATCATATTGCTGGCATTCTCAATGGTGAAAAAAAGAGAATTTGGAATTCAAAATTTTAAAAAATGCTAAAAATAAATTTATTTTTTAAAAAGCAAATTAATTGTTCCTTGATAGTATGGTGGAATTTACTTGTAAATTGATTAAATTTTTTTAATTTGGAAGTCCATTTGTGGCTTGTTCTTTTTATGGTTTTGAAATTGGTTTGTTTAAATTCTCTATTGTTTTCTTAAATTTAGCATTTTTTGTTATTATGTAGCCATTATTTTGTAAAAGAAAGAATACAATTCTTGAATAAGAGACACTGGGTTCAAATATGGTTGTATGCTGACTACTGATATGATTTAGGACAACTCACAACCATTCTCTACTCTTTTCACCATCTGTAAAATGAAGAGGTTAAGTTAGATGACCACTGAGGTTTCTTCCATTCTAAATCTTTAATTCTATGATCCAAAATTTTTAGTTCTGTTAGCCTATAATTGATTTAATAGTTTCTAAGAATTTAGATTACAGATTTAATGCGTCGGGAGGGACCTTGGAGGTCAATGAGTCCAAAACTCTCTTTTTGCTGTTAATGAAATAGTTCTATAGAGGTTAAATGATTTTCTAAGGGTCACACAGCAATAAGTGTGTGAGATAAGGATTCAAACTCAGAATTTCCTGACTTCTGAGCTCACCACTCCTTTCACTCTGCCATCTAACTACCTCTTCCTTTGTTTTATCTTTATTGTGAATTCCTCTTATGAATTTTCTTTTTATTTTGGTAGTTCAGCTTTCCTCTTTCTTTTTCCTTTTCCTTTTTTTGGGAGGTGGCTAGTGAATTAGTATTAAAGAAAGCTTTCAAGCAATTGGGAAGTATAAGAAATGTAAATCATGTAAGCAAAGTTAAAGAACAATTCATTTCCTAATTAAAAATGAGCAATTTGAGTGAATAAAGATAGAGAAGCAATCTATCACTAAAAGTATCTTAAGGGCAAAGAAGAATTACTTGGAGCTGCAGCTGTTTTTAGACATATGGTAGATAAATAAATAGAAAAGTAGATGAATAAATTTTATCTAGAGAGAATTCTAGTTTTTTTAAAAGCAAAGTAAGCTAAGGAGATACTGAGTGTTAGTAATTTGTTTCTGGTTTACACAATAGAGATTCTATAGAGTTGTCAAATACTTGTATCATATTTCCAGCTATAAGAGAAGACGGTTTAAGAGCAAATAAAATAGGAAAGTGTTGTGAAAAGATTAGATATTTCTAAGTAAATGAGTTTGTAACTATCAAAGTCTAAAGTAACATTTTAAAAACTGTTTTAGTAACAGCCAGTAAGACAGAATAGTAGAAATCATTTCCTTTCTCTCAGTAAAAGCAGAATCATAAAAGAAATGAATATTAGGTCCTACAGTGACCATCAATAGTGAAATAATTCACCCCTTTAAACAAAATTGCTCTTAAGCTATTTGAACTACATTCATTACTGAATGTTAGTATAATAGGCAATACCCCTCGTTTGGTGTGTTCCTAGTTAAAATGATTTCAGAATTTCTTTGTAAGTTTCTAATCTCAATACCCCTCCAAGTATTTTAAATGGATTCCTTTGTGTCCTTTCTTCTATAGAAAAATAAGTGACAAATTGAAAATATTCACTTGTATACTGTAGTATACTATACTAGTCAATAGGCAATAAAGAATGCATCAGGTTAATGTGGGTTTGAGTAAGCCCTTCCTTCAGCTCACATAGTATTTCTTGATAACTTCAAAGACCTTTCAGCCTAATCTCCAAGAAAAAAAAAGGAAAATAGCTCCAGTTCCTTTCCTTTCTTTAATATTTGCGCATGTGCACATGCACACACACACTCACACATTAATCCTCTCAATTTTTTGAGAACACTTTCATTACACATTAAAAGTCCTGTCTGATTAGCCCACCTCACCCCCTTTCAGAGATAGGAGGTCCACAAGTGTTGTAAATTTTCTATATTTTCAGATATTTTTGATATAGTGATCATTTTTTCAGATTTTTCCCACTTTTTCCTTAATTTTTTTTTGTATGGGATAACTTTCTAGGAGGGGAAGGGAGAATACTGAGTGATTAAAAAAAGACATCAATAAACATTTATTCGTAAAAAGATCTTTCTAAGGGTATTTGGCTTTATGCAATAGTTAGATTCCTCAAAAAATGCACATAAATTGAATTTTAAATGTACTAAAGGAGACTAGTGTTTAAAGAAACACTTGAAGTAATCCTTTAGTAAATTGAATATTCACCCTTTAATTTGGTAGAGACATACTGTCTTTCCAGGGTCGTTTATCCAAGATGTGACAGAGAATCTCAGAAGACTTGTCAAACCTGTTAAATATTATCTACTTTTGCTGGTTCATATGAGGGCAAGGAGTGCTGCCAGAAAGAATATAGAAAGCATTGCTAGGAACCTTAATTCCTAAGCAAAAAAGCAACATGCCTAGGGACAAAGGTAAAGTTTTAAATCACTATTGCCAATAGAAGACAAAGGTTTCTGAAAAGAGAAGATTTGGGAAATGGACAACCATTTAAGATAGAATATGAGAGCAGGATTTAGAATCCTACACCATAGTTAGAAATACAGAGATATTGTACTCTTGGACAGAAATGGAATATACCTAACAACGGTCAATTAGAAAAAAAAAGTCTTGCAAATACAATTTTTGTTTAAAAAAAGGCTTTAAATGGAAAAGGAAGGTAGTGAGAAAATGCTTATGTGTATCTACCAAACTAGATACTAGGAAAGGAATGAGGGAAGGAGGGAGGAAGGGAAGAAAGAAGGAAAGGAAGAAAGATAAAAAGAAAGGTGAAATGTTTGTTATTTAGCAACAAAAAGAGAAAATATGAATAGGTAGTGGACTCAATCAGCATAATGTGACTTCTCCTAGCAGTGTTCAGCTGTTCTTGAGTATAAGCAAAGAAGGCAGATCATCAACATCAGGGCTGATGACTGGCAGGACAGGAGAAATGGTGAGAAAAGAAAGAAAGGGGATCCAGAATAGAAGACAGTCTAAAGTTGAACTGTCCCACTATAGGGTGAAAAATAAAGAAAAGTATTGTCAGAGTAAGGGTAATGGAAATGGAAATTAAGGAGAAATGAAGAAATAGATGATTATAAGCAAGACAAAGAAGCACTTTGGAAGTATGCCTCCAAAGTCACTAAACTGTGCATATATTTGAGCCAGTGATATCTCTACTAGGCGTACTTATACTCCTAAGAGATAAAACAAAGAAGAAAGAGACATATGCATACAAAAATATTTAGAACAGTTCCTTTTGGAGTTACAAAGAACCAGAAACTAAGGGAATGTCCATGAATTGGGAGATAGCCTAACAAATGGCATATGACCATAATGGAACCTGACTATGTCATAAGAAATAATGAGAGTGATTGGTTTAGAGAAACCTGGGAGAACTTGCATGAACTGATGCAGTGAAGTGAACCAAAGAAAAAGAATGACATAAACAATAACAATAACATTGTATAGACAAGTAACTTTGAAAAACTTAAGGTCTCTGATAAAATTAATGACCAATTGTGATCCTAGAAGACCGATGATGAAATATGCTGTCTGTCCCCTGACAAAGAAGTGAGACTCAAGATTCATAAAGAGAATTGGAGACACAAGGAGGGAATTTGCTTTTCTTGAGTATGCATGTTTACCACAATGCTATGTTTTTCTTTTTCTTTTCTTTTATATTGGGTGGGGTGAGGGAAAATTGCTTGTTAATTAAAAATACAATAGGAAAGTTAATCGTTTTAAGGGGAGTGAAGTAGAGATCGAGGTCAGGAGATAGTGATTAGAAATGGGGATGCTGGAATTTCTGATCATGGAGGTGGTAGTTATCAGTGAAGGAGAGCTGTGACGTCTGGAGCTCACATCCTTGTGTGTGGATACAGCAAAATGAAGCAATAGGTCTTAGGAACTGAGGGTATTAATAAGGATATTAATAAGCTTGGAGGCAAAAGTGAGTGAGGGCCTATTTGGATGAAACACACCTAGAAGATAAACCAAGCATACACTTGGCCTGGTCAAGGTCTGGCCAGATCAGGCTTAATATCCAAGGCTAAGGCTCTCTTGTCATTCAGACTAGCGTCTGAGTCCTCTCTCTAAGCTGCTTCTGACTTCTTTCTGAGGTAGTCACCTTTTTGCCTCCCAGTGTGGCATTTTGGTACTGTTGATATCAGTAGTGTCTAATACTTTAGAAAAGTCATGGAGGATGAAGTATTATAAAAACTATAAATTTTTTCTTAAAAAAAGCTATTGAATTTAGTGAATGACTTATAAGATTTTTAATTAAATCCTGACAAATCATTCCTGGGAGCACTTCTATCAAATCCATATAGGTTCTATATTACTGGTGACCTTTGGAAGTACAGTTTAAATAAAATGATTTAGGGACCAAAACCAGAAACTGGATTATCTCTGATTAGGGATGGTGCAGAGGGGCCTTATGTTTTGGGCAGGGATTTAGACTAGACGATCCAAGAGGCAACTAGGGGACATCATGGACAGAACCAAAGATCTGGAGTCAGGAAGATAAGAGTTCAAATATGACCTCAGACACATACTAGCAGGGCAAGTAACTTAACCTCTGTCTGCCTCAGTTTTCTCAACTGTAAAATAGGGATCAAAATAGCACCCACCTGCCAAGGTTTTTGTGAAAGTAATACTTGTGAAATGCTTAGCACAGTGCCTGGGACATAGTAAGTGCTTAATAAATGCTTTTTCTCTTCCAACTCTCTAGTACAAGGATTTTATTATTTGAAGTGTGTGTCTGCATGCAACATTTGTTTTTCATTCTTTAGTAGTTCTTTTTTTCCTTTTTTTTAAATAGCAGAAATGAGTGTCATTGAGTATTGAAGTTCAAGGAGGCCTTAGATCACAAAAGCTATCTTCTATTAAACTTACGGAGGAGCTTATGATATTGTCAGTCTAATATGAATAGATCATAAATGTTTCTGATGAAGAGGATCTTGACCAAGGAAAAAGGGTAACTTGGTTCCTCTTGGGAACCAACAATTTTATGACCCTGTCTACAATGATTATATAATAGTGCGTAGTGCATCTTAGCCAACTACAGTTCTTCAAAAGTAGTGAAATACTAGTTTAAAAAGAAAAACAAAACCAAGTTCCCACATTGAATTCTAAGATATATTTTCATCCTAGTTGAAAAGATACTTTTTTTCTCCTCTCATCTTTTCCTTTACAGCTTTGTATGATTACAAACTTACGAGGTATTTTTATTAGACCATATTATGTCCCTTTTAAATTCTGTTGTTACTATATCCTCCTTTACAACCAAAATTTCAGTAGAAAAGTTTTTGAACTTATAATCCTGACCTTTATCATTCACTGATCAGTTGGCGAATACTGCTGGGCAGAGTTGAGAAAGGGAATAGTGATCATTTTAATTCAAAGAAAATTCATGTTTTAATTTATTGAATAGACAGTATAATGCTGAAAAAAATTACTATCTATAGCAAAAGTATTGTTTTTCATCCGTTGGAGTATATAGCCATTAAACTTTGTTAACTAAGATGTTGCTAGAGCCAGTGCTCGCAATGCCTCCCAGCTATCATTATGGCATCCTTTCACAGAACTGCCTTTCTCTGTCAGCAGGCTCCTCCCCTTTTTTGTTACCTCTCTGCATCCCACGTCAGTCTTCTCCTGGGAGGTGAGATTGGTGACCATCAGTCATGTGGTGGGACTAGACATTAGATTCTCTAAAGTTCTTCCTCACTCTTTCTCAGCACAGGCGCATGTGGAGTGAATTAGTTTCTTTGCTGATGTCCAGAACACAAATGAATATGCCCCAGGTGTAAGAGTTCTTAGCTATATCTCTGGAGAGGGTTGAAAGAACCTTAGAATTAGAACTAGAAGGGGCCTAATTAGATATTAGGTTGAATCTCTTCATTTCACAGATGAGGAAAATGAGGCTGAGTGGCTACGTAATTTGCCTGGAGTCACACAGCTGGTGTCTGAGACAAGATTTTTAATATGGATCTTTCTTAATTCAAGCCCAGTGCTTTACCTACTGTACTATGCAGCTGCCTTTGTATTTGATGATCTCTAAGGTTCAAGAGGTTACTAACATCACGCAGGTAGGAATAGTCAGAGGCAGTTTTCAAATGCTATTCATAGACAACTTTATTTTTCATTTTCTAACTTGATTTTCCTTTGATCAATATACAGGAACTGGGGAGGTGGCAAGAAAGCACCAAAAAAGCCAGGAAGTAAGTGGTAAAGGTGTTTTGTCTTTTAGCCTTACTTGTTCCTTAAACCTTGAAAAGTATAATATATTAAAATCTCTGAGTGAGGAGAAAGACCATCAGAGAATAGAGTAAAAGAAGAAATGGCAGGGATGGGGGGAAGAAAAGACAAAGAATTGAAGAATTGTAAATTGAGGAAAAGAAAAGAATAAAGATTTTACAGCAAATGGTGTGGATTTTGGGGGGAAGGGTAAAGAGGTAATGTTCTCTACTGAGAGGCTATGAGGACAGGAGGCTGTACAAGTGAAAATCTGAAATAACTTCTGGGTTGACTAGCATAGAAAATCAATTAGAAAAGTCTAAAAGTATTGCCTTTTTGCATTGGGAGAAAAGTTGAGATTGTATAACATAAATGTGTAGTGGACCCAATCAGCATTGTTATGTAACTTCCTCCAATTATGTTGAGGAGTATGAGTGTGAGGCCAATGGGAACGATCAAGAATTAGCCTTTGGCAAAGTGTAAGAGGATATTAGAACAAAGGGTCAAGGGAGAAAGTATAGCATAGTGTAGAGTTTAGTTGTTTACTTGGTTAAAAAATGATCAACATTGAATAAAGAGGACAGTATAGCCAGAGTGGGGTTGATAGCTTGAAAAAAAACAAACTCTAAGTGGTAAAAGTCGCAGAGATGACTAAGAATAGGTGTAAGAGGAGTGGATCATAGGTAGAGATGGAATAATAGTTTATGAGGATATAAAGGAAGGTCAGAGTTCATGATCATGGGACATGCGTGGTTGACTTCAGTAAAAAAAAAATAGTTCTTTAACACTGTAATTATGTCCATTGTCTATTGTACCAGATAATAACTTTGAGTTCAACTTTCTCCAAGGATATCACATTGGCGTTGCTTACACCAAATTATGGTGGAGTGAACACAAATGAAGCTCTATTCCAGAGGATTTGTGATAAATTCAGTTCTTAGAATGTAGATTCTGTAACTTAGGTCCTAGAACCCAGGATGTTGTTTTTGATCCAGAAGCTGTAGACTGGAGGAAGCATAGAATGTTGAGGGCTTCTCTGGAGTATACTTGGTGGCATCTCATTCTCTGCGGGGTTGCTTGCTATAGACAAAAGAGACCTTAGTCTGCCTCTGAATGGGCTGAAAAGCCAGGAGAACACTGAGGACATGCTGGCTTAAAATAATATGATTCTTACTGAATTTGTTCATTATACATCTTAAAAATGTTTACCTATAGTTACTAGTGTTTTATCTAGCTTTATGAATTTATATGTTTGTGCCTGTATTTTGTTCATGTACAGTTAGGAGCAAGAATTGCTCCTCCCCATGTCTTTGTACAAGTGATCTTGCATTCTTGGAATTAATACTTTTTCTTATTTCTGTCTGTTGAATCTTTAGTTTTCTTAAAGATCCAACTCAGGTGGCACCTCCTATGGGAAGCCCTTCCTTTCTGAAATGTCCCCCACCTCAAATGATTATATATGTACTTCTCTTTGCAGCATTCCTGTCCCTATAACAGAATGAAGTTCTTGGAAGTCAAGGGTAGTTTCACCTTTGTTCTTGTATACTGAGCCCCTAGCATAGTACCTTTCGCACAGCAGAATTTAATAAATGTTTGTTGAATGCAGCAAAATTTTGTTTGTATTCCACCATTAATGAAATGCCTTTAGTGTCCTCCATCTTTCATTAAACATTGTATGATGAGTATATGGAGCTAGTGTACTGTCACTGAAATATTACTGACTTAGATGTCAGGAGATTTGGATTCTTGTCTCTGCCTTGCCACACGCTAACTTACCATGTGACCAAAGATAAGTAATTTTATCTATCAAGAATAGATATCACTCCTTTGTAAAATGAGTGGATTATTCAAAATGAGCTCTGGCTGTTCCAGTTTCAATATGCTGTGAAATTGACATGTGTATGCATTTAAATGTGTGTATTCGCTCTCATGTATGATAAAAAAGGACTTTCGCAAATAATTTTTGGGAAAAATCAATCTCTTTGGACTGTTAATTTCAATCACCAGTAAGATCAAGGAAAGATTGGAACAATTGAAAGAGGTTACTGAAGCCCAAAAAGGGCAAATGGGCAGAACACAGGCCAAATGATTTCATTTTACAAATGAAGTAGAAAAATGCACTGAAATTCAATCCATCCCTGAAGACTTATTCCATTTAGAGGTTAGAGGAAGGGCTTTGAGTGAGCTCACACTTATGGGCTCTATATCTGTCACTCTTAGGCAACTATAGAAGGCTTATGACTAAGGGTAAAAGAACTATCACATTAAGCCTAAAGTTTTAACTGTCGTTCTGTTGGTTACATGAGAAATAAAACAGATAATTGATCCAGATGGCTCATCCTCAGGTGAACTGTGAAACTAGGGAAAGAAGGAAGGGTGAGTGAACACATGAACTTAATCCATATAAGAACAAATAAGTGTTGTTCATCTAATAATGAAATTTGGATTTAGAAACTGGTAAATTACTTGAAGTAAGGGAGAATTTTTGACGTGGAACATATCAATAAGTTTTGCACAACCTTGTAATTTTATAACCTTCGCAAATTTTAAATATAAATATGAAATACAACAATGATATCACCTTGTGTCCAGGAGTAGCATTTTATAATTTATAAATTATCGCCACACACATCCTCTTATTTGTCACAAACATCTTAGGAATTAATATTATCATCTGAATTCTAGAGGTGAGAAAACAGAAGGGAAGAAGTTAAGCAACTTGTCCAAAGTCACACAATTAATGGCAGAACTTGAATTCCGACTCTTATGGATGCATAATCTAGTGCTTTTTGTAGTGTCTTACCTGTCTGCATATAACATGGTTCTGTTATTCTCCATTTCCATGATCACCATCATAGTCTACCCTCTTCACTTACCTGTATAGCCTTTCAGCTATTTATCCTGTGTATCCTTTTATCCACACACACACACACACACACACACACACACACACACACACACAGAATGAGAGAGAGAGAGAGAGAGAGAGAGAGAGAGAACAGGTGAAGGAAGTCCTTCCATTCTCACCTATTCAGTTAATGGTGCCCATACAGTGAGTGAATTGTGATTATCACATTCTACAAGCACAGGAAAGAGTGAGCCAGAAAGAGAGGAAGAAAAAAGAACGACTGTCTCAGTATCATCAGGTTTAAAGACATTTCTTTTCTACTTATGCAGCCATATAAAACACCTCTAACTTCTAAGATCTGGGTATGCCCAAGACAAGCACCTCAGTGTGCTTCCATGTTAGATAATCTGAGCATGCTCCAATGGCAAGCTGCTGTTACACATTTCCCCCAATTTGACATTTGCTGTTGCCTGCACATAGGGAGGAGTGCATTTTCTAATAGTGCTCAATCAAAATTTAGTTCTTTGTCCCAAATTTGAAATAGTTTTCGGTGGTCTTTGGAAAGGTATAAGCAATGTCCTTGCACTTGCTCCTACATTGTCACATAGTAAAATCTTAAAACAGTCAATATTACATTATCATACACAATTCCACATGTACAGGTGAAAATACAATTATCATCATACACATTTTTTACTAGACAAGGCCTCATATGTTACACTTTTTATTATGATCTACATCACCTGAAGGCCAGGTAGTTTCCATTTCATTATTCCTCCAAGGTTCTCGTATCAGCAAAGAGGGATAGTTCTATCTCTACTTTACCCATCTTTATGTCTTCAGTTTCTTTCTTTTGTCTTACTGATGCTGCTAGCATTCTAGAACCATAGCAAATAATAGCAGGGAAAAGAAGGCATCCTTATTTTACTCCCATATTCATTGGTTCTAGTGCTTCCCATTGAATATAAGGCTTGCTTTTGGTTTTAAATAAATGTTTTTATAATACTAAAAAACTTTCTCTATGCCCATTTTTATAGAGTTTTTAGCATAAATATGTGTTATACTTTGTTAAAAAGCTTTGTCTACATCTATTGATATAATTATGTGGTTTTGGTTCTTTTTATTATGGTTATTTAGGCTGTTTTCCTAACGTCGAACCATCTTTGCATCAGTGGTATAAATGCTAGTTGGTCTTGATTTCTTGGATAAATAGCTATCATCTGTCTAACAGGATTTTGTTTAAAAATTTTGAATCAATATTCATTAATGATATTGGCCTATAGTTTTCTTCTGTGTTTTATCCTCCTGCAATTTAGGTATTAGTACTATAATTTGCTCAAAAAAGAATTCTAGCAGAATGCTTTCTTCCTCAGTTTTTGAGAATAATTTGTGAAGTATGGATATTAACTGTTCTTTAAAAAGTTTGATAGACTTCTCCTATGAATCTATAAAGACAGAGTTTTTCCTTTCATAGTTCCTTTACAGCTAGATCTGTTTTTTTCTGAGATTTAATTCTTTAAAATCTCTATTTAATGTTCTCACAATTTAGACACTTTATTATTTTTTAAAGATATACCTCTATTTCTTTTTTTGTTAGCATATTACTGCATAATGTATTTAGATTATTCTTTCATTTCTTCTGGTTTTGATGTAATTTCACCTTTCTCATTTGCCACTTTATTGATCAATTTTTCACCTCCTTTTTTTAATCAGGTTAGCTAAATGTTTATCAATTTGATTAGTTTTTTCAAAGAACCAACTTTTAGTTTTATTTATAATTTCTGTGGATGTGTTTGGTTTTCACTTTATCTGTTTCTCTTCTAATTTTTAATATCTCCTTTTAGGTTCATTTATTTATTGAGTTTTTAATTTTTGAATGCATATTTAGTTCATTAGTGATTTTCTTTTCTATTTTATTAATGTATGTTTATAGGGATGTGATTTTTCCCCTGAGGAGTGCATTAGATGCATCTTAGAAATTTTGCTATGTTCTGTCATTATTATGATTTTCTTTCACATAATTGTTAATTGTTTCTGTGGTTTGTTCTTTCACCCATTCATTATTTAGGATTTCATCATTAGGTCTCCATTTGGATCTGTGTCTTTTGTTTTTGACCATGAACCAATGACTATTTTATTGTTTTACAGCCTGTAAAATAAGTACTTACTATTTTTTACCTTTTTACATTTATTTGTAAAACTCTGTGCCCTAATACATGGGCAGATTTTTAAAAAATTCTAGTTGGCACTGAGAAATATGTATTTTTTGTAGTCCTATTTCTCTCTGTATAGAAATTCAAACTTTTCTTCAAATTTCTAACAGCACTGATACTAATCAGATAGACAAAGATTGGCAGACACCATCTTTTTATATACAAAGGAGGGAAAGAAAATGATACCAATAGTAACGAAAGAACAATGAGAAAAGGAGGGAATATTCATATTAGAGAAAGAATAGCATTCTCTCAGCTACTTGCTGGTGTAGAATTAACTTCTTTCCTCTCCCTTACCTCTTTCCTTTCTGGGGAGGGAGGGAGAGACAAAATCTTTGAAGAGTTATGCAGTTAATGGGAGCTGGTCTTAGAGATTAGGTTTTCAAAAAGCATTCATTAAGTGTCTATTATGTGACAGACTTTGTGCTAAGCACTGGGGATACAAAGAAAGGCAAAAAACAAAACAAACAAAATAAGCCCTTTCCCTTTAGTCTAGGAACTCATGACAATTTGATATACATTATACATATGAAATCATGCAAAATATATTTCCTTATTTGCCACATTATAAAACATAACACAGACTTTAAAAAATGAAGTTAAAAAAGTATGCTTCAATCTGCATTCAGACTCAACCAGTTCCTTCTCTGGAGCTGAATAGCATTTTTCATCATAAGTCCTTCAGAGTTTTCTTGGATCATTATATTGATCACTATAGCTAAGTCATTTACAATTGATCATCATTACAATACTGCTGTTGTTATGTAGAATGTTATCCTGGTTCTGCTCACTTCACTTTGCATTAGTTTTTATAAATTTTCTCATATTTTTCTAAAACTGCCCTGCTTATTATTTCTTATAGCCCAATAATATTCTATCAAAATCATATATGACTACTTGTACAGCCATTCCATTGAAAGGCATCCCATGAGTTTCTAATTCTTTGCAGTCACAGAAAGAACATATACATATACACATACATACACACACATATATGCATACACATATACATACACTCATCTATATATACATATAGATGTGTGTATATACATACACATATACATACATATACATATATACACATGTTTGTATATGTGGATCTTTTTCTTTTGCATTTTTATTTCTTTGGGATACAGACCTAGTTGTGGTTTTGCTGGGTCAAAGGGAATGAGCAAGTTTATAGCCCTTTGGGCATAGTTCCAGATTGTTCTCCAGAATGGTTGGATCCTTCCACAATTCCACTAACGGTGTCCAAATCTTTCCACATCTCCTCCAATATTTGTCATTTTTTAAAATCATGGTAGCCAGTATGACAGATGTGAGTTGGTACTCCAGGGTTGTTTTTATTCGCATTTTTCTAATCATTTGTGATTTAGAGTATATTTTCATATGATTATAAACAGCATTGATTTCTTCTTCTGAAAACTGCCTCTTCAAATTTTCGACCATTTATCTGACATGTGTTCTTATACATTTGACTTAGTTCTCTATATATTTGAGAAATGAAACCCTTGTCAGAGAAACTTGCTGTAATCCTCTCCTCTCCCACCCTCCTACCCAGTTTCTTGCTTTCTTTCTAGTACTGGCTGCATTGGTTTTGTTTGTGCAACCTCTTTTTAATTTAATATGATCATTTTACTTCCTGTAATGCTTGCTATTTTTGTTTTACCCTGTAGGTCTAAGATTTTTTTTTCTTTATAATTTCTTGAAATAAGATGTCTAGGCTTTTTTTTTTCTTTTAAACCATGGCTTCCAGATACTCCAAGAATTCTTAAATAATCTCTCCTTTATCTGTCTTCCAGGTTAATTGCTTTTCTGATGAAAAGCTTTTTTCTTCTATTTTTTCATTCTTTTGACTTTGTTTTATTGTTTCCTAATGTCTCATGGAGTCATTACCTTCCATTTGATGAATTCTAATTTTAATGGAATTTTTTTTGGTGATTTTCTGTACCTCTTTTTCATTTGTCCTATTCTTTTTTTAAAGAGTTCTTTTCTTAAGTGATTTTTGTACTCTTTTACTAAGCCCTTAATTCTCTTTTCAGAATTTTCTTGCATCACTTATTAGACAGTATTAGTATAGTTTTAATGTTTATTTCTTCTTGTAGCTTATTTAGCTTTTTCTTGAAGAATTTGGATGCTATACCATCTGGTTCATGAATGTTTAGTACTGATATTACTTCATTGTCTATAGTACCTTTTAGCAAGATATGACTTCCCTGATTATCTCTTTTAATTAGGTCTATTTTTGCTTTTACTTTGCTAAATCTATATCTATTTTTCTCTATCTCTATACATACACACATACTTGTATATTAATATACAGTGTGCCTATACACATGTATAGAAATATACATATACATATATATGAATATATTCTTCCCTTTTTGAACCAATTCAGATGAGAGGTGGCTTAAGTACTACCCTCCCCTCACTCTTTTCTTCTCTAACTATAAAAGCTCTTCCTTGCATACACTTCTTTTATGTGACATAATTTTCCTCATTCTTCCTCTCCTTTCCCCCTTATCCCAGTGTATACCTCTTTCTTACCCATACATTTATTTTTTGAAATCATCTCAAAATATGTAACTCACTCCCATGCCATCTGTTTATGTAGAATCCTTCTAACTGCCCTAGTAAAGGTAAAGTTTGTTTTTTTCTCAGTGCTAAGGCAATCAAGTGGCTTTGATTGAATCTTGCCTTTGAATCAAGAGTCTTTGATGACCTGCTTAAGTCAAAAGAAAGCTTAAGTCACATGAGTTTCAGTCACATGGTTGTGACACCCTCTGACACTGAAGAAATGTATATATGCTCTGAAGTTAGCATTTTGCTTTGGAGGCTCACTCAATGGAAGAGTGTTCATGTGATTTGGCCAGATGAGACTTGGGGAGCTTTTAAGGAACCCAGCAGCTTTGAAAACCCAGATGTTCATGCTTCTGTCTCTGGTGATTATGTATGTATTGCTATGGACAGACAGTTAGAAGCCCTATATGCTGATTTGTGTTATTTGCTCTGTGTATATAATTTCTCCTTGTAACTTCTGTTTGTATTTTCTCCAAAGTTCAGGGTGCTGTCTTTTTCCCCTGAACTAAGTGAATGATATATGTATGTTTGATTAAAGTGAGATTGTACACCCCTTAAAGTTGCTTTCCCCAGAAAAGCAGATCAAAGAACCCTTGCTAACAGCCCTCCTGTGTGCTGGTGTTATTGGCCTTACACTCCCACAGCAGCTGCCAGTAATATTGTTGTTACAAGGCTCTTTCTTTGATCATGGCCTTCAGTTAGTTTAGTCATTCTTAAATAGTCTCTCCTTAATTTATTTTCCAGATCAGTTATTTTTCTCATGAGATATTTTGCATTTCCTCCTTTTTTCCATGCTTTTGATTTTGTTTTATAGTTTCTTGACATATCACAGAATCATTAGCTTCTTTTTGCCCATTTTTAATTTATTTATCATTATTTATTTATTTAATATTTTTAGTTTTCAGCATTAATTTTCACAACAGTTTGAATTACAAATTTTCTCCCCATTTCTAACCTCTCCCCCACTCCAAGATGGCATATATTCTGATTGCCCCTTTCCCCAATCAACCATTCCTTCTTTCACCCCACTCCACCCCCCCAATCCTCTTTTCCCTTACTTTCTTGTAGGGCAAGATAGATTTTTATGCCCCATTGTCTGCATATCTTATTTCCTAGTTGCATGGAAAAACTTTTTTTTGAGCATCTGCTTTTGAAACTTTGAGTTCCAAATTCTCTCCCCTCTTCCCTCCCCACCCACCCTCCCTAAGAAGTCAAGCAATTCAACATAGGCTACATGTGTATCATTATGCAAAATGCTTCCACAATACTCATGTGAAAAACTAACTATATTTTGCTCCTTCCTATCTTATCCCCATTTATCCAATTTTCTCCCTTGACCCTGTCCCTTTTCAAAAGTGTTTGCTTTTGATTACCTCCTCCCCCTATCTGCCCTCCCTTCTATCATTCCCCCCTTTTTTATCTCCTTCCTCCTTCTTTCCTGAGGGGTAAGATACCCAATTGAGTGTGTGTGTTATTCCCTCCTCAGGTCAAATCCCATGAGAGTAACATTCACTCATTCCCCCTCACCTGCCCCCTCTTTCCTCCCAAAAGAAGTGCTTTTTCTTGCCACTTTTATGTGAGATAATTTACCCCATTCTATCTCTCCCTTTCTCCTTCTCTCAATATAGTCCTCTCTCTTCCCTTAATTTAATTTTATTTTTTTAGATATCATCCCTTCATATTCAACTCACCCTGTGCCCTCTGTATGTGTGTGTGTGTGTGTGTGTGTGTGTGTATGTATGTATGTATATTCCCTTCAGATACCCTAATGCTGAGGTCTCATGAATTATATACATCATCTTTCCATGTAGGAACGTAAACAAAACAGTTCAACTTTAGTAAGTCCCTTATGATTTCTCTTCTTTGTTTACCTTTTCATGCTTCTCTTGATTCTTGTGTTTGAAAGTCAAATTTTCTATTCAGTTCTGGTTTTTTCACTGAGAAAGCTTGAACATCCTCTATTTTGTTGAAAACCCATATTTTGCCTTGGAGCATGATATTCAGTTTTGCTGGGTAGGTGATTCTTGGTTTTAGTCCTAGCTCCATTGACCTCCAGAGTATCATATTCCAAGCCCTTTGATCTCTTAATGTAGAAGGTGCTAGATCTTGTATTATTCTGATTGTGTTTCCAGAACACTCAAATTGTTTCTTTCTGGCTGCTTGCAGTATTTTCTCCTTAATCTGGGAGTTGTGGAATTTAGCGACAATATTCCTAGGAGTTTTCTTTTTGGGATCTTTTTCACGAGGCAATCTGTGGATTTTTTCCATTTCTATTTTATCCTCTGGCTCTAGAATATCAGGGCTGTTCTCCTTGATAATTTCTTGAAAGATGATATCTAGGCTCTTTTTTTGATCATGACTTTCAGGTAGTCCAATAATTTTAAAATTATTTCTCCTGGATCTATTTTCCAGGTCAGTGGTTTTTCCAATGGGATATTTCACATTGTCTTCCACTTTTTCCTTCCTTTGGTTCTGTTTTATAATATCTTGATTTCTCATATAGTCACTAGCTTCCACTTGCTCCAGTCTAATTTTTAAGGTAGTATTTTCTTCCATGGTCTTTTGGACCTCCTTTTCCATTTGGCTAATTCTCCCTTTCAAGGCATTCTTCTCCTCATTGGCTTTTTGGAGCTCTTTTTCCATTTGACTTAGTCTATTTTTTAAGGTGTTATTTTCTTCAGTATTTTTTGGGTCACCTTTAGCAAGTCATTGACTTCTTTTTCATGATTTTCTTTCATCATTCTCATTTCTCTTCCCAATTTTTCCTCTACTTCTCTTACTTGCTTTTCCTAATACTTTCTGAGTTCTTCCATGGCCTGAGACCAATTCATGTTTTCCTTGGAGGCTTTTGATGTAGGCTTTTTGACTTTGTTGACTTCTTCTGGCTATATGTTTTGGTCTTCTTTGTCACCAAAGAAAAATTCCAAAGTCTGAGACTGAATCTGGGTGCGTTTTCGCTGCCTGGCCATGTTCCCAGCCAACTACTTAACCCTTGAGTTTTTCATTGGGGTATGACTGCTTGTAGAGTAGAGAGTACTTTGTCCCGAGCTTTAGGGGCTGCACTGTTGTTGTCAGAGCTATTTCTACACAGGAAGCTGTGCCACACCAGCGCTTCTCCTCCCCAAAGAACCACCAACCAGGATGGCGACTCAGATCTTAAGCAGGCTCTGCACTCCTGCTCTGATCTGCCACTTAATTCTTCCCACCAGGTGGGCCTGGGGCCAGAAGCAACTGCAGCTGTAGTTCTGAACTCAGAGCTGCACTACCTCCGCTGTCCCCAGGGCGGTAGCCAAAACCATGAACTCCTTTCACTCTGTCCCCGCAGGTTTCCCACTAACCTTCCCCGTTGTCTTTGGTGTTTGTGGGTTGAGAAGTCTGGTAACTGCCAAAGCTCACTGATTCAGGGCACTAGGGCATGTTCTGCCTGGCTCCAGGTCTGGTTGGTCCTGTTGCAGCCCACGCGGGGCTCTGCTCTGCTCCGCTCCCAGCTCTGTGCAATAGACCCTTCCCTGCAACCATCCAGGCTTTCCTGGGCTGGAGCCCTGCTTCCCTCTGTTATTTCGTGGGTTCTGCAGCTCTAGAATTTATTCAGAGACATTTTTATAGGTTTTTGGAGGGACCTGTGGGGGAGCTCACACAAGTCCCTGCTTTCCAGCCACCATCTTCCTCCCCACCTCTGTTTCTAATTTTTAAGGAATTATTTTCTTTATTGAGCTTTTTTACCTCTTTTTCTTTTTCATTAATTCTGCTTTTTTAAGGAGTTATTTTTAACAATGATTTTTAACCACTTTTACCATTTGACCAATTCTGTTTTTTAAGGTATTATTTTCTTCAGTGTTTTTTATTTTCTTTTACTGAGCTCTTAATTGTCTTTTCATAATTTTCTTGTCTTGCTCTCATTTCTTTTTCTGATTTTTCCTAGTCTACTCTTGATTTTTAAAACCATTTTGTTTGGCTCTTAGAATTCTTGTTGGGTTTGTGTCCAATTCACATTTTTTTTTCCTTTAATGCTTTTCTTGTAGTTGTTTTCACACAGTTATAGACTCTGAGTTTGTGTCTTGATCTTCTCATTCACCTAGTAGTTTTATATGGTCAAGGTTTTTATTTGTTTATTTTCTCAGCCTATTTCTTGATCTTGAACTTATGTTAAAGTTGTGCTCTGTTTCCCACGTGGGGGTACTGGTCACTGTCTCAAGCGGCAGTCTTTTTCACCCTGCTATTTTCAAAGCTAGTTATGGGAGTTTGGAAACTTTTGATGCTTCCAAGGTTATATGACCAGGGAGAGGGATGACCATTGCTGGTCCTTACCCAGGAAGTGTTCCTAATGCCTTGTGACTGAAAGTGGCATACATCCTCAGGGCCCCTGCTCCCTTGCAACTTTTAAAAACATTGTTCTCTGCTTTAGAACTGTGACCCAGAAGTAGGTACAGAGCATTGGGCTGCCAAACAGTTCCCAATCCTATGGTCCTTTGTTAGCAAAGATATTTCCTGTAATCACTTTCTGACCAGTTGCTTGATCTCTGTAACAACAATGTTGCTAGCAGCTGCTGTGGAGGTATAAGACCAACAACACCAGCACACAGGAAGGCTGCTAGCACAGGCTCTTTCATCTGCCTTTCTAAGGAAAGCAATTTTAAGGGGTTAACAAATCTCACTTTAATTAAACATACATATATCATTCACTTAATTCAGGGGAAAGAGTCAGCACCCTGAACTTCAGAGCAAATACAGAGAAAATATAAACAGATCAACAGATGGCTTTTGTCTGATCACGACATCCATTATATACATAGTTACCAGAGAGAGAATCACCAACATCTAGGCTTTCAAAGCTGGAGGGGGTGCTTCTACGGCTACCTAGAGTCTTGTCACCAACACTCTTCCAATGGGTGTACATCCAAAAGCAAAATGCCAACCTCAGAGCACATATACCCTGTTCAAGGCCCTGAGGGCTCAGTGCTTACTTAGCAAAAAGGTGTGGGAAAGATCTTTAATCACTAGCACCACATCATGTACATTGATTCAAACAAAGGCAAGACTCAAAGGCACTTGATTGCCTTAGTGCTGAGAGGTACTCCAAAACAAAAGACAAGGAAAGGTCCCACTTTACCTGCCAGATTCAATCAAAAGCGAGACTCATTAAAGGCACTTGATTGCCTTAGCATTCCAAAAGAGAAAGCGGTTAAAAAAAAAAGTCCCACCCTGCTTAATGTTAAAATCTTCTTCCTCTCTCTGGCTTGAGAGCTCCTAAGAAGGCTTATACTTAGTGTTGCTGCCACATAGACTCCAGGCCAGCCCCTACGCTAGTGCCACAGACCTTTCCTTATGACCTCCCAAGTTGTCTTGCACTGCCACCTCTTATCTTTTGTTGGCTCTGCTACTCCATAATTCTATATGAGGTATTATTTTAAAGTTATTTTGAGAGGAATATTGGGTGTGCTGGGCTGTAGTGCATCCTTTACTCTGCTATCTTGGCTCTGCCCTTGAAAGTCCCCTTGTAATGTTGATATTAGACAAGAAAAGGAATTAATATCAGGGTATCTTAGAGGAGAAGGGGAGAGGAAATAAGTATTTATATAGTATCTACTATGAGCAGGGCACTGTACTAAGTACCTTATAAACATTATCTCTTTTAATCTTCACAGCAACCCTTTGAAGTAGGTGCTATTATTATCTCCGTTTAATGGTTGAGGAAATTTAGGCAAACAAAGGTAAAATGACTTGCTCAGAGTTGTACAGCTGCTAATTATCTGAGGTGAGATTTGAACTTAGATCTTCCTTACTCTAGGCCCAGTGCTCTGTTGACTAAACCGCCTTGAATTAAACTAGTCTCTAGTATGTGGTGGTGCTGTGTGTGTGTGTGTGTGTGTGTGTGTGTGAGAGAGAGAGAGAGAGAGAGAGAGAGAGAGAGAGAGAAACTTCTCCCCCCTATCCTCAGGGGGCCGTGTGGTCCCAAGAAAGGGCCTGGGTCTTTAGTCTTTTTTTTATTCTTTTTACTATCTAGGTCCAGGAGCATGAGCCACTGGGATCCAAGAGTCCAAGAATTAAGTCCGTATATTGCTGCTAGCCTAGGAGTAATGCCCTGAGTAACAAAAGTCCTGGGACTCCAGCTTGACAGAAACTGGCACTACTTTTTTTGTACTTAAACTTGGTTGGACTAATGCTATATATATATGCTGCAGGATTAAGGACCCAAGGTTATGATTGAAATGTATGTTCTTGCTATACTTTTGAAGTAACTCTCATTTTATAAAAGCTAATTAAATTTTAAGTGCTTAAATAGACTAAGGTTGCTGCTAGACATTGAGCCCCTAAAAATGCTGGGAACACAATGAGTGGGAGTGAATACAGAGACAGCTTGTGCTGCAGTGAATAGAGCACTAGCCTTAGAGTCAGAAGTCCTGAGTTCAAATCCATCCTCAGATGTTTACTAGCTATGTGATCCAGGGCAAGCCTCTTACCTTCATTTTGCCTCGATTTCCTCAACTGTAAAATGGGGGAAATAATAGTATTTTTCTTGCAGGGTAGATGTATCAAATGAGATTTTGAAAAAAAAAAAACAAAAAACACCTTTTAGCATAGTGCCTGAGGCATAGCAGGTACTATGTCAATGCTTGTTTTGTTTTTCAGGTTATATTCTATGTAAATAGAATTTATATATTCTATTTCTAAATAAACCCTGTATGGTAGAAGCTTAAAGAAAGACAACTTGTTGGCCATGTTAATTGTTATTAAACAAGGAAATTGTTAACTGATTGTGATAGCTGAGTTTCCCCACCAGGTGGAGCCGTTCCTGAGCCACGAGCCTCGGCCTTGACATTTATTCTCTTGTGAATCTGAGTTATTGACCTTTGCTAAGAAGCTGCATGCAGTGTGTCCACTCATGACAGGATCACTCATCCTGCAACTGCCTAGTCCACTCAATCTACCAGAGACAGCTAGATGGCTCGTTGGCTCACAGATTACTGGGTCTGGAGTTAGGAAGACCTGGGCTCAAATGTGATCCCAGACAATTAATTACTAGCTGTGTGACCCCGGGCAAGTCACCTAATTTCTGTCTGCCTCAGTTTTTTCAACTTTAAAATAATAATATAGTACGTACCTCACAGGTTTGTTGTGAGGATTAAGTGTGATAAGATTTATAAAACGATCCTAGCACAGTGCCTGGCACAAAATAGACAATTTCTTTACTTTCTACTCCTCCTTACCATAAAGTCCACAGAGAAGAGGTGCTGAAGTATTTTGAATTATCCTCTTGCTGTCTGGACCCCAGACTTACTGTGTGTGTACTGTTTTCCAGGCATTGTGCTAAACCTTGGTAATACAAATACAAGCAAAACCCAAAATAGTCCCTTGCCCTCAAGGAGCTTAAAAGGAATCTGAAAAGTAGGTGTTAAGAGAGTGGGGAGGAGAAGGTACCTGGCCTGAAGATATAATGGAGACATCTGGATGAATGCTGCCAATTGAGAAATGAAGAGCTAACTGGCCTGGACATCCTCCTTCAGTGGAAGTACTGGAAGGAGCCCTCCACCCTCCGATCAGAGAGAGGAAGGGCCTCAGTACTTCCGAAGTGCGAGTTCCAGGGCTGAAGTGACCTTCATGATATACAGTTCCTGGGGCATAATGGAGAAGTCCACAATATAACAGGGAAATACATTTAAAAGAAATATATAAACTTTCTTCCTTGCACTTTCTCCACTCTTGAGTCTTCAGTGCAGATGGGAAACACTTCCTATCAACGTGCTCTCATGTCTCATAAAGAGAGAAGGGGAAGAAAAGAGAGAGGATCTTCTTAACCACTTCCTGCTGGACACAGAAATTCGAGTTGCCACAGCCTTCACTGGTTCTAGATGAAGTTAGCTTATGCCAAAGCAGCTGCTGTTCCTTGCTTGGAAATATCTCCCAGCTAGGTCAGTTTGCATTACTTGCCTCAGTTTTGTTGAGCCACTGGGTAGCCCAGCTGGTTCTGGAGTTTGTGCCTCTTGATGTGGTCCCTAGAAATCCCAGCTACTCCTGTCTCTCCCCTCTCCTGGAAATCTAAATAGCAAGATCAGAGTAAATTTGAAAGGAAATAGGGCGTCAAAAAGTACTGGGAATCAACATTCCTCTTATTGTGTGATCTATTCCCTCTCCACCTGCCCCCTCCCATTCCTGGATGGAAGGAGCAATAAATACCCCATCCCCTGAAGAATAGCAATTTCCCTGCCAGTCTTTCCCTCCCTTCACAGCACTCCAGACCCAGTGAAAAACAATTCAAAGAGGAAAAAGAAAAGCAAACATTATTATACTAGCTTTCCCTTAGTAGTAGGAAGTAGAAAGCTAGCTAGCTCTCTTTTAAAAAGTATTGTGGACCAAGTAGGGCAGGCAGGCTGCACAGTGGATAGAGTGCTGGGCCTGGAGACAGAAAGGCTTATATTCCTTAGTTCAAATCTGACCTCAGACACTTACTAGGTGTATGATGCTAAGGAAGTCACTTAAACCTGTTTGCTTCAGTTCCTTGTCTGTAAAACGAGCTGGAGAAGGAAATGGCAAACCACTCTAGTATCTTTTGCAAGAAAACCCCAAATGGGGTCACAAAGAGTCAGATATGACTGGACTGAATAACAACAACATAGGTCAAGTACCACAAACCAACTATACTCTAGGGAAACTTCCTGGCTGGTGAGAAATGCTGGGATTTAAAGAATGGGCCAACAGATTAATTTGTTTCTGAGAGCCTTGTTTCTTTACTTTCCACTCATCCCTACCTTAAAGTCTGTGGCACAGAAGCAATGACATAATTTTAATTAAAATCTTACTGTTTGGGTCCTAGACTTACTATGTATGTACTATGTTCCAGGCATAATTTATTTCTGAGAGGTGGGCACAATGATGTTCTGTATATAAAGATGCCACTCTTCTATGGGGTCTCAAGAAGAGGTGGACATAGCCGCACGCAGCTTCTGGTTTGGGGAGGAGCATAGACCTAGATGCTATTTTGGAAATCATTCAGTTTCTCCTTGTCATTATAAACTTTAGGAAACTAATATCAGGATTTGGAACCAGATCTAATTCTAACTTTAGTTATTTTGTATTACATCTCACAACCCTAGAAACTTTAGCTAAAAGACCACATTAGATCCTTGTGGAACTGGGTATTATTCATATACATATCTAATGTAAATATATTATATACATACACATATGTACATATTACTGATTAATGCTTCAGTATTTTTCTAAATTTATATATTTATTTATATATTCTACATATTCTATTTGAATAGAATTTATATATTCTATTTCTAAATAAACCCTGTGTAGTAGGAGTAACATCTACTGATGTCCTTCCAGGAGGGCTATGACATTCCTTTTTCCCTAAAAAGTAAAGAAACCATTCCCTAGATTTAATTAATAGAAAATACTAAAGTTTCAGAGGTGGGGAACAGGTGGCTTTGAGGCCCCATGTGGCCTTTCTAGGTCCTTGGGTGTGGCCTTTGGACTGAGTCCAAGTTTTACAGAACAAATCCTTTTATTAGGGGGAGAAGTTTGGAATCAGTGAAAGGGCTGCACTTGAGGACTTAGAGGGCCATTTGTGGCCTAGAGGCTGCAGGTTCTCCAACCCTGGAACAGCTGATAGCTCCCTGGTCAAAAGGAATTAAAATGCCCAGCCCATAAAGAGTTGGGACGCCTTGAAATTGACTAGATACTTTCTCTGCCAATGGAGACAACACATCCTTCTGACTGCTCATCTCTTCCTACAAGAGGAGGGTTCCATCGAAACTATTGTTACATAGTTACAGAATATTCATGCTATTGTTAAATAAACCTCTTGCAGAATGTTAGAAGGACAGAACCAAACCCATCACTCTCTTCCTGAGCCTGAAACCCTGCAAAGGGCCTTGTTCATGACCTCTTGAAAACACACCCATAACTAGACTGTGCGGAAATTGGGAAGAAGGAAAATTACGGCTCTCCCTGAGGTCAAATTCTAACTGGGCTGAAGATGTTCTAGACTAGTGAGTCAGGAAACTCGGTTCTTGCTCTGATACTAACTCAGGGTCTGTTTCCTTCTTGATAACTAATCAATTAATAAGCATTTACCAAGTTCTAAGCACTGTCCTTTATAAAGGTATCTTTATAAAATGAGAGGATTGCCCAAGGCAATATCTAAGGTAATACTGATAATAATAATAATAAACAATGGGTAACATTTACATAGCACTTTATGATTTTCAAAATGCTTTACAAATATTGTCTCCTTTTCTCCTCACAACAACCCTAGGAGGTATCAATCCCAAGCAATAGGTATCTTCTTTGTTTCCAGTTCTTTGCTATCACAAAAAGTGCTACTATGAATATTTTTGAATTTGTGGGAATTCTTTTTCAGTCTTTGAATTTTCTGGGTTAAAATTTTTCCCCCTGGCCATAATTGCATAAGATATCTGATCAAGTGACTCTTAATATTCTCAGTAGACATACTTCATATCATCTACCAAAATAATATTTTTAAAATCCCATGGAAGATAAAATCCATGCTCTATGTTAAGGCTGTCCAACCTTAGGTTATCTTAGGGCTGCACTAAAATGAAATAATTTTTCGAGGGCCACACCCTGAATAAAAAATACAGTACGCTAATAGAAAGTGGGGGGGGGGGATGCGTGTCATCAATACGACAGGCAAAAGCACACACAAAACAACAAAGTGATAACAACAGTATAAAGGTAGGTGCATGCTGACTAGTCTGCATCATACAGATGTGGGAATGCATCCTTTGGATCGATTGAAAATTCTGTGCAATATGTTCCATCTGTAATACTGCTTAAAAACACTAAAGAAAATTAACATCAATGTGATTGTTTATTAGCGATGGAATTAAAAAATATAATACGCATTCCATGCAAATTATTATTTTATTTTTTCGCTTGTGAAAATTAAAACCCACAGATGGGCTGCATAAAATTGCACTGCGGTCCACATGAGGCCTGCGGGCCATATTTTGGACAGCCCTAGTCTATGTCTATGAGCTATATCAGACAGCTTTGTAACTAGCAACCAAATCAAAGAAGTCAACAAGCATTAAAATCCCTACTATTTGAACTCAAATTTGAGCTGAACTCAAATTTTCCTGACTTCAGGTCCAGTGTTCTAGCCACCTGTGAAATTCTACCTCCATTTGACTCCATTTTAACTTAACCACAGTTTCGGTAAGGATTGAGCACAGGTGTTTGACCTTAGGTAATTCATTTGCCCTCATTCTTGGGTCTCAGTTTCCTCCTATATGAAATAAAGGAATTGGAGTTGAATGAGATCCCTAAGGTACTTACTAACTATAACAACTGATTTTGAGAGTTTGGTAGGGGGAGGGGATAGTGAAGAGAGAGACAGGTTTGAGCAATTGGCTCCAAGCTCTCTTTCAGACCATGTCACATGAAAATCATGTATTTGTTTGGCAGAAAGTTTGCCATTTCTTTCTAGTCACCTCATAATCAGACTTCTTAGATGCCAAGTGCAAGAAATAACAGATTCACTATCACATATCAAGAAGAATTATTTAAAATTGGAAGTCACTAAATGGCCTCTCTGGAGAGAGGAAATACAAGCATTATCCTAGGATCTATATCTACCTCTACCTATGTCCATTTTAACCTTTTCTTCCCTACCTCTTAATTGAAAGTACCTTATAGGACACTATTTGTAATGTTTTCCCATAATGCAAAAAACTCCCCCCAAAACAAAACAAAACAAAAAACCTCCCAGTTTTAATTCTTATTGAAAGCAATGGATGAAAGGTAAAATTGTACTCCATCGGTCCCCATGCTCCTAGAGGAACAGCTGGTGTGAGGGTTTGCATTCTAATGACTTAGATTTCAAGTTGTGGCTCTGAGACTTGCTATTTGTGTGATCTTGGGAAAGCCACGTAGAATTTCTGGGCCTTAATTTTCTCATCTGCAAAATTATGGGTATGAATTATGTCATTTGTAGTTTCCTGAGGCATCTGGCAACCCGGTGAATAGAGCATTGAATGTGGAAGCAGGAAGATCTGAATTAAAATGTGGTCTCAAACATTTATTAGCTGAGTGGTCCTGGGCAAGTCACTTAACCTCAGTTTGCCTCAGTTTCCTCAACTGTAAAATGTGGATATAACAGCACTTACCTCCCAGGGTTTTCCTGAGAATCAAATGAGATAGTATTTGTAGAAATCACTTAGCTTAGTGACTGGAACATAATTCACACTATATAAATAAATGCTTATTTCCTTCCCTTCCTTCTCTTGCCTTCCATATCTAAGACCTTCTTTAGGCCAGGCCTCCTGTGCTAATGTATACAGCCTCCTTTGAAGTCCCATAGGATAATGCAGTTTCTATTTATAGGCATCACTGTGGCTCCCTAAGGCCCCTATGAAATTTTTCCTCTGCTGTATAACTGAAAAAAAGAGAAGGAAGATGTGAGATGTAAAAGGAAACCTATTCATTCACCCATGGGAATGGAGAAGGAAATAGTTTGGGTAATTCTTTTTTTTTAAATTAAGATTTTTTATTTTTAGTTTACAACACTCAGTTCCACATGATTTTGATTTCCAGATTTTCTTCCTGCCCCCTCCCCAAGATGGCATAGAATCCAATGTATCTTCTACATATAACTTCACATTAAACTTATTTACACAATAGTCAAGTTGTAAAGAAAAATTATGACCAGTGGAATGAACCATTAGAAAGAAGAAACAAAACCAAAAAAGAACAAAAACAAAAACAAAGGAGAAAAAAAAGAAAAAAAAAGGAGAGCAAACAGTTTGCCTCAATCTGCATTGTCTCCATAGCTCTTTCTCTGGATGTAGGTAGCTCTCTCCATCATGAGTCCTTTGGAGTTGTCTTAGTTTGGGTAATTCTTGACATCTAAATAAGAAAAGAAAGGGTATGATTGGGAAACTGTTTAAGGAATAGGAAAAGTCCCTAGGGATTGATAAAACCCTAGATGTTCCAACCACCATACAGCCTTACCTCACCTTACTTACCTCTAAAACTCCTGTCTTACTTTTAATTTCAAAACAAAAATTATTTTGCTCTTTTTTACTAAAAAGGATGGGATTCCTCTGGTTCTGGGTCACAGTATCCTGGGAACAGAAGAGTTTAAATAATTCTTGTTATCTGACAAGTATAGAGGGGGTGAGAGGTGCAAGGAAACAAGAGGTCTTACTATGAAGAAGTTGAAGGAATTAAATCCCTATCATCATAAATTGGAATCCTGAATGAATTTTCTCATGAGTATGGTGTTTGGGTTCTACAGTTCTATGCTTTAGATATATATCCTAAAATTAAATTTTACTTTCATGGACCAGCTTAGGAAAAATAAACACAATTTTATAGCATTGTTTCTAAGGGGAAATACTTTTCCAAGTGTGAAACAACCACCAAAATATTACCTTTTGGAACAAAACCTTTTTGTAAATTTTTTGAATTAATGTCTTAACAAATTTATTTGCTGAATTCTAATGCATAGGATTGTATTGTAGTAAATGGCCTAAGGAGCGACTTGATAAGTCATATGAATAATACTGGCTCATTAAAATAAATTCAAAATGTATGACTTGGGTTCTGTCATGTTATGATCAAGCTATGAACTCTTTTCATCATGCACGCCCCTATCAGGGATGATACTGGGCTAGACTGGAGAACACTCAGTATGACTCCAAACTCATAGGATTGTAGTGAGGCTCAAATGAAAAAAAAGTGTGGAAAGCACTTTGCAAATCTTGAAGTGTCATATAAATGTTAATAACACCATTGCCATCATCATCATTATCATCATCATCTCCACCACTCTCACCACCAGTATCACCATCATCACCACCACCACTATCATGATCAATGTCACCGTTATCATCATTGTCATGACGTGTTTTGTGGGGGAGGGGGGAAAGGGAGCTTTTCTTTATTACAAAACACATGCCATCAGTTTTCAGAATGGAAACTCTTGAACAATTGGCTGGTTCCTTTTGCTCCATACCAGCTCACAAATAGATCATACCAAAGGAGACTATATTTCAAACCAAAATAGCTGCATGCTGCTGACCTAATGCATACTTCATAGAAACCTGGAAAAAAGGAGGGGGTAGGGGAGAGGGTTAAAAAAAAAGCCAATAGCCTATGGGTTGGAGAGAGAGACAGAGACAGAGATAAAGACAGAGAGGCAGAGATAGACAGACCAGAGACAGAGAGAGCACTCATAGCCAGATGTCCTAGAGAAATAAAGCTCCAAAATATCTATCTATCTATTCATTAAAGAAAGGGCAGCTAGGTGGCACAGTAAATAGAGCTCCAGGCCTGGAGTCAGAAAGACTCATCTTCTTGAGTTGAAATCTGGCCTCAGACACTTACTAGCTGTGTGACCCTGGGCAAGTCACTTACCCCTGTTTGCCTCAGTTCCTCATCTGTAAAATTAGCTGGAGAAGGAAACGGCAAATCACTCCAGTATCTTTGTCAAGAGCACCCCTAATGGAGTCACAAAAAGTTGGACACAACTGAAATGACTAAACAAGTGCAACAACTAATCTTTTGGAGCACATGCCTTGATATTTCTCAACATTTTTATGATGCAAAAAATCGAGGGGATCATTCAAAATGAGGGAAGCTATACTTTTCCTTTCCATTTTAACATCAAGACAAAGAATATTCAAGAATCTTTTAGGAAAAAAGTGTCTTTTTAGTACAAATTTCATAAGCGTGAACATGCGTAAAAATTGTACACATTCACGTATATGCATATGCACACGCATATATGTATATGTACACATTTACTTCCCACATTATTACATATATGCATGTAAATGTAAGTATCAACATCCAAGAATATCATAAAAGTTGTCATAAGTTAATTTACTGATAGTTATCATTTAATCCATTCATTCCCACCAGCTATTGTCCTATATTTCTTATGATGGTCAAACTCTTTCAGAAAGCATCCACAGTTAGCTATTCCACTTCCGTTCTCTCATTCTTTTCTTAACTCTCTGGCTTGCAACTTCAATTTTCAGCTGAAACTTCTCTCTTCAAAGTTATCACTCATCTCTTAATTGCCCAATATAATGAGCTTTTCTCAGTATTCATCTTTCTTAACTTCCCTTCAGCCTTTGACACTGTTAATCAAAATTTTCTCTCTGATACTCTCTTCTCTATAGGTTTTTAACACACCGTTCTCTCCTGGTTCTTCTACCTATTAGACCTCTCCTTTTCAGACATCTCCCTTCGTCAGATCTTAATTCAGGTCTCAACTAATAACCATGGGTGTACTCCAAAGCTCTGCCCTGGGCCACCTTCTCTTTTTCTTCATTACTATTTCCTTTGGTGATATTAACAACTCTCATCGATTCAATTACCATTTCTATGCAGAAGGTTCTCAGAATTATTTATCCATTCCTAACCTCTCTTGATGTCTAGCCATTTCCAACTGTCTATTAGATATCCTGAATTGTATCCCCACAGATTTCTTAAGCTCAACATGTCCAAAACTGAATATTATCTTTCTCCCTCCATCCTCCCTTCTTCCAAATTTCTCTACTGCTGTTGAGGTCACCACTATGCCCCCCTTAACTCAAACCCAAGGTATAATCCTCTGTTTTTCACTCTCTTTCACCCTCATACCCAATATATTGCCAAGTCCTGTCATATTTACCTTCATAATATTTCTCATATGTGCCTCCTGGGAATGGGAATGGGCATAGCGCCAGTACCTCAGCCCTTAGGGCTTGGTGGCCAGTTCTTAATTTTAGAATAGGATAACACATTAAATGGCTAACACACAGGCATAAAAACAAACCACTGTTTAATTCCCAGCTCAGCTACTTCAGTTGAAAATGATAATAACTATAATTATAAGTCAGTTTCCAAACCAGACAACTGAATTACTTGTTAGAGCCCTTGCCTCGGGGGAATAACACTAGAATTGAATTGACAACTTACTAGTAAGTCAAACAGGGGATGAATTCCACATGTGGACCAAATTCCCACAGGAGTGAATCTTCCAATTGTTGTAATGTCTGTGCTTAATGTTCTGGAGTTCAGATGCTGATGTAGATTAGTTCACTGACGTTTAGTCTTTTCTCTTCCTCCCCATCCCTGACCTAACCATTTATTACTTTGTAAAAAAAATGTAGTTTCCTCTGCCCATTCTATTCTGAAATTCAACAACTCTTTGTAAAGTAGTGAAGAGAGAGGGTTGATGAACTGAACCTTTAATATAATGTTAACCTGCTGTCTCCAATTTTTTCACTGCATTATGTATTAAAATCAAAAAAAGGTATTATCATGTGGTGAACTTAACAAAAGAGCAAGGTGCTGTATTTAATTATGGCAGTAAAGGCAAGTTTCTTCTCTCTCAAAGCAATTTTACCGAATCCTGTGGAAAAACCTGCTGTGTTATTAACTGTTAGTTCTTCCACATCTACCCAGCCCTGATCAGAGAGTAGCATTTTCTAAACCTCAATATTATAAAGTACATGTGCACCCAAGGGAACATAATGGAAAACCAACCAGTTTCATTGTTGATTTCTTTCAATCTTGGCCATTTTCCATTAGAGCTATTTAAGCTGGAACAGGGAGAAAAAATGAAATATTTAAATTCCAGAGAGCTCTCCCCAATTTAAATCTCAGAGGACACTCCCCAATTGTTTTCTCTGTCTTTCTAATAAAACATGATGCCTTAGTGCATTCTAAGCCTACTCTATTTACTGGGCAACTAAAGTTATGCACCACTGTGAATATTTCAGTTTTAGAAGTGATGAGACCTGAGAATGATAACATTAAAAATATCTCCATTTGATCCTTTCTAACCTTGCAGGAAAAATACCCTGCATTACATAACTTTTACTTCAGCCTGGTTCATGGGACCACAGATGTTAATAACAGGGCTAAATATCTTTGTAGGGCAAAAGACAAAGCAATTTTGGGGGTCACCATGTGATCATTTCCTGTCTAAGTAATAGTGCAAATTTACCCCATCTATCTTCTAAAGTATATAAATGGCAAATATGTGAATCACAATGAATAATTAAAATGATACAGTTATTGAATTCAGTGTATGTACCTTTCCATTTTTACCTGTAATCAAATTCTGTTTCTGCTTGCTTTTGAGTTAACTATAAGACACCAACAACTTATCACATCCCAGTCTAAATGTTAAGCACGTAAACGAAGCATATCATTTATATTCTTAAAATGTCAAAGACTAATCTTGGATTTTTAAAACTAATGAAATACTTGGTACTTTATTTATTTTTTCCAAGTCATTGGCTACATGGAATTGTTCTGCATCTGAGATTTGTCTCTCAAGGATATCCAGAAAGATGAGACTGCAAGTTCAGTGTGAATCAAGGTGGTTGTAGTTATATAACAACATGTTAAAGTTCCACTTTAAGCTTTATAAAACATTATGATGGAAGTCAAAACACTCAATTTCACCTTAGGCCATATTAATAGAAACACAGAAGGAAGAGTGACATAGTCTGGCCAAATTATATGAATTGTGTTCTATTTTGGTGCAAAATTATAACAGAGACACTGATTAACCAGAATGTCCAGAGGAAGCTGAAGTGGTGATTGAGGATTGGATAAAAGAAACAGGCATTTTTAGCCTGAAGAGAAGACTACTGGAGGTGAGTAATGGATTCAGGGATAAGAATGAAAACTGTTTACCAGTACTTGAAGGCCTGTCATGCAGAATGAGTGACGTTTTTCTGCATTGCTGCAAAGGGTGGACCTGGGAACATCATTTTAAAAAAGAAATATTTTAGTCCAGTGTGAGGAAAAACTTCCTCTTGTTTAGAGCTCTCCAAGAGAAGAATGATTTACTTCAGAAGGTAACAACTTCCCCATCACAGAGGCATTTCAAATGGAACCTAGATGACCCCTAGTCAGAGTTACTATAAAATGGATTTTTATCCAAGTACAGGTTGAACTAGATGACCTTTAAGGTCTTGTCTAACTGAGATTCTGTAATTCTATTATTTTGCCTTTTGTTTAGATAATGTAGATGTACAAAAGAAAACTGTTGAAATTCTGATTTATCTCATCAGGATCAATGGGTAATTTTCCAAACTCTCAAATTCCTTTGATTTTTCTTCATGAATTCTCATGAATTTCTCTCCCAAACTCATGATTAACGTGAGTCTTAAGTGTAGCAGATGTCAGGGCTGGTCTTATGAGAAGGTGGAATAGATAACTATGCACAGTGCTATTGGAGACATTAGAGGAAAGTTCCTTAGTTCCCAAATATCTCTCTTATTTGCCAGTCACTGGTGCCTGAAATTCTGCCAATAGATACTTATTTCTTAGGGTAAGAGAAAAAAATCATTTATTGAAATGTAAGTACCCGTAGGGAGTTGCACCATTTTACCCTCTTACTTAAGAAGCCTATATTAAGGGTGCTCTATACATTTGCCATAGCTAAGCAAGAACATGCAACAAGGAGACAATGGCATTTAGCTTCTCTGGCCCACTTCCCCTAGTCTGTATCGGGAAATGTGTCTAGTAGTAAGTTATCAGTGTATAATGACTCATGGTTGGTTGGTTGTTGTCCTTCGTTCTCCAAGAGGACTAAAATAACATCACCATGCTTGAATCAAGATTCAATGTGTAGGGCAATATGAGCTCAGAATGCTCTACCACAGGTTGCGCACAAATAGTCTATGTGAACATTTGGGGTGGATAGTGGATACTCTAAATTTGCGCGTTGCTTGTTTCCTTTGAGCTGTTTCAATTCTGCTTTGCTCATAGAGCACTCTGATGTGGGCATGCCGTGCTAAGCAGTTCTGTGCCAATGTCTCCCATGTCACACAATCAATTCCAAAGTTCTTGAGAGAGACCTTGAGAATGTCCTTGTATCACTTCTTCTGATCACCATGTGATTGCTTGCCCTGTGTGAGTTCTCCATAAAATAGTCTTTTTGGAGAGCATATGTTTTGTATTCGAATAACGTGGCCAGCCCACTCTCTGAAGTAGAGTTTGAATGCTTGGTGGTTTAGTTCAAGTAAGGAGCTCAGTGTCTGGTACCTTATCCTGCCAGATAATCTTTAGAATCTTCCTAAGACAATTCAAATGGAAGCGACTCAGTTTCCTGGCATGGTGCTGATAGACTGTCCAGGTTTCACAGCCATACAACAATGAGGTCAGCACAACAACTCTGTAGACCTTCAGTTTGGTAATCAGCCTAACATCTCTTCTCTCCCATACCTTCCTTCAGAGCCTCCCAAACACTGAGCTAGCTCTGAAAATGCGTGCCAGACTCATATGGCAACATATATGACTCATGTGGTATCAAAAAACCACCAAATCTGAGAGGCCCAGACTATATGTAGCTGGGACTTTTTGTGCTTCCCAGCAGGGAAGCCACATCAGGGTAGCTAGGGCCAATCAGGTCAGGTGGGCAGGTGGAAAAGCCTATAGGGCCTTCAGGGAAGCTGGGGCTAAAGGAAGTTATGTCAGGAAAACACAGTCCTGCAACAGACCAGTTATTTTCAGATAATTTTTACATAGTTGAGTATTAGTTGTACTGACAACTGTTGTATTATTACATCCATTACTGTACGGAATCTGCTGTAAGCAGTATGAATATTCCAACCCTAAAATATCACTGCCAAGTAATAAGTCTAGAGCACACTGTGTGTTCAGTCATGTTAATGATTGATGATGACGATGATTTTATTTCTAGCATTTCTAGACTGCTTCCAACTATCCTAGATGAAATGAATCCCTGCAAGACATTAGCTGTCAGGGCAGCTAGGTGGTGCAGTGAATAGAGTACTGGCCCTGGAGTCAGGAGGACCTGAGTTCAAATCTGGCCTCAGACACTTGACATTTACTAGCAGTGTGACCTCACGCAAGTCACTTAACCCCAATTGCCTTACTGTCCCCTCTCCAAAAACAGAAAGAAAAAAGACATTAGAGGGCAGTTATGTGTACAGTGCATAGAGTGCTGGGCCTGGAGTCAGGGAGTTCAAATCTGGCCTCAGAGAATTACTACCTGTATGAACTTCAGCAAGTCACTTAACTCTGTTTCTGCCTCAGTTCCTCATCTGTAAAATGGGATGGAGAGAGAAATGCAAGCCACTCCAGTATTATGGCATGAGTCTAGAAAGCTTATAGAATGCAAATCTGTAAGATCAAGTTTGTCTGATGGCCAAGAAATCTGAGGAATCAACCCCAAATGCATGATCTCTCTGAGAAATCCCAATCTCTTATAACTTTAATGAATTTAGTTGATTTCTTTTAAAAGCTAGCCCCCTTGCCTTAACATGGACATGAGTTTGTAACTCCATCTAGAATATTAATATGTTGTTGTTGAGTTGTTTCAGTCATGTGTGACTCTCCATTACTCTACTTGGGTTTTCTTGGCAAAGGTATTAACATGGTTTGCCATTGTCTTCTCTGCCCTATTTCACAGATGAGGAATTGAGACAAACAGGCTTAAATGACTTCCCCACAAAGTCACACACCCAGTAAGTGTCTAAGGCAGGATCTGAACTCAGGTCTTCCTGACTCCAGGTCAGGCACTCTATCTGCTGCACCACCTAGCTGCCCTCTAATGTCTTACCAGGATTTATTAGAGGATGTTTCATCTAGAACAGTTGGGTTTCTCAGCTAAAGGTCAATGGACAACTTTTAGTCAATTCTAGACCTCTACTCTTGGTAGGGAAGAGACCCACATTATCCAGGAGCTCATTTGAGACTAAACATTTGCTCTGAGTTCCTTCCCCTTGTATCTTCCCCCACCCCCATCATTTTTGTGCTTGGGTTGAAGATGAACAGCAAGGACATGGACAAGAGTCACATGACAGTAATTGAAGGGTGGATAGGCTGCAGTCTGTATCATTGGAAAGAGTAAAAAGATTGCTTAGTTGACACCATCTCTTGAGATTAAAGGTTGATATAAGAACCTCAAACTTTTTTTTAAACCAAGTATCTTCTTTCTATACTTTTTTAATTAAAATATGTAATATGCTGTACAAACAAATGTAAAATGTACCTTGTGATTCCCAGATGCTCCTGTTGTTACTGTGGCCAATTCTGGGAACTTGGGCCGGTGAAATAACTGATATGACTCTTAAATTCTTTTCCACATTGGAGAGCCAAGTAGTTTGTCCTCTGCTTACTGACAATTGTTCATTGGAGAGATTTCTATTGTGTGGATTGCATCTTTCCATCTTTCTCTTTTGACTCTACTACCTTATAGTCATTTGACACAACTTTGGATCGTCATTTATTAGCTCTTTATAACAATCTACTCCCAGTTTTTGAATATTTAGCTCTCTTAGTTGAGCTCATCATTAAATAATTACTTATATCTCATTAAAGAAAACTGAATTGTAGTGAGCTACCCTTGACCATTCTTTGCACCTTTACTACTCACTTTTACTCCATTTTATGTAATAGATGAAATAGTTTTCATTAAAAGAATCAAATTGTTGCAATGCATTAAATGAAAGTATCACATGAAAAAACTATTTGTTCGTAAGCCCTAGGAGCAGCTCATAAAATTAATACCAAACCTAAGAGTTATATAATGTAGGAACTTGATTTGCAGGTTCCTGTATTTGGGATTCTGATTTGCACCATTCACGTATTTACAAGCATGGATACCAACCCTGTAGGCAGTTAGTATGACATCAAGAAATATATATATATATATATATATATATATATATATATATATGTATATATATATGTATGTATATATACACACATATATACATACACACACACACACACATATATACATGCCTAAAACAGCTTACATTTATATAGAGCTTAATAGTCTAGTGAGTACTTTATAAGAACTCTGCAAAGTAGGTAGTATATTATTATGCACATTTTACAGATGTGGAAATTCAGACTCAAAGAAGTAAAGTGATTTGGCCAAAGTCTTACAAATGGTAAATGACAGAGTGGGTACTTGAGTCCAGTTGTTCCTGCCTTCAAATTCAATGCTCTTGATAAAATATGACACTACTTCCCAGGAAGATACACTTACCTCACCTTTTAACACTTGGTATAGTTTGGGCAGCTAGATGGCGCAATGGATAGATTGCTGGGCCTCTGATCTCAGTTACTAGCTGTGTGACCCTGGGCAAGTCACTTAACCTTATTTGCCTCAGTTTCCTTATCTGTCAAATGATATGGAGAAGGAAATGGTGAATCACTCCAGTATCTTTGCTAAGAAATCCCCAAATGGGGTCACAAAGAATCAGACACAACCAAAACAATAATGATAGTCTGGTACATAACAGAGGACATCACTTTGTTTTTTCATTCCAGAGAATCTTTCAATACATCCGGTCTCAAAGGGAGAATGTTTGAAGACGAAGAGACATCTGTCTTGCAGATCAGACTCATTTTTATATGGAAATAAGGGAAGGCTGAATCTATACAAGTTAATTGTATCTATGTCCTTGTTATATATCTTTGGTATATTAGGGCTAAGTAAAACTCCTTTCTTTAATTATCCAATGACCTACAAATGCCTCATTGATCCCAAAATCAAGCTTCAACTAATAGGACATGAGTATTAGTCCTGGGAAGCATTATTTGTTTGCAGTTCCTTTTCATAGTTTGAAATTCGGTAATATATGAATTCCAAACTTTACTAAGTAACTTCAAAATGCATGCTGATTTTATTATATTTTCTTATCATTCCTTTCCCCTTAGTGCATCATTTAGTAACTGACACAACGGCATGTGTTTACTATGACTCCCAAGGACTTATTTTCTTTTGTGGCTCTTGTGTATTGCTTTGGACCCATAGTTTTTTCCTTTAGTTAACTAGGGGCTCCTTTACTGCCCTGGACTGCAGTGGTACATGACCTCTAGCCATATGGACATCAGCACACAATGACAGAAGCTGGAAGTGCCATGAATAAGCCCAATAGTAATGTGCTCTTAATTCTGAATGTGGTGCAGTGTAGGCAGAGGGACTTTCCCAGACTAGACCCCACCTGACTGTGATTATTCTAATCCAACTACCCTTTAGCACATATCTTTACTTTGTGGTCCATAGATGAAACTGGCATAAAGAAAGTTTAAAACTGTTCAAGCCCATTATAATTATTGGCTCAGACTTCAGATAAGAACAAACACAAAGCCTGCCATCTTTCTCTGACTACACTAGCTAATCAAAACCAAATTCTCAAGCCTGTAGTTTCACAAGGACCTTCAAAAGGTTCTTTGTTTCTTTCATTTATTTATTGCAAGTATAGATAATATCACATATGCATCCATAATAAATGTCTTTCAAAGTTTGTGAGTGTTTCATTTTAAAATGACATTTGGAAAGGATTGATTGTATTGTTTATAGGTAAACTATTTTTGATATAAGAGATAGGCCTAAATCATGAGGTATTTACACTTCTGTTGCATGTGTTCCTGCACACTAAATCTCTATGTGTCTGTTCTTTCTCTCGTCATTATATTTGTACTAAGATGGCAATGATCATGGCTATGACTGCATTTTCTCCTTAGTAGTGCTTATACTGACTCTAACTGCCTGAAATATGGCAAGCCATCACTCTGGTAAAACTAGGAATCAGGCAAAATTTGTCTTTAAAACTAGTTTTGTTCTGTTGGATACTTCCTATTCTGTTATATTAGTCTCCCACTTATGAAAATATGCTTTCAGGAATGAATCTATTGTCATCATTTAACAAGGGATAAGTTTGTTAATATCTTATTTCTCCCAGGAATATTTCCCTTTTAATATTTATGTCTCGCTCTGGAATGAAACACCTTGTCCCCTATTAAAGTAGTGCTAGACAACAATGAAGATATGAGGGAAGCAAATTTTAAGGACCCGGTGTCTCTGAAATGACACCGTGTTTACTGCTATATTCACCATTTACATGTAACTAATTCTAGTTCATATTCATGCTGAACATAGCATGAAAAAGAACATAGAATCTAGAATCAGATGTTGAAATTAAATCTCCAGCTGCCTCCTTTAATCTGTGTGATCTGTGGGGGAAGGGAATAAGCATTTATTAAGTACCTACTATGGGCTAGGCACTGTGATAATTACTTCTTAAAAATATTATCTTCTTTGATGCTTATAAGAACCTGGTGAGGTAGGTGCTAATATTATCCCCATTTTACAGTTGAGAAAACTGAGTGAATCAGAGGGTGACTTGCTCAAGGTCATATGGTATTTATGGCCAAATTTGAACTCAGGACATCTTGAATTCCTGCACCACCTCTGTATTTCCTTTGGGAAATCATTTAAATTCTTTGGGCCTTAAAAGTTTTCTCACCTGTACAATGACAGAGTTGGGATATAATGATCTCTAAGATCCCTTCCAGCTCTAAATCTTCTGACCCTCTAAGATTCAGGATTTATTGCTGCATGCTGAGATCAAAGTTGTTTTGGGTGATTACTTTAAAGTGAACTGGAGGGTAATTTTTGGTGATCACTCCTTTAAGCTTCAATGGGTTTTCTCCTGGAGCAGAGGCAATAGAAGAGAATGGGCTCCTGGTTTAGCTCTTTCTATATGTTTTGAATAATGATTCCTTTGTCAAAAGCTAATTGGTGTTAATTGATTAATTAATACCAAGGGCAGATTAACTGGTCAAATTGATATTGGGGCATTAATCATGGTTGCTCCATGTTGTACTGAACACTGGAGGGGGTTCATTTGTGACAGTACTAGAAAGAGACCTCCAACCATTCAAAGTTACTCTTTAATGTCACAAAGAAGTAATATCGCTCTCTCAGTCTGTATGGGGTTGGGAGATGAACTTCACAGCTTATTGCTACATATGTAAATTGGTTAGGGAAGATCTGGTACTTCAGATCCTTTATTCTCATGAGGAGAACCAAGAAATAATAAAAAAAATAATATAGTCCTTGAATCAGAGAATAAACTATTAGAAGAGATATAAATGGAATAAAATAGTGAAAGAGGTGAGAAAAGAGCAAAGAAGAACCTTTTAAGAAAAATATTGTTAAAAAGGAACTAACGGGGGTGGGGGTAGAGCCAAGATGGCGGTTGGAAAGCAGGGACTAGCATGAGCTCCCTGCCAAGTCCCCCCAAAAACCTGTAAAAATGGCTCTGAACAAATTCTAGAACTGCAGAACCCACAAAATAGCAGAGGGAAGCAGGGCTCCATCCCAGAACAGCCTGGATGGTTGTGAGGTGAGGTCTATCACGCACGGAGCTAGGGGCGGAGAGGAGCAGAGCCCGACGTGGGCCACACGGACCAACCAGACCAGGAGCCGGGCGAAGCGGGCCCTAGCGCTCTGAATCAGTGAGCTATGGCAGTTGCCAGACTTCTCAACCCACAAACACCAAAGACAACAGAGAAGGTTAGTGGGAAAAGCTGCTGGGGACAGGGTGATAGGAGTTCATGGTTCAGCCACCGCCCCGGGGGCAGCGGAGGTGGGGGAGCTACAGAATTACAGCTACAGTTGCTTCCAGCCCCAGGCCCATCTGGTAGGAGGAATTAAGTGGCTGACCAGAGCAGGAGTGCAGAGCCTGCTGAAGATCTAAGTGCAGTCTGGGTTGGGGGTTCTTGGGGAAGGACGAGTGCTGGTGTGGCAGAGCTGGCTGTAATAGCTCTGAACACAACAGTGCATTCCCTCAAGCTTGGAACAACGTACTCTCTACTCTACAAGCAGTCATACCCCACTGAAAAACTCAAGGGTCAAGTAAGGTGGCTGGGAACATGGCCAGGCAGCGAAAAAGGACTCAGATTCAGACTCAGACTTTGGAATCTTTCTTTGGTGACAAAGAAGACCAAAACGTACAGACAGAAGAAGTCAACAAAGTCAAAGAGCCTACATCAAAAGCCTCCAAGAAAAACATGAACTAGTCTCAGGTTATGGAAGAGCTCAAAAAGGATTTGGAAAAGCAAGTTAGAGAAGTAGAGGAAAAATTGGGAAGAGAAATGAGAAGGATGCAAGAAAACCATGAAAAACAAGTCAATGACTTGCTAAAGCAGATCCAAAAAAATATGGAAAAAAGTACTGAAGAAAACAACACCTTAAAAAATAGACTAACTCAAATGGCAAAAGAGCTCCAAAAAGCCAATGAGGAGAAGAATGCCTTGAAAGGCAGAATTAGCCAAATGGAAAAGGAGGTCCAAAAGACCACTGAAGAAAATACTACCTTAAAAATTAGATTGGAGCAAGTGGAAGCTAGTGACTTTAAGAGAAATCAGGATATTATAAAACAGAACCAGAGGAATGAAAAAGTGGAAGACAATGTGAAATATCTCATTAGTAAAACCACTGACCTAGAAAATAGATCCAGGAGAGATAATTTAAAAATTATTGGACTACCTGAAAGCCATGATCAAAAAAAGAGCCTAGATATCATTTTTCAAGAAATTATCAAGGAGAACTGCCCTGATATTCTAGAGCCACAGGGCAAAATAGAAATTGAAAGAATCCACAGATCACCTCCTCAAATAGATCCCAAAAAGAAATCTCTTGGGAATATTGTCGCCAAATTCCACAGCTCACAGATCAAGGACAAAATACTGCAAGCAGCCAGAAAGAAACAATTTGAGTGTTGTGGAAACACAATCAGAATAATCCAAGATCTAGCAGCTTCAACATTAAGAGATCGAAGGGCTTGGAATACAATATTCCGGAGGTCAGTGGAGCTAGGATTAAAACCAAGAATCACCTACCCAGCAAAACTGAGTATCATGCTCCAAGGCAAAATATGGATTTTCAATAAAATAGAAGACTTTCAAGCTTTCTCAGTGAAAAGCCAAGAGCTGAATAGAAAATTTGACTTCCAAACACAAGAATCAAGAGAAGCATGAAAAGGTAATCAAGAAAAAGAACAAGAAAAAGAAATCGCAAGGGATTTACTAAAGTTGACCTGTTTTGTTTACATCCCTACATGGAAAGATGATGTGTATGATTCATGAGACCTCAGTATTAGGGTAGCTGAAGGGAATATGCATATATACATATGTGTGTGTATGTATATGTGTATGTGTATATATATGTGTGTGTGTACATATGTATATGTACATATATATATATGTATATATATATATATATATATATATATATGGAGAGAGAGAGAGAGAGAGAGAAAGAGAGAGAGAGAGAGAGGGCACAGGGTGGGTTGAATATGAAGGGATGATATCTAAAAGAAATAAAATCAAATTAAGGGATGAGAGAGGAATATATTGAGAGAGGGAGAAAGGGAGAGATAGAATGGGGTAAATTATCTGGCATAAAAGTGGCAAGAAAAAGCAGTTCTGTAGGAGGGGAAGAGGAGGCAGGTGAGGGCAAATGAGTGAATCTTGCTCTCATTGGATTTGACCTGAGGAGAGAATACCATACACACTCAATTGGGTATCTTACCCCTCAGGAAAGAAGGAGGAAGAAGATAAAAAAGGGGGGATGATAGAAGGGAGGGCAGATGGGGGAGGAGGTAATCAAAAACAAACACTTTTGAAAGGGGACAGGGTCAAGGGCAAAAATTCAACAAAGGGGGACAGGATAGGAGAGAGGGAAATGTAGTTAGTCTTTAACAACATGAATATTGTAGAAGGGTTTTATGTAATGATACACATGTGGCCTATGTTGAATTGCTTGACTTCTTAGGGAAGGTGGGTGCAGAGGGAAGAGGGGAGAGAATTTGGAACTCAAAGTTTTAAAAACAGATGTTCAAAAACAAAAAAAAAGTTTTTGCATGCAAAAAGAAAATAAGATACACAGGCGATGGGGCATAGAAATTTATCTTGCCCTACAAGAAAGGAAGGGAAAAGGGGATGGGAGGGGAGTGGGGTGAGAGAAGGGAGAGCTAACTGGGGAATGGGGCAACCAGAATATATGCCATCTTGGAGTGGGGGGGGAGGGTAGAAATGGGGAGAAAATCAGTAATTCAATCTCTTGTGAAAAGCAATGCTGAAAACTAAATATATTAAATAAATTAAATAAATAAATTGTAAAAAAAAGAAAAAAGGAAGTAACAATAAGATGTTAAAAAGGAACTAACAAATGAACTAAATAATTATTTAGGGTTGAGAGTGGGAGAGATTTTGAACTTTTTTTGGAATTGTGAAAGGAAAAAAAGGGGAAGGAAGATAACTGAAGAAAGAAAAGAAGGAATAATAAATCAGTAAGTTAAATCAAACCTTTGACATAGGAAAAAACAATGTCTTGGGTATTGTTTTGCCCAGGCCAAAGACCCAAAGGGGTTAGTGAGGCTCCTTGTTCTTAAAGAATTTAAATCACATTCAGGGCACTTAATCAAGGAAATAGAGAAGGGCAATAAGCTAAATACACTAAGAAAAGAAGAAAACAAGCATTTATTAAATGTCTGCTCTAAACTTTATTCTCAAAGGTTCTCTTCCACTCACCCTCAAAGTCACTAATTTCCCTAGTTGGAGAGTTTGGCTATTCCATAAGGCAAAGGAGCTTGGATTACAACCAAGGATCAACTACCCAGAAAAATTGAGCATAATCTTTCAGGCAAAGAGATGGATATTCAATGAAATAGGGGACTTCCAGACCTTCCTGATGAAAGGGCCAGAACTCAATGGAAAATTTGATCTTCAAATAGAAGACTCAAGAGAGGCATAAAAAGGTAAACAGGAAAGAAAAAACAACAACATGTTATTCAGTAAGGACAACTGTTTACATTCCTATGCGGGAAGATGATACTCATAACTCTTGAGAACTGTGTCTTTATTATGACATACCAAATAAGAAGAAGATAGTAGAAAAAAGGGAATTTGTTTCATACATGATTTATATATGAAACAGTCTTTTTTCTTTTCTCTCCTATGTCTTCCCTTATTCTTCCCTCACCACTGATCCCTTCCATCCTTTTTTAACCTATGTTCTTTTCTCCAACATTCAAGTTTGTTTTGCCTGTCACAATTCCTTAATTTTCCCTGCCCTTCCTTTTAGGTTTCCTTCTCTCCCTCTATTATCCATGTTTTTTTCTATTTCCCTTTTTAGTTCAATACATTTCAGTACCACACTATCTCTGCATTGTGTAATTTTGTTCAACCTTCCTTTATTTAATTCTGGTGAAAGTGATCTTTGTGAAGCACCTGTTATCCTACTGCTTCCACTATTGTTTTATACTTCTATCATAATGTATTCATAATTTTATTCACCTCTATTTTATGATCCTAATTTACCTACATTTTCTCCTTATTTCCATCTCATTATATTTCCCTGTTCCTCTTATTTTTATATTTTCCTATGGTCTTCAGAAACAGAACAAAATCACCCATAGACCCCCTGTAGTTTTTACCTTTATGACCCTTAAAGATATTATGGTTCAGAGAAAGTACTTATTTGTCTTATTATTTACATTCAATTGCTAGGTGAAATTTTCCACCATCTGTTCTAAGGTATCGATTCAACTTTCCATTCTTTCTTCCCTAGATATTTCATTTTGTATCTCTTATTTCATTTCCTTCTACATATTCTTGTAAAGTTTGTGTTCCGGACATTTGTTTTTTTTTTCAGTATTTTATCGGAATTGATAGAGTCACTAACTTCTTTAGAGTTTACTTCTTGGGTATCCTTCAAACCAAGTTGTTTTCTCAGAATTTGGCACTTTCCTTGGTTTGCTCATCTTATCAGCCTCGTTATCTAGGTTGGATAGCCTGTATTTGGGTAATGCTCTGTAACTAAATGGCATGGGCAGGACCTTCCTGGTCGTGAGTATGGTGACTAAGACTAGATCCCAACTTCAAGGAGCTCTGGGGATGTTTCAGTGCTGAATTCTATTTTGGTACTGCCTTTTGACTCAGGGCCTTGTGATGAACCCCAGCATTAGGCTGTTACTTCTCCCTTTCATGCTGGACTCAGAGGCTACTCTGGGCAAACTGAATTTTAGAAACACTTGGATCTGTACTTTGCTAGGACCTTTTCCCTATCACTGGCCTCAAAATAGCTGGGGCTACACTGGCCTCCTCATGGAGATTCTTGGGATTGTTCTCTCCCACTGGAACTTTGCAGCCCTTAATTTAATGTATAGCCTGATCTGGTCTTTTTCTACAACATTTCTCCAACCTCTGGATTCAGAGCTACTGTTAATCTAGTGGGTCCTTCTTGGAGTTCCCCCACTCCAAACTCCTCACTGCACTTCAGTCTATGTTGTACCTGCCCTTGTCTCCTCAAGGTCCTGGGAATTTCCTGTGGATCCCTGGAATTGGATGAAGTCTTTAGATGATGCTTATTACTTCTTTTTAGGTTAGTGGATTTCCAATCCTCATTGATCACTTTACTTAAATCAAAGAAAATCAAGGAAAAAAGAGTTATAGACTAATATCATTAATGAATTGGGTTCCAAATTAAGCCAATCCTGGCTAAAATCCTATAATAATTTATTTAAAAACAAAACATTTATTCAGATTAACTTAGATTTAAACCAGGAATTCAAGATTTGGAAAATAGTAGTAGAATTAAAGCATATAGAAAAAGCTTTTGACAAAGGAAAACTTTCATTTAAAGTCACAGTCATAGTCAAGTAGAATTTGTTAAGCACTTATTATATTCTAGGTACAGCTAAGTGTTAAGAATGTAAATAAAGTATATAGAGAGGAGCAAGGCATAAACAAAGATCAAAGGTAAATAGAGGCAAGGTTATAAAGTGCTTTAAAATCCAAAAAAAGAGTTTATATTTGCTCTTGTAGATAACAGAGATCTACTGGGGTTTATTGGAGATGGGGGTGGAGTTGACTTGGTCAGACTTCTGCTTTAGGAAGACATTTTCCTGGAGGATGAACTGAAGAGGGGAGAGATTTGAGGCAGGCAGATCAACAAGAAGGCTGCACAATGGTTTAGGTATGAGATCACAAAGGACTGGTTTAGGGTCGTGGTGATATCAGAGAAAATAAATGTTATGAAGGTAAAAACGAAAGGACTTGATAAGTGATTGCACATGGGGAATGAGAGAAGGAGAAAGGAGTCAAGGATAAAGCCTACATTGAGAGGCTGGGTGACTGGAAATATGATTGTACCCATAGTAATAGGAAAGTTAGGGAGAAGGGAGGGTTTGGGGAAAGATAATGAATTCAGTTTTGGAAACATTGAATTTAAGATGCCTACAGGACATCCAAACTATTTGGAGAAATGGGTGAAGAAAGAGTCCTACCACTGTCCTTTTATGACACACATCGTGGAAATCAGGAGAGAGGTTTGGACTAACTGGGTAGATATAAGAATCATTTTCACAGAGAAGAAAATTGAAACCAACAGAGGGGAACTAATGATTTCATTAAGTGAAATAATATAGAGAGAGTAGAAAAGAGGAATCAGGATTAGCAGGTATGATGTGGATAAAGATAAAGTAAAGAAGACAGAAAGAGCAATCATACAATTAGGAGGAGAATGAAGAGAAAATAATGTCATAAAAACCTAGGGAGAAAAGAGTATTAATGAGAAAAGGGGGCTCAACAGCATCAGAGGCTATAGAGAAGCCAAACAGTATGATGACTGAGAAAAACCCATTGGATCTGTCAGTTAGAAGACTATTAGTCACTTTGGAGAGAGTGAATGATGAGGTCAGAAACAAGACTGCAAAGAGTTAAGAAGAGATCAGGATGAAAGAAACTGAAGATGCCTATTGTATTTTTTTAAAAAAAGACATAAAAGGCTTACACATACCCACACCCACCTCCACCCCCACCTCCCCACACACAAAGTACCTATAGAAGTGTCATATCTAACATTACGTGCAATGGGGCAACACCAGAAACTTTCCCAATGGATATACAAATGAAACAACTATATTCTCTTTCCCTGCAGAGGGTGCTGCCCAGCAGCAGGCTCTAGATCTGGGTTTGGTTCTGGGCCTGCCAGGTGAAGGCACTTTTCTGGATTGCCTGATTAGGGGCAGTGGGGAGAGGGGCAATGGTGGTGGTGGGGATTTGGGAGGTGGTGAGCCAGCAGATAGTTTTGGTTGTGGTGGGTTCTAAATAATATTTACTTTGCCCATGTTGTTATTGCTTGCCCTTTGTTCTTGAAGAGGACCATGACATCCGGGAGGTGATTCCATGCCATGCAAGTGAATTGGATTTAAGTGAGAGAGGGCTGTGCAAAGTCATCAGTCTCACTTTCTCCTCCAGAGCCATCTGGGTCCAAAGGCAAGATGTTGATAAGGACAACTAGAGATGGCCCTGGATGCAATGGGAGACTTTGATCTTTTTAAGCTAATAAGGTCTTTAACAGGTCTCAGCTTGACTGAGGCAATGCCCATTTAGTGATTAAGGTTAGGTAAAAAATGAGGCAGTAAATGGTCTCTTTCCCTAGTAAAAAAAAAAAATCAACCTGGGAGGGGACAACTCTCAGGGTTTCTGGCCAAAACAGAAACAATTGCTATTTACATTCTGAGCCAGTCAGGGTCCACACAATGACCAAGTAGGCTTGGCCTGGGACCTACTGTTGGCCAATCAATGAGAGCCAGAGTGACTTGAGTTTAAGACTTAGTCCTTAAGGAAAAAAATTTTAGCAAGCAAAATTTACATACCCTTTGGGCAGATCACGACCAAGTAAGGGTATAATACCCTATGTGGACAGAGAGAAGGGAAAGACAGAAGGAAAGAAAGACAGACAGGAAGGAAGGAAGGAAGAAAGAAAGGAGGGAAGGAGGGAAGGAGGGAAGGAAGAAAGGAGGGAAGGGACCTGTGTTGCCCAACTAGTCAGTTACAGTTAGGTCCCCAGAGGGGAAGTTCCTTTTCTACTCATAGAGGTTGTTGTCTGTCCTTTGTTCGTGAAGAGGACCATGATATGAGGGAGGTGATGCAGCTATTCACCAAGGAGCTATCTCCTCCAAATCCCCTAAATACACATATGCGAACATAAACTTCAGAAAGGCTCATAAGTGATGTGTTAGGCTTTACAGTTACTTTTGACCTCATTTTACTGTTAAGAAGGATTCCTGCATGGGGTGGAGCCATATGTCCCTACTTCTAATGTCCTCACTTATCCTAAGATTTTGTTATTTTAAACATAAATTTGAACATGGAAATCACATATGCAAAAATAAAAGTAGGATTATGAATTCAAATTGTTTAAGGAAATGTTACATATTAAATTTGACTTTTGTTACTGTTTATATCTATGGAGTGAGGGCATTAAAGTATGAATATAGCTGTAATACTGTAATGACTGATTCTGAATGCAACATTAACTATCCAAATTTTCCAAGAACTAAGTAGAACTTTTCTTTTGCTCTCCTTTCCTTAATATTTGAGACTTTTAGCAGTCATCTTTCTTCAGATGTTATCCTACCTACTTTCAAATGCTTTCTCCTTATTTCCTTTTATTAACTATTGCTCGGGAAATTTAATTTCTCTCTGGCTTTGTTGTTCAGTCATTTTTCAGTCATGTCCAACTCTTTGTGACCCCATTTAGGGTTTTCTTGGCAAAGACATGGAGTGATTTGCCATTTTCTCCTCCAGCTCATTTTACAGATGAGGAAACTGAAGCAGACAAAGGTTAAATGACTCACCAAGGGTCACGCAGCCAGTAAGTGTTTGAGGCCAGATTTGAATTTAGAAAGATGAGTCTTCCTGATTTCAAGCCCAGGGCTCTATCCATTGTACCACCTAGATGCCCTTTCTGTTGGTAGTTTGATATTATTTATTTATTTGTCAAATATCTTATCTAAACCTATTGCTATTTCAGATATACTCAGCAAATGTATCACTTTAAAGTTTTTTTCACCTTGTGTCTTTTCTTTCTTTTGTATTCTTTGTTTCATTCAATTTTCATTTTCTCTTTTGCTGTTTTTTTTTTTAAATTTCTCCTTTTATTGTAGGGAACTTGGTAAATATCACCAAACACGAACAGTTGACTATACAGAAGAGAGGATAAAAATGAGATTGCATATAAATCTATGAAATCTCCATATCATAGATCTTGTGTTTTGTGTATGTGTGTATTTCAAAGTTAACATGGTACTTCTAGAGAACCCTGCTTATCTGTATCCTCCTCTGAATTTCCTTTTGTGCTCTTCTATTTACTTTTAAGTGATTCCTTGGTGTTCTTTTCATAACTTTCTCTTATCACACTCAGACACACCCCTTGCCCCCAATTAATAGAGCCCTTCTGTGTAACAAATAAGCATAATCATGAAAAAACAAATCTACCTGTTGGATACGTCTGAAAAGGTCTGGTTCATTTTGGACCTCTAGTCCATCACCTCTGGGCCAGGCAATACTAAGCATGATTCATCAACATTCTTCTGCAATTGTGATTAATCTTTGTTGATCATAACCTTTCACAGTTGTTTTCCTCTGTATTGCAGTAGTCATCGTATAACTTGTTCTCTTGGTTTTGCCCTCTTCACTCTATATCATTTTACAGAAGTCCCCACTCCCCTCGCCTCACCCAGGTTTCACTGAACCCATGTCTCTCAACATTTCTTATGGTGCAATAATATTCCTTTACAATAATATTCCATAATTTGTTCAATCATTTCCCAAGCTCACTGGTACCCACTTTGCTTCCTATTCTTGCTACAACAAAGAGCGCTTGTCTAAATATTTTTTATACAGGCGTGTCCTTTCCTTATTTTATTGATATCTTTGGGTATATAAGTTTAGAAGTGGTATTATTTGGTTAAAGGATAAATACCTTTTAGTGACTTTTCTGGATATAGTACCACATTGCTTTCCAGAATGGATATCAATTCATATTCCCACCGGAAGCGCATTAGTGTTCTCTTCCTCACATATTCCCCATTTTTTGCCCTTCTACAGTGAGAGGAAATTGCATAATCATCTTAAAGTAGTACTAAAGAAATAGAGATTTAAAAAAAGAAATATGCATAAAAATATGACAAATAAATGGGATAACAGTAGCTCTCCTTCAATTGTCTAATAGCCAAAGCAGCTGTGGCATAGGAGTATATCATCGCATCATAAGAAATGATTACTGTGAAGAGTTATTGGAAGATACAAAAAGATGTAGAATGAAATAAGTAAAGCAAGGAAAATGATATATACAATTACTACAATATTGTTAAAAAAAACCCGTAAACCTGAAAATGAGTGCTATATAATTATTATTACTAGGCTTGTCCTTGATAAAGAGCTGGAAAATGTACTTACCTCATTTCTTTGCAAAGGTGTGTACTTACAAGAGAGGAGTGTTGTATATACTTTCAGGCATGGTAAATGTGTTGGTTTGTTTCACTGAAATGATTTTTCTGTTCATTTTAATTCTTTGTCATCAGGGATGGTTCACTGGATAGTGTACAGAGAAAGGTTATATTCAGAAATGGGGTGATAGAAAGTTATCAGTAAAGATAGTATAAAAATAATGCTTATAATCGTTTTACCATTACATTTTCCATGCTTCTTATTCTTTAATGATCTGAAGCCTCATTGTAATAAGTCAACTAAGCCATTTTGCTACTTGTAATATTTAGATCTAGATGAGCAATCGTCTCACAAGCTCACAGCTATCTTGGATTGGTTTCTTCTATTATTGAACTTTGTTAAAGACGGAATATGAAAATAATCTTGACATTCAAGTAGAAGTTGAATTAAACGAAAGACCAATAGTTGGACCTTTTTGATGCCAAATAATTTGAGGCCTTAATGCCAAATCGAAAATCGAAAAGGATGAGATGCTGTTCAACCTTGTTTTCCTTATTGGCTATACTAACCAACCTTATTTACTTTATCAGCTGAATCCTTATTTAACTATCACCTGCTGAAAAGTGACAAGTGTCTGCACACACACACACACACACACACACACACACACACACACACCGCAGTTTTCAACTGCCATTGTTTTTAAAGCTCCTTGGCTGCTGCGAATGTCTAGTGACTACTGTGCTACAAGTTAGGCAGCAAGGGATGTGTTGACAGACTGGATGTCTGCTTTATCTCAGAGTGTCTGATGTGGCTTCTGTGTCAGACACAGGGCAGACAGCGAAAGGAGGGGGGGGGGGAGGAAATTGGCGCAAAGACAAAAGGAGGCTGGGATAGGATGGCTAGAGAACTTTGTTGGAGAAGAAGGAACTGTAATAACTTCAGCTGTCAGTGTGAGTTTTAGGAAATGAAGTAGGTAAAATTATGAGCTGGAAATAGATTTCTTTTTGAGATTTTTGAAACCTTCCATGTTAGGGAATTGGATATTTGGATTTGTGTTTTTATATGGGCTTCTTTTCCCTCTGGTAGTGGAAAATTTGTACATTTACAAGAGTGAGAATTTATTTGCCACAGTTGAATTATAAATTTGTGGGATATAGGAATGTACGAAGAAACCAACGATTTCTTGTTAAAATTTATGGTGAAAAGGCAATTACCAACATCTGTAGGCAGCAGTAATGATTTCTTCCTCTAAATCCTAGCTTCTGGACTTCTATGGTGCTTATTTTCTTCTACTATTCATTTAGGACATAGTCTATATGATCTTATAAAGTTATTCATCTTCTTAAGTGCACCTCCCAACAGTTAAGATTACATGGTCCTTGAGAAGAAGGACTCACATCGACATGCTCTTCTATCAGTCTATTCTTGGCGCATATAATGTCAGTTAAAAAAACATTATTATAGAAAAAACATTCTTCCCATCTTGTTCAATGGGATTCAGTAGGGATGCTCCCCAGATGGTACCTTATCCTTCCATTTATTTTTCTTTTATATTTAATATTCTAAAAGCTATTGCACAAGTGGGGAAAAATCATGAATTAAAACATTACTCAAAAGTTTGTTCATCATTTGTAGGGACGCAGAAAAGATGATTGGCACAAATCAGTAGCAGATAGGATTACAGGGATAATGTATACTGCATCCTGTACCCATACTATTTGATTTCTCTTGCTAGGTCTCCATATTTGGAAAATGTTTTTATTCCTTAGAGCTTGGGGATTCATGATTATTTAGTGTGGAGACAACTATTGAAAGCATTGTTTTCATGAATGAGAATCTTGAACCCCATTGAATAAGATGAATGACTTTTTTATTGTAGTAGTAGTAAGTAGCATGTAGCGGTGGTGGTGGAAGTAGTGGTGGTGGTGGTCGTGGTGGTGGTGGTGGTGGTGGTAGTAGTAGTAGTAGTAGTGGTAGTAGTAGTAGTAATAATAGTAGAAGTAGAAGTAGCATAATCTTCCCATATTGGAATGTAAAATTTGTTGAGTTCCTTTTTATTATTCTTTCATGTTTACCTTTTTACACTTCTCTTGAATCTTCTGTTTGAATGTTGATTTTCTATTCAGCTCTGGTCTTTTCATCAGGAATGCTTGAAAGCCCCCCATTTCATTAAATATCTTTCCCCTGAAGGATTCTACCCAGTTTTGCTGAATAGGTTATTCTTGATTATAATCCTACCTCCTTTGCCTTCTCGAATATCATATTCCAATGTATGCTTCTTTAAGGTGGAAGCTGATAAATATTGTGTCATTCTGATTGTGGCTCCATGGTATTTGAATTTTTTTTCTGAATGACTGCAATATTTTGTTTTAAACATGGGAGTTCTCATTTTGGGATCTCTTTCAGGTAGTGATTTGGGGATTCTTTTTAATTCTTATTTTACCCCCTGGATCTAAGATATTATGTCATTTTCCTTGACAATTTGTTAAACTATGATGTCTAGGCTTTTTAAAGAATCATGACTTTCATGTAGTACAATAATTTTTAAATTGTGTCTCCTCAATCTATTTTCCAGGTCAGTAATTTTTCCAGTGAGATATTTAGCATTTTTTCCTATTTTTTCATACTTTTGACTTTGATTTATTGTTTCTTGATGTCTCATGGAGTAATTAGCTTCCAATTGCCCAATTTTAATTTTTAAGGAGTTACTTCTTTTAACAACCTTTTGTATCTCTTTCCCCATTTAGTCTATTCTGTTTTTAAGGAGTTTTTTTCTATAAATTTTTGTGCCTCTTTTACCATTGCAGCAATTTTATTTTTAAGGTTTTATTTTATTCAGGTGTGTGTGTGTGTGTGTGTGTGTGTGTGTGTGTACGCATGCCTCTTTTGACAAGCTGTTAATTCTCTTTTCATAATTGTCTTACATCACTCTCATTTTCTTCCCAGACTTTTCCTCTACCACTCTCATCTTTTTCTTTAACTGTTTCCTGAAATCTCATTTGGCTTTTGTCCAACTAGCATTTTTTTTTCTTTTAGGCTTTGGTTGTAGCTGTTTTCACATTCTTATTTTCTTCTGAGTTTGTGTCTTGGTCTTCCTTGCCTATGGTCAAATTCTTTTGTTGTTGTTTGCTCATTTTTCCAGCCTATTTCTTGACTTTGAACTTTCTGTTAAAGTTGGGATCTGCTCACTTGAGGAAAGGGACTTTTCTTATGCTGCTGTTTTCATAGTCACTTCTTGGAGTTTTGCAAGTTTTTAGTGCTTTTAAGATGATATAATCTGATGAGAGATATGGTCTCTGATCTGCTCTTTACCCAGGAAGGACACCTGCTCCCTTATAGCTACAAATGCTAACACTCCTCAGCCCTGGAACTGTGATCTGGATCCCTACTCCCTTGTGGCCAACCAGAAGCACTCATATCCACCCTAGAACTGTGACCTAGAACTACTTAGAGAAAATAGTGTTTCCAAATAGTTCCAGCTTTACCCAGTTTCACCAAAATTCTTCTGTAATCTCTTTCTGACCAGTTTTCTGACCTCCTTATCATATCTGGGCTAAGAGTATCTGAAGTTGCTGCTTCTGCAGTGGCCTCCAAGGCCCACTACTGCTGCTGATGCTGGGCTCTGGGCCAGTTCCTACCATAGTCACAGATCTCTCCTATCTTAGGTTAAGAAAATGTCTCACTCTGACCTTTGGTTGGCTCTGCTGCTCCAAAATCTTATTTGAGTAGTTATTTTAAAGGTTTTTGGCAGGGAATGTTGGGAGAATTCTGCTGAGTTGCTGCCTGTACTCTGCCCTCTTTGCCTTGCCTATCAAAACCCTACTACTCTTTATCTGCACCATGACCTCCAATCCTTTGATGTCTCAATTCTCTTGCAGTCCATCTCTCCTACCCTACCCACTCTGTCTTATTCAAATCTCCTCTAGCCCATTTATCATTTCACCAATTATGCACTGCCCAGCCTTGGATCACTCTCATCATTTGTTGTCTTTGCTCCTACATACATGGATCACTCTCATCATTTGTTGTCTTTGCTTCTACATACAAGAATGAGTGAAGGTGGAAAAAAATCATATAAGAATTCTGACTTGGGTCTATTACAAATTTTTCCCAATCAACTGGGCCCTCACTATTGCAATGCAATCCCTCTAAACTTGCCTTATCAACTATACCACTCATCACAATGACTCTTTCAAGTCTTTTCATCCCTCCTCAAATTTCCCATTCCCCCCACCCATTCCCATTCCTTAAGTTGAAAACCTTGCCTCATACTTTACAGAAAAATTGAGGCCATTTGCTATGAGATCCATCTATTCCTCATTTCACATCACTCATATGCCTTCTGTCATTATCTCCTCCTTCAACTCTATTTCACATAATAAGACAGTCTTACTCCTTGCCAAGTCCAAACACTAATGCCTGCTCAAGCAATCCCATTCTGCCATTTTTCTAACATTACTATAATCATTTACTACCATGTCTTGTGTATCTAATAGATTCCACTGATCCGCCATTCTATTTCTTAGCCGCTACCAGATAATTTTGATAGTTACTGCTTTATAGTATAGTTCGAGATTTGGTACAACTAGTTCACGTTCCTTCACATATATTTTCATTAATTTCTTTGATATTTTTGATATAAATTCTTCCAAATGAATTTTGTTATGATTTTTTCTAGCTCTACATAATAATTTTTGGTAGTTTGATTGGCATAGCACTTAGCAAATTAATTTAGGTGGAATTATCATTTTATTATATTGTCTCGGTCTATCCATGAGCAGTTGATATTTCTCCAATTGTTTAAATCTGACTTTATTTGTGTGAAAAGTGTTTTGTAGTTGTGTTCATATAGTTCCTTAGTTTGTCTGACAGGTAGATTCCCAAGTATTTCATATTGTCTACAGTTATATTAAATGGAATTTTTCTTTCTATCTCTTGCTATTGGCCTTTGTTGGTTACATAGAGAAATGGTGATAATTTATGTGGGTTTATTTTATATCCTGCAACCTTACTAAAGTTGTTAATTATTTCGAGTAGTTTTTAGTTGATTTTCTAGAATTCTCTAAGTATACCATCAAATCATGTGCAAAGAGTGATAGTTTTTTTTTTACTCATTGCCTAGTCTAATTCATTCAATTTCTTTTCCTTGTCATTGCTATAGCTAACATTTCTAGTACAATATTGAATAATATTAGTAATAATGGATATCTTTACTTCATCCTTGATCTTATTGGGGAGACTTCTAGCTTATCCCCATTACAAATAATGCTAATAGTTTTAGATAGATACTATTTATCATTTTAAAGAAAGCTCCATTTATGCATATGTTTTTTTTTAAATTTTAATTCATTCTAAACTTCAGAAATAAAACAAGCATTGCTATAACATAATATAATAGAAAAAAAGATTCAACATGAATTTCTCAATCTATGTACAACTTGCTATTCCTATCATATATATATATATATATCTATATATATAGATATATATATAATAAATTTATTGTGTAACTTTGCTTTTTAAATTAATTTTTTCCCTTTTTCCCCTCTCCTTCCTACCTTAGAGAAGGCTGTCATTAGACCCAAATATGTGTGTGTGTGTGTGTGTGTGTGTGTGTGTGTGTGTGTTGTATATGCACTTCTACTTATTAGTTCTCTGTATGCAGATAGTATCTTCTTTCATATATCCTTTGTGGTTAATTTGGGTATTTACAATAGTCAAGATGACTTAGTCACTCAAAGTTGTTATTAAAACAATATGGTTGTTTGCTGCATACAATGTGCTCTTGCTTCTACTCATTTTTCTCTTCATTATTTTCTGCAACTCTATCCATGTTTTTCTAAGATTATTTAGCTCATCATTTTTTATAGCGCAGCAGTATTTCATCACAATCATATACCACAAGTTGTTCAGCCATTCCACAATTGATGGGTTTCCCTGCAATTTCTAGTTCTTTGCCACCACAAAGAGAGCTGCTGCAGATATTTTAGAATGTTTGTGTGTATACACACACACACACATGCATACACATGTATATGTGTGTATATATATATATGTATTCATCTTGGGAAATAGACCTAGTAGTGATATTGCTGAATCAAAGGGTATAGGCTGTTTAATAAGTGTTTGGGCATAATTCCAGGTTGTTCTCCAAAATGGTTGGATCAGTTCACAATTCTACCAATAGTTAACAGTTCCAATTTTTCCACATCCCCTCCAACATTTGTTGCTTTCCTTTTCAGTCATTTTAGACAACCTGATAGGTATAAAATGATATCTCAAGGTTGTTTTAATTTGCATTTCTCCAATCAATAATGATTTAGAGAATTTTTTCATATTACTGTAAATTGTTTTGATTTCTTCATCAGAAAACTGATGTTTATATTCTGGGACCATTTATCAATTGAGGAATGACTCATATTCTTATAGACTCAATAAAGTTCTTTATATATTTGAGATATGAGACCTTTATCTGAGAATCTATCTATAAATTTTCCCCTAATTTACTGTTTTCCTTTTGATCTTGGCAACAATTTTTTTTATTTGTACAAACCTTTTTAATTTAATGTAATTGAAATTTCCATTTAACATCTCACACTGCTCTCTATCTCTTATTTATTCATAAATTGTTTGCATTTCCATAAGGCTGATAGGTAATATAGTCCATGTTCTTGAAATTTTCTTCTAATATCTCTCTTTATGTCTAGGACATGTATCCATTTTGACCTTGTCTTGGTAAATAGTATAAGATACTGATCTATGCCAGTTCCTTCCAGACTGCTTTCCAGTGTTCCCAACAATGTTTATTTTATTTTATTTTTAACTAAATAATGAATTTTTATCCTAAAACTTAAGTTTTTACACTTATCAAATTCAAGGTTAGTATATTTATTAGCTGCTGTAAATTGCATTTCTTCCACTGATTCACTTTTCTATTTCTTAGTATAGTTTTGATAATTGCTGCTTTATAATATAGTTAAAGACCTGGTACAGCTTTTTTTGTTAATTCTTTAGATATTCTTGACTTTTTGCTCTTCCAAATGGATTTTGTTATGTTTTTTCTATTTCAATAAAATAATTTTTTGATAATTTAATTGGGATGACATCGAATATATTAATTAATTTAGGTAAAATTGTCATTTTTATTTTATTGGCCCTGTCTACCCACCAGCAATTCATCTTTCTCCAATTATTTAAATCTGTATATGTTTCATGACCTGATTTAGAGAATGGGCCTTCCACTACAGTTTTCTTAAAGTGAACTCACCTAGCCTCCTTGTGGATTCACATTGGGAATACTATATTGCGCATATACTAAGGATAAAGCTGTCATTGTTCATTCTTTTGTTACATATAAGGAAATGATAAAAAAATAATTTGGGCATCTATATGCTATAGCAACACTATTCCAATCAATCAGTAAGCATTTATTAAGTGCCTCTTATGTTCCAAGCATTGTGCCAAGCACTGGGGACACAAAAAGAGGTGAAGCACTGGCCCTTTCCTCAAGTAGTTTACAATCTAATGGGGGAGCTAACCAGGAAATACTTGTGTTTGTGTGTGTGTATGTGTGTGTGTGTGTGTGTGTTTGTGTGTGTGCTCACCAGTGCATACTTTATACAGGATAACTATGAAACAATTAATAAAGCGAAGGTACTAGAATTGGGAAAGATTAGGCTAGTCTTCCTGTAAAAGATAGGCTTTCAGTTGGGACTTTTAAAAAACCCAGGAGGCCAGTAGGCAAAGATGAGGAGGAAGAGCATTCAAGGCATGGGGAGACTTAAAGGAGCCAAGATGGTGGAGTAAGTGGGAAATAGCCTGAACTCTTCCCCAATTCATCTCCTACAACTGCATCTATTGAGATAATCATATGATTGATTTTGCAAACATTTACATGATTTTTTTTCTTTTCAACTTACTATCTGTTGAAGAATCTGTTAAAGAAGATCATTTTAACTTCCTCTGAGAGGGAACTTAGTCTGCATACAAAGACCTGAACTAATAGAACTCTGCCTTGTCGTTGGTGACTTTTGAGTAAATAGGAAGAAATATTGGAGATCTCTTACAGGGAAGAAAGGAAACATCAGTGGCTGTGACATTAACTGCTGTCACTCCTTTTTCTTTCTATCTGGGTTGCCATGTGACTATTATATGGCCCCTCTTTTTTCTAATTCCTGTTATATCTAAGCTTTCCTGATCTTTGCTGACTATCCTAGATGGAAGAGATTAGAGGTCCAGCAACTAGAGTTCTTAGCTGAATTTGCTGGTAGCCATAGTAACCAAGCCCAGTGAGGAGCCACATCTACAGAGCATCCTGTGTGACCTGGTCCAGCAGCGGATTGACTTGTACCCAAGACACCCTGTACTACAAGTAAAAAAATAACATGTTCATTGGCTATGCCACATCTAGAAGTGAATTTGATGAGGGCATATATACGTGTGTGTATGTGTAGATAGATAGATAGATAGATAGATAGATCTCTATTTTTAAAAATTACCATTTTGTTTAAACATACTCTCTGCAGAGAATGAAGTGGCAGAGGAGAAGCAGTTTCCAGTATCACACATTTTATAATTCAGTTCTTTCTATATCTTCTCAATAAATATTCTTTTGTAAATACTCATTGATGTTAATTGTTTAAATGATATTAAGGGCAGATCAGCTTGTTGAATGATATTAGGGTACTAATCACTGGTTCAGTCTTATTGAAGATAAATTAAATGGTAATGATATTGGGGGAAAATACATCGAATGGGATCTTGTGAGGGATAGTACCTAGAAAAAGACAACCTCCTCCATCCATCAGAATTATGGTCTAGAACCCTGAAGTTCTGAGCCTTGGTCTGGGAACTCAACAAGCCAGTCTAAGCAGTTATGGAAGAGTGAGCCCATAGCTTATGTGTGTTACAGATATAAAACAAATAATGTTAGTATATTGCTACCTAGGGAAATGTTCCTATTTAAATAATATTTTTAAAATCTGTGACTGTATACATGGGCATTTTCTCTGTCAATGCAAATTAAAACCTACGGCTATGTTAGTAGATGGTCTTTCAGTGTTGCTGAGGCTAAAAATGTTCATTATTTGGTGGCAATATTTTGCTAAATTCCTCTCTGTAATTATCTATTCAGATTCTTTGTTAATAGGCATGCAGAAAAATATCTAGACTATACTGGGCGCTTTGTCTTGAGAAATCTACCAGAACTAGCACTCCACAAGCATAACCCCAAGAACCCAGTTCATCTCCACAAAATGATAAAGTATCAGAAAAAGATTTTAGGATATATGAACACTTCTTATTTGAATTGAAAATGGAGTGCTGTCCATATTTTAGGTAAAGTGAGCATGATTTATTTAAGTAAATGCTATATTTCATATGATGGAATATCAATTTTGTTTCTGAGAACCACAACTAAAGCTACAAATACTGTCCTGGTTAGTGAAATGGATTTTTTTTTTCATTTCAGCTTTCAGTGAGATAGTTCTTATAAAGAAACCTGATAGAAATTCTTAAGAGAGGATTGGGAATTGCTGGGAGGGGGGAATGAGAGAACCTTACAGCATTAAACACCACTTTCCATGAGAACAATTAGTGATGTAACTGTATTCTTAAAAAATGAACTGCTTTAGAATGAAATTACTTACAAGTATCAACCCTGATAAAATCTCCATAAAAGTTCCACACTTCTGAGAAGCAATCTTCTGAGAAAAATATTTATTGGAATTCATAGTTAGGCCTTGATGTTGTTTTAGCTCAAATTAATTAATGTTCTGGTCACTTGATAGCCCATGATCAAAATCTCCAGGGTTTTGTGAAGGGAAAGCCTAGCTATGCACATGCCACAAATATGCATCTTGTTGTGACTATTGTAAAATAGGCATGCCTATTATAATTTTTTTTGTTAGCCCACCAACTATAACAGCCATTTTGCTTTCAATGATCAAAAGCATGAACAACAATCCTAACTAATTTGGAATTCTCATATCTAGAATTTACCACTCAATTTTGTCATTCTTGCTTTCTTTATTATATAGTACTTAAACCTTTTTTTTAATCAATAGCCTATATTTTTATAGATGTGGCAGGGCATGCAAATTGCTTCACTATAATATGTAAATAATATTATAAGGTTTGGAAAGCTCTAGCAGCACCACACCTCTATGAAATAGGCAGTGTAAGCTTCCTCCTCCACATTTTATAGAAGATTTAGAGAGATACAGAGAATTGCACAGTGACACAGCTAGCAAGTAGAAGAATCAAAAATTGAACTCAGGTTTCACAATTTCAAATCCTATGCTTTTCCCAAGATACCGTGCTGTGTCTATGTGTGGACCTAATTAAAACAGAAGAACATTGGCATAATGTATAGATGATACTAATGATAATAATATTAATAATGCTGTTGTTGTTTAGTCATTTTCAATCATGCCTGACAATTTATGACTCCATATGGAATTTTCTTGATAGAGATAATAGAGTGGTTTGCCATTTCCTGCTCCAGCTTATTTTACAGATGAAGAAACTGAGGCAAACAAGGTTAAGCGACTTGCCCAGGGTCACACAGCTAGTAAGTGTCTGAGGTCAGATTTCAACTCCATTTTTTCTGACTCCAGGCCCAGCGCTCTATGCACCAACACTTATATAGTACTTACTGTGCACTAAGCCCTATGCTACGCATTTTGTGATTATTACCTCATGATCATCACAACAGCCTTGAAAGGTTGTTGTCCTTTGTGCTTGAAGACAACCAAAATCATCTCACTATATTGGGGTCAACGATCAGACCAAAATGAGCCTGGAAGACCCTACCACATATCAGGCCCAAATAGTCCGTGTGAACATTTGGAGTTGAGATGTCTCTAAATTTGTGCATCTCACGTTTCTTTTGAGATACCACAATTCTGCTTTGCTCATAGAGCACAGTACCTTCTATGATGCTGGCATGCCATGCTGGGTGGGCCCATGCTAGTGTCTCTCATGTCTCAAATCAATTCCAAATTCTTCAGAGAGACCTCATAGCATTTCTTACACTCTTCGTGTGAGAACTTGCCTTTTATGAGAAATTTGTAAAATTGTCTTTTAGGTGAATATATGATTGCCATTCAAACAACATGGCCAGCTCATCAGAGTTGTGCTCTCTGCAATAGAGTTTCAATTCTTGGCAGTTCAGCTTAAGAAAGGACCTCAGTATTCAGTACTTTATCTTGCCAGGTGATCTTCAGAATCTTCTAAAACAATTCAAATGGGAAAATTTAATTTCCTGGCATGGCACTAGTAGACTGTCTAGGTTTCACAGGCATACAACAATGAGGTCAGCACAACGGCTCTGTAGACCTTCAGTTTGGTAGGCAGCCTAATATTTCTTTCCCACACTTTCCTTCTGAACTTCCCTAACACTGAGCTAGCTCTGGTAATGAATGTGATAATCTCCTTATCTATGTGTACATCCCTGGAAAATATACTGCCAAGGTAAGTGAACTTATCCGTAGCATTCAAAATTTCTTTGCTATTAATATTATTCCTGTTTTACAGACAAGGCAACTGAGGCAAACAGAGGCCAAGTGACTTGCCAAGAGTCACACAGCTAGTGAGTGTCTGGGGTCGATTTGAACTCAGGTTTTTCTAACTCTAGGCACACTGCTCTATACACTAGAGTACCTAACTGCCTGTGTATATGGTTTTTAGTTTATTTACATAAAGCAAATACTTGGTGTAGACCATATACTGTAATGGAAAGGCCATTGGAGTAAGACTCAGGAGACTTAAACTCTAGTTATGGCTCTGCCATTTGTGGGGACTGGGCATATCACTTCAACTTTCTGGGTCTCAGTTTCAACTACAAAGGAGTGGGGCAGAGATGAACCAGATAATCATTAGTGTGTCTTCCTGCTCTAACACTCAATGTTTCAGTGATTCATAGGACAGTTTGAGTGAGTTGGTTTCCTTGATGCGAACACTGCCAAGTCCCCTTAAAGTCAAGAATGTTCCTAACTAAATGACTAGCAATCTCCTCTGTAAAGTGAGATCTTTGGCCTAGATGGTCAAACATTTCTAGGTATAATGAAATGTTGGGCCAGAAATTTAAAATAAATGACATATGTGATTTTTATATTCACTATGTAATTGATTGAAGACAGGGGCTTTTGAAGAGAAAAGAAGAACTATTAACAACTATGTTGTTATGCGAAAGGTTCTCCAAGTAATAAGGAAGATTCCAATGAAGACAACCTTGAGATTTTACTTTATAAGTAGCAAGTTTGTAGAAATGACAAAAGATAAGTATAGTTAATGTTAAAGGGGCTATAAGAAAACCAAACGCACTTTGGTGGATCTGTAAATCTATAAATTGGTCCAACTATTCTGGGACAGAGTTTAGAATTATGCTTTAAAAAAGGGACTAAGTGGCCATACATTTTGAGCCACAGATTCCAACTACTAGGCATGTACTCCCAAGAAGATCAAAGGCAGAAAAAAGGTCCCAAATACACCAAAATATTCATGCAAAAGGTAAGAGAGGAAGCATAAATATAGCACTTACTAAGTGTGTGCTAAGTGCTTTTATAAATATATGTGTGTCTAATTTGATCTTTACACTAAACCTGAGAAGTAGGCTGAATTATTATTCCCATTTTATAGATAAGTAAACAGAGGTCACACAGCTAATCAGTATCTGAAGCCAGATCATAACTCACTTCTTCCAGAGTCTAGGTCCTGTATTCTACCCACTGTGCCACTAGGTATTTCAGTGGCAGAACTTTTTGTAGTAGCAATGAGCTAGAAACAAAATCTATTGGAGAATGCATTGTATATTGAGGTATAGCATTGTAATAGAATATTCTGGCCCTAGAACAATTCAAAGAAGCATGGAAAAACATGGAAGTTGATTTAGAATAAAGTAAGCTGAATCAAAAAATGAAAATAAAACTATAATATAAATGGAAAGAAAAAAAGATGAAATCAAGCATTTGATTCTTATACCTTCTGGCTATCTTACTGTGTATTCTGTGGCTTTCTGAACCTTATTTTCCTCTCTTACAGAATGGGGGAAAATATTCATTCATCTCATCTCAGAGGTTTCTTGTGGAGCAAAAGAATTTTGTAAACATTACTGTGCTGCTTAAATATGAGTTACTATTATGATCATGATATCATAATGGTCAAAGAGAGACAGACAGAGAGACAGAAAGGGACAGAGAGACAGAAAGGGACAGAGAGACAGAGAGAGAGGGAGAGACAGAGAGAGAGACAGAGAGACAGAGAGAGAGACAGACAGACAGAGAGACAGAAAGGGACAGAGAGACAGAGAGGGACAGAGAGACAGAGAGGGACAGAGAGACAGAGAGAGAGACAGAGAGACAGAGAGAGAGAGACAGAGAGACAGAGAGAGAGAGAGAGACAGACAGACAGAGAGACAGACCGACAGACAAAGAATCAGCTGCTTATGGGAAAAGGGGTTTCTATAGTTAACCTCTGGTGGGGAAACTCAGAGCTCCTTAATGAGAACAATGTTGTAACTTTCGAAATTAATAGGGAAATATCTAAACATACTCTTGTATTACCTTATAACTTGAGATTATTAAATTGAATAAAGACACAAGTTGTATACTGAAGGATCACCAATTTAGTTAGGATACGTTTGAACTATGTTGCTGCTGAAATAAGAAAAGAGTAGGGAAGGAAATTTGGAAGAGGGATGAGCTTTGTGGGCAAGATAATGAGTTCGGTTTTGGGAATGTTGAGGTGAAATACGGACTGGAAATCAGCAACAGAAGAGTATTTGAGAATCATTGTTATAAAGATAGTAATTGAGTCCATGGGAGCTAATGAGGTAAAAAGCTAGATATTACAGAGAGAAACTATCAAGAAGTTTACAATAAAGCTTTGAGATATCTGGTATGGGTTATAAATGAGAAAATGAGACTGTGAAAAAGTAAAGTGAAAGGTAGGAGAAGAACCAGGAGAGAGTAATGTCACAGAAATATAGAATGGGAAGAGTATCTGGGGGAAAAAGCAATAAACAATGTGAAATGACATGTAAAGGATAAAGCTTAAGAAGAGGCAATTAGAATTGTCAAAAAAGAGCTTATTGTTAGCTTATTGGTATTTAAAACAGCATTTCCGGGTGAGTGATAAGTTGGAAGGTGGATGGCAAAGGGTTTGGAAGAGGAGGAAAATAATGGAGATACTGAGTATCAATTATTTTTTCAAAGAGTTTGTCTTAAAAAGATGGGAATACAGAACAATAGCTAGCACGAATGGTGGGATCTAATCAGGGATTTTTTAGGATGCAAGTGTGGGGAGGGTGAATTTGTAGGCAGAAGAGAAAAGAAACCAGGGTGAGGCTGAAGATTAGAGAAAAAGAGATGATAGTGAAAAAGACAAGGGAGGATGAGAGCAAGAATGAGTTAAGAGGAGTTGGTTTTGGTAAAGAGAATGACTACCTTTTCAGAGAATGGAATAAAGGAAGAAATAACAAAGAGTGATGTCGGGAGGTTCTGAGATGTGGAGAAAAGGAGAGGAAATTTGTTGAGAAAGGCCTTAATTTTTTCTGTAATACACAAAGACATCAGTTAAGAGGTGGGGAGAAAGGGTACAAGAGATGTCTTGAGAAGAGAGAAGAAAGAGAAGAAATAAGAAGTTTTGGAAATTCTTTGTGGAGAGTAGAATAGAGAACCAAATGTTGTTTAGTTAATTACTTGTATCCTACCCTTTGTGAACCTATTTGGGGTTTTCTTCACAAAGATATTGGAGTAGTTTGCCATTTCCTTCTCTAGCTCATTTTACCAATGAGGATCTGAGGCAAATAGGGTTAAGTGACTTGCCCAGGGTCACACTGCTAGTAAGTTTCTGAGGCCACATTTGAATTCAGGTCCCCTTGACTCCAGGGCCAACACTGTATCCACTGCACCACCTAGCTGCCCCTAGAGAACCAATTAGGGAGGTATAAAGGTATTGTTTTGATTCTAGTATCTGCCAAGAAAACTCCAAATGGGGTCACAAAAAGTTGGATGATCATATGATCAGTTTAGTTATGAAAAACACAATTCAAACAGAATTCCTGGCAGCTTCTATCCATGTCTCTCATATATTTGGAGTAACCGGACAAGAAATACCACCACCTTGGACTGACTCCATACTTAGTCATCTTAGGACCATGGAAGGTGGAGGGCCAGAATAAATATCTCTTTACCTATGCTATAGTGGACAAACTCCCAGCTCTTTACTCCTTGAGTACACTAAAGTTTAATGTGATGTGAAAAACCATAGGCCTATAAGATACATAAATTAATGTGTGTTCTTTGAGTTTAAAATTTGCCATACACAATAAAAATTTTGTAGAGAGGCTGGAATAGTTCTTCCTCAAAGGCACTTAAGCAGCCCTTGAGACATAATTTCCTTAGGAGACTAATGATTGGGTCCTTGATATAGCTTCCTGGTAACCCAAATTTAAAAAGGGTCAGAGGCATGAAAAGCGCTACCTATTCTTTCAAGCATCTGACCATAAAGCATCATGGTCAATATAGAGATGGGAAGGCTTTGCTCCCTTGCATCAAGATTATATCCTTATTGAATATCCTTTCAATGCTGTGGTTGTCAACTTCTATTTGTTAACTGTTGAACAACCTAATTAGTATTTAGTCATTCCTATTTTGAACCTTGAGTGAAGTCTGGCCTGCTATAAGAGGTTTATAGAATTTTCTTTGTGAAGTTAGGTAGAAAGTTTGCTCATTTCAATATGAAAGTTTTAGTTTTTATGGAATTGTATAACATGATAAAGTAAGTATAGTTAATGTTCAATATTCTAAAAATGACCGAGAATAATGTAATTTGATATTTTCTTCACTTGGTGATTATGAAAAAAGGGCTTTCACTTGTTTAAACTTTAGGCCTGAAAACCTTAAAATTAAACTGATATGGTTAAATATTCTAACCATTTAAACAGGATATCAAATAAAGCAGAGTAGAATAAAGGCTCTTCATTGAATGGCTGTGTTATATGGGGAAAATACCCTTATTTTACATAAAAGAATGAGTGCAATTACCTAGATAAACTTCTAAGTCAGTTAAGAGGCCTGATTCCTATCATGGAAGGGGAGTGGGTTTCTTAGTTGGGAAACTACCCTTTATCTCATATCCAACAGATGTCACAGATGTTATGTAATGAATCAATTGCTAATGCAAAACCAACACAATATCTCTCTTACACAGCTAGAGATGTAGCAATACAGAAGAACAAACAGGAAAAGCCAGCCATGCTGAGAATCACTGATATGTCTTCAAGAAACAACAAAGTGTCTCGGTGGTAGCTAAATTGTTCACTTTAGAGACCTTTGATACAGTTTTGGAACCACAGACACTAAACAGTTGAGTAGAACAGTAATGAGGGAAAATAGTACTTGTTTCTTCATGAAGGGAAAATACCTAAGACCTTCTCTAGTAATGAGGTAGTTAGAATTTTTCATTTGAGAATTGGCAAAAAGTTTTAGAGACAGGAAGTGTTATATATAAAGAATGGCAAGACTTGGTTAAAATCCAAATATAGGTAGTGAAGATGAGCAAGTGCTCAAATATTACTTTATAATTTTAAAACTACAGAACAGGAAAAAAAAGAGTGGTGCTATTTCATAAACATGGAAAGGATGAAATTTAAAGAAAATGTTGCTCCCAAAAATATACAAGTTTATTAAACTCTAATTTTCCTTTTGATTGTATAGACTGATTCTATCATTCTATCATTAATTCAATTGAATTTTTACTTCAGAATGGAAGTTAAAGAATAACAGAGTTGTAATGAAACTTGGAAAATCTAGGGAAGTCTTTTGTGTATAAGAATCCCCTCTACACATTTCCAGAGTAACTATCCAGACTTCATTTGAGGACCACTGGAGAAGGGGAAACCAACAGAGGCCCCCCTTCCCATTCCATTTTTGGAGCATTTTTATTTTTAGGGAATTATTCTTTATATCAAGTAGAAGCCTACCTCTCTCCAATTTCCACCAACTGCTTCTATTCAATTCTTCATCCTGGGAACAAAAAAGAATTCTGTCCTTTTCCACGTAATGATCCTTCTAATACTTGATGACTCATTCGCCCCTTAGTCTTCTCTCACCCAAGTTAGAGCACAACCATTTCCTTTGACCAATATTCATGTACCATAGTCTCAAAGTGACTCACCATCCTGGTCATATACTTTTGTATGTTCTCCAGCTTTTCAATATCCTTCTTAAAATTTGGTTTTCATAAGTGAACCCGCAATTCTAGTTACACAGTGTGATAATTACCTCCTCTGCTCTAGACAATACACTACTCGTAATGGATCGTGAAACCAAATTAACCTTCATGTCTGTAGTTTTGCACTGTTGATCATAGTGCTTTTGTGGTCGATTAAAGACCAGAGGTATTTTGCAAACAAACTGTTGCAATTGTGAATTTTATTTTTTTTTTACTCAAGGTATTTATCTCTAATTTTTTCTTATTAGGGTCAGTCCATTGTTCTAATCTGTTGAGGACTTTTGGCATTCTTTTACTTCTATTAAGCATGCTTTAAATCTAACCCAGAAAAATGTTAAATGATAAAAAAGATGAAGAGCTTCAGGAAGTTAGGCACACAAATACATGACTGTGAGGCTGTAAAGGGATCTACCCATTGTGAAAGAGAAAACAAACAAACAAGAACAATTTGAAATTATGTGAGCAAAGTTAGTAAATTGTTCATATGTTTTGTCCCAGATATCCCACTGCTCCCTTAATGAGGTCAGATGAAGAAAGTTTCCACAAATACCAAAATACTCAAAATAGGGAGTTTTGATGGGAACTAAATATTAGAAAGAGGATGGTTAATGATTGGACAATGGCCAAACCACTTGTAGTAGATGAGTTTTTACATTAGTGTAATACTAGAAACATGTTTTATGTTACTGTACTATAAGAAACCAATGAGCAGGTGTTTCTATAGTACTGATTCATCTCAGTACTTAGGGATAGCAGAAGGAAGTTTCCCAACCACTAGTACCTACAACTCATGGAAAGGAATAAGGCAAAGAGCGTGGCCAGAACTCAGTGTAAGGATCATGGACAACAAACAAGGCAAAATAGGAAGAAGAGTATTGTGAAAAATCAGCAGGCCCCTGAGGGCCGTGGAAGTTTTCAGAAGAAAACAAAACTTATGAAACATGGAAGCTGTTCTGTTCCAAAAATATTGTAGGGCCAGGAGGAATGCAATGTGACAAAGAAGTATGAGTTCTCTGTTTTGGGATCTAGAATTGGCTGATTTTTCTTCCTACTGTTGCCCAGAAGTCTGGTTGTCATATGAGTGACAAGAGCTATTGTCTTTTGGAGTTAAACTGTCTGATCACATGTAGTCATCTACAATTGACAGCTGCCCTTGTTTTTTAACTGCTGAAATTCCCTGGTGGAGCCTGGATTGACTAGGACTTTGACTACTGTGGCCACTTCTGCCACTGTGGCCATAGCCCTGGATTTAATCAGGCAATGATTAAAATTGCCAGTGACCAGTACGATAGAGAAAATTCTGATTCTGAACCAGGGACAGACTGAAAAGCTGAGACAAATGAAGAGCCCAGTGGATACTGGCAGCTAATTGCAATCCCGTTAGTCAGAGAGCAAAGATGGAAAACTGCTCATTTCTCTCATCACTATCCCCTCCATTTACCTTGTCTATAGTTTATGAACACCCTGCAGATTGTGTTCTGGGCACACTCCTTGCATTATACCCTTCTTTTTTTTCACACCATATAGTTGTGAGTGGATCAGGAATTTTTCATTACTACATTTGTTAAATTCATAATAAATAAGGAAAAATCAACTAAATACAAAAGAGCTTCTTACATGTCAAAGTGAGTGCTGGTAGAGGCATGCCCAACATAAGAGAGTAATGTTCTCATTTTTTTTCAAGGAGACAGGTGTCAAAAAAATGTAAAAGAAGGTTGGTGACCTAACTACCAGATCTCAAACTGTTTTACAAGGTGGTAATCATCAAAACAATCTGGCACTGGCTAAGAAATAGAGTGGTAGATCAGTGGAATAGATTAAGTACACTATACACAGTAAATTGGACCCACCGCTGGGAAAGGATAAGGATCTATATGTACAACAATATTTATAGCAGCTCTTTTTGTGGTGGCAAAGAATTGGAAATTGAGGGGATGCCCATCAGTTGGAAAGTGACTGAACAAGTTGTGGTATATAATTGTGATGGAGTACTATTATGCTATAAGAAATGATGAGCAGGATGCTTTCAGAAAAATCTGGCTAGACTTACTTGAACTGATATAAGTGAAATGAACAGAACCAGTAGAACACTGCACACAGAAATAGCAATACTGTACGATAATCAGCTGTGAATGACTTAGGTATTCTCAGCAATACAAAGATCCAAGATGATTCTGAAAGACTTATGAAAAATGCTATCAAACTCTAGAGAAATAACTGATAGACTCTAAATGCAGATTGAAGCATACTTAAAAAATCCTTTTTTTGTTGCAATATGAATAATATGGATATGTTTTGCATGACTGCATATGTACAATCTATATTCATTTATGTCCTTTCTAAAGGAGGGGGGAGGAGAAAGAGAAGGAGAGAATTTGAAACTCAAAATTTTAAAAAATGAATGTCAAAAGTTTTTGTTTACATGCATTTGAGAAAAAAATTAAAATTATAAAATGAAAAAGACAATTGCCACTGACTCTGTGATGTAAAGTCATCATTCCTCAAATCTTTATCCAATACTTTATGCATCTCATAGTTTACTTCTACACAACTTTTCCAACACAGGAGGACATAGAGACACAAAAAATCCACCCAGAATTAGTAAAACTTCAAATATCTAACACACACACACATACATATGCACATGCACATGCACTTTCTCTCTCTCTCTCTCTGTCTCTCTGTATCTCTGTCTCTCTCTGTCTCTGTCTCTCTCTCTCTCTCTCTTTTTCACTTCACCTGGTTCCCTATCTGCTTCCATTCCAGACAACTGACTCTTCAGCCATAGTGTAATGGGTCAGGCTATATCATGTCCATCTCCTTTTATCCAGAGATCCATCCCGGCACTATAACATATCCCAAGGAGGTCAGAGATAAACAGTATATATATATATATATATATATATATATATATATATATATATATATATATATATATATATATATATATATATATATATATATATATATATATATATATATATATATATGTATATATATATATATATATATATGTATATATGTATATATATATAAATTATAATTACACTTTTTATATTGCAAAGTACTGGAAATAAAGGAGATAGCCAATGACTGGAGAATGGCTGAAAGTATGTGGGTACATGAATGCAATGAGATATTTCTACACTGTAAGAAATTATCAATATGAAGACTATAGAAAAAATATATCTACAATGATGTAAAGTGAAGTGAGCAGAACCAGGAAAACAACAAGCACAAAAACTGCAACAAAATAACTGGAAATGACAACAATAAAACAATTGAAACTGAATGTTATGAAATTATGATGGGAAGAGCTATGACATGGAAGCTTCCCACCTTCTCTGAATAAGATGCAGACTTTGGGTTAGGAACACTATACATAAAATTGGACTTTTCTGATGTGTTGTTTAATTTTTACCAAATTTTTTTCTCTTTTTCTCTTTTTATTTCTTTGTTTTTAGGGATGCTTCTCTGGAATGGGGTGGATACCTTGGTGAATAAAGGTTATGTAAAGTATTACAATAAAATTTTATTTAAAAAATCACCAAGTCCTAGGGAAGGAAACACAAGCAGCCAGGATGGTATTGTCATAGATTCACAAAATCTCAAAGTTGGAAGGAAACTAAAAAATTTATTTTGATCAATCTCTGTCTGAAGCAGCAATCCATCCTGCAACATCTTGGACAATTGTGTCTATCTCATGCTTGAAAAACTATATTCATGGAATATTCACTAACCCCTGAGTTAGCCATTTCATTTTTTTGTAAAACTCTAATTATTGGACATTTAAAATGATAATAATTATAACTATCATTTAAATAGATTTTTAGAGTCTGCAAAACATTTTTAATATGTTATCTCATTTGCTCTTCAAAAAAACCCTGTGAAATGGCTCAGCTCTCTTTGTCATAAAGATTCTTGGTTTTTAATGGTCATTTGAAAGAGAAAAGTTTTCAGACACATATGTGTATACACACATATGTGTATGTATGTATATACACACATATACATACATACAAGAATGAGACATAATAACAATTACATAACACCTAAATGTTTGCAAAGCACTCTATAATTATTATTTCAGTTTATCCGAATAACAGTCCTGGGAGGTAGGTAGTACTATTATCCCCAATTTGTGGATAAGGAAACTGAGATAAGGAGAGGTTTAGTGACTTGCCCAAGTTATACAACTACTATGTGCATGAGGAATAATTTGAACTCAGGTTTTCCTAGCTCCAAAAGTACTAGTTTATCCACTAAGGATGTACTGCAATGCCTTTTTTAAAAAATGCTGAATGCCAATCTGCTCATCTGCCTCTTCTACTTACTGTTTCTGCTATTTGGGGTCAAATAAAAGAAGTTTAATTTCTTTTCCAAATGACAATTTTCTGAAGACACCTATCATATTTTTCCTTAAGTCTTTTCTTTTCCAGTCCAAATAGTCTCATTTTTTTCAAACAACCCCTGTTGTCAACACGAACTATTTAAAACACCATCACCACCAACACCAGCAAAAACAACCTTACCTACTATGTACAGATCATAATCCTATGTTCCGGTCATGATACAAAATTAAGTTAAGAAAGAATTACTGTTAGGGCAGCTAGGTGGCGCAGTGAGTAGAGCACTGGCCCTGGAGTCAGGAGGACTTGAGTTCAAATCTGACCTCAGACACTTGACACATTTATGAGCTGTGTGACCTTGGGTGAGTCATTTAACCCCAACTGCCCTGACTTTCCCTCTCCAAAACAGAAAGAAAGGGTTACTACACTTTCTGCACTCATGGATCTTATGGTCTTTATAAAAATCAACACAAGTATTGTACAAAATAATACATAGGTATCACAAGAGTGAACTTCAAGGTGACTTTCATTGGGAATGAAAAAGGTGATTACCAACTGGCTTGTTCAGGGAGGGATTTGTGAAAGATTTGAGTATTAAGAGGTAATTAGGGATTCAACAGGCTAAGGGGGATGGAAAAGACTCTAGGCATGAAGAATGATCAGTGATTAAGTTGTGAAAGAAAGTAGAAGGGATGGCAAACTATAAAGTTAATTTGCAGCACAGACTAGTTATATATCTATTTCTATCGTCACTACATCTCTCTCTGTCCTTCCCTCTCCCTCACCCTCTCCCTCCCTCCCTCTCTCCTTCTTTCTCTCTGTCTCTGTGTCTCTCTCTGTCTCTCTGTCTCTCTCTGTCTCTCTCTCTCTCATTCTTTGTCTCTGTGTCTGTCTCTCTATTGGTCATATCTATCTATCTATCTACCTATCTATCTATCTGTCTATCTATCTATCTATCTATCTATCTATCTAAGCAACAGGAGATGTTTGGTAGATGTTCTAAATTGTGGAGGGACATGAGACTCTACTGAGTTTGCACTTTATCGAGATAGAAGCAACATGACCAATATATGTGTAAGATAAGTTTGGTAGTAGTGCAAAAGATAAGGGAAAAATGAGGGGGGGTGTAATTTAGAGGGCTCTGAGTCAGTTTTAAATGAATGCCTTACCAGGGAGGTAGCAGTGGTAAGACAGAAGAGGTGACAGATGTAAAAAATATACATTTAGAGTAGACAGAATTGTATAATCAATTGGGAATGAGAGATGAAAAGGAAGGAAGAGTGAAAAAAGTAAAGTTACAATCAATTGAGACAAAGAGGAGTGGATATCATTGATAAATTCTGAAGTCAAAATCACTGGCTTCAGCAGGGGATACATAACATCTTTGTTTATGTGCATATTGAAATTGAGATGCAGATGTGGACTAAGTTATTGGTCAAAAGATGGAGGTGTGAGTTACCCCCTCCCTACAACTCACATAACACAAGCCCAGATTATTGAAGGCAAACAAATTGTGGAGTAAACATAGGGCACATTGAAGGAACTCTGCCCCTAGCTAGATCTAGCATTTAACTGTGGTACTTTTGAACAAGAAGTTCATAAAAGGAGCTTTTGAGATTTTGGTAGAGACCTCAAGGGACTCAGGGAAACATCCTTGCTCACTAATTTTAACCTTCTTGACAGTGATTTTATTTGTTTTTCCTCTTCTTTAGCTGTTTCTACCTGAAGCTATTGGGACATGTTTTTGGTAAGTTGATTATTTTTGGAACCCTTATTTTTATTTTTTATGATTTATTGCACCAGATGTAGAACCATAACCTGGACAGACCCTGGTGGTTCTCTGGTTAGAAAATTCCTCTGAACAGTAGTTCATGCTGGGAATTTAGGAGAGAAGTAGGACAGCATATATAGATTTGGTAGTTATGTGCATAAATGTGAGGGCTGAAGTTATAGAAAGAAATGATATTGCCAAGGAAACATGCATTGATAGAAGAGAAGCAGGGATTGTACCTTGATAACACCAACATAAATTTGTCACGACAAAAATAATGATTCAGTGAGAGATTGAAAAGGAGTGATTAAAGAATGAGGAGAGAGTGGTGTTCTAGAAACCAGAGGAGCAGAGAATATTTATATGGAGATCCTTGTCCATGGGTCAAATATTTCAAAAAAGTGGAGAATCGGAAGGAGACATGTCTCATACATTTATTGATGAGCTAAATATTCCAAAGTTCTTTTGAGAAAGCGGTTTCTATAGAAGTGTCAAGAAGGAAGCAAGTTTATAAGGGTTTGAGGTGAGACAAGATGATAAGCAAAAGAATGTAGAGGGCAGAATCATATTTTTTCAAGATACTTGAATTGCAAGGGCAGAGAGAGTTGGGATGGTAACTGCATGGGGAAGAAGGATCAAGTCAAATCTGTTTGAATTAAAGACAACTGAATTGTTTCTATGTAGAGAAGAATGAACTAGTAAAATGAATGAAGGTAGAGAGAGCATGATTTCAAGGTAGTCAGCCTCTTGTTGTCAGGAACTACAAGTTTTTCATTCATATTCCCAAGTTACTGGTACAGCATCATTCAGTCAGTCAAGAAATATTTATTAAGCTTCTATTAGTTGCCAGGTACTACGCTAAGCACTAATAATACGAACAAAGCTACATGATAATCCCTGCTCTCAATGAGCTCACAGTCTAATGCCAGAGACAATGGGCGAATAACTATTGCAAACAATCCATATCCTGGATAAACAGGAAACAATTAATGGAAGAAAGGAACTAAGAGTAAGAATTAGGAAAGGCTTCCTAAAGAAGGTAAAATTTAAGTCTTAAATGAACCCAGGGAAGCCAAGAAGTAGAGATGAGGAAAGAAAGCATTCCAAGCATGGGGCACAGACAGTGAAAATTCTCTGTTAGACTTAGCTCCTCTCAGCAATGAAATGATCTAAGACAATTCCAAAATAATAAAGATGGAAAATGCTATCCACATCCAGAAAGAGAACTATGGAGTCTGAATGCAGACTGAAGCATAGTATTTTCTTTTTTTTTCCTTCTCATGGTTATTCTCTTTGGTTCCAATTCTTCTTTACAACATGACTAACGTGGAAATTTGTTTAGCTGATTAATAGATTGTATCATGTGTAGCTTATATTAGATTGCATACTATCTTGGGGAGGGGAATAGTGAGGGAGAGTAAAAATTTAGAACTCAAAATCTTATAAAAGTGAATGCTGAAAACCAAAAATAAATAAATAAATAAAAAGAAAATTTGGAGTTTGAATGTCTTGTTCATTGAACAGCAAGGAGGCCAGTGTCACTGGATCACTGAATACTTGATTGGGGGGGTGGGAAGGGGAGTAGGTTATGAAGGGCTTTGAATGCAAAATAGATGATTTTATATTTGGTGCTGGAGGTAATAGGGACCAGCTGGAATTGATTGAGTAGGAGCAAGAAATGGTCAGACATACACTTTAGGAAGATCATTTTGACAGTTGAGTGGAGTGGAAAGAGACTTAAGATAGAGAAATCAACCTGTAGATTATAATCCTCATATGAGGTGATGAGGGCTTGATCCAGAGTAGTGGTGGTGCCAGAGGAGAAAAAAGGGGCATATGCAAGAGTTGTTAAACAGATAAAATCAACTGGTTGGAAATTGGAAACAGTTTTGATATGAGAGGTGAGAGAGAGTAAAAAGGAAAAGATGCCACCTCATTTGTGAGCCTGAGTGACTGGGAAGATGGTAGGACTCTGATGAGTAAAAGGCAAGTTAGGAAGAAGCAAGAGTTTGGTGGGAGAAGAAAGCAGAGTTCCCTTTCGGACATGTTGAATTTAACATATTTATGGTACATCAAGTTTGAGGTGTGAAATTAGAAGTCAGCAGAGAGGTTAGGACTGGATAAGTCAATTTGAGAATTATCAACATAGAAATGAAAATTGAATCCATGGTACCTGAGGAGATCACCAATAGAAATATTATAAAGAGGGAAGAGAAGATGTTCCAGGATAGAACTATGGTGGACACATTTGATTGAAGTGAAAATCTAGCAAAGAAGACTGAGAAGGAGCAGTCGGGTAGATAGGAGGAGAACCAGGACAGAGAAGTTTCCTGAAAACCTAAAAAGAAGGGGAAATTAAGACGAGGTTGATATCAAAACTTGACAGGTCAAGAGGGTGGTCTTATGAATAGCAGATACTTAAAAAATGTTTGTTGAATTGAATTAAGCCATATCTCAAAAGAAGTAGCAAAGGATGGGACCATGTACCTAAGTTTGGTTATGATCTTTAGCCAGGAATAATTGTACCTATGCCTGTGAGACAAGAGGGACGAATGGGGAGAAACTGGGTGCTCAAAGGGAAAATGTTTTGGGATGAAGTGGGATTGTTGCAGGATTTCCTGTTTTATGGCTCCAACTTTTTCTTTTTTAGAAACTTGTGAAACGCTTTATTGATGCTCTTTTCTTTTACACATTCAATGACTACATTCCAATGACCTTTCTGCTACCAACAGAACCCTCCCTCCATTGAAGTAGGCATAGTCAAACAAAAAAAAAAGTTAGCACATTGGCCATATCTGAACATGTGTGCTTTATTTTGTACCCATAGTCCAGTGTCTGCTGAGAAGTGTGAGGCATGCTTCATCGCTATCAGAAATAATCAATGTCTCTTCATTAGTCAGAATTCTGGATCTTTAGTGTTATTTTAATTTTCATGATTGTGACCATTATTTCTGCTTATTTCAGTTCATGCAAATCTTCTGAAGTTTCTCTGAATTATCTGCATCTACCATTTCTAAGGCACATTACATTGTATGCCACAATTTATTCAATAATTCCCTGCCTGATGGAGACCACTTTCCTTTCATTTCTTTTTTTACTATGAAAAAACCCAAACTGTTTAGTGATTTTAAAAAGTGTAATTCCAAATTGCTTTCCAGAATTTTCTAGGCCCACCAACAATTCCTATCTTCCAAACTTAATCTTAAACATTTACCATTTTTGCCTTTAATCATCTTTGCCAGTGCAATGGATGCGAAACTTATCTTATCAGTAGTATCTTGAAGTACTATTTCATATCCTTGTTGATAGCCTTTCTTTCAAAACTTGTCTAACTGGTGCATTTGGCCATTTATCTTATGGCTTCAATCTTCTCAGTGAAATACGAGCTTAATTCCTTGGGTGTGGGAAATATGATTTCAAGTGCCCTCACAAGCTTGTTGATACCTTTTCTGGTGCCCAGGTACTGACCCAGTGCTTCATATACTGTCTAAACAGGGTATAGGGTTTTTTAAATACTTTTTTAAATTTAAAATTTAAATACGAAATGAGGGGAAAAATTACCATGTACACAGCAGACCACAGGAAAGGATTCAATATAAAACAATACATTTCCATTTAAAAGAAAAGCTATATAATAAATACTACATATTGTTTTCAAAGTTTCCTGGCTTTTCTTTGCTTGCTCGATTTTCTTTTGTTCAGTATAGTTTTTTTAAAGCCCAAATTAGAGAGAGTGACTAAAGGAGTAAAAGTGCCTAAAAGAAAGTATCATCCAAGAAAGATATGATTGTATGTCTTAGCAATGGTAATTCCTTTCAAACATTTCTCCAGTGAGATTTGATCTTTCATATTTATTAAGTTTTGCACAAATTTCCTTGCTTTAATGCAAAACCTGTTAATAACAAAAGAATTACCATATTCAGGGCAGAAAAAGAAAATGTCCTCTGTTCAAACTTTCTGTTACCACTTCTTGTTAGCATGCATTGAAGCACTGAAGGAGGTGGTAGTTCTAAAGAGGTGAGTAATTCCTATGATTTACAAGCTTTGTAATATTGTGAGGTAAGAGCTTCATAAATCTGAGCGAGACTTCCTGTTGTTACTGCAGACTAGAACAGATGACTGGTGTCTGTTCTTTGTCTGCTCTATGCTACTCATATGCAGAGCTGGGCCAGAACTGAACTTACTGTTATATGAAATGGGTATGAAGGGATATGATAATATGGCTTGGAAATGATACCAGAAGATTATGGTTATCAGAGCTTCATTATATTTTCCGAGACTTCAGTAAAATTTTAGTTATATATTCATTCCTCAAAAAGTATACAATGACAATTCACGATCCCTCTTTTGTTAAATAAGAAATAAGCAACTCAGGAACTAAGTTAATACTCAAAAAGAGAACTAGAAATTTATTTTTATTCTCAAATAAACAAGAAACTTTTTATATTTTCTTAGTACCATTTCTTTGAAATCTTTGGCAGTGACCTATTTATTTATTAGTAGGATTGTCTACAATTTAGCATTTTGCCATTAAAAAAACCTAAATATTACTTGAAAACCTCCAATAAAATCACCCAAAGATACTTTCTTTTGATCTTTAAGTAGCTCTCAAGATAAATACTGTTCATTCCTTTTGGATAATTATTTGTTGTTTTTACTTTACTTAAGCAGGCAACAGACCAGTATACAATACATCAGTCATTATGTCTTTGTTCTACAACGTAGTTAATCCAGGTCCTTATCATGTGAAACTGAGCATAGATATAATCTCTTAGAAAAGATAAATAATTTTCATAATCTGTTTAGAACACTTTGATCGTTTTATGTTTCCCCATAGCAAAAATATTATAAATGTTATTTGAATGACTCAGCAGAGTAGCTGAGAGATCTCAATCTTGAATTTTGAAGATAAAAGAAACTAGTATAGGGATAAAGATAGTTTGATTCAGAATTCTAAAAATGCAACAAAACTCTAAATTTCACAAGGAATTACAAATGTAGAGGTTAAATTAGCTAATAACATTTTACTAAAATGGAGACTATAATGAATGACACAAACTGAGCCAGTTTTGGAGTCATGGAGATTCCTGCCTGTGATACCTTGTATAGCTAAAAAGAAATCACTTACCCTGTCATAAAACTGTAAATTAAAGACAAGTTGCTGATGTGAATCGATATAAGGGGTTGATGAAATAGTAGTCCTTGGCATCATTATCACCACCAATGAGATAATTTCACATTGAGACTTAATGCTGGTCCTGTACAGAATTATAAATGAAGCAAAGTTAGTCTTCCTCTGGCTCCCCCAAACTTAATTTTTTAAACTGCTTCCTAGCCCCTGGTGGTAGTTTTTAGCTTTCTTATGTTGTATCCTTAGCAAATTTTTCTCTAAAGTGTAAGTAATTTGATAGCAGGCTTAAAGTGTTAACCTCCTATTGATTGGTTGTTTTGAAACATTCATTAGCACCTTAGGCTGAAGGTAATATACTGGAATTTCAGATTAAATAGGTTAATGATTTGCAGAAGTACTTTTGGATAGTCTTCATTTTACAAAGCAATAATAAAGGTTGATAGGAGGTATATGCCATTGGACTTTAAAGTCATTTATCTCCAAAAAGAAGCTATGAAATGTTTAAGAACCAAAATTGAAATCAATAGGCATCCCATGGTCAATATACTCATGAACTTAACCAAAAATATGTTGACAAAGAAACAGATGATTAAATTACAAATATTTGTTTAAGAAAACAGAGGTGCTGATCAGAACAACACATGACTGGAACATTGCCACAAGAAATTACGGAAGGATATCCAGAAGGAGTCTACGTTTTTTATTTTGGTTGATTCAGACTATATCTGTATCAGACTATCAACCTGTGGAAACTGTGCAATACATCAGAGCACGTTGCAAAACAATTATCATCTACCAGACACCTAAAAAGATAACACTAGGTGGCTAGAATTGTACTGCAGAAGCTTGCTATTTTTGATAAACTAACAGACAACAGGATCCAGGCTGCAGAAGCAAACTCTGAATATCCTTGAGAAATTAAAAAAACACCCAAAACCCAGTATTAGAACCAAGCATCACTAGAAAAAGAACTCTGCTCAAAAACACTTGGAGCTAACATTAAATGCATGAAAATTTTAGAATTACATTTTAATAGATATACCTCTACAAATGCCTATTATCTCCAAACTACACTGTATCAAAAGCTTTCCAAATATAGAGATTGAAGAGAAGAAATTAAAATCATGTAGAAATGGGCAGGCATCCTCTCTGCTCCTAGCCTGAAGAGGCTTTCAGTGAATCTACAGAAGCTACAGAGCTTACATCCCAAAATTCATCCATTTGTTAAAAAACAGTTATTTGATTTACTGGCGTGACTGTCTGTAGATCATTAATTAAAAAGAAAGTAGGATAGGAACAAGTCCTTGGATGCTTTCTAATTGATCCCCATCAACAAAGATAAAAAATCTTTATGGTAATTATTGAGTGTGGTTCATAATATCCTTAAACAAATGCAGCTCTCTATTTCCACAAGACAGAAGATACAGAAAGCTTGTGAAATGTGGCTAAATTTTTCTAGTAACATGAAAATTAATGTGCATGTTCATATCTTATCCCACATAAGCAGAGATGGGGAGGGGAGAGTGCTTTGAGACTAGAAGAGTTCAAGTCTTGCCTCAGACTTCTATTGGTTTTGGTAAGTCATTTAAGTCTCTGTGTTATAAGCAATGCTGCACAGCTATAAATTTCAGAATAACTTATTTAACTCACCTGGCTGCATTACTATGGGACATCTCTGACCTCCGTTATGCTCCAGAAAGGTCATTAAGAAAAAACTCATCATCCTACAATATCTCATCAGCCTTATACTTCACCTTCTCACTACTCAGCCCCTCTATTTGAAGAATGGTGCCATGAACTCCAAAAATTCCATTTAAGTAGGGACTTCAGCTCTACATCATGCCTCCACATTGGGTATCTTTATCTCCTCCCTTTTCAGCTTCCTTTTCTGTGTTATCTTCCCCAATTAGATTATAAACTCCTTGAAGGAAGAGACTTTGTTTCTTTGTTCCTCCCTTCTTTCCTTCCTTCCTTCCTTCCTTCCTTCCTTCCTTCCTTCCTTCCTTCCTTCCTTCCTTCTTCCTTCCTTCCTTCTTTCCTTCCTTCCTTCCTTCCTTCCTTCCTTCCTACCTTTCTTTCTTTTTTTCTTTCTTTCTTTCTTTCTTTCTTTCTTTCTTTCTTTCTTTCTTTCTTTCTTTCTTTCTTTCTTTCTTTCATCTCCAGTGCTTAATACTGTGTGTGTCACACAGTAGATGCTTAATAGATGTTCATCAATTATGACAATGATTAATTTCAGGCCTGCATTCATAGAGTGTGTTTTCTCTCTAGTTATTGTACACACATAGACTAGATCATAGGTCTGGACTGAAAAAAAAGCATTGTGCTAATGGAACACAATGTAGATCTCTAACGTGACTAAACTTCTAATCGACCATTGGACTATACACAGCACAGGTAACTTACCAGAACACCTAAATGAAAACTAAGGCTATCTAATTATTAAAGCACATTCCAAACAAATATAACCATAGAACTCTGTAGTGTGACTTCTTGGAGCAGTTTTTAGCATATATTGAGAAGTATAGTGTTGCAAAATTGCTTTGCCATATATTGGTTTTGGACATGAAATAAATATCAACAGACTTGTTAAAAGATTCATAGTCTGAATAATGGAAAAAATGAATTCCTTAATTAAATTCCTTTAGATTCCCTACTTTATTTATTTCCTCTTTCAATGTGAAGACCAAGCCATATGCCCTCCTCAAAGCAGACCAGAAAAAATGTACTTGCTAAAATATTTTCTAGAGATAGATCATTACTGCACTCTCTCCCTTCATGAATTGATAATATATTCCAGTAATTCCATAATGTGGAGGCTTGTAGCACTAAAATAAGTTAAATTAGTTTTTAAAAAAGAATTAGTATTGTAATAGTTTTTATTTTCAAATAAGTTTTTTATTGATGTCTTTTAAAAAGTCACAAGTACTCCCCCCTTCCCAGACAATCATTCCATACAACAAATAATCCTTTTAAAGACACAAAAGCAGAAAGAAAGAGTGAAAATCAGCATAACTTATCAATATATCAGAGCCAAGATGGCGGCTGGAAAGCAGGGACCAGATTGAGCTCCCTGCCGAGCCCCTCCAAAAACCTATAAAAATGGCCCCGAACCAATTCTAGAATGGCAGAACCCACAGAACAGCAGAGGGAAGCAGGGCTCCAGCCCAGGACAGCCTGGATGGTCTCTGGGTGAGGTCTATCCCACACGGAGCTGGGAGCTGGGAGCTGGGAATGGAGTGGAGCAGAGCCCAGCCTGAGCAGCGTGGACCAACAAGACCAGAAACCGGGCAGGGCATGCCCTAGCGCCCTGATTCAGTGAGCTGCAGCAGTTACGAGACTTCTCAACCCACAAACACCAAAGACTGCGGAGAAGGTTAGTGGGAAAAGCTGCGGGAGTGGAAGGAGTTCCCAGTTCGGCTTCCAGCCCCAGGGGCAGCGGAGGTGGGACAGCTACAGTTGCTGCTGCTTCTGGCCCCAGGCCCACCTGGTGGGAGGAATTAAGTGGCAGATCAGAGCAGGAGTGCACAGCCTGCTGAAGATCTAAGCCCAGTTCGGGCTCGGGGTTCTTGGGGAAGGAGGAGTGCTGGGGTGACAGAGCTGGCACCTCCCCCCCAAATGTGGAACATAGACCTCGTTAGTCTACAAGCAGTCATACCCCACTGAAAAACTCAAGGGTCAAGTTAGTTGGTTGGGAATATGGCCAGGCAGCGAAAACGTGCCCAGATTCAGTCTCAGACTTTGGATTCTTTCTTTGCTGACAAAGAAGACCAAAACATACAGACAGAAGAAGTCAACAAAGTCATAGAGCCTACACCAAAAGCCTCCAAGAAAAACATGAACTGGTCCCAGGCCATGGAAGAGCTCAAAAAGGATTTGGAAAAGCAAGTTAGAGAAGTAGAGGAAAAATTGGGAAGAGAAATGAGAAGGATGAGAGAAAACCATGAAACACAAGTCAATGACTTGCTAAAGGAGACCCAAAAAAATACTGAAAAATACACTGAAGAAAACAACACCTTAAAAAACAGACTAACCCAAATGGCAAAAGAGCTCCAAAAAGCCAGTGAGGAGAAGAATGCCTTGAAAGGCAGAATTAGCCAAATGGAAAAGGAGGTCCAAAAGACCACTGAAGAAAATACTACTTTAAAAATTAGATTGGAGCAAGTGGAAGCTAGTGACTTTAAGAGAAATCAGGATATTATAAAACAGAACCAAAGGAATGAAAAAATGGAAGACAATGTGAAATATCTCCTTGGAAAAACCACTGACCTGGAAAATAGATCCAGGAGAGATAATTTAAAAATTATTGGACTACCTGAAAGCCATATCAAAAAAAGAGCCTAGATACCATCTTTCAAGAAATTATCAAGGAGAACTGCCCTGATATTCTAGAGCCACAGGGCAAAATAGAAATTGAAAGAATCCATCGATCACCTCCTCAAATAGATCCCAAAAGAAATCTCCTAGGAATATTGTCACCAAATTCCAGAGCTCCCAGATCAAGGAGAAAATACTGCAAGCAGCCAGAAAGAAACAATTTGAGTATTGTGGAAAACCCAATCAGAATAACCCAAGATCTGGCAGCTTCTACATTAAGAGATCGAAGGGCTTGGAATGCGATATTCCGGAGGTCAATGGAGCTAGGATTAAAACCTAGAATCACCTACCCAGCAAAACTGAGTATCATGTTCCAAGGCAAAATATGGATTTTCAATAAAATAGAGGACTTTCAAGCTTTCTCAGTGAAAAGACCAGAACTGAATAGAAAATTTGACTTTCAAACACAAGAATCAAGAGAAGCATGAAAAGGTAATCAAGAAACAGAAACTGCAAGGGACTTACTAAAGTTGAACTGTTTTGTTTACATTCCTACATGGAAAGAGGACATGTATGATTCATGAGACCTCAGTATTAGGGTAGCTGGAGGGAATATGCACATATATATATATAAATATATATATATATATAAATATATATATATATATATGTTTATGTATATATATATAAGTGAATGTGTATGTATGTATATATCTATGTGTATATATATGTGTGACACAGGGTGAGTTGAAGATGAAGGGAAGATATCTAAAAGAAATAAAATGAAATTAAGGGATGAGAGAGCAACATACTGAGAGAGGGAGATAGGGAGAGATAGAATGGGGTGGATTATCTTGAATAAAGGTGGGAAGAGGAAGCAGTTCTGTGGGAGGAGGGGAGAGGGCAGGTGAGGGGGGAATGAGTGAACCTTGCTCTCATCAGATTTGGCCTGAGGAGGAAATACCATACATACTCAGTTGGGTATCTTACCCCACACGAAAGAAGAGGGAGGAAGATAAAAAAAAATAAAAGGGGGGGATGATGGAGGGGAGGGCAGATGGGGGTGAAGGTAATCAAAAACAAACACTTTGAAAAGGGGACAGGGTCAGGGGAGAAAATTCAATAAAGTGGGATGGGTTGGGAAGGAGAAAAATGTAGTTAGTCTTTCACAACATGAGTATTGTGGAAGGGTTATGCATAATGATACACATGTGGCCTAGGTTGAATTGCTCAACTTCTTAGGGAGGGTGGGTGGGAAGGGAAGAGGGGAGAGAATTTGGAACTCAAAGGTTTAAAATCAGATGTTCAAAAACAAAAAAAAGTAAAAAAAAACCTTATCAATATATCAGAGAAGTATAAAAACACTTATGATGTACAACATTCATGGACTTCTCAACTTGGCAAAGTGGTAGGGTTGGGTTTTTTTCGCTCATATTGCTTCCTTTGGGCCAAAATTACAAAATTATTATTTGTAATTTTATTTTTTTTGGTGGTGAGTCTTTCCATTTAAATTGTCAAAATTATTGTGTATGTTACTAAATCAGCTTATATGAATTTTCCTCTTGTTTCTCTGTACTCATCGTATTTGTCACTTCTCATAACAAAGTGATATTACATTACACTCATAAGCAAATGAAGCTTTAACTTTTTATTTTTTTATTTATTTTTATTAACTTTTTAGACATTTTCCAATTGTTGGGCATCTGTTTTGATTCCATTATTTGTTATCAGAAAAAGTCCTGCTATAAATATTTTGGTAAATATGGGCACTTTCAGCAATCTCCTAAAGGTATTAGCCTAGTAGTGTATTTTCAAGTTAAAGGGTATGACCATTGTAGTTGCTTTATTGACATAACTCCAGATTGCTTTACAAAGGTTTTGTATTGATTCATAGCTTCACCAACAATGAACTAGTACATATCCCCTTCAACATTGACTAGTCTCATGTTTTGTCATCTTTGCCAATTCATGGGGAGTGCGGCAAAACCTCAAGGTTGTAGTGATCTGCTTTTCTTTTATTACTTGGAGCATACTTTTGTATGTTTGTTACTAATTTGTGATTTTTTTTGAGAACCGTTTGCTCATATTCTAAAACTTTATTTATGAGAGTATGGTTTTTCAATTCATACATACATGAACACAAATCCATATATGTATCCATAAAACCAAACACCAGAGAAATTTAATAAAAATATTTTCCCCATTTAAACACTTTCCTTCTTACCCTAGGTGTAATAATTATGTTTGTGAAGAAGTATTTCAATTTTATGTTACCAAAGTTATTAATTTTATCTTTGTAATTGTTTCTATCCTCTTTTTGTTTTAAAATCCACCTCCTACCTATAGCTATTAAAGGTATATAATCGGTTTCTTTCCTATTTTTAATAGCATAGTCTTTAATATTAAGATAAGAAGTTTGCATTTCCTTCATCTGTATTTATTTTTTAAAATTTTGTTTTTATATTTTTTTCTGCTTCATGAGGTCATCACTTTTCATTTAGTCAATTTTAATTTTCAGGGAGTCCATAGCTTTGATATTATTTGCCACTTTCTCTTAAATGTTATTCATTCTCCTTGGAAGTCTAAGGTTTTATCTCATTTAAACATCTTGTTTCATTTTTCCTAGCTATTCATGTAATCATTTTAGAAAAACTATTTTTTTCATTTGTGTCTACTTACAGATGTTTCTTCTCCTAAGCTAGATTTTTGTGTATCTCTGCATGTATCGTGTTGGTCATTGGTTTTTTTTTTTTCAGTTTGATCGTATCTCTATCCTTAATTACTGAATGAGACTTTGTACTAGGGACAAGCTATGCTTACTCTTCCACGTTTTTGGGGGTGGGGGGTGGTTAGCCATGATTTATCACATTTGCCCTGGGTCAATTAAGTTCCTGCGCTGCTCTTCATCTCCCAGAATGTGTTTGTGCCAGGAGAACTGGTAAGTTTTATATCCCCCTGAATCTTTAAGGTTCAGTGACAAATTTTCAGGAACCTCTATGACATCTCTGGACACAGTGGAGCAGCTGAGCCTGTGTTTCCCTGTCTGAGCCCAGATAGGTTGCTTTAGTTGTCATTCACTTTCAATGGTCTACACAAGACTTTTTACTTCTTTGATGCTTTCTCCTGAGCTCACTGTTCTTATTACTTCTGTATATAGAGCTTTGTAAGCTGAATGCACTTCCGGCACATGTATAATAAGTAGGTTTTTATCTTGTTTGTTTCTCCTGGTGCTGGATTTTCTGGAGGCTACTTTCCTATTGCTCATAGAATACTGACTATTTTTTTGTACAGTCCTGGAGTATATAAAATCACCATAGTTTCTTACACATTATCTTGATTTTTGATTAAATCTTGTTATTTTTAGTGTTACTTCTTCTGGAGTAGGTGTGTTGGGAGCTGAATGCCTATCTCTGTTTAAACAATTATCTTAGCTAGAAGTCTCTGGAACTTGCTTTGGATAAAACATGCACATCACTATCTGAGCTTGAAAGTAATAGTTTCATGAGCAGATTTTTAATTTTTTTTTAATTTATGAAATAAAATAAGTATTTTCATAACATAGTAGAATTAAAAAATGATTGCACCTGAAACTGCAAATCTCTTATGTATAATTTGCAGTTCCTTTTAAATATGTAATAAAATTATTACATAATTTTTTTCCTTTTTTTCTTCCCTCCTCCCCATAATGATAACTAACATTAGACACAAATATATAAGTGCATGTAAAATCATTCTATACAAACTTCTATTTATCAGTTCTTTCTCTAGATGCAGATAGCATCTTCCTTCATAGATCTTTTGTAGTTAATTTGGGTATCCATAATAGTCAGGGTTCTTAAAACAATATGGCTGTCACTGTGTACAGTGTTCTCTTGGTTCTGCTCATTTCACTCTTCATTATTTTCTGCACGTCTCTCCATGTTTTTTCTAAAATCACTGAGCTAATCATTTCTTATAAGACAGTAATATTACATCATGATCATACCACAATTTGTTCAGCCATTCCTCGGTTAATGGGCATCCCCACAATTTTCAGAGATGCCACTTTTAAAATGACTATGAACAGATTAGTTTTAGTTCTTATGCTCTTTGTGTTTATTTTTCATGTATTTAATGTATCTATAATCTCTCATCTGAGGGGGGAATGCAGGGCAATTGGGGTTAAGTGACTTGACCAAGGTCACATAGCTAGTGTGTCGTGTCTGTGGCCAGATTTGAACTCCTGCCCTTCTGACTCCAGGGCCAGTGCTCTACTCACTGCCCCACTTACCTGCCCCTCTTTTCTGAAAGACACTTGGATATACTGTATGGAAATACAAATCTTTATTTTTCCAAAGGTCCTCCAAAATACTTTTGCTAATGACTTTTCCTAGCTGCTGCCAAATATTGCAATATTCCAATGACTTTGTGATTTTGATAATGTGGATATTCCCTCCAATTATGAAGACTACTTCTCCACTACCACTGATCCTGTGAAACTGGTTTCCATGTCAACCAATAAATTTACCACAGAATAGTCAGACAACATTCTGGGTATATTCCTCATGTAACAAGTATGCATAGAGATGACCTGCTTGCTTCTAGTCAACTGTGTGTGCTAAATCATCATTTAAGCACTTTGAGGACAATGAAATTCCCAGTTGCTTCCAGTTAGTCACACCTATTTTAGTGCTAAAAGTCATGAGTACTTGGAGGATGGTAAAACAACCCTTATTGGGGTAAAAAATTGTCAATGACTCAATGAATCTTTTTTTTAAATTTTTTTATTTAAATTTATTTATTTAACATATTTGGTTTTCAGCATTGATTTTCACAACAGTTTGAATTACAAATTTTCTCCCCATTTCTACCCTCCCCCCCACTCCAAGATGGCTTATATTCTGGTTGCCCTGTTCCCCAGTCAGCCCTCCCCTCTATCACCCCCCGCCCCTCTCATCCCCTTTTCCCTTCCTTTCTTGTAGGGCAAGATAAATTTCTACGCCCCATTGCCTGTGTATCTTATTTTTTAGTTGCATACAAAAAAGTTTTTTGTTTTTGAACATCTGATTTTAAAACTTCGCATTCCAAATTCTCTTCCCTCTTCCCTTCCCACCCACCCTCCCTAAGAAGCCAAGCAATTCAACCTAGGCCACACATGTATTATTATGTATAACCCTTCCACAATACTCATGTTGTGAAAGGCTAACTACATTTTGCTCCTTCCCAACCCATCCCGCTTTATTGAATTTTCTCCCTTGACCCTGTCCCCTTTCCAAAGTGTTTGTTTTGATTACCTCCACCCCCATCTGCCCTCCCCTCAATCATCCCCCCGCCTTTTATTTTTTTTTTATCTTCCTCCCTCTTCTTTCGTGTGGGGTAAGATACCCAACTGAGTATGTATGGTATTCCCCCTCAGGCCAAATCTGATGAGAGCAAGGTTCACTCATTCCCCCCTCACCTGTCCTCTCCCCTCCTCCCATAGAACTGCTTCCTCTTGCCACCTTTATGTGAGATAATCCACCCCATTCTATCTCTCCCTATCTCCCTCTCTCAGTATGTTGCTCTCTCATCCCTTAATTTCATTTTATTTCTTTTAGATATCTTCCCTTCATCTTCAACTCACCCGGTGTCTGCTCTCTCTCTTTTACATATATATATATATATATATATATATATATATATATATATATATATATATATATATATATATATATATATATATATAAACACACACATATATATACACACATACATACACATACATACATATACACATAGATATATACATACATACACATTCACTTATATATATATAAACATATATATACATATATACATATACATATATATATATATATATGCATATTCCCTTCAACTACCCTAATACTGAGGTCTCATGAATCATACTCATCATCTTTCCATGTAGGAATGTCAACAAAACAGTTCAACTTTAGTAAGTCCCTTGCAATTTCTGTTTCTTGATTACCTTTTCATGCTTCTCTTGATTCTTGTGTTTGAAAGTCAAATTTTCTATTCAGTTCTGGTCTTTTCACTGAGAAAGCTTGAAAGTCCTCTATTTTATTGAAAATCCATATTTTGCCTTGGAACATGATACTCAGTTTTGCTGGGTAGGTGATTCTAGGTTTTAATCCTAGCTCCATTGACCTCCGGAATATCACATTCCAAGCCCTTCGATCTCTTAATGTAGAAGCTGCCAGATCTTGGGTTATTCCGATTGGGTTTCCACAATACTCAAATTGTTTCTTTCTGGCTGCTTGCAGTATTTTCTCCTTGATCTGGGAGCTCTGGAATTTGGTGACAATATTCCTAGGAGATTTCTTTTTGGGATCTATTTGAGGAGGTGATCGATGGATTCTTTCAATTTCTATTTTGCCCTGTGGCTCTAGAATATCAGGGCAGTTCTCCTTGATAATTTCTTGAAAGATGGTATCTAGGCTCTTTTTTTGATATGGCTTTCAGGTAGTCCAATAATTTTTAAATTATCTCTCCTGGATCTATTTTCCAGGTCAGTGGTTTTTCCAAGGAGATATTTCACATTGTCTTCCATTTTTTCATTCCTTTGGTTCTGTTTTATAATATCCTGATTTCTCTTAAAGTCACTAGCTTCCACTTGCTCCAATCTAATTTTTAAAGTAGTATTTTCTTCAGTGGTCTTTTGGACCTCCTTTTCCATTTGGCTAATTCTGCCTTTCAAGGCATTCTTCTCCTCACTGGCTTTTTGGAGCTCTTTTGCCATTTGAGTTAGTCTGTTTTTTAAGGTGTTGTTTTCTTCAGTGTATTTTTCAGTATTTTTTTGGGTCTCCTTTAGCAAGTCATTGACTTGTTTTTCATGGTTTTCTCCTCGCATACTTCTCATTTCTCTTCCCAATTTTTCCTCTACTTCTCTAACTTGCTTTTCCAAATCCTTTTTGAGTTCTTCTATGGCCTGGGGCCAGTTCATGTTTTTCTTGGAGGCTTTTGTTGTAGGCTCTATGACTTTGTTGTCTTCTTTAGGCTGTATATTTTGGTCTTCTTTGTCACCAAAAAAAGAATCCAAAGTTTGAGACTGAATCTGGGCACGTTTTCGCTGCCTGGCCATATTCCCAACCAACTAACTTGACCCTTGAGTTTTTCAGTGGGGTATGACTGCTTGTAGATTACAGAGTTCTATGTTCCACGTTTGGGGGGGAGGTGCCAGCTCTGTCAGACCCGCACTACTCCTTCCCCAAGAACCCCCAGTTCAGGCTGGGCTTAGATCTTCAGCAGGCTGTTGCACTCCTGCTCTGATCTGCCACTTAATTCCTCCCACCAGGTGGGCCTGGAGCTGGAAGTAACAACAGCTGTAGCTGCCCCACCTCCGCTGCCCCGGGGCTGGAAGCCGAACCGCGAACTCCTTCCACTCCAGTAGCTTTTCCCTCTAACCTTCTCCGCAGTCTTTGGTGTTAGTGGGTCGAGGGGTCTGGTAACTGCCGCAGCTCACATATTCAGGGTGCTAGGGCCCCCTCCGCCCAGCTTCTGTTCTGGATGGTCCACACCGCTCAGGCTGGGCTCTGCTCCACTCCGTTCCCAGCTCCCAGCTCCGTGTGGAATAGACCTCCTGGGCTGGAGCCCTGCTTCCCTCTGCTGTTCTGTGGGTTCTGCCGTTCTAGAATTGGTTCAGAGCCATTTTTATAGGTTTTTGGAGGGACTCGGGTACGGAGCTCACTCTCCTCAATGAATCTTTTACATGGAGTGACCCACTATTGGTTGCTTTTTCTTTTCTCCTGCTGGCTATACACTATGTCAAGACTGTAGAAGATTATGCCTGGAGAGGAGTGACAACAAGGAAGAAAGTACCCACTGTTTCAGGATATATATATATGTAAATTCCACTAAACAATATGCCCATCTCAGTATAAGCTGATCATTTCTACTCTCATCACCATGCTGCTAACTCAACCTTAGACACACATCATCTTTCCAAGTCCCTCAGCCTTCTCTCCCCATTTATTGGAGGGCTTGATGGTGAAGCACCTCTCCTAAAGCTCTGCTTTATAGAGAGAAAAATTTGGGCTCTCAGCTCATTACATTTTCCATCTGCAGCTCTGCTTGATTTCAACTTGGTTTTAACTGCATGGAACAAGATGCTGAGTATCCTCCAGTGTTCTCCCCTTCCCCTGCTTCCATCTTTCTTTTACGTGTTGTCTTCCACCATTAGCTATTTAGACACAAGGACTTCCTTTTTGTTTTTTCTTATTTGTATCCCAAGTACTTAGCACAGTGCCTGGCACATAGTAGGCACTGAATAAATGTTTATTGAATTAAATTGATAAAAGGAAAAAAAAAAAAACTGAGCATCTTCTCTTAGGGAGAAATTACAGTCCCAAATGAATTTGCAGAGAATGTGAGGCTTTCCTCACAAGGAATAACAACAAGAGGTGAACTAACAGTTGTCTCTTTACCTTCAAAGGAGAAACCAAATTGTCCTGGGTGGAAATTCTTCTAAGGACCTACACCATAACCCATATCGTTCCTCGGTGGATCATCCCCCAACTCAAAGAGCTATACAAATGGAGTTTCAGACAAAATATTTTCTCTGAGCTCATTAAATGTAGTTTTTTTGACAAAAACTCTTTCCAATATAAGGAGTAATCCAAGGGGAGTTCTGAGCTCACATTATGCTAGAATAAGCAGGTTTATTTCAAAAAAGAAAGAAAATAAACTTAGATGAAGCACAAATGTGTGAGGCTCCCAAAAAGCAATTAAACACTTGGGTCAATTGGCATTAGCATCTCAAATACCAGTGAAGACCTCCATATATAACAACTAGAACAAATTTCTGATTCCAGTGTTCTGGGACACTGTGCCCCATCCCTTTCCAGTAAGGAATTGGATCCAGGCTGATAGTCTGGATGAGGATTAGTCCTAAGGGAACCTGGCCACTGTTTTTTTTTTCTCAAAAAAAAGTGGTTTTGGAGGTATTCCCACTCTAGTGACACTGGAGAAGATTTAATTCTTAAGTTTTGGATATATCTAGTGTGTTCCCAAAGAAGGCAGTAGAAATGTAATTACTATATAATTGAAAACACATATAGGATAGATTTTTTTAACACAAAAAAGAAATGTTTATCCCAAGGATATTAAAAGTACATACTGACAGAAAAAACTGAAACAAATGGTGGTACAAAACAAGAGCATAATTATCATCATACCAAGAGACAGAGATTTAACTATCAGAATATTAAATAGTCCAAATTGTTTTCTAGAATGGTTGTACCAATTCTCTTTTTTCAATTTTGATATTGGAAATCTGATTTTTTTTCCTCTCTCTTTTTTAAAAGTAAAATTAGCTAACAATTTTTATTTTTATTCATTAAAATATCTACAAGTTTTATTTATAAATTAATTTTTTTGTTTTAATATTGTTTACAATTATTTTTACAGACTTTATGTTTTTGTATTTAGCTACAGTTATTTATCATAATATTATATATATTAATTATAATAAATATTATATATTTATATTATTATATTATACATTATATTATTATTTATATATAATATTATATTATATATATTAATTATAATATAAATATTATAAATATTTTCCCCTAACAAATCCTTTGGCTATATACACAAAGTGACAGTTTTTGTCTCGTTATTATCATTTTTATTTCAACATTTCTATTCATCTTTCTTTTATTTTTTTAACCTAGAGCCCTTCTGGGAAAACCCTTTATTTTTAAAAAGTAATTCTTTTCTCTTTGGGATTTTCAGGGTAAAACATTATAAGCCATTATCTTTTACCTTTATTACATAACTATTTTCTTTATTATATCATTGCATAATGTTACAATATAGTGCAAGATTTTCCCTTCTTTATTCTAGTTGTTATTAAGTCTTCTGTGGTTCTTATTGTGGTTCCTTACTAACTGAACTCATTCTTTCTAGAAGCTTAAGGTATTTTTTTCTCTTACTTGGAAACTCTGAAATTTGAATATGACATTCCAGGTTTTCAGGCTGCAGTTTCATTGAAGAGGTATATCTGGGTATTTTATTTTTTGTGATATTTTTAAAATATAGTGTGGTTGTTTTCTCTTTTGTCATGATTTTCAGGGAGTTTGATCGTTCTTAAACAACATCTCCTAGACTTGTATTTCAAGTCAGTTATTTCTGATATTAGGTACCTTACATGCGCTTCTATTTTTTTGGCTTTTTTACTTTTCTCTAAGACTTTGTTCTAAGAATCTTGTTCTAGGATTTCATTTGAGGCTTGTCTTTCCCCATACCATTTCCTCATTGTATTTGGTGGGTTTTTTTCTACTTATTTATATTTTTAGCTTCAGTTTTTAGATTGAGATTTTTGCCCTTTTTATTATGGAGGTTGTCTTAGACAGTGTTGTTTTGAATAAAGTGGTTGAAATGAAGCCCCATCTTATGCTTCCATACTTGGCTTCTGTCTCAGTCTCCTGGTAGTCTGTAACAGATTCCTGTTGGGCTGTTCTTTGTCTTTTTCTTAATCAGAAGTTGATTTATCTTTTTCTGGGGCCCTGAAAGGTTTGGGCAGAATTGTGAAAACCACCCTGGCTCTAGGCCTCCTATATGACTTCCTTGTACCGATGCCCAGGTATTGAATTAGTCCTGTTTCCCACTATGACTCTTAGTACCCCAAGGAGCACATAACCAGTTCTTGTCTCCAAAAGTAGAATAGATGGCTGCCAGTGTGATCTGATTTCACATGTGCTAAGATCTCCCAACCTAACATATCTATCTTATATTCTCAATAGTTCCTTGGAACAGAGAACAATTTGTCTTGTTTTAAGATAACGAGAACGGTTACAAGTGCAAATACACAGAAAGAAGTAATACATTGACTTAATTTTACTACAACATAAATTATTATATTTGCTCCTTTTCTGAAATAAAGCTAGTAGGGAAAAAAAAACACACCTGAATAATATTAGCTACTCTAAATTGGGTAAAAGGCTGCCACGGAAGCAAAGTTCACTTCCCTTGCACTGGAAAATTTCAAGAAAATGCAGTATTACTTCTTTAAATATTGTGAAGATTTCTGGCCAGGTGGTGATTGGACTAGGCAGCTAGTCCAGTCGTTCTGGATCAGACAGATAGGTGGCAGAGTGGATAGAGCATCGGGCCTGAAGTCGGGAAGACCTGGGTTCAAATCAGGCCTCAGACATTTGCTAGATGTATGACCCTGGACAAGTCTCAATTTACTTCTCTGTAAAATGAACTGGGAAAGGAAATGGCAAACCCACACCAGTATCTTTGGCAAGAATGCTCCCCCTGCCAAAAAAAGAGGTCACAAGGAGTCAGACATAACTGAAAAACAACAAAAAATCAATTGGACTAGATGATCTCTTAAGGTCCTTTCCAAATCTAAGATTTTGTGATTCTGAAAATAAAGGTGAGACTGGAGGTACAGAATATGAATTTTACGTGCTTCCAATTTTTTGAATAGGACCAGACATAGAGTAGAGTGTAGAGAGAAGAACTAGGAGAGTTTCTTGCCCAGAGAAGAGACTGCCAAAGAAACTCATCTCCTCACTTCTGATAAGATGTGTCAAGCCTTCAGTGATACTGATTTCCCTGTGAAAAAAATAGGAATCATTGAACATTTAGAAATTTTCCCTAACCTAATCAGTTTTATCCCTTAACTTGATCTTCCTGTAAGCTGATACTTGCAGAGAATCATGTAAAACAAAATTGTTACAAACTGAGCATTTTTTTGTGAATTTAACTATAAAAATAATCAAAGACAGCTTATTGGCATTGAAAATCCTTTAGATTAATGTGGGCTTGGCTACTTGAAAGAAAAGTATGGAGGTAATCCTGGACAAGGCTAAAGGTTTTCATTCAGCAATTCTGCTCCATAGTTGAACATTCCTTGCCTTATGTAATTTAAAACATGTCTTGTCAGGTTGGTTAAGGCACTAGTGAGAGTTGATGCTCAGTTGACATTCTGTGGGGGAGGGTTGCTCATTACATCTGACTATCTGATGTTTCGGCCTTGTTGAAAGATGTGTCTCAAATTATGTCTAAGTATTAGTTTTGAAGCATGCCAGAAAGTTTGATGGTGCAGCTAAGTAAAGAGCAGCCAAGGATCTGTCTTGGTTTTGAAATCAGAATATAAGCCAAGTCACTGGAATGGCATATATATTTAGTGTTAGGTGGGGAAAAAATCTTAATGTGACACATAAGGCCATGGTGCCTTCAAGGAAGCAATGCCAGACAATTTTCACCAGCTTGGCCCTTCTTTAATTCCCTTTCATTCATGGGCACAGAGCCGAGACAGAGCCAGATTGTCAGCTCAGGCCAGACTTAATGCTTCATTAGCTTGCCCACCTCAACACAGGATGTAACATTTTGAGCATTAATAGCTGGCATTATAAACTAACATAAATTACTGTATGTTTAAATGCTTAAACATTTTTCCAACCTATGTTCTTTTTTTTCTGTTCTGAGAATAGCAGCATGGAATACTAATAAAGCACAGCTCTTTGCTCCCTGTTGGAGCATAAACTAATAAATATTTTCCTACCATAAGTATAGATCATACAACATAGCCGACTAAGTAAAGAAGCATGCTACGTACAAGTAAAGGGAAGCTTTTCCTTTCCCTCTCTAATAGAGGTTTGAGCTTTCAATGAAGCAGCCAGGAGGCCTAGGTAATAAGTATTTGTTGTACACCTACTGTGTGCAGTATCTCAGCTATACGAGGCTGCATATTGTTGAATCTGGTATTTTTCAACTCAAGCAAATGATCAATTTAAAACTGTTAAGAAAGATTTTTTTCTATCATTTCTGGCATTTTCATATACTAAGCATGTTTTCCATACATTTTTCAAAGGCTGTTTTAGCAAGAAAATCGGAAATCTTAATTTGGTTTAGAAGCAATAGAACAGTATTGATGAATGCTTTAAATATCAAAGGGCAATACTTTGCCAAAGTGAGGCACTCATTTTTAAGTCACCTGCATGAAATCTTATATGTTTCTGTCCTGACATGCATGTGGAAGAATGTGGAAGAAATGTGTGCTTTGATCTGTAGTTCAGTTGTCTATTTTAAAGCAAAATGGCAGTCGATTAAACTAGCATTTCTTCTGTGATCTTTAATGGCTTTCAGAGTCATTTGACACACGGTTAGAAGTTACAGACAGTTGACCTAAGTGATGTTCCCATTTTGTAGAATTAATTCAATTCAGATCAATTCAACAGACATTTATTAATTGTTTGCTGTGTATACAGTATTGTGCTGGTTATTTGAATTTTTGAATTTTAAGTGAGACTACTTTATCAGAGGAAGTAAAATTCTTGTTCAATACTCTCTTTGGGTTGCTTTTGCCAACTCCCACCTATAATGGCAACCTGTCCTCAGAGACAAGTTGACTATGTCTCTCTTTAATTATCTATCATCAGGCAATCCCGAGAAACTGGAAATTTTTAGTACATTGCTCACCAGGATCTATCCAGTATGGTCCTCTCAATATCAATAAATCTGTTGACATCAAATAGCTTTTATAAATGCATACCAAGTATATATATACATATATATACACATATATGTATGTATGTATGTATGTATATATATATATGTATGTATATAATTGTGTGTGTGTTTGTGTGTGTATATATATGTATATATACACACATATATACACATACATATATACACACACATATACACACATACATATGTATACATATATACATATACACACTCATATATATGTATATGTATGTATACATACACACACTGTGTGTGTTTGTGTGTGTGTGTATGTGTGTGTGCATGTAAGAACAGTAGTTACAACCCAATTTCCCCAAACCAGGGTGGGGGTGGAGGGGGTTCATTCTCCTTTGGAAATAGTGGCATCAAGATGAAAGTGATGGTTGATATGGTAATTAGGGTGGGACTTTTTTTTACTGTTTTCCCTTCTAGAATGCTGAAGTAATCAAATGCCTTTGATTAAGCCTTGCTAAGTGCTAACTAAGGCCCAGGCCCACACCCTTTTACTGATTAGATGCGAAACTTTCTGGCCCTCAGAAGGGCATATAAACTCAGAGGTTACCATTTTGTTTGGGGCTCTCACTCACTGAAGAGGGTTGGTGTGGAGACTTTGGGTAGCTGCTGGAGCCCCCCTGGCTTTGAAGAAAACCCAGATGTCGGTGCTTCTCTTTTTGGTAATTACGTATGTGATGTCTTGATTAGACCAAGCCTGTCTGTTGAATTGTGTTACTTGATCTGTTGATATTTTTGTTTTTAATTTCTGTTTGTATTTTCTCTGACATTCAGGGTGCTGGCTTTCCCCCCTGAACTAAGTAAATGATATTTGTATATTTGATTAAAGTGAGATTGTTAACCCCTTAAAGTTGCTTTCCTTAGAAAAGAAGATCAAAGAACCTGTGCTGGCAGCTCTTGTTGCTGGTCTTGTTGGGTCTTACACCCCTACAGCAGCTGCTAGCCACATCGTTGTTACATCAGTACAAAATATCCCCCCACCCTTAACTTGGTGGGGGGCAGGGCACTCTCTCTCCTTTGCGTGTGCAAGGTAGATGAAGAAAGTGATCTCAAAGTTGAAGTCCAAAGATGTGGAGACACCCATAATAGGGAACCAAGGGGGTACCTCTTGGGAACAAGATTTTGAGGCATGTTGGCACTGGCAGACTTTCTCTCCCTTTAAGGAGAATCCACTAAGTTTGCTTTAAAGAGTAGCATCAACAATGAATGAGTAATTCCCTTGCTTAGCTTGCTCAGGTCCTTAAAGGATATATGTCTCAGCCAATAAGTCAATGCACCTCTGTACTGTGCTGAGTAGGACGTGCCTGGGGTTGACTCCTCACCAGACCCAATTAATGCTACTACTGGATTCAATGGTGTCCACTACCAGATTTGTTTGCTGAAGGGAGTTCTCATGATTATTTTGACCTTTTGAAGCACACAAGGACATAATCTGGTCCATTTCATCTCTGCGTGGAATGCTCATTCAGTTAAGAAAAGGAAAGACAAAAAAATGAAAAAAGAATCTTAAACTCAGGGTCACATGGTGGCTGGGTAGAAAGAAGAGGAAGCCTCTTCCCCTCCTATCACTCAGAATTTCACAATAATTATTCCTCATTCAAAAGCTATCAGGGAAAAAGATAAGGGATCATCCACTTGAAACTTTTGAATGCATCACTTACTTTTGGCTCCTGGGCCAATTGGAAGATTCTTCACCATCACAGTACCTCTCCCTCAGTTATTTATGGTCTTGAGTAGACTTAATAACTATACATGTGTTTAATTAATATTATACATACTCTGTATAATTAACCTGGAAGGGCAAATTTAAACATGCTTCAAGGAATAGGACCTTACTGACCAGTCCCTTATTACACCTGTTTCAGTTCATAATTTAAAAATTTTCTCTGATCTATCATAACTTTCACAGAAAATTTATTGATTTTCATGAAATTTCATATGCTTTATTGAAATGAAATGGCAGTTGATTAAAAATACAAAAATACATTCCATAGAAAGGCAATTTTAATAGTTACAAGGATTTATTTTCCACTCTTATTACAGTAAAAATGGTTGCTGGAATGATTGGAATTCTTCATAAAAATGATGGAAGCTTGGGACTTTTAAACAATGATATGAATTTAGAACAAAAATATATTCTATCTTTTGGGAATATCCTAGATACTATAAGTTCCTTGAAGGCAGGGGCTGTGTCTTATTTTAATGTCAGATTTGTCTAGTGCTTTCCATAGTCATCTCTATTTACAGTATTTATTTGAATAAGGTGATATTGAGTGATGAGTTTGACTCTCTTTCTCCATATGTCCTTTTTTCCTGTTGTTCTCTCAAACCTATAAATCATTACTGGGAGTGAGAAGGTCTAAATTCAAATTCCAGTTTTGCCACTTTGTGACCCTGAAGAGATTAATTTACTTTTTGGTCCCTTGGTTTTCTCATTTGTAAAATGGGGATAATTACATTTGTAAATCTTCTTTGTAGGGTTGTCAAAAAAATGCTTTGTAAATTGTAATGTACTAAAAAAAGGGAGCTGTTTTTGCTGTATTAGGCAAAACATTTGACTTCCTTGATGTTTTTTCTTTTCTTACTTGTAAGATTCAGTTAGAAATACTAAAAAAAACCCCTATGTATCCTATATTCATCTCATACAGACAAAGTGAGATTATATATCCAAAAGTACTTGGTAATTGAAAAGTACTATACAAATGTAAGAGGTTATCATATTGTCAAAAATAAAAGTCCATATCTGCTTTCTCAGTGTTTTGGGAGAGACTCCTATTTCTGCTAGTCCTTTGGATTGATTCCTAGGGCACATGTGTCACACACTGTCAATTCTTCCCTACACAAGGACAAAAGAGTAACAAAATTAACATGAAGTAAAATTCTTATTATAACCATCAAGTAGTATTGCTGTATTTCAAAGCCTGATACTTTCTTGTGCATAGTTTAGAGTTCTTGATTACTTATTAGGACAGGTTTGGATCCTGTACATACAATATTCTCAGCCGTGAAAGAAGATTTAATTTTATCATCCAGGAACAGATTCCAGTACGTTTCCTAATTTGTTTCCCTCTTCAACTTCATCCACTAAACGAATGGTTGGATTACCTTCTTATAGTCTCCATGCTACTTGACTCCACCAACCTCAGTGCAAAGAGACTATCAAGAAGAAAACTAACCACACATTTATTTTGGAGAAGAATTAAAGTACAGGAACTTGGACTAATGTATCATTAATCCTGACCTGCAATTCTTAGCCAGAAGTCACGTGAATTTCACAGACTCTCCAAAGGTCTAATATAGGCAATGATGTGTTGTTAAATGTTTAACAACATATTCTTCAAGGAAAAAATGGATGCATGACCCGCTTTTAAGTTTAATCTGTATTATTAGCATTTTCTTCACCATTGTCGTAAGTCTAGAGACAATCAACAAAGTAAATCAAGACCTAATTGGTAGGATTTGATGATTTCTGAAGTGTTAATGTTCCCTTTGAAAATGTTGACTCATCTGAGTGTGTCTGAGTTGGCTCCAACACACCCCTGAATACAAAGGCTCTTAACTTTTTCTTTTGTATCATGGACCTGTTTTGGCACTCTGGTAAAGGTATAGGATCCTTTTCAAAATAACATTTTAAAATATATAAAACAAAATGCTTAGGATAATAAAGACAACTAATATACTGAAATACACATATCAGAATATTAAGAAAACACACTGTCAGATTCCAAGAACCCCCAGTCCATTAACTCCAAGCTAAGAAATGCTATAGAAAATAGACTCTTTTACATCTTAATAATCAGACATAGCTATTTTAAAGATGATGGGGGTAGAGAAGAAGAAGGATAAAATACATATGATTCTGTATTGGGGATCCTTGAAGAGTCTGGCCTTTGATTCCTTTGATTAATTCAGTGTCTTTAATTGAGTCTTAGTAGGTGCTAAGCCCCAGGCCCAAACCCCTATCTATTACGTGCTAAGCCTATGTGCCTGTGAATTGGTAACTAAGGTGGGGCTCCAGGTGGGGCCAATGAAGGGAGGTGCTAACACCAGAGCCAATCATAGGAGCCTAAGTTCTGGTCACTCAGATGGCATTTGATGACATCTGAAACTATATAAAAAGGGAGAACAGAGCTATTTGCTTAAGGCTGTCTCTCCTGGAGGCGCGGGACTCTGGGCAGCTGCTGTAAGGGCCTTCCGGCTGAACTCAGATGTTGATGGTTTTCTTGGTAACTATAAATTGTATTTGGTCTGTTGATGTTTGTAATTTGTTTGTATTTGCTCTGAAGTTCAGGGTGCTGACTTTTTCCCCTGAACTAAGTGAATGATATTTGTATGCTGGATTAAATTGATATTGTTAACCCCTTAATGTTACTTTCCTTAGTAAAACAGATCAAAAGAATCAGGGCTTGCAGCATTCTGTGAGCTGGTTGTTGTTGGTTTTACACCCCCCACAGCAGCTGCTACCCGGATTGTTGAAACAGATTCCTTATGGAATATGAGCTCTAAGAATCCAAACACTTTATCTGAAATGAAACTCTGTATTATTTTGAAGTTGTAGAGAATTTATTTTAAAAAAATATTTTATTTTTTGCAATTACATGTAAATACAATTTTTAACCTTCATTTTAAAAAAATTTGAATTCCAAATTCTCTCCACTCTCCCTTCCCTCCCTCATCATTGAGACAGCAAGCAATTTGATAAACATTATACATGTGCAGTCATACAAAACATATTTCCTTATGTTGTGAGAGAAAACAGAGACCGAAAAATCAAGAAAAATAAAAGAAATAAAATAACAGAATACTTTTATCTGCATTCAGATTCCATCAGTTCTTTCTCTGTAGATGGATAGCATTTTTCATCATATGTCCTTCAGAATTGTCTTGGATCTTTGCATTGCTGGGAATAACCAAATCATTCACAGTTGATTGTTGCACACTATTGCTATTACTGTGTGCAATGTTCTCCTGATTTTGCTCTCTTTACTTTGCATCAGTTCATGTAAGTCTTGCCAGGTTTTTCTGAAAACATCCCAATCATCATTTCTTAGAGCACAGTAAGTGGTAGAGTATTTTAGGTGCAAAACATACTCCTATACAACAAATCTTTTATTTATTAGCCTCATGTTTTCATTTGCTTTCCTTTGCTTTCCTTTCTCTGCTGATTCTACTTTCCCATTACATCTTTTGAAAATGTTTGGAAGTGAGTTTATTGGTTCACTATAAGGTCATCCTTAGTTATAAATGTATAAAAGGATAAATGACATGATTGTAGAGGCTTTAAAAAGTAATTTCTTCTCACTGGATACAGCCCCAACATACTTTCAGATGCTTGAAATTCACTTAAGAGAATACAAAACCTTTCTCTATATTATCAGAGATAAAAATCTTAGATTTCAAATAACCCCTGGAAAATTAATTTACTCACTCAACTTAACCACTCAAAAATTTTTCTTTGGACTTCTAAAATGCTAGATGCCCTTCTTGTCTCTAGTCTCTTTTAAACCTTGAATCTATTAAAATGTCACACAATACCTTTGATATATCTGTAATCACAATTTTTATTTTAAATATTCTTGTTTGTGATAAATATAACAAATATCAATAAACACAAACATTTCCATACATATCCAATTGAATCAATATTTCATCCTTTCTGAATATGCTTTCTCTATTCTTAATATCCTTGTGCCAGCTGACTGCATGGACAGACCTCCTCATTCACCCCTGACTCATATGAAGAGGTGACTTTACTCTTTGCCAGGGCAAAGTTCTCTACCTGCACAAGATCCCACTCTATCCTATCTTCTCCAGCAGATTGCCTCTTCTGATATCCTCTCTCTATCACTTATCTTCAAACTCTCCCTGTCTCCTGGATCCTACCATACTGCTCACAAATATTTTAGCCCCATCCTCAAAAAAAATTTCAGCTGATCCTTTCATGCCCACTATAATCCTATATCTCTTCCACTCTTTGTAGCGAAACTTCTTGAGAACTTCTATAATATTTGCCTCTACTTCCCCCTCTCTTACTATCTTCTTAACTCCTTTAAATTCAACCTCTGACCCCATTGTTCAATTGAAACTGCTTTCTCCAAAGTTACCAATTTGTTAATTTCCAAATTCAATGTCCCTTTCTCAATTGTCATCCTCCTTGACCATTCTTTAGCCTCTGTCCCTGTTGATCACCCTCTTTTCCTAGATAATCACTTTTCTCTAGGTTTTTGGGACACTCATCCCTATGCTGATGATGCTCCATTCTACCTGTCCTGCCCTTTCCTCTCTGTTACCTCTAATCTCGTATCTCCAACTATCTTTCAGCAATATCAAACTGAATGTAAAGAAGACTTGAAAGATCGAGGATAACATGATTTTTCTTATAACTGAGATTAGGTAGAGGAGTTGGTCATAGGAAGAGAGTAGGTTGAGGAACTGGGCAAGTTAAGGTATTTGAGGTAGTGTCAATGTGTATTTTGACTAATCTCCTGGTATAAGGGCAAGAGTTGTCTAGAAAATAATGATTGTGAACCAGATACTGAAGTTGTTGAAGAAGGAAGGGGTCTATCTTGGAGGTCTGTAAACAACTACTACCAGGATTTTGATTGGGTGAAAGATGTAGATTATATGGACCTGAAAGGAGGAGAAGTTATTGAGTGATAGTAGTAGGGGAGAACTTGGAAGTGGCAATCAGGCTCAAGGAGCATTCCAGTTCCCCTGCCTTGACCAGAGAACTGAGGGGAATGAATGAAAATACAGTCAGTGCTAAAGAGGGTAGCCAAGGAGGCTATCTCAAATCTTCATGATTGCCAGAAGAAAGAAGGAGTGAGAGAGGAAAAAAATGCTAAGATGAAGACAAGTTTGTTCCCTACGGAACAGGCATTACAAAGATCATGTTGGAAGAGGTATATAATGTTACAGTTAGGACTTTGGGGTAGGAAGGTTGAGGGGATGAGATTAAGGAATAAGGTTGTGGGAAATGAAGAATGAATGGGGTTTGGAGGGTTATTCCCTTGGTCCATGACTTCCCACTCTTCTTGACATCGGTTGACACCTCAAACTCTGATTCACCCTTTCTTAAGACAAGATGAATTGTCTCTTGAAACACCAAATCTTTTCAGATCATACCAATTATAAGATCTTTCTTTCTTATAATAGTCTCTCTTCCCCCTTTAGAGCTTTCTTCAGTGGGATACCTCCCACCACTGAAAAAAAAGTTTCCTCCTTTCTTTCTCCCTTTTTCATCCTCCCCTTTTCCTCCTCACCCATCCTCCTGTAGGCTCTACAGAAACTACAGAAAAGGATAGGAAGATAAAGGTGGAGAAAATTATTTGGCTTTGAGGAGATCATAGATAACTGTGTAGGGATTAATTTGAGGAAAGTAATTGGGATGTAAATGAGTTCTTAAGAGGTTCAGTAGTGAGTGGTTGGTAAAGAAATAGAGAAGGTGAACACAGGATACTTTTTTCTAGAAATTTTGGAACGAACAGTATAGTACTCTATGGGAGCCATATCCTAAGGTCATATCCAGCAAAGACAAGGACAGTGTTTCCTTACATAGCACTTACTAGGTGGCTGACACTGTGCTAAGTACTTTAAAATTATGATCTCCTTTACCCTCACAAGAACCCTGGGAGGTAGGTGCTGCTACTGTCTCCATTTTACAGATGAGAATACTGTGGCAGAGTTAAGTGTGTTGCCCAGGGTCACACAGCTAGTAAATGTCTGAGGCAGGATTTGAAATCAAGTCTTCCTGAATTCAGGCCCAGTGTTCTATCCACTGTGCCACCTAGCTGCTAATACTTAATTTTCCAGGACAACTAAAGGATTGGTCAATTCATAATAACTTAGTGGCCTAGTTACAAAGCAGGGCGTAAGGAGGCAACAGCTCCTTTCCAGATTTCTGTTTGTTAGATTATCATGTAAACTCAGAGGCAGGGAAGCTACATCCAATCAAATTAATGTTTCCTCATTTTTGAATATGTTTTTTTCTATTCTTAATATTCTTGTGGTATTCTTTTTTATCCTTCATTCTTGAAGAGGACCATGACATCAGGAAGGTGATGTCATGACTTACAAATGAATTGGATTTGGGTGAAGCAGGGCAGTGCAAAGTCACCAGGCTCACTCTCTCCTCCAGAGCCATCTGGATCCAGTGGTAAGATATAGATCAGGATGACTGGAGATGGTCCCAGGACCAAAGTTTGGTCCCAGTGAAGAGTAAACACCTCCAGGCTAGAATCTGCATTAACAATAAGAGGCAAACCCTGGGAATAGCTGGGTTGGGAGGCTGCCTCTACCCCAGCCACCAAAACTTTTACCTGTGGGATAGTGAGGTGAGTTGGGCATCTGAGCAGGGAAAAATAAATGGAACCTCTGCTGACAAGGAACACCAGACCTAGATGTGCTTCGGAGAGTGACAGGGGCAAGAAGGAATGAGTGCATGCCAGGTGAGTGCAGATGCAATGGGGTAGGAAGCCCCTGGCTGTGGGCATTTACAGGAGGCTGGAAGTTTGGCTTTGGTTCCAGGCTAGAGAAGAGAACTAAAACCTGGAGCAAGAGGCACCATCCCCCATACCTCAAGGCTAGAGGTGATTATAAAAATTAAGATATCACCACAAAAAAAAATGCACAGACAAAGGAAAAAGAATCCACCCATAAAAAGTTATTACAAGAATAGAGAAGACCAGGGCTTATTTTTAGAGGAGGATATTGAAGCAAAGAAGTGAAAGGAAAGTCAATCAATTAGAAAAGGAGATCCAGGATCTTAAGGAAGAAAATGACACCTTGAAAATTAGAATTGGACAAGGTGAAAACCATGAAGTTATGAGATCAAGAAATAATTAAACAAAATATGAAGAATAGAAAAAATGGAAGAAAAAGTGAAACATCTTATAAGAAAAACAAATGATCTGGAGAACAGATCAAGAAGAGAAAACATAAGAATAATTAGATTACCTGAAAGTTATGATAAAACAAATCTTGATACAGTAATACAAGAAACAATTTTTAAAAATATCCCAAAACATTAGAACAAGAAGGGAAAATAGATACAGAAAAAATGCATTGAATACCACTTGAAAGAGTGGTGTATGATAAATAATACACATTGTGTTGACAACTGTCCTTTTCTTTTCTTTGCCTCCTTGTAAGCTTTCTTTTGTTTTCTGCTATGCACTTTTTACTTTGCTCTTTACCCTTACTCCCCCACCTCTGCCTAGAAGGCTACAATTAAGTTTGGATATATTACTATATAAATATAGAAATATACATACACACACACAGAGACGTATACTTTCTCTAACAAACTGATCTTTGTTTTTGTGTTTGTGCATATCTCTTACAAGAACCTTATAGTGAAATTCTGAAACCCCCAGCTCAAGAATAAAATATTAAAAGCAACAAAAAAATAAATTAAAATATGAGGCTGCCACAATTAGAATCACACAAGACCTAGCAGTGGAGACACTAAAGGACCGCAGGTCTTGGAATACTGTACATCAAGGAGCAAAAGAACTGGGGCTCTTGTCAAAAATATTATACCCAGCAAAGTTAAGCATATTCCTGAATGAACAAAATGGGCATTTGATCAACTGTCAGACTTTCAAGACTTTGTTAAAAAAAAAAACTAAACTTAATAGAAGATTTGACATACAAGAGCCAAAAGAAACATAAAATACATACTAAAGACTGATTACAAGGGATTCAATAAGGACAGACTATTTACTTTTTATATATATAAAATGTATGTATGTCTAAGATTGTCATTAGTAATTGGGTAGTTTGTAAGAAAGATTGGGTATGATTTGACTTTATAAAGTAAAACCATTTAGGAAAAGCAAAGAAGTGTGATTATTTTATACAAATTAGGTGTACGACAAAGAATCAATACAGAGGAATTAGATGGGGGAGGAGGACTGGTAGTTCTGGTAACCTACTTTCATTGGGAATAGGTTTAAGAGGGAATAATACATATATATCTAGAAGAGTATGAAAGTCTTCTAATTCCAGAAGAAATAAAATGGTAAGGGGATAGGGAGACAGGAAAGGAAAAGGGAGGGATCTCTAGAGAGGAAGGTGAGGGAATAGGTTAAAGGTGGGGTATAGAAGAGTATCAATGACAATGGGAGAGTAAGGGAGGATCTCTAGAGAGGAGGGTGAGAGAATAGGTTATAAGGGGCTATAGAAGGGTGTTTATATTTATGGGAATGGGAGGATAGGGGAGGGATCTTTTGATTGTGGAAGGCTAAATAATTGAAGTGCAAGGTAGCAGGTAGAAGTTAAGTGAAAGAGTCAGAAGGGATAGGGAACAAGAGATATGCACAAACACAAAAACAAAGATCAGTTTGTTAGAGAAAGTATACGTCTCTGTGTGTGTGTATGTATATTTCTATATTTATATAGTAATATATCCAAACTTAATTGTAGCCTTCTAGGCAGAGGTGGGGGAGTAAGGGTAAAGAGCAAAGTAAAAAGTGCATAGCAGAAAACAAAAGAAAGCTTACAAGGAGGCAAAGAAAAGAAAAGGACAGTTGTCAACACAATGTGTATTATTTATCATACAGGTTTTCTTGAAATAAAAATTTATCATTCTATATTGTGAACCCTCTTTATGTTCTGCTATGCACATGACGTGCTTTTTTTCTTACTTTGTATTTAAAATCTAATATTTTTAAGTTTATGACTTTTTTTTCTTTTCTCTATTCTGTATTTGTGTTCTGGTGTTTGAGTCTAAAATAAAATAAAATAAAATAAAAACTAGGGCAAAGATATTACATCCCTCCTTCCCAACTCTATCTCTAATTCTTTATCTTTTCTCAAACTATTCTCTATCCAATATCTGATGCAACCAGATTTTTCCATATGACTTTTTCCTCACTCTTTCTTTAAGCCATTTCTTATGATTTTATTTTATAAAAAAACTTGTGGTCAAGCATAATTACTTTGTATATCTATTTTATATAGTTATACAGATAATACCTATATGTTGATTTTAGGCTTGGGAAAGGCATATGGGAGATGCCAGTGGCTAGACAGAAATATATAGAATTCAAACAAGTCAGCAGTCTAAGACTGTCCAAAACAACAGTTTCTCTCTTTTCTAACTAGAGGCTCCAAAAGTGGTAGGTGGGCAAAGATATCATAGCAATAACTTTTATTGAAAAGTTCCTAAAATAGCAAAGAATGAACCCATGTGTGTTTTCTGGGACCAATTTGATATAGACTAGAGAGTGAACGATTTTTGTACTTAGATCAGGAGGATACTATGGAGAATATCTCAAGTAAATCTCTTGCCTTAGACCTAAGAGTAGAGTAGAATCTGGGACCAAGAAAAGGTCATGCCCCTAAGTGGCCCAGTGGGAAGGGAAAGGCTTAGTTTAAAAATAAAATGCTCCTTTCCCTCCTACTTAGAGGAGGGAATAAAAACTAAATAGAACTAATGCTCCCTCTCCCCCCACCCCCTAACATAGCTTTACAATACCTTCCTTGATCCATATATTCAAAACATGTGCTTCTTTTTTTATTTTAATTTTTCCTTTGAACAAGGAAAACTCAGAGGGCTAGTAGGTAGAGGGGTGGAGACAGGAGAAAGGGTTAGGTAGAACTGGAGAAAGGGAGAGGTAATAATAGATTGGAAACAAAGGGAGAGAATGAGAATGGGGAAGTGGAAAAGGGTGGTTCCTTCCTTTGCTCAATCCCCAAAGATCTGATTTACATCTCTATCACTCTATTGAAACTCCACTCTCCAGGACACCTCTAACCTTTTAATTGTGAAAGATTTTTCTCTGTCATCATCCTCTTGTTGAGGTTTGGGGATGAGGGGTGATCAAGACCCTCAAATACCAACATGCCAGGTCCTGCTCGAATGAATTCCACTCAAGCCTTCTCAGCCAAAGAAAAACAAAGTTAATTAAAGATTCTCCATATTTGGTAGACTCTTAGGGAGCCTGAGCATTTGTGATGCTCATTTTCATTAAGCGAGCCAGATTCAGTCTGAGGTACATTGAAGTGCCTTCATGGAGGCAAGATGGACCAGAAAGGTAACCCTGGTCTAAAGCTCATCAGTCTGGTCCTTTTCAATACTATTTAACATTGTTGATTACTCCTCTATCTTTGACTACTAAAAAAAAAATCCCCTTCTTTCTACTTTCTTCTACTTCAGGAGTTTTGAATGACAAGAATTAGGGGAACAGGATGTTTGAGGTTATGTTGGAGGGATTTTCAAGTCATAAGTCAAAGGAAATACTAAGTAGGCCAAAACATCAAATAAATCTCAGCTGCACTTTCTAATTAGAACATTGGTGTGATGGAGCCTTCACAGACCCTGTCCACGAGAGGTGAATCTTGTGAACTTGAACGTAGGCAGCTTGATAGATGGCTGGAGTTCATTCATCATTGAATTCCTCTCAGCAGATAGCAATGAGCTTTACAAATAACAGGTGCTCAATAAAGGTTGTTTTAATGATTGGACAAATATGAATGAATTAAAAGAGGGTAGAAAGTTGAAAGGTGAAACTGAGAGCACCCAAAACTAACTGCTACACAATTTGGTCTAGAGCTAGAGTTTTTTTTTCTTCTTCCTACCCTTAGGCTCCCATTAAATTATGTTACGTTGATCACTACATAATGAACATAATTTCATTTTATGGATTATAGCACATTAATAGCATAGTCAGGAGTGACAGTTCCAGCTCTGATATTAGAATGAAATAGAGTATTTGGCTCAGGGGAGAAATGTTTTATGCTTTTGAAATAATCTACTGCATCATTCACTTTTTGGCAAGTATAAACGTAAAATTTAATCGCCTGGAATTATGTTTTAATTGCTTGTCTTCCATGAAATTATATGGGTCAACCATATCTTCATTTCAAACATAAATATAAACCAGACCTTTGTTTTTTAATTAGAAATCAGCAAAAACATCTTTCCAGTTGTGAAGCTGTTCCCTTTTCAGATGTCTTTAATCTTTGGGATTTGGTGAAGCTTAAAACGATGGACTTGACTATCAATATTTTAGCCAGATTGTTTTCTTCTTCATCAAATAACGCAAACTAAAGGACCCAATTATAACACTAGTCAAATACTTCTAGATTAGCATTTTTTAAATGACCGTCGTCAGGAGAGAAAGAGCAGACCACGCAGTTCTCCAATTATTTAGAGCAATTAGAGGAGATCATCAGACATTTCTGAGGTCTCATTAGTAGAAGTGTTGGCTGTTACAGACATCTTCACAGATCACAGTAGTGTCTAGGCCCCTGGACGCCCACACACCCTTTTGGGAGAGTTCCTGCAGACAGTGACTCACTTTGAGCTAAACAAAGGTAGCTATTTTCACAGCCTATTTCTCCTTTCCCACTAAAAAGTCATTCATTACTGCCTTTCCTCTGAAATACAAATTCTAAACACCAATATCATTTCCACTGAAAGTCTCTCTAATTTTATTTTAAAACAAGCCCCATCATCATCTTAGTACATAATACTGGTACAACAGTGATTTTCCAGCAATGAAACTTGGTGCTTATAAGACTAATTTTATGCCTTAGATACTTATAGTTTTTTTAAATGGATTTAAAATGTATAATTTTGCAAATTGTAAAGTTACTAGATAGCTATGGCTTAGGTAAGACCTTAGGCAAATCATCTCAATTCTTTAGAACTCAGTTTCTTCATCTGTAAAGTGGGAGTGTTGGAGTAAATGATTCCTAGGGCCCCTTCTAGTCCTCAAATTCTATGACTAAGAAACTAGACTCAAAAATCCCATAGGCCCTTAGAGTTAAGTATATTTTCATTTTCTATGCTTTTAAAAAGGTGGAAATTTTATGGAAATTATTAAACCACTAGTAGGCCAAAACCACAAAGAGATCAAGAAACAGGAGAAGAGCTTATGCACAAAAAATATTTCTGAAAGCACTTGTTTGTAGTTTTAAAGACCTGGAAACTAAGAGGGTACCTCTTCTTGGGGAATGGATAAACAAATTGTTATATGAATATAATGGAATACTGTTGTGCCTTAAGAAATTATGAAAGGCACAGTTTCAGAGAAACCTGAGAACATTGGTTTGAACTGATGTAGAATGAAATGAGCAAAAGTAGGAGAAAGAAAATTTAATGACAGCACTGACATAACTTTGAAAGACTGGAGAACTCATATCAATTCAATGAGCAACCACAATTCCAGAAACCAACAATGAACCATACTACACACTTCCTGACAGAGAGGTAATGGGCTCAAGTTACAAAAAGACCTAGACACTTTTGAATATGGACAAGGCAGAAATTTGTTCTACCTCATTATATGTGTGTTTGTCCTTCATTCTCAAAGAGGACCATGACAGCAGGGACATGACAACATGACTTGCAGTTGACTCTGATTTGAGGGAGGGAGGGCTGTGCAAAGTCACCAGACTCATTTTATATACATACACTCATATGTATGCCAGGTACTGTAATAAGTGATTTACATATTATCTCATTTTGTTCTCACAACTACCTGGAAGGTAGATGTTTTTATTATCCTCATTTTATAGATAAAGAAATGGAGATTAAGTGACTTGTCCAGGGTCACATAGCTAGTAACTGCCCGAGGCTATATTGAACTCAGATCTTCAGACTCTAAACTTGGCACTTTATTCACTACACACTTCCTTGGTATAAGACTTATATGAAATGAGTTCCAAGTAAGTTCTGGCATCAAAAGGGCTATGCATACTATGGTTACGACAATGTAAATTAGGACAAAGTTAAAAGGCAAAAATATTCATGTTAAATGCAATGGACAGTGGTTGTACTATCAAAGACATCAAAGTGGAAAATACTAAATTACCAAGTTAAAGCATATGGCCTTCCTTTCTGTTAATTGGTAAATTACAGACATACAAAATGGCATATGTAATCACCTTAAATCACTGTATTAGACATGCTAACAAACTTTTCAGGAGGAGATATAATTCTTGTGCTCATGTGTATGGTAGGGTCATTATTTGGATATTTGTTGGGAAATATTTGGATTTTCAAACAAAGTATGTCTATTAATAACTGAATTAGGTTCCTTCCAATTCCCTTATTTTTGCTTACAATATTTCAATGATGTGTTTAGTCCATGTTAAAACAATAGACAACAACATAGAGTAAAAGAAAAAAAAAACCCAGACAAAACCTTATAAGATTTCCCGTTTTCTGTGGCATTCTTGAGAGTATTTCTTACTAAAATACTGAAAACATTCTTTTGTCTAGTCATTAGTCTTCACCCTTCCAGTTTCTTCAGCAATGGCATAATTTAATCTGTCAAACCAGTAGATTCTTCTATAAAGAATGGCTCAGATACCAGATGCTGTATATGCATACACTGTATATGTGTAGTAATAGTGTGGTGACAGCTGCAGTGCACATGACTGGTGCTGAGTCTCACATATAGGGGTTTGCAAGCATGGGAGAGATTATTTGGATAAAAATTGAACTCTTTAAAGATATGTTGGGGGGGTGCAGGGGCAGAGAGGTGTAGTAGCCTGTAAAGGATTTATGACCAAGAATGGAGGAGGGGAGAAAGTAAGGTTTTAATGGTGAGTTTGAAGGGCCCAAACAACTATAATTAACTCATAGTAAAATTATCAGGAGACTGTGGTACCCCTCATAGGCCAATGTGGTCAACCTCATATGCCTGAGGTCACTGTGTGACTGAATCCTAATTATTCACGTATCACAGTAGGAGGAAAAATAACATTCCTATATATGGAAATGTGAATATAAATAAATACGTACCTATAGTACATGCATTTGTACATGTATATGTATATCAGTCAGTCAATAAATGTTTATTAAGTGCTTCCTATGTGGGAAGCACTACGCTAAGTGCTGCTGGATGACACAGTGGATAGAGCACTATACCTGGAGTCAAGAATACCTGTGTTCAAATCAGGCCTTAGGCACTTATGAATTAATTGACCTTGGACAAGTCACTTAACTTTGGTCTGTCTCAGTTTCCTCATCTATAAAACAGGAAAAATACTAGCACCTACTTCCCAGGGTTATTGTGGGGAGCAAATGGGATAGTAATTGTAAAGAGCTTAGCCCAGAGCCTGGCACTTAGTAAGTACTATAAAATGGTAGTATTAATCTTACTGTTATCGGGCATGTATTCTTTCCCCTTCTTTCTGTTATTATTTTTGGATGAGGTTAGGCATCACGCTTGGTCCTTGTTATCTTATTGATATAGTCCTTTTTATGGCATTGATGTATGGGGGAGGGGCACTAACCTTGTATTGGTTACTCTTTGATTTTACTTCTCCTAGCAGATTATCGCTACAACCCCCCCCACACACCCTTAATTCTCTATCTTGTCTTTCCTTGATGCATACCAACATGTCCATTTCTCCCATCTTTCTGATCTCTCAGGCTGACAACATTCATACTATTTATTCAACTGCCAAATTTATCCCCATGTCATTCACCCTTTTTATTTATTCATGGGGCCGTCCTTATCACCTTTTGCCTCACTCTTGCCTTCTAACTGGTCTCCCTGTTTTGTCTCTTTCCTGGCTGGTACATTCTCCAGGTAGCTGCCAAAATAATATTCCTAAAGAATGGGTCTGACCACATCAACTCCAATAGCTCCCTATTGTCATTAGGGTCAAATATAAAGTCTTCCATTTGCCATTTAAAGCCTTTTATAATTGCCCCCAAACTACCATTCTAGTCATATATTACTCCCCTTCTTGGACACTATGATGCAGGCAAAATAACCTTGCTATTCTTTACCCATGACATCCCATTTCCCATCCAGGCCTAGAATGCACTTCTTCCTCATCTATACTTCTTCAAATACCTCATTTCCTTCAATAAACAGCATCTTCTATGCTAAATCTTTTCTGACATCCCTAACTCCTTTTACCCTCCAAAAACTAACTTGTTTTCATTTTTCATATAATTTGGGTATGCTTCTTTATGTGTACTTCTCCATGAACATAATAACATAATCTCCTTGAAGGTTGGAACTGCTTTATATTTGTCCCCAGATCCTAACACATTGACTGGTGGATAGTAGACACTTGATAAATGTTTGTTGATTGATTAGATTGTATGGTTGACACTTAATTTACAGATAGGCCAAACACCAGAGCTCTATCTTTTGGCTTGGCCATTAAAAAGAATTTTCATAGTAACAGAAACTGGAAAACTGAAGAACACAGAAAGGAGAGTGCCTATACGGATTTGATTCCCTAGAGGGTTGCCTGAGTATACACAAACATCACGGCCATGCTTCACTAGTGAAAAAAGAACCATGTAGCAATTCGAGGAACCATGTACATGGAGGAGCAGAGCCCAAATGAAGAGGCACAAGCAGAATAGTTCATGGGTCAGATTGGAGCTGGAGCCAAGGAATAATGGATAGATGGATAGAAATATAGAAGAACAAACTCAACCGGAAGAACAAAAAGTCCAGAATATCAAGGGAATTAATGAAAAGAAATGCTAGGGAAGGTGGCCCAGCCATACCAGATATCAAACTGTACTATAAAGCAGCAGTCATCAAAACTGCTTGGTACTGCCTAAGAAACAGAGTGGTGGATAAATGGAATAGGTTAGGTACACAACTACTATAGAAACTACTCTTTAACAAACCCTAAAAATCGAGCTTCTGGGCTAAGAATTCACTATTTCACAAAAACTGCTGGGAAAATTGGAAAATGGTATGACAGAAACTGGGGATAGACCAATATCTTACACCATATACCAAAATAAAGTCAAAATGGGTTCAGGATTTAGAAATAGACTGATACTATAAGCAATTTGGGAGAGCAGGGAATAGCTTACCTATCAGATCTATGGGAAAAGGAAGAATTCATGACTCAACAAGAGATAGAGAGCATTACAAAATGCAAAATGGATAATTTTGATTATGTTAAACTGAAAAGTTTTTTGTATAAGCAAAGCCAATGCAATAAAGATTAGGAGGGAAGCAGAAAATTGGGAGAAAACCTTTACAACCAGCGTCTCTGATAAAGGCCTCATTTCTAAAATATACAGGGAACTGAGCCAAATTTACAGGAATAAAAGCCATTCCCCAATGGTCAAAGGATTTGAACAGGCAGTTTTCAGAGGAAGAAATTAAAGATATCTATTGGCATATGAAAAAATGCTCTAAATCATTATTGATTAGAGAAATGCAAATCAAAACAGCTCTTATGTACCACATCTCTCCTGTCAGATTGGCTAACATGACATAACACGGACATGATAAATGCTGGAGAGTATGTGGGAAAATTGGGACATTGTTACATTGCTGGTGGAGTTGTGAGCTGATCCAGTCATTTTGGAGAGCAATTTGGAACTATGCCCAAAGGGCTATAAAAATGTGCATACCCTTTGACCCAGCAATACCACTTCTAGGTTTGTATCCCGAAGAGATCACACAAGTGGGAAAGGGACCCAAAAGTACAAAAATATTTATAGCAGCTCTTTTTGTGGTAGCAAAGAATTGGAAATCAAAGGGATGCCCATCAATTGGGGAATGACTGAACATGTTGTGGTATATGAATGTAATACAATACTATTTTGCTATAAGAAATGGGGAACTTATGGACTTCATAATAACCTGGAAAGACCTACAAGATATGATGCTGAGCGAGAGGAGCAGAACCAGGAGAACATTGTACACAACCACAGACGTATTGATTCTGTAATGACTAACATTGATAGATTTGGCTCTTCTCATCAATACAAGGCTCAAAAACAGCTCCAAAGGACTCATAATGGAAAAAGCTAGCTACACCCAGAGAAAGAACTGTGGAGTATAAATGCAGTTTGAGGCAAACTATTTGTTCTCTCTTTTTTTCTCTTCTTTTTTGCTTTTGTTTCTTCTCTCTTATGATTAATTCCATTGGTCATAATTCTTCTTTGCAACTTGACTATTGTGTAAATAATTTTAATGTGAAGGTTTATATAGAATCTATATCAGACTGCATGCCATCTCGAGGGGGAAGAGGGAGGGGAGGGAAGGGAAGAAAATTTGAAACTCAAGAACATGTAGAACTAAGTGTTGTAACTAAAAATTAAAAAAATCTAATTTAAAAACAAAAAAAAGAACAATCCCAGACCTTCTCCTTCACTAGTCCTGTAAAGCATGTGGACTGTGAATATCCAGTGGAACAAGACAATTTATCTCTTCTACCCAAGTTCTTTTCCCCTTTTGGAGGGTAAACAGTTAGGGAGAGACATACCTAAAGAAGCATTCAGTATCTTGAGGACTACATAGATCTTTGAGGATGTGAGTATCACTAGAGAAGAGGATCCTTGAGTCTCTAGCAACTCAGAGTACTTTAACTGTGTTGGCATGGGGTTGTGGGGAGGATGACATGTTCAGTCTAAAGAGTGGTATGAGATCCCTGATGGGCAAAGGCTTAGTAGAGGAAAGAGAAGTATCCTGACTACTAATGGATTTATATATAAATCCTTCATGTTTTCATCAAGTTTTTTAAAAAAAAACTTGTCCTATGTCAAATGATATATTTTCTTTAGTGTTGAGACTTAGACATCAGCCAAATTAGGATATGTTTAACAGAAACTCTGGATGGAGACAAAAATTTAAAGTGACTTAGTGAGAGGCCCTCCAAAATCATGTAAGATCATGATTTCTGTAAACCAAAGGTTCACTTCATCACCATAGCTTACATTATTCTGTCATGCTTTCTTATTTACCAGTCTGTTCCTCTCTTTCTTTTCCTTCTCCATCCCTTCCATTAGGACAGGGATTTACTGTTTATTATTTTGGCTTCCTCTAAATTGCCTTTGAAAGTCCCAAAATAAAAGGAATATTTTGTAGTAGAAAAAGTACTGGCCTTGAAGATGGTAAAGACGTTACTTTAAATCACATCTTTAACACTTACTTGTTGTGTGACCGTGCTCAAGCCACTTAATCTCTGTAAGCAGCCATCTGCCAAAGCCAGCTTATACCAACTATTGTCAAGTTTTCAGTGAGCACTGACGATGTGAACATTTACATCTGTTTGTCTATATGCCTCATTTTCCTCATCTTTAAAAGGGGGATGACGTCTATACCTTCCTAACAAGGGTACTATGGGGATCAAATGAGATAATGTAAATAAAGTGCTTTGCTTGCAAATACTAAGTTGCTATGTGTCAACTTTTATTGGACAAGCAATTTTGGTCTTCAATAAATTTTCCTTCTGTCCTTACCTTCTCTATTTTTACTGAAATGGTTTTATAGGTTTCTTATTTAGATAGATTTGTCTTATTATCAATTGATGTTTTAACTCAATTGTGAATCAGGTATTAAAATAATTTTATATCAAAGGGAATATACAAAAAATTTCCACTTTCTTATAGAAATCAAATCAAATAAATAGTTGTTGATTAAAAACCTTAAGTTATATTTCCTTTAACCTGTTGTGGGGATTTATTCATAATTCTGAGTCCTCCAAGAACCTGTTTCCTCTTTTCATTTTCTTCTTCTTTTTCTGGTAAACATTAACTTCTATAGATTTCACACACATACAAAAAAAAGTAATTTCTTGTCCTACCCAGAAGCTTTGACTCTAACTTTTAAAAAAATGAGCTAGTTAAGTACATATTATTTGTAAATTTCAGAGTTTTCTAGGGCATGTGGATGTGAGAACCTTTGTAGTCCTACTGAACAAAACTGTCAGCAGTAAGTGTAGGTGAAGTAAGTGTAGGCTGAAGTTTGTGTGAGGAGTGGTCATCTTTTGTAAAACATAAGCAAATTAATGTTCATAATAGCTAGCATCTTCCTCTTTACTCTAGACTTTCATCTTCCCTAAAACCAGTATCTGAGAGATTAGCTAAATTAGATTACTCAAAATGATAAAGTCTGAACTGAATGCTATTACATCAGTCTTAGATGATAATATAATTTCAGACATTTCAAATATAACACAACTCAGGTTTCTTCTTGCTGTGGTCCCATGAAGAAACAAAGGAAGTGACAAGACACTTCATTTGAACAAACCTGTTGTCCTTCCTTTGACTCTAGATGAGATTACTTATCCAAAAGGTGAAGAACTGAAAATATATTCAATCTGGGGCTTTGAGTCTAGCTGGGGAATAATTAGGAATAGGAGGTGGAGGCTTTGTGTCATACCCATCCCCCTGAAAAAACAATATGTGCTGTCATCAAGCAAATTGGGATAAGTCAAGATATGCCTGTTTATAATATTTTGGTTTCATTTATAAGGAATAAGGATAAAGTATTGATCACAGAATGTTCCATTTACTGGGACCCAGTTTAGCCAAGTTTCACTTCTCTAGGCCTTTAGATACAACATAAGATTTTATATTTTTAAGGTGGTGCCTACAATGTTCCTTTTCTATTAGGCGTGTATCTACTTTGAATTAATATTGATAAATTGTGTGAGATAAATTGTATCATACCTAACACTGCCAAATCACCTTTCGGTTTTCAGTGAAGTTTTTGAGAATGGTGATACCTTATGCTAGTAACTTTAATATTGGGGTTTATCAAACACTATACTGCTGTATTTACTTGTTCCTATATTTTATGTACTTATCTGTTCCAAAAAAACAACTTCCCTATTTTTTAAACCAGTACCAAATCATTTTTAGTAATAAATGTTTTGTAGTGTGGTTTGATATGTAGTTCTCATAAAGCACTTTCCCACTATTTTTTTTACAATTACCTTAATTTCCTCCTTATGAATTTGGCCACTATTTTTTCTTGCCTAATAAAATAATGCTTTGGTAGTTTGATTGGCCAGGCATGGGAAATGTAGATTAATTTAGATACTATTATCCTTTCTATTATAGTGAATTGACCTAATTTAACATTTCTCAAATTATTTAGGTCTGGCTTTGTGCAAAGTGTTCTTTATATAAATTAATTCATGTAGTTACCTGACATATTCTGTTAAACATTCTCTCAAATATTTTATACCTTCTGTAGTTATTTTAAATGGAATTTCTCTTTCTTGTTATTCCTGATGGATTTTTTTTGGTAATTTACAGCTAGCTCAATCATCTCTTTAGAACAGTAGCTCTCCTATCAGATCAGCTCCCAGCAATTGCTTTAAAATGTTTCTTCTTTCACTTAACTAATATTGATTGAGTTTGGGTCAAAACAATGGATTTTCTCTTCACTTCTTATCTGCTTTCCCCTTTGCCTTCACCTTCTGCATGATCTTCCACCTCAAAGCCATATTTCCTTCTGTGAAGTGACTCACCTTTTGATGTGAGGAAACAATATTCACATTTCTGTCAGACAGAACACACACAATGCTTATTGTATCATAATCACTAAAAAGTAATTTCAAGTTATCAACCACTTTAAGGATTCATCAAAAAAACTATATCAAAACTAGAGCACCATATACATAATTATTGTTTTCAACTCTTCAGATATAGCATTAATTTATATAATATAGCTTTTAAAAAATGTCACCATATGAATTTTTTATAATCTCTATTGGAGTGAAAAGGTTTTAAAATGGAGATGCTTAGTAGAAAAGACCACGTGGCATCAAAATGATGGATGTGTCATCCCTGTCAAATTCTCTGCTTTTTCACTTGCCCTGAAGATGCTCTCAGAAATATATTGATGATAAGCTTGAATTTCCATGTTGATTTAATTAACATAAGCAGCAATTTTATCCATTTGCATGATTTTTGCACAGAATATTATATAAAAATGAATAGCAGGATAGTGAATTATCCATGGACCATTTCTGTCTGAAATCTAACAACAACAACAACAAAAAAGTTAAGATGATGATAGCAATAGTGATATAAACCTTTCCCCAATGATATAAAATACTATTTATATACAATAAATGAAAAATTGTTAATATTGCCAAGAAAAAGATAGTGATTGTAGGCATCGAACTTGAATATGCAGGCTAACTTGAGTCAAATAAGTGGTACTTACAAATGCCTTTCTATTTTCCAGGCAAGACACCTTAAGCATAAAAGTTTGTGGCTATACTTACCAAAAGACTTACTGATATACTGAAATCAAAGCTGAATGAAAAGAACATGTTTAGCAGCAATTTCTACCCATGCAATATTAATTTCAATATACATTTTTGGAATGGTAAAATGGATTTAGAAAATATTATAACAAAACTTTAAATATTGTTAAAAACACCCCATCATCCAAGAGGTTAAAAGGAATACTTCTTCATCAAAATGATTAATAGATGTTTTCAGAGCATACGATAAATAGGTTAAAACTTACAGAAATATTTTTTGTACCAAATAGATATTACTTAACTAGCCAACAGTAAAGGCTGATAACAGGTACACATCACTGGAATTATAATATATAATAAAAAGGATTTTATCCCTGGTTTTAGGGCCTATAAAATAGCTGAGACCCAAAAGTGCAATTAAAAGGCTGCCCACATGTGGCATTCCAATTAATTAAACTGATAACATATTGACAATGAAACACTGAATGAGTGACTAAGTCTTTTATAGAAGTGCAAGACTAGGTTATTGTTACTGGAAATAATAGAATGGTCATGCTTAGGGACCCCATTAGGATTGATTGATGCAGCTTTTGTGATATAGTAGTAGAAATTGTGCAACGTATCATTGTAATTTATATATATATATATATATATATATATATATATATATATAATATACATTATATATACACAAATATATAGTTAGAGAGAGAGAGAGTGAGTGAGAGGGAGAGAGAGAGAGAGAGAGAGAGAGAGAGAGAGAGAAGGATAGCAGCTACTAGCAGCACATTATTAGGGCATATTCACGTGGCTAGGATTATTCCAAAAGTTGACTACCCTTCCTAAATTAACAAACAATTCTATAAAGACAGACCTTAAATATCCTTGAGAACTCAAGACACAAATTGAACATGAGTATTACCACAGATAAAACTGTCATGTAAAATTGATTCATAAAAATATTAAGAATGATACTTTTATCAGATTTCACCAAACCAAATACTTGTAACCTACAAACTAGAGGGGAAACTTTCATACTATAGAGTCATAGCAGAAGTAAAATCACATAGCAATGGCATTTGGTACATATTATCCTCATTGTTCTACATTTTGCTTGAGTTGCTCTAAAGATGCTTGAAGCGGGCCTTCAGAGGAGAAAGTTAAATCCTAAAACTTTTGTTCATTTGTAGAAGTCATTTTATCCAACAATAAGAATCAACAAAGCATTAAATATTAAAGAGTCGTAGGAGAGTGGCATTCCAGGGCCATTCCTATCTAAATTCTTTGGAAAACAAGGAAACTCCCCACCCCCAACACAATAATAATAGCTGTTATTAGTATTATTATGATTCTACTATAATAATAATGAAAGGCACTGTGGTGTAGTGGGTAGAATGATGAACTTGGATCTGGGCTCAAATCATACCTTTTCCTTATTTACTCTCAATGTGACCACAGGCAAATCATACAAGCCTTGGGAACTCTTGAAGATTAAGTAATAGATGTATAGAAATCCCTATTGGTGAAGTGAGTTTTTCAATTACCACTGATAAAATCACAGATCCTTTGTGTATTACATATATTATTCTAATACGTTAACATAATATGATATGACATGATATGGTGTGATCGTACTTGATTCTCCCTAGGGCCTTGGTCAACTCCTTAGCTATATGGAGTACAGAGAGGCATATTAACTCATCCAGGTCATTTTGGTGATATTTCCTAATTAGAACACTAGAATGTGTCAGTGGATTATAAGATGTAACTGCTATGTCTAAGCAAATTGGCTTTCTCTCCAGGTCTGACATCCACTTGTCAGCTCCTTCTCTCTATGGACTTATCTTAAGGCTTCAGTTCACATTGTGGCAAAATAAAAAGGAATCTTGTGAGATAATTTGAGAACCATGTGTGCTATACTTATAAAGGTAAATATTTATTGTTCAGTCTATCTATTATGAATATTCTCATTTTCCTTCCTCTACTCCTCAAAATCAAATTTCTTTTTCTTCTCTCCAGTCTCAGAGTAAAAGGTGACACTCTTCCTTATTGAAGCTAATGCTTCTATTTGTTCCCTCAATCCCATCTCTTCTCAGCAGCCAGCCCCTCTCTCAAGATATTTTAACTCCTTCCTCTACAACTCCTTCCATTTACACACTCACAGGTTATACATATTCTCATGCACACACATATACACACGCACAAGCATACACGCACATTCATACACATTCACCAACATTCACTCAACGGTCATTAGGGCAGAGAACCGGTTGATTTATTTGGATCCCACCACTGCCCTCAACCTGTGTCATGTCTCCTCCTCTCTGTCAAAAAAAAAAAAAAGTTCCATAAGATGGCTATTTTCGTTTCTTCACTAGTCACTCATACCTGACAGGCAGTGGGAAATGTTCTCTTAAACGTATAGTGATGGAAATAGAGGTCTGACAGTCATCTGCATAAAGGTGATACCAGAAACAACTGTCCTTTAAACATGTCATCCCTTCAACCAGTGGTGGGATTTAGCTGGTTTGCACGGGTTTGGCAGAACCGATACCCAATTTTATGTTAAGTTCAGTGAACTGGTTGTTAAAATGGCACTTGTAATCAGGGATTCTCTCTAAAGTGGGCTCCTGGGCAGCTGCCCAATGTGGAAATCACAAATATATATTCCCCGCCCCCCACCCCCAAAGGCAGTGCTGTGTCCCAGCCTTGGAATGGGGTCCGGGTTGGAGGCAGAGAGGAAAGCAGAGAAGGCAGTAATGAGGTGCCAGCACGAGATGGAAGGAGGAAGGGAAGGGGATAGCCAGGCCCAGGATGGGAGGACTGGCTACACTCACAGCAGAAGCTGCCACTGCTGGGGTGTCGGTGGAGGTTGGGTTGCAGGGAGATGATAGCAGCTGTAGCTGAGGCTGCTATGGGCTTAGACCTTCCCCCCTCCCCCTTCGCCCCCTCCCTCTCTCTCCATCTGCTCATGAATGAATCACCAACCAAGCCTTGCCTCCAGGGGCCAGCAGTGAAGCTAGAGGGCTGGGACCTAGTCTCTTTGCATAAAAGCTAGAAAAAGCAAGCAGTTACTTTGGGCTTCCTCTCAGGGCTTTCTGGCTCCTGCAGGCTTGCCAATCCTACTATACCTAGTGTGAGGAAGCAGAAGGCACTGATGGTGGAAGCCACCCAACACATGGCCTTCGCTGTCATCTCTCTGCCCCACCCCACCCCCAGCCACCGTTCCCGACCACCGACATCCTCTGGTGCTTACACATCTGGCCTGGCCGTTCCTGACCCTGCTTCTGCCACCAGCACCGTCTCCCCTTCTCCTAATGAGCCTGCCTCTTTCTTCCTGGACCTAAGCCATAATCAGAACTGATCCCACCTGATCCTGATGACTGAGGGAGCCCTGTGTCATGGAAATCAAGGATGCCAAGGGTTCAGAGGGAGTGTTCTGTGGGGGGCAGGAGGAGGGGGGCAGGGGAGACATGCTAAAAAGTCAGATTGTCCTTGGTGCCTCAGACTTGGCCTTTTAGTGTAACTAAAGCTGTTCAAGAGAAACTCTTGACTTTTTCCCTGGCCCTGAGCTCACCTTAGTCCTGATGTGTCCAGGTCTCAGAATGGTGTTGGCCAACTCCTGGCAGAAGCTGGACTGCGAGTCCATGGGTACAGCAACTCCATCTATACAACCCAACAGAAAACCATTGTTTTGAGCTGGTCTAGTGCCTTATCACAAAAATACTCACACACACACATACACACACACACACACACACCACACACTCATACATATTCACCAACATTCACTCACACACTTATACACATTCATACACCCTCACAAATACACATCCATACGCAGTTATAGACTCATATACATTGACATATGTTCATTTACTCACTCATACACATTCACACACTCACACATACACAAGCTGACACACACTCACAGACTATACATATTCTCCTACACACACATATACACACACATTCATACACATTCACCAACATTCACTCAATGGTCATTAGGGCAGAGAACCGGTTAATTTGTTTGGATCCCACCACCGCCCTCAACCTGTCATGCAATCTCTCTTCTCCTCTCTGTCAAAAAAAAAGTACCATAAGATGGCTATTTTTGCTTCTTCACTAGTCACTTATACCTTAACTTTTTACAGTTTTACTTAAAGACACGTGGGTGGCATGCCCAGCAACAACATTTCCATCTAGGACCAATAATTACTTCTTTTTCATAAAGCCAGTGGTTGCTTGACCTTCTCTCCCCCCTGCCTCCCCTGTTCTCACTATCCTCGACTTCTCTGTTATTTTTGACACTGTAAAAAAAGCTCTTTCTTGATAGTCCTTCCTCTACTGGCTTTGGTGACACTGTATCCTACCGATTATTCTCCTATGACCTTTCCTTCTCCCTCTTTTGGCATCTGCTCATTTTCCTCTTACTCCTTAAATGTGGGCATTACTGACATTTCTGGCCTTGGACCTCTTAACTTCTTTCTTTACACCTTTTTCCTTGGTGATTTCACCCACTACTATCAATTCTACTATCACCTTTACGCAGATGACTGTCAGACCTCTACTCCATCACTGTACATTAAAGAGAACATTTCCCACTGCCTGTCAGGTATCTTTACCTCTTGAAATTTGATATATCTAAAACTTTGCTCATTTTATTCTTCTCACACACACACATTCCAAACCTATCTTTCTGTCTCTACTTCTGTTAATGAAATCACTATCCTCCCAGTCTTTTCAGGATTTTAATATTGGGGTCATCTTTTTTTTTTAATATATTATTTATTTATTTTTACTTTTCAACATTCACTTACATAAGATTTTGAGTTTTAAATTTCCTCCCCCACCTCATTCTCCCCTCTCCCCAAGACAGTGTGAAATCTGATATAGGGTCTGCTTATACATTCATGTTAAAAATAAATTCACATTAGTCATGATGTAAAGAAGAATTAGAACTAATGAGAGAAACCATGAGAAAGAAGAAACACAACAAAACAACAAGAGAAAAAGAGAGCAAATAGTCTGCTTCCATCTCCATTCAGACTCTCAAGTTCTTTCTCCAGATGTGGATGGCATTTTCCATCATGAGTATTTTGGAGTTGTCTTAGATCCTTGCAGTACTGAGAATTGCTAAGTCTTTCAAGGTCAAGTCATCATATAATGTGGTTGCTACTGTGTACAGTGTTCTCCTGATTCTGCTCATTTCACTCAGCATCTGTTCACATAAGTTTTTCCAGGCTTCTCGGAACTCTGCCTGTTCATCATTTCTTAAGGCACAATAGTATTCCATTCCATTCATATACCACAACTTGTTCAGCCATTCTTCAACTGATGGACACACCCTCAATTTCCAATTCTTTGCCACCACAGAGCTGCTATAAATATTTTTGCACATGTTGGTTCTTTTCCTGTTTTTATGATCTCTTTGGGATATGGTCTTAGAAGTGGTATTGCTGAGTCAAGGGGTATGCACAATTTTATAGCCCTTTGGGCATAGTTCCAAACTGCTTTCCAGAATCGTTGGATCAGTTCACAACTTCACCAACAATGAATTAGTGTTACAATCTTCCCACATCTTCTCCAACATTTATCATTTTCCTCTTTTGTCATATTTGCCAATTTGACAGGTGTGATGTGGCACCTCAGAGTTGTTTGGTTTGTATTTCTCTGATCAATAGTGATTAGATGGCTTTAATTTTGTCCTCTGAAACCTATCTGTTCATATCCTTTGACCATTAATCAATTGGAGAATGACTTGTGTTCTTATAAATTCAACTCAGTTCTCTCTATATTTTAGAAATGAGGTCTTTAGCAGTGACCCTGGTTTTCCAGTTTTCTCCTTCCCTTCTAATCTTGGTTGCATTAGCTTTGGTCGCACAAAAACTTTTGAATTTAATATAATAAAAATCCTCCATTTTGCATTTTATAATGTTCTCTATCTCTTATTTAGTCATAAATTCTTCCTTTCTCCATAGATCTGACAGTTGAACTATTCCTTGCTCTCCTAGTCTGCTTGTAGTATCATTCTTTATATCTAAAGCATGTACCCATTTTGACTTTATCTTGGTATAGGGTATAAGATGCCGGTCTATACCTAGTTTATGTCACACTATTTTCCAGTTTTCCCAGGAGTTTTTGTCAAACAGTGAGTTCTTATCCCAGAAGCTAGAGTCTTTGGATTTATCAAATAGTAGATTACTATAGTCATTGATTGGTGTGTCTTGCACACCTAACCTATTCCACTGATCAACTACTCTATTTCATAGCCAATACCAAGTAATTTTGATGATTTCTGCTTTATAATACAATTTAAGATCTGGTATAGGTAGGCCATCTTCCCTTGTATTTCTTCTCATTAATTCCTTTCATATTCTGGAAATTTTGTTCTTCCAGATGAATTTTGTTACTGTTTTTTTCTAGCTCAATAAAATAATTTTTTGGTATTTGGTGTGGCACTGAACAAGTAATTTAATTTAGGTCAAACCATCATTTTTATTATATTAGCTCAGCCTACCCATGAGCAGCTGATATTTTTTTCCACTTATTTAGATCTGACTTTATTTGTGGGAAAAGTGTTTTGTGATTGTGTTCGTTTAGTTCCTGGGTTTGTTTTGGCAGGTAGATTTCCAAATATCTGACAATGTCTATAGTGACTTTGAAGGGAATTTCTCTTTCTATCTCTTGCTGTTGGGCTTTGTTAGTTATATATAGAAATGTTGATGATTTTTGTGGGTTTATTTTATATCCTGAAACTTTGCTAAAGTTATTATTTCAAGTAACTTTATTTGATTCTCTAAGTATACCATCATATCATCTGCAAAGAATGATAGCTTTGTTTCTTCTTTGCCTGTTCTAATTCTTTCCATTTTTTTCCTTCTCTTATTGCTAAAGCTAACATTTCTAGTACAACATTGAATAACAATGGTCATAACAGACTTCCTGGTTTCACCCCCAATCTTACTGGAAATGCTTCTAACTTATCCCCATTAAATATAATGCTTGCTGATGGTTTTGGATAGATGCTACCTATGCCATTTTAAAGAAGATTCAATTTATTCCTCTACTCTCGAGTATTTTTAGTAGGAATGGGTGTTGTAGTTTATCAAATGCTCTTTCCTCATCTATTGAGATAATCATATGATTTCTGTTAGTTTTGTTGTTGATATGGTCAATTATGCAGATAATTTTCTTAATATAGAAACAGCCCTGCATTCCTGGTATGAATCCTACCTGGTCATATTGTATTATTCTCAAGATAAGTTGCTGTGATCTCTTTACTAATCTTTTATTTAAAATTTTTGCATCTTGATTAGGGAAATTGGTCTATAATTTTCTTTCTCTGTTTTGCCTCTCTCTGGTTTAGGTATCACCACCATATTTGTGTCGTAAAAAGAATTTGGTAGGACTCTTTCTTTTTCTTTCTTTCTTTCTTTACTTATTTATTTTATTTAATATATTTAGTTTTCAGCATTGATTTTCACAAGAGTTTGAACTGCAAATTTTCTCCCCAATTCTACCCTCCCACCCACTCCAAGATGACATATATTCTGGTTGCCCCATTCCCTAGTCAGCCCTCCCTTCTGTCACCCCACTCCCCTCCCATCCCCTTTTCCCTTACTTTCTTGTAGGGCAAGATAAATTTCTATGCCCCATTGCCTGTGTATCTTATTTCCTAGTAGCATGCAAAAACTTTGTTTTTTTTTTTTGTTTTTGAACATCTGTTTTTAAAACTTTGAGATCCAAATTCTCTCCCCTCTTCCTTCCCCACCCACCCTCCCTGAGAAGGCAAGCAATTCAACATAGGTCACATGCATATCATTATGTAAAAGACTTCCACAATACTCATGTTGTAAAAGACTAACTACATTTCCCTCTCTCCTATCCTGTCCCCCTTTATTGAATTTTCTCACTTGACCCTGTCCCTTTTTGAAAGTGTTTGTTTTTGATCACCTCCTCCTCCCATCTGCCCTCCCTTTGATCATCCCCCTTTTTTTTATCTTCTTCCTCCTTCTTTCCTGTGGGGTAAGATACCCAGTTGAGTGTGTATGGTATTCCATCCTCAGGTCAAATCTGATGAGAGCAAGATTCACTCATTCCCCCTCACCTGCCCCCTCTTCCCTTCCTACAGAACTCCTTTTTCTTGCCACTTTTATGCAAGATAATTTACCCCATTCTATCTCTCCCTCTCTCAATATGTTCCTCTCTCATCCCTTAATTTGATTTTATTTTTTTAGATATCATCCCTTCATATTCAAGTGACCCTGTGCTCTCTCTATATATATACACACTCATACACACACACACATATTATATATGTATATATATATGTACATATATATATATATATATTATATATATATATATATATATATATATATATATATATATATATATATATATATATATATATGTATATTCCATTCAGCTACCCAAATACTGAGGTCTCATGAATCATACACATCATCTTTCCATGTAGGAATGTGAACAAAAAAGTTCAACTTTAGTAACTCCCTTATGATTTCTCTTTCTTGTTTACCTTTTCGTGCTTCTCTTGATTCTTGTGTTTAAAAGTTAAATTTTCTATTCGGCTCTGGTCTTTTCACTGAGAAAGCTTGAAAGTCCTCTATTTCATTGAAAATCCATATTTTGCCTTGGAGCATGATACTCAGTTTTGCTGGGTAGGTCATTCTAGGTTTTAATCCTAGCTCCATTGACCTCTGGAATATCGTATTCCAAGCCCTTCGATCTCTTAATGTAGAAGCTGCTAGATCTTGGGTTATCCTGACTGTTTTCTACAAAACTTTCTGTCTTTCTGGCTGTTTGCAATATTTTCTCCTTGATCTGGGAGCTCTGGAATTTGGCAACAATATTCCTAGGAGTTTTCTTTTTGGGATCTTTTTGAGGAGGTGATTTGTGGATTCTTTCAATTTCTATTTTGCCCTGTGGCTCTAGAATATCAGGGCAGTTCTCCTTGATAATTTCTTGAAAGATGATATCTAGGCTCTTTTTTTGATCATGGCTTTCAGGTAGCCCAATAATTTTTAAATGATCTCTCCTGTATCTATTTTCCAGGTCAGTGGTTTTTCCAATGAGATATTTCACATTGTTTTCCACTTTTTCATTCCTTTGGTTCTGTTTTATAATATCTTGATTTTTCATAAAGTCACTAGCTTCCACTTGCTCCAATCTAATTTTTAAGGTAGTATTTTCTTCAGTGGTATTTTGGACCTCCTTTTCCATTTGGCTAATTCTGCCTTTCAAGGCATTCTTCTCCCCATTGGCTTTTTGGAGCTCTCTTGCCATTTGAGTTAGTCTATTTTTTAAGGTTTTGTTTTCTTCAGTATTTTTTTCAGTATTTTTTTCAGTCTCCTTTAGCAAGTCATTGACTTGTTTTTCATGGTTTTCAGTAGGAGTCTTTCTTCACCTATTTTCCCAAATAGTTTGCATAGTATTGGAATTAGTTATTCTTTAAGTGTTTGATGGAATTCACTTGTAAATACAACTGGCCCTGGAGATTTTTTTCTTAAGGAGTTCGTTGCTGGCTTGTTCAATTTGTTTTTTGAAAATGGGCTATTTGAGTATTTTATTTCCTCTTCCATTAATCTGGACAATTTATATTTTCTCTAAATATTCATCTGTTTCACTAAGACTGTCAAATTTATCAGCATACAGTTGGGCAAAATAGCTCCTATTTATTGTTTTGATTTTGTCTTCATTGGTGGTGAATTCACCCTTTTCGTTTTTGATGCTGGTAATTTGGTTTTCTTCTTTCCTTTTTTAAAATCAAATTAATGAAAGGTTTATCTATTTTATTGTTTTTTTTTTTCATAAAATCAGCTCTTAGTTTTTCCTTATTAGTTCAATAGTTTTCTTAATTTCAATTTTATTAATCTCTCCTTTGGTTTTCAGAATTTCTAATTTGGTTTTTGGGATTTTTAATTTGTTCTTTTTCTAGCTTTTTAAATTGCATGCCCAATTCATTGATCTCTTCTTTCTCTATTTTATTCATGTAAGCATTTAGAGAATAAAACTTCCCCTAAGAGCTGCTTTTGCTGTATTTCCTAAGTCTTGGTATGTTATCTCATTATTGCATTCTCTTGGATGTAGTTATTGATTTTTTCTATGATTTTGACCCATTCGTTCTTTAGGATTAGTTTATTTTTTCCAATAAATTTTAGTCTATCTTTCCATGGCCCTTTATTACTTGTAATTTTTATTGTACCATGATCTGAAAAGGATGCATTTAATATTCTGCCCTTCTGCATTGGATTGTGAGGTTTTTATGCCCTAATACATTGTCCACTTTTGTGTAGGTGCTATGTACTGCTGAGAAAAAAAGGTATATCCCTTTCTACCCCCATTTAATTTTCTCCACAGGTCAACCATATCTAAATTTTCTAAAATTCTATTCATCTCCTTAACTTCTTTTTTGTTTGTTTTTTGTTTAGATTTATCTAGTTTTGATAGAGGGAGGTTGGGGTCCCTCACCAGTATAATTTTGTTATCAATTTCTTCTTGTAACCGCCTTAACTTCTCCTCTAAGAATTTGAATGCATATGTATGTTTAGTAATGATATCACTTCATTGTCTATGGTACCTGTTAGCAAGATGTAGTCTCTCTCCTTATCTCTTTTAATTAGAGCTATTTTTGCTTTTGCTTTGTCTGAGATCAGTTCAGTTGTTTTTCCAATGAGGTATCTTACATTTTCTGCTACTTTTTCCATTCTTTTGTTTCTATTTGACTGATTTTTGATGTCTCATAGAGTCATTAGCTCCCACTTGCTCAATTCTAATTTTTAACAAATTATTTTCTTTTATTAGATTTTGTACATCCTTTCCCATTTGGTCCATTTTACTTTTTAATGAGTTCTTTTCAGTGAGTTTTGCCTCTTTTTTCATTTGGCCAATTCTACATTTTAAGGATTGGTTTTCTACAATCAATTTTTGTCCTTCCTTTTCTAAACTATTAACTCTCTCTTGCATACCTCTCATTTATTTTCCCAATGTTTCTTCTGTCTTTCTTATTTGACTTTGAAAATCCTTCTTGAGCTCTTCTAAGAAGGCTTTTTAGGCTTGATACAAGTTCATAATCCCCTTTGAGGTTTCAGATGTGGGTGTATTGACAATGTTGTTCTCTTCTGAATTTGTGCCTTTATCTTCACTGTTCCCATAATAAGCGTCTATGGTCATTGTCCATTTCTGCTTTTCGTTCATGGTGTTTGCTGAATATCTGGCTTTCAGAGTTGAGCTCTCCTGCTGGAGCACAGGAGGCACTGACTTAAGCTTCTGGTGCTAGTCCTGGGATCTGGTCACTGGCTTTGTGTGCTGGGGCCTCAGCTGTTGGCAGCTGGAGGCTGTAAGGGTCTGGCAGTTTGGTGCTGGGGTGGGGCCAGCCACACTGGAGCTCTCAGGGTGGGGCTGGGGAGTCTGACCCCTCAGGGCCACCTACTCACCTGGGCCTTGCAATTGAATATTTGGTTGCTGGAGGATGTCTGCCAGCCTGGAGCTGTGCTCCCTGGAGTTGTGCTTCCTGGAATGGTGCTGAAGCACTGGGAGATTTGGCTGCTGGTGAACACTAGTGCACATAGTGGTTTTCTGAGATGGTGTTTACTGTTTCTCCTGCTTCTGCTGAGGAACTCAGGGGGGTCCTGGTGTTGCTGTTTGCCTGTTTCACTACCCTGAGGCTCAGGATCTCCCCTTGTTTTGCTGAGGTGGTGCTTGCCACTAGCTTGCTGGGATGCCTCTCATCCTGTACTGCTCTCCTTCCCCCAGAGAAAGAAGGGCCTTTCTCATAAATCTCCCAAGCTTTCTGGGCTACAAGACTCTTATACCCCATCTTTCTGCTGGCTCAGCTGTTCCAGGGTTTTTCTTGGGCAATAATTTCTTTTAGAGGTCAATGAGGGAGAGGGAGAGCAATTTACTTCTTACTCCACCATCTTGGCTTCCAGAAGTGGAACCTGGGATCATCTTTAAATCTGATCTCTCTCTCCCCCTCATATAACTTGCCAATTCCTGTCATTTTTATCTCAGGAATAATATTTTTGACCTGTCACTTCCTCTCTACTTCCACTGCAACCACTTATTTCAGATTTTCATCTCTTCCCAATTAGACTTGGTCTTTGTGCCTTGAATCTCTTCTAAATACATCTTCTAAGCTGCTGCCCTAGTAATTTTCTTTTCTTTTTTTCCCATGTATTTTTTAAATAATGTTTTACCCCAATTACATGTAAAAAGAATTTTTAACGTTCACTGTTCTTATGTTTTGTGTTCCAAATTCTATCCCTTCCTTTCCCTCCTCCCTGAGATGGTAAGTAATCTGATATGTTATAGATGTACGATCATGTAAAACATTTCCATACACATCATTTTGTGCAAGAAAACATGAACAACAAAAAAAGAAAGTGAAAATAGTATGCCTTGGTCTATATTCAGATGACATCAGTTCTTCCTCTGGAGGTGTATAGTATTTTTCATCATGAGTCCTTTGGGTTTGACTTGCATCACTGTATTGCTGAGAATAGCTAAGTTATTCACAGTTCATCACACAATATTGCTTTTACTGTGTACAGTTTTCTCCTAGCAAGTAATTTTCTTAACATATCACTATTACTATGTTACTTTTCTATTCAGAAACATTTAGTTATTCCTCATTGTGTAATGGAAATACAACATGCTGCCTTTAGTGTTGCCTTCAAAGGTATGGTGCAATTTGAAACCCATGTGAATTTCATCTTCTGCACCTAAAATTGGTGAGAAACAGCTAAGAATATGAAAACACTCCAGGTCCATCTCTTAGGACCATGGGGCCCCAGAAGAAAGGTGAAAAAAAGGAACCCTTTTCCCCCTCACAGTTTAGTTCATGGTGCCTGCACTGAAGGTTAGCCTTCATCTTCTCCCAGTGAAGAAAAAGAGGAAACAGGCTGAAATAGTCTGACAGTTTTAAAGACAGTTTTAAACGTATTCTGGCTAGGTAGTTGATAAAGGAGGCTGCTCTCACTCATGCGACAGGAAAATGCAGGATATCTTTTCCCAGAAGCAGGATTCTTCCATGTTAGGCAATCTTGGCAAGCTCTAGAATCCCCATTACATAAATAATGCATGCTAGGTGGCACAGTAGATACAGTACTTGGCCTGGGGTCAGGAAAACATCTTCCTGAGTTTGAATATGACCTCTGACACATATTAGCTGCATGACCCTGGGCAAGTCACTTAACCCAGTTTGCCTCAGTTCCTCATCCATAAAATGAGCTGGAGAAGGAAATGTCAAACCACTCGAGTATCTCTGTGAAAGAAAACCCCAAATGGAGTCATGAAGAATAGGACAAGATTAAAACACAACTGAACAAAACGAAAATCACACATCTTCAAAACCAGGAATTCTAAGAAATGCAATGTTTGCTTTTGTTTTGTTCCCTGTGGCTATCCTTCTGCTACTAATCAAAGTAGTGCCCAATTAATGCTTGACTCATGCTTCCAGGAAGGAAAGCACTAAATGAAGAGGCAGAACCTTTTGGAATTTTAGACTTGGAACTTATGGAATGGAGAGATAATCCCTTGACCATTTCTTTTGACTCTAAACTTTAAAATAGAGATAATGGAAGTGTGAGTATGAGTCATGCTATACTTCATGAAATGTTTTTGCCCCTCTATTTCCTCAAAGCTTCGAAAATCTGCTTGCTTTCTTCTAAATCTGAGTTACTTCCTTATCATGATCACTTAAAGATTCATCTGTATGAGCATTTTAAGTCAAGGCGAAACAGGGGTCAATCAGATGTACAAACCAACAACAACAAAAATTACAAAATCTCCATGCTGACTAAGCTCCACCATAAAATTTGTTGTTGTTCAGTCATGTCTGACCCTCTGTGACCCTGATGTCATCCATGGGACTTTCTTGGAGTGGTTTCCCATTTTCTTCTCCAGTGGATTAAGGCAAACAGAGGTTAAGTGACTTCCCCAGAATCACATAGCTAATAAGTATCCGAGGCCAGATTTAAACTCAGGTCTTCTTAACTCTAGATGCTGAGTTCTATCCATTCAGCCATCTAGCTCCCTAAAATAAACCACAAAATAAACCATTGTAAAAGACAAATAAAAGCAAAATAATATTTTTACACATGTGAGTGTTTAAGAAAAAAAATTAGTCACATAACAGTGAACTGATGTAAACCACAAGAATTTAACACTATCCTGAGGGAGTTGTTGACACTGTTTTTGCAACATATTTTACAAAATTTCTTTGATTTCTAGCAATCTCCTTCACCTATCTAAACTTCCCCCATAAAAATTTTTCAAGCATGCTTATTTTTTAGTATAATTAAAAGTAATAGTCACTGTTTTCTTACTTCTTTAAGGCACTAATGAAAAAAATTAGTCACATGACAGTGAATTGATGGAAACCACAAGAATTTAACACTATCCTCAGGGAGTTGTTGACACTGTTTCTACAACACATTTTATGAAATTCCTTTGATTTCTAGGAATCTCTTTCCTTAATAAAAAGTTTTTGGAGGCATACTTATTTTAATATAATTAAAAGTAATAATCATTGTTGTCTTCCTTCTTTAAAGTAGCAATGACGTGTCATCATAAGAATGGATCCACACTAGAAAGTGCAATTGACCTTGGGTTGACATCTGACTTCTTGAATTAGCTATTATGCTACTTCTCATAATTTAGCAAGAGGGGACATTCCCGGGTTCAAGACCAAGAAATTAATTCTTCCATTAATATTTTGTAATGAATAGACTAATTTGTAGTGTATTACTATCACAAATTGAACTATTATGTGACATTATCACTTAGTGTTGTCGATGAGTATTTGACATATCTTCATTAAAAAGAAGACTGAATATTTCAGCCTTAGTCATCTCTGCTTCACAGACTGAAGGTCTGCAACTACTATTTGAAAGAGCAAAGTTTCCAGTACATGTGCAATAAGGGGTTTTAATAATGGTTTTCTTGTGCTGTAACATTTATAAATTGTTCTATGAATATTGACTATTTTTTATTTTTATAACAACCATGGGAAGTAGATACTCTTATTATCTCCACTTTATAAATGAGCAAAATGACACTGAATATAAAGTGACTTGCCTAGGTGCAAATCTGAGGCTGCATTTGAACTCAAACCTTCCTGATTCCAGGTCCAGTCCTTTATGCTAGATGCCTAGCACAAGGATGTAACAAGTAGTTATCTTGGATATAATTAGTAGTTACTCCTTTGTTCTTATGTCCAAGTGCCATGATCCTTTTTTTATGTTTAGATACTCTTTCACTTATTTATAAATATATAGATCAATTAAAATCAACTTATTAAACTCATTAATCAGCTATATAGATTTTGATTCATTTTATTATTTTCCTCTTAGTAAAAATATGAGTGGTTGTATATAGTAGTGCAGAAATGTCAAATGGATCAAACCCAGCAAAACATCTCATGAAACTGCTTGTGGCCTGAGCTAGATTAAAATGCAGTTGAGAAATGTTTGAAAAAATAATGCTATAATACAACATAGATAATCTTAATTTGGAGTCTTCTAAATAATAATAACTCTTCATGCAGGTATGAGTGTGGCTCCACTGAAATAGTGGATAGAAGGCTAGCCTTTGAGTCAAGAAGATGGTTTCTAAAGATATTTTTTAAAAAAGGAAATGGGTCTATTTATACAAAATATTTATAGCAGTTGTTTTTGTGGTGACTAAGAATTGGAAATCGAAGGGATGCTCATCAAATGGGGAATGGCTAAACAACCTGTGGTATACAATTGTGATGGATTTTTATTGTGCTATAAGAAATGACAAGCAAGATGATTCCAGGAAAACCTGGGAAGACTTACATGAACTGATACAAATTGAAGTGAGAAGAACCAGGAGAACATTGTACATGGTAACAGCAATATTGTACAATAAAGAACTTTGAAGGACTTAGCTATTCTCAGCAATACAATGATCCAAGACAATCCCAAAGGTCTAATGGTGAAGCACACCATCCACCTCCAGAGAAAGAACTGATATTTGAATATAGAGTGAAGCATGCCATTTTTAACTTTTTTCCTTTCATTCTTTTTCTTTGAGTCTTCTTATACAAAATAACTAATGGAAATGTTTTACATGATTGTACATATATAAACTATATCTGCTTACTGTCTCAAGAAAGAGGGAGGGGAGGGGAGGAAAGGGAGGAAGGAAGGAATAGAATTTGGAACTCAGAACTTTAAAAAAATTAATATTAGCAAATTGTTTTAACATGTAATTGGGGGAAAATTTATATATATATATATATATATATATATATATATATATATATATATATATATATATATGTATTTATTTATTTATTTATTTAAAAGACAAGGTTTCAACTCCTGTCTCCCTCTAGGCACTGAAGTGATTTTTCTAAAACAAAGATACAACCGTGTCACTACCTATTCAATAAACTTCAGTGGTTCCCTATTGTCTCTATGATCAAATTCAAGACACTCTGCTTGGCATTCAAAGTACTACTTAATTTAGCCCCTTCCTACCTTTCCAATCTTCTTACACCTTTCTCTCCACCAAATAGTCTTTGATCCAGTGACACTGGCCTTTTTATTATTTGTAGCAGCAACCATATTGGCATACCCAGGATGGCTGCTAGCACAGGTTCTTAGATCTGCTTTACTAGGAAAAGAATGATTAAAAAGCTGTCAACAATCTTACTTTTAATTACATTCACTAGTTCAGGGGAAAAGTCAGACCCCTGAACATGAGAGAAAATACAAGCAGAGAAATTAGCATAAATACCAACAGACAGGGCTCTTAACTGCCTGAATCAAAGTAATATTGCTATATATTTTACATACACTACTAGATTGAGAGAGCCTTTACATCTGAGCAGTTGGGGGATCTGAACATATGACTACTCTGAGTCTCAATCAGAAAATCACCAGGTCCTTCTCATAAGCGAGCCCCTAAAGCAAAATATCAACTCAGGGTATATATACACTTCTCAGAGCCAGAAGGCATCACAACCCTCATGACCCAGTACCTAATTAGAAATTAGAAAAAGGTGTGAAAGCCTTTGTACAAGCAATCCTCCTCTAAGCAAGCTCCTCCTCCAATGGGCTTTGTGACTCAAGATATATCACAGCTGTGAGCTGGTCCAGATCTCAAAGCAGGTCACATAGGCCTATTAATGGATGGGGAAGATCTTCATATCCCATTAACATCACACTGTTCCATAAACAAACTCTTGGCTCTGGGCATTTTCTGTGGCTGCTCCACATTTCTAGAATGCTCTCACTCCTTAACTTGCTTACTGACTTCCCTGGATTCCTTCAAGTCCCAACTAGAATCCTGTCTTTGATGGGAAGTTTTTCACAACTCCTCTTAATCCTAGTGCCTGCTCTCTGATAATTATTTCCCTTTTATCCTGTGTATAGCTTGTTTCATATATATTTCTTTACTTAATGGCTTCCCCATTAGATAGTAACCTTCTTGAGTGCAGGTTGTGTCTTTTGTATTTTTTTTGTCTTCTCAGTCCTTAGCACAGTGCCTAGTACACTGTGGGTACTCAATAAATGTTTATTAATTGATTGTCAAATAATTTGTTGCTTCTAGTGAATAATGGATTTGTGATTAGCAAGTCTCTTAACCTTTCAGTCAACTCTTTAAGACTATAAATTATAAGATCATTGAGCTCATGGTAGCCTAGGGTGGGTAGGTACGGGATAGAAGAAAAAAATAAATTTATGTGATAACTTTGTTATATATTTAAAAGGAATAGCAAGTTGTATATAATAGACTTGCAGTTTCACATGCAATCATTTTTCTTATCATACTATGCTATGGAAATGCTTGTTTTATTCTGTAAATTTAAAAAAATAAAGAGAAATAAAATTAGAAGGAATTGTGATTAGTAAAAAAAGAGTATAAATTGAAGAGCAGGTGTCCAACTACATTAGCAAGAGTTTCCTTATCCATAGTTTACTAAGCCAATTGAAATAAAAACTTTAATAAGAAAGATGTGGAAATATCTGTATGATAGGGAAACAAACTGTGAATACAGAATTATTTCAAATAATAACTATAATGAAAATTAAAAGTAGCCATGATACATCTCTATAGCTTTGTTCTAATCTCTTACATCTTTTTAAATGGGTACAATTATACAATGTTCCAGAAGGTACCTAAGTTTGAATACTGCCTCCAACACTTAATAACTATGTGAGCACGAGAAAGTCATTTAACTTCTCTGAGACCCAGTTTCCCCATGTAAAAATGGAAGTAGATGGGGTGGAGCCAATATGGTGGAGTAAAAGCAGGGACTTGCCTGAGCTTTTCCCCAAATCCCTCCAAAAACCTGTAAAAAATGAGTTGAAACAAATTCTAGAGTGACAGAACCCATGAAATGACAGAGTGAAACAAGTATCTAGCCCAGGATAGCCTGGATGGTTGCTGGGAAAGTCTATCTCACTGTGCTGGGAGCAAAGCACAGCCCAGCATGGACCATGCCAGCACACATCAAGCAGGAGCAGACCAGGTGGGGCAGGCCTCAGGGCACTGAATCACTGAGCTGTGGTGCACTTCCAGACTTCTCAACACACAAATGCCAAAGACAACTTAGCAGGTCTGTGGGAAAACTCTGTTGGACCTGGGTGAGAGAAGGGTGTGGTCTGGTCTCATACCTGGGATGGTGGAGGTGGTGGCAGTGCTAGCAGCAGCAGCAGCAGCAGCAGCAGCAGCAGTGGCTGCTTCTGGAGCTCCAGGTTCACAGACAGTGGGAGGAATCAAGTGGCTGATCAGAGCAGGAGTGCAGGGATCTCTTTGCTGATACTGAGGCAGAATTCTCTTGCTTTGCCCTGCTTGGATCTTGGTTGCAGTCCTGGTTAGCAGTCCTGGGGTGAGGAAGAGAGCTGGTGTGGCAGAACTTGTTGTGGCTGTGGAGAGGGAGTCCTGCTAGCAGTTCCAAAGCAAAACAGACTGCTTGAGGTCACTCACAGACCAGAGCACAGGCCAGTCAAGGAGTAAACACCTCTCCTTGGATCATACCACCTCAGAAGAACAGAAAATTTACAAGTACCTGCCTACAAGTACCTCTGAAAACAGCAGCGCAAAACCCCTGAAGCTTGGGAGAGAGCACTCTCCACTCTGAAAGCAGAGTCATACCTTGACAAAGAGCTCAAAAGTCAAGTAATTGGCTAGGAAAATGAGCAGACAGCACAACAAAACATAGACTATAGAACCTTACTTTGGTGACAAAGAAGATCCAAGCATACAGCCAGAAAAAGATAGCAAAGCCAATGAATTGGCCTCAGGCCATGGAAGAGCTCAAAAAGGAGTTTGAAAATCAAAGTAAGAGAATTAAAGGAAAGATTGGGAAAAGAAATGAGAGGGATGCAAAAAAAATCATGAAAAATGAGTCAACAGCTTGCTGAAGGAGACTCCAAAAAATACAGAAGAAAATGATGCCTTAAAAATAGATTGACCCAAATGGCAAAAGATTCCCAAAAAGCCAATGAGAAGAAAAATGCCTTAAAAAAACAGAATTGGACAAATGGAAAAGGAGGTCCAAAAGCTCACTGAAGAAAATAATTCCTTAAAAATCAGAATGGCGCAAACGGAAGCTAATGACTTTATGAGAAATCAAGAAATTATAAAACAGAACCAAGAGAATGAAAAAAATAGAAGACAATGTGAAATATTTCATTGGAAAAATCACCGGTGTGGAAAATAGATCCAGGAGAGATAACTTAAAAATTACTAGACTACCTGAAAGCCATGATCAAAAAAAAGAGCCTATACATCATCTTTCAAGACATTATCAAGGAAAATATTCTAGAACCAGAGCATAAAATAGAAATAGAAATTGAAAGAATCCACCAATTGTCTCTTGAAAAAGATCCCAAAAGGAAAACACTTAGGAATATTGTAGCCAAATTCCAGAATTCTCAGGTCAAGGAAAAAGTATTGCAAGCAGCTAGAAAGAAATAATTTGAGTATTGTGGAAACACAATCAGGATAAAACAAGATCTAGCAGCTTCTACATTAAGCAATTGAAGGGCTTCCAGAGGTCAAAGGAGCTAGGATTAAAACCAAGAATCACCTACCCAGCAAAAGTGAGCTTCATACTTCATAATACTTCAAAAATTGACTTTCAATGAAATAGAGGACTTTCAAGCATTCTTGATGAAAAGACTAGAGCTGAATATAAAATATGATTTTCGAATATAAGAATCAAGAGAAGTATGAAAAGGTAAACAGGGAAGAGAAATCATAAGGGACTTATTAAAGTTGAACTATTTATATTCCTACATGGAAAGATGATATTTGTAACTCATGAGACCTTTCTCAGTATTAGAGTAGTTGAAGGGAATATACGTATGCATATATACATACATTCACATGCACAAACACACACACACACACATATAGAGAGGGGGGGACACAGGGTGAGTTGAATATGAAATGATAATATCTAAACAATAAAATTAAGGGGCAAGAGCGGAATATATTGGGAGAAGGAGAAAGGGAGAGATAGAATGGGGTAAATTATCTCACATAAAAGAGGCAAGAAAAAGCTGTTATAATGGAAGGGAAGAGGGGGGAGGTGAAAGGGAATGAGTGAACCTTACTCACATTGGATTTGGCTTAAGGAGGGAATAACAAACACACTTAATTGGGTATCTTATCCTGTAGGAAAATAGGGAGGAAGAGGATAACAGGGGGGAATAATAAAAGGGAGGACAGATGGGGGAGGGGGTAGTCAGAAGCAAACACTTTTGAAAAGGGACAGAGTCAAAGGAGAAAATTGAATAAATGGGGGATGGAATAGGATGGAGAGAAATATAGTCTTTCACGACACACTGTTATGGAAGTGTTTTGCATGATGCTACATATATAACCTATATCAAATTGCTTGCCTTCTCAAGGAGGGTGGGTGGGGAGGAAAGAAGGGAGAGAATTTGGAACTCAAAGTTCTAAAAACAAATGTTAAAAACTGTTTTTACATGCAATCAGGAAATAAGACATACAGGCATTGGGTATAGAAATCTATCTCGCCCTACAATAAAGTAAGAGGGAAAGGGATAAGGTGGGGAGTGGTATGATTGAAGGGAGGGCAGACTGGGGAAAGGGGCAATCAGAATACATACATCTTGGTGTGGGGAGGAGGGGAGAGATGGGGAGAAAATTTGTAACTCAAAATCTTGTCAAAATGAATGTTGAAAACTAAAAATAATAAATTAATCTGAGTGAAATGGAATGAAAAAAACAATTGGGAATATTCTGGCATGACAAACAGTAAAAAAAAATGGTAGTAGTAATACCTGCATACCAGGGTTACTATGTAGCTCAAATGAGATTTTATAAACAAACATGTTGCAAACTTTAAGGCTCTATATTAATGTCATTTATCATTATTCATGTTATCATGGCTCTGTATTAAATTGTCAGATTAAAATAACTTTATATTCCTTTCTGAGTTATCGTAATATGGCATATGATACCCCTACAATTCCAGAGTCAGCATTAAAGCAATCCTTGAAGGTAATAATCATAGCGATAATGCTAATTCCTTCAGAGATTTTGAATAATTTAGGTGGTTGATAATAAAATATAAAACTTTACCTCTTTTGTTAACTTAAATCCTAGATAGATAGATAAATAGATAGATAGATAGATGGATGGATGGATGGATATCACTTAATGTATAAATACTAACTGAGTGAATCCAGGGTCTGAATTGACCCTAAAACTCAGATGGAGATTATTGGTCTTGTAGTCAGAACTCCCTAGTTTTTTATCCTAATACATCAGTGATTTCTTCCATCTCATCTTCTGCTCCTAACCTTCATTCTATTTAAACAACTCCTACCTTAGATCACCTTTCACCAAGATTATTGCCACAGCCTCCTAATCTCTCACCCTGCCTCAAATGTCTTCTTACTCATGCTCAACCTCCACTGGGTGGCCAAAATGGTTTTCCTCAACTGAAGTTCTGTGTTACTTCTCTGCTTAAAAAAAAAAAAAAAGTAGTGCTTTATTATCTCTAGGAGAAAACGTGAACTCTTCTGCTTACCTTTTAAAGTCCTTAAAACTTAGCCGCATCCTCTCTTTCCAGCTGCTCTATACTTTACTCAACCAATCAATCAACAGACATTTATTAAGTGCTCACTATATCCCCACTGAGGATTCAGATAGAAAATAATGAAAAATCTCTATTCACAAGGGGTTTATATTCTAACAAGGGATACAAGAAGTATAGTAGAACCTTGGCTTATGAATTTAATTTGTTCCAAGATTCTGTCCATCATGTGATTTTTTTGTATTGAAAAGTGAATTTTCCCATAGGAAATAATGTAAAGTCAGGTGATCAGTACCACATCCCCAAAAATATTCCTATAAAATAATTATTTATAATTTGAAGCACGTTTTTGGTCCCTAAAGCACCTGAAATACAATAGCAATGATTAATACACAATATAAACTGAAAATAAAACAAATCAACCTACAATTTATTTTTGAGAAGAGTCGGACTGGCATGAGGGAAATGAGAGGGAGGAGGAGGAAGGATTATTGCTTGGAAGGAGAATCTCCTTCCATGAGAACATGGGGGATTTCAACACCCAGAGTGTTCTCTTTTATGTTACTTTCACTAAAAGTAAGACTAACACTACTGCCTTCACTTCTTTTTTTGTTTTTTAGAATCACTTTCATGTTTTGACTCTCTGATTTTTTTTCTTTACATTCACTTTTGACTAGGAATTTATCTAACACTTGTTTTTGACGTTTTTTTTTTCAGAATGTCACGGAAATGTGATATGGCATTATTGTTAAAAATATTCATGGCTCTCATTGTTACAACCTTATTTGGATGATGTTTTTCAATAAAATTTTGTACTTTTCCCCACATCTGATAAACCTCCCTAATCTCACTTGACATGAGGGATTCCTCTGACCTCTCAACAGCTTTAGCATCTGAGCTTTCTGCTTCGCAGTACCATATGATGCTATGGATGCCACTTTTCTTTTTGAAATTATTAAACTAGCCTCAGCTAGCCTTGAAAATTTCTTCCAATGACTGACTTACGCCCAGCATCTTTGAAACGAGATCGGCATGCAATGCCCTTGCTTTCTCACAGATAACGGTTGCGATTACCGTATCACCTGCTAACTGCTTCTCGTTGATCCACACGAAAAGCAACTTTTCAACATTTTCTAGAACACATGGCCATTGCTTTGATATTCTTGTGACCCCTTTCACTGCATCTACCACCTTTATTTCATCGTTCTTCTTCCAAATGGTGCATACTGTAGATGAAGACTGGTTATAAAATCATGAAAGGTCAGTCACACGCACACCATGTTCATACTTCTCAATGATTTCTTTTTTCTTTTCCAAAGTATTGGTCTCCTTCTTCTTTGCACCTTCCTTTTCAATCTTCTTCTTCTTTGGAGCCATAGTTACAAATATTGTTGTAGATCACAGTCACTACTGTATAATTTTATGCAAAGAACTACAGCATATATGCAAACACATGTGAACACACTTGTAATGATACTGTTAAGAGCAAATGATGCTGCCTTCACCAAGAGTCAATGCCAAATGAGGTCAATTAGGTGGTATGCTGACCTGAGGTTCCTTTGTTTGACATATGAAAGAAAAAAAACTTTGCCCTAGTTGAGTGTCATCCCTTCATGAGCCATTCATGTCCAAACATGATGTTCATACTGCGAATTTGTGTTTGTCCTGAAAGACAAATTTTCCAAAAACTTTTTCCTCATCCAGCGAAGCATATGTAAACCAAGTTACTCATAAACCGAGGTTCTACTGTACACACACACACATATATATATATAGTATATATATATATGTACACACACATACAGACATACATATATTACACATACACAACATAAATGTAAAGTGATTAAATGCAAATAAATAAAAAAAGTTAAAAACAACATAAGTGGAGATGGAGGGCAGTAGAAGTTGGAACAATCAGGAATGGCTTCATAGAGAAAATGGTCATCGAGCTGTATCTTATAAGGAGAGAAGGACTTTGTGAGACACAGCTCAAACACCATCTTCTTTAGAAAGCCTTTCCTAATCACCCTAGACAAGGGAGAGGTAATGTAATAGAGGCATGTGGAATGGCCATTCAACAGCATAGAGATGGAAGATGGAGGATGAAGTATCCTATGTGAGGAAGAGAGAGAGCGCCAGTTTTGTTGGAATGCAAAGTATAAAGGAGGGGGAGTAATATCTGAGTCTAGAGAGATAGGTAGATTCAAGGCCATGTTTTCAAGGGCTTTAAAAGCTAAACAGAGAGCTTTATATTTTATTCTGGAATTAGCAGAAAGTCATCCAAGTGGACTGAGAAGGGGAGTCACACAGTCAGATGACTCTTAAAGAAAATTACTTTAGAAGAATGGGGAAAGATGAGTAAGGGAGAACAATTACAATGCTCTATGAGAGAAGCAATGAGGGCCTGAACTAAGGCAGTAGCTTCATGAGTGAATGGAAGGACTTGGAGGCAAGAGTTGTTGAAGCAGAAAGAAAGATTTTGGCAACTAATTGTAAATGTGGGGGGAGAGAGGTGGAAGAGTTGATTATGATGTCAAAATTCCAAACCTGGGAGAATACATCCTATAATCCAGTCAAAGTTTTCTCTCTGTTATTCACATTTGACTTTGGTCTCCTCTCTCCATTTGCCTCATAGAATGCTTCTGTTACTTCAAGATGGAACTCAAGAACTAGCTTTTACAGGAAGTCTTTCTTTTCTCCAACTGTTAGGGCTCTCCTTCCCTATTTGATATTTAAAAGCTTTGTGTTTATTTTATATTTCTTCTTTCTATAGTTATTCTAATATATAGTTTTATAAACATACCTGTTGTTCCCTCAATAATGTAAAAACTCCTTGAAATTAGGAATTATTTCTTGTTTTAAATTTGTATCCCTAGTATTTGTGCACAGAGGAACCACTTACCATCATTGATTCACTGATTCATTTTATATCATATGAAAGAAGATCAAAGTTTAGCATTTTCATTTATAATATAATATCTATACAGAACTGTATTTTCCACTTTTGTTTCCCATTTTAGGACCAAAAACTAAATTCTGCCTAATACCTTTGGCAGGAAGGGAAGATTATCTAATTTATAAAATTATCATTCAATTTGTAATCCTGTTACAGATAATTATATATATTTAAATGAATGATTCTTCCTTATTACATGAATATGGAGCTAGATAATTTGTGGTCATGAAAAAATTATAACATGTTTTAATTTCTATGCTTGAATTTCTTGTATACCTCTGATCAGTAAATACTTTTATATGGTTATAACTCTCAGTAAGGGTACAAGAAATTGAATGTGAAGAATAACTCATTAATTTGTTGCTTGCTGTTCCCTGCTGAGTTTAGCTCATTCTTAGTCATAGCTTCAGTGATTCCATTCTACATTATTTGCTAGACTTGACATTGTTCCAATGATAAGGATTATAAAAATTGTCAAAAAAATCCCAAACTCAATTCAATGTTATGTAAAAGTGTTTGTAAAGATATAATTTAAAAAGTAATTTATGGGTATTTACTACCTATCTATCTTTTAATACTATTGCAGGACTATAAAATAATCTTCCTGCTTCCATGAAGAAAAAGCTACACAAGTACAAAGAATTATTATGGTGTCTTTTTCATTTTTTACTATTAAGGCTGTGGTTAACCATCTTGATAGTGAGACCAAATGTGGAGTATTCATAACCTATCTTCTGATCTAATCTTCCTTCTCTTTTTTTCTTTATAAGTGAATCTTACTTTAATATCATATTCTCATTAGCATCATTAGCATTCCACACTTTCCTCAGTAGGATCATATAAAATTCATGGGCTAAAATTTTATACTAAATGTAGTGCATACTTCAGTCTTATGTATCCTGAAAGGACTGTACTATCTAGGAAATACACATTACATCCAGTGAGATCACCTTTCATCTTAAAAGGGCTTTTAAAATGGTACCAGAATTACTGCTCAAAATTAAAATCGCAGGGAAAGTAGCACTCACTCACTGCTAGACACATTGGATATGCTTAGATCTTATGTGAAAGTGAAAATTAATGCAATCAAGATGAACATATACATAAATAGAATTCATAATGAAATATGTACAGCATTGTTGGGGTAATAGACCAACATTTAGTTGTTTATTCTGTTTCACAAAGACTGTCTAATCATCATAAGAATTTTAAAACCTCACTTTATACCTTTCTCATTTGAAAGAGGGTATTTCTCTGACTACAAAACTCTCCTGGTGACAAATATTTTCCCCTAAGACCTAGGAACAGCTGTTGCTTAATGAGTTATTAACACCACTTCCTGAAGTATGTGAATGAGGTTCAAAGATAGTAAGTACTGACTAGGCCAGTCTCAGCTGAATATGAGATATGACATGACTGTTGTATTATTGGGAGGTACATTTTACAAAATAGTTCCAGGTCTTTTTCTCCTTTTGGTTGTTCTGAATGTAAAGAAGGTATAGGTTTTCTAAGATTATAAGTCAAAATGACATTTTTATGATTTAAAGCTATGATATTTGTGTGATGTCTTAGGAAAATCAGGACATTTCACAAATTCAAAAGTAGAAACGATTCATGGGTTGGGATTCATATTGCACAATGCATGGAGCCTTCCTGGAATCTATGAACAGATCTCACTGTTACAAGAAAGATGCTGACTTGGTTGCCAAGTTTCGCTCCTTCGGGATTAAGTTTGACGCAGTCTTTCAAAAGTATTCCTTGTGCTGCAAGATTTTGGAATGTCTCTTCAATGAGACATCTAGAATATCATGGATACTTTTAACTCATTCTGCTGATGTGGGCTCCATGGTATTTTAAATCATGAAACTGCAGACTATTCCCAAATTTATTTCTTTGAGTGAGAAACCTAGGGAGAGTTTAAGTATCTAAATGTACAATATAATATCTTCACCACAACCACTTTTTTTGGATATGAGTTCTTTGGAAAGTTGATGTTAACAAATCAAAACAGTAATAAATGAAAACTCATTTCATAATGAGAAATAAAATTATACCTCAAATTTAATTATAGAAATAGAAAACAAAAATTAAAATTTGATCCACTGCTCCTGCTCATTTATTTTATTATTCTTGATCTTGTTCTGGTTCTTTCCTTCTTATCTTATGGAACACATAATTAATTAAAGGAATACTTAGTAAAATTTTTCATTAAAAATGTCTGGATATCTGGCTAGGCTTTAACTATTTTCCTTGTTGTATTTGGCAAAGGGGTTAAGTATTTTCATGATCCATAATCCATGATGCCATAAAATCATTTTCCGGGAAATACAATGGAACTCTTTTTTTCATGGTATGTTACCTAGAAAAATCAAATTTAAAGAAACTTATGGGATACTTAAATCATTTTATGAAATTCTCATTTTTTGCATATGTTAGGCTATTGCTATAATGTATCAAAAGGATACCTGTGTGTGTATATGTGTGTGTGTCTGTGCACATTCCTTTCATTAGAAGAAAAAAAGTTATATACACATATACATATACATATGCACACACACACACACACACACACATATATATATACACACACATATACATATAGACACACACAGGTACACACTCTCTCTCTCTCTCACACACACACACACACACACACACACACACATACATATCTATGGCAAATGTGTATTTCGGCTTTAGGGGATATTGTGGCCTCCCATCATAGGTAGTGAAAATAGTTAGCTGAAAGTGGCTGAGGGCCAATACTCTTATACCTGTAACTTCTTCTTGTTCCCACTCACATCTGGAAGTCTTCCCACTCTTTGGCAATTAACATTATTCTATATCCTACTGAGACTCATTCCCCAGATTATGGACCACCCTCTATTTCCATTTTTCATTAATATTATTCCCACAAGAATCTTTCCTCCAGGCCTAGATAAGACACTAGCATACAAATATTAATTTGAGATATGTCTCCTGTATAATATTAATTATTTGTCTCTGTTTTTCCTTTAAAATATTGCCAAACTACTATGTTGCTGAACCAGTACAATTCTTTTAAATCAATTTTATCTTTCCTTTCCAGCTACAAGAATCAGAACATTGTATCCTTCCAAACCTCACAGGGGAGAAAGCCCATCTGGGGGAGACAGTTTATCCTACCTTTGAGCAAAGGGCTTCCTTAACTGGGTTTATATGAAACTAGTCATTGTTCTAATAGACTAAAAAAATGGGCTGAGTGTGAATATATACTGAATTGCATAGTGAATATATAGTCATTATATAAAATACAGCCAAATGTCATTTTCAGGTCAAATTCTATGAAATGACATAATTTTGGTTCATATCAAATGACATACTAGAATGTTTGGTTGCATATCAGAAAAGCCATCCTTTTCTTACTTAAACAGATATATCTAATTGTTATGAAATCTATAGGACTATTGTTTCCTATTTCCTATCACAAGGCACAAACCCTAAGGAAAGACTTTCAAATTCACAGGTAACTAATAATAAGAATAATTCACTTATTACTATACCAAATTGCTTTCCTCACAACAACCTTGCTCAGTATTAACTATCTCCATTTCACAGATGAATTAGTTAAGACTAGAAGAGGTTAATTTATCTCCTTATAGTCATACAACCATGAAGTTTTTGTCTTCTGACGCTAAGACCAATGTACTTAACAGAAAATAGTGTATGTTAAAATGATATTTGCCGAATAAATACTATGAAACATTTATCTAATTTGTTGCATAAGTGTATTTCCAGGTTTTTCAAAATTAATACCATCTCCCTTTTTAATAATATTTTTGCTTTATCTTCCAAAACATTATACCATGCCTTTATATCTTAACATTGCCTTTTTCAGTATAGCAGAACTGTCATTCATTTCATCTTCCAGCCCTTATTTATATATGCATCATTATCTCAAGCCTGGGTCCTCTCCATTCCTTCCATGTTAAGTCTCACTCAACTGGCTTTAAACTGATTTCTAAGTGAAAAAATTCAAATATGCTATTAGAAAATTCTGATGATCAAAATTTTCATTTGGGCATTTTACAGGAAAAAATAATTACTATCAAAGTTTCCTAGTATTAAAAAAAGATAAATTTAACTTTCTTTCTGGTGAAATTTTTATTTTAAACACTACATGCTGAATACAATGATGGAAGTCACTTGAAGCACATTTACCACCACAAAAGTTCTGACAGCTTTGTTAGCAGCACTGCAGAGTGACCATCTTTACAGAGACAAAATCAGTGACGTCTGTGTAGTCGGCCTTAATTTTGCTAGCCTATCACCTGCAGAGACTCACCAATCCCTAAATATCATACACTTGAGTACATCTGAAATGAACGTACCCAGCAGCATTTTTGGTCAATAATACCCATTCACTTGGCAAGTGTCAGAAATGGCTATCATTAAGCCTAGTTTGGAAAACATTACTGTAGTTTGCATCAAATGGTTAGGTCTCTCATTTTCAGAAGACGCTGAGGCCCAGAGAACTAAAGAGAACTTTTGAAGGTCATACAACTAGTTGTTGGCAAAGGCCTACTAGGATCTTGCTGTCTGAATTCTCAGTCCTACACACCATTACTGGGTAACTCTTACTTTATGTTTCATTAGACCTCAAAACATTCAACTGAATATCTTATTTAAACTGCATTCAGCTGAGAGGTAGACATAGCCTGATTCTATGGGGAGATTTTTCTGAACTCTGTAATAGATTAGGTTCATATAGTGCATCACTCTTTGCAAGGGACTTTCCTCAAGACTACATTATGAAATAAGTAATATAAATATATCACTCCTGTTTTCTAGATAAGGCAACTGAAACTCGGAACTATGAAATAACACTCTTAAAACAACATGGCTAATGAGCAACAGAGCCAAATCTCCAAGCCATTGTACTTTTTCATCTTAATTTTTATAATGAACTTAACATTAAATAAATACAAACATTTTAATATACAAAAGAAAGGCATTATACAAGAAAATGTGAACCTTTATTAATACAATATTTTTAAGAAACTATACTGATGTGGGGCAGCTAGGTGGTACAGCGAGTAGAGCACTAGCCGTGGAGTCAGGAGGACTTGAGTTCAAATCCGGCCTCAGACATGACACACTTACAAGCTGTGTGACCTTAGGCAAATCACTTGACCCCAATTGTCCTGCCTTCCTCCCTCCCCCCAAAAAAGAAAACATACTGATATGTGTATAAAATTTTAAAAGTAGTAATAAAATTCCTCTTTGTTGTCCCTTTCTGCATTTTTATTTTCTTCTGTGCATTTAAAAGTTTTATTGATACTCCTTTCTTCTTTTTCTTCTTCTATCGTTATCCATTAGCTCATCATTCAACTTCTTAACTTCTATTACAATAAATGCGTATAGTTAAGCAAGACCAATCACACATTGGCCATGTCTGAAAATGAATGTATGTATGCCTCATTGTATACCACCACTTCTCTTGACCAGTACAAACATTCATTTAACTGCACAACACAGTAAAACTTTATCCTGGAACTATGTAACAAACCACAGCTGAATTATTGTACTAGATGGCTCTACATAAAGAATAAAGATATTTATCTATTTTTTAAAAAAAGAATATATAAAGTTCTTTTTTTAAATTTTATTTTATTTTTTATTTTTAGATTACAACATTCGGTTCTACATAATTTTGGGTTCCAGATTTTCCTCCTTCCCTCCCCCCTTTCCCCCACAAGACGGCATGGAATCCCATATAGCTTCCATGTATAATTTCACATTGAATTAATTTACACATTAGTCAAGTTATGGAGAAAAACTGGGATCAATGAAATGAATCATGGGAAAGAAGAAACAGGACCAAAAAAAAAAAAAAACAAGACCAACCCAAAAACAAAAACAAAAGAGAGAAAAAGAAAAAAAAAAAGGTGAGGGGGGAAAGGCTAGCATGAAGTGTGCCTCAATCTGCATTCATACTTCATAGTTCTTTCTCTGGATGTAGATAGCATTCTCCATTGTGAGTCCTTTGGAGTTGTCTTTGTACCTTGTGTTGCTGAAAAGAACAAAGTCTGTCAGGGTTGGTCCTCACAGAATCCATGTATCTGTGGTTGTGTATAATGTTCTCCTGGCTCTGCTCCGTTCACTCAGCATTATGTTGTGTAGGTTTTTCCAGGTTATGAAGCCTGTATCATCCTCATTTCTTATAGCACAATAGTATTCCATTAACTTCATATACCACAGTTTGTTCAGCCATTCCCCAATTGATGGGCATCGCTTTGATTTCCAATTCTTAGCTACCACAAAAAGAGCTGCTATAAATATTTTTTGTACATATGGGTCCTTTTCCCACTTGTGTGATTTCTTTGGGATACAACCCTAGAAGTGGCATTGCTGGGTCAAAGGGTATGAACATTTTTATAGCCCTTTGGGCATAGTTCCAAATTGCTCTCCAAAATGGCTGGATCAGCTTACAACTCCACCAGCAATGTAACAATGTCCCAACTTTCCCATATCCCCTCCAGCATTTATCATTTTCCTGTTTTGTTATTTTAGCCAATCTGACAGGAGAGATGTGGTATCTAAGAGTTGTTTTGATTTGCATTTCTCTAATCAGTAGTGATCCAGAGCATTTTTTCATATGCCTATAGATAGCTTTAATTTCTTCCTCTGAAAACTGCCTGTTCATATCCTTTGACCCTTTCTCAATTGGGGAATGGCTTGTATTCCTATATATTTGGCTCAGTTCCCTGTATATTTTAGAAATGAGGCCTTTATCAGAGGCACTGGTTGTAATGATTTTCTCCCAATTTTCTGCTTCCCTTCTAATTTTTGTTGCATTGGCTCTTTTTGTACAAAAACATTTCAATTTAACATAATCCAAATTATCCATTTTGCATTTTGTAATGCTCTCTATCTCTTGTTGGGTCATGAATTCTTTTCTTTTCCATAAATCTGATAAGTAAACTATTCCTTGCTCTCCCAAATTACTTATAGTATTAGCCTTTACTCCTAAATCATGAACCATTTTGACTTTATTTTGGTATATGGTGTAAGATATTGGTCTATGCCCAGTTTCTGCCCTACCATTTTCCAATTTTCCCAACAGTTTTTGTGAAATAGTGAATTCTTAGCCCAGAAGCTGGATTTTTTGGGTTTATCAAAGAGTAGATTGCTATAGTTGTTGACTTCTCCATCTTGTGTTCCTATCCTATTCCACTGATACAAAACTCTGTTTCTTAGCCAGTACCAGGTAGTTTTGATGACTGCTGCTCTATAGTATAGTTTAATATCTGGTATGGCTAGGCCACCTTCTCTAGCATTTCTTTTCATCAATACCTTAGATATTCTAGACCTCTTATTCTTCCAGATGAATTTTGTTATTATTTTGTCCAGCTCTGTAAAATAATTTTTTGGTAGTTCAATTGGTATGGCACTGAATAGATAGATTAATTTAGGTATGTGACCAGAATGGCCTTTGTTTTCTTTGGGTGGCTCAGTTTATCTCATTGAGTGCTGGGCCTGGTGCTCCTCTTCCAGGGCAGGAAGCCCAGAGGCCACACCTGGGAACAGAGAACTTCCTGTGTGATGAGTTGTGGGGCTGGCAGAGGGGAGGTGTTGACTCCAGAGCCACACCCTATTAGGTGTTAACCTAGTCTACAGTAGGGGGAGGGGCCAACTCAAGAACCAATCGGCCCTGGTCATTCAGGCAGTGCTTGATGATGTCAAAAACTCTATAAGAGGGGAGAGGACAGCTTGAAGAGTCCTCTTTCCTTTTCCGGTTGGCGCGGGAGCAGTGGCAAGCGTGACTCTGGGCCAGCCCTTGCTCTCCGGCTGAGCCCAGATGTTGGTAGCTATGAATTGTATTGGGTCTGTCTGTTGATATTCGTAATTTATTTGTATTTTGTTTTGAAGTTCAGGATGCTGGTTCATTTTCCCCGAACTAAATGAATGTTCTGAACCTCAGGGTGCTGGCTTTTTCGCCTGAAGTAAGTGAATGAATCCACAATTGGTCTGTCTCTTGATGCTTGTCTGTATGCTCCCCTGAACTAACTGAATCTTAACTGAATGCTGGTGTTTTCCCCTGAACTAAATGAATGTTGTCTGTATGCTAACTGAATGCTGGATTAAAGTAAGCTGGTCAAACCCTTCACCGTGCTTTCCTTGTTTAAGCAGATAAAAAGAACCTGTGCTTTCCTGGCATGCCAGCAGCTTCCTGGGTGCTGGCTGTGAGGGGATCTTATGCCCCCACAGGAGCTGCTAGCTGGATTATTAAAACAAGGTAAAATTGTCATTTTTATCATATTAGCTCAGCCTAACCATGAGCAGCTGATATTTTTCCATTTATTTAGATTTGACTTTATTCGCGTGAAGAGTGTTTCATAATTATGTTCATATAGGCCTGGGTTTGTCTTGGCAGATAGACTCCCAAATATTTTATAGTGTCTACAGTAACTTGGAATGGAATTTCTCTATCTCTTGCTGTTGGGCTTTGTTAGTAATGTATAGGAATGCTGAGGATTTATGTGGGTTTATTTTATATCCTGCAACTTTGCTAAAGTAGTTTATAATTTCAAGTAGATTTTTACTTGATTCTCTAGGATTCTCTAAGTAAATCATCATATCATCTGTAAAGAGTGATAATTTAGGTTCTTCATTTCCTATTCTAATTCCTTCAATTTCTTTTTCTTCTCTTATTGCTGCAGTTAATGTTTCTAGTACCAAATCGAATAGTAGGGGTGATAATGGACATCCTTGTTTCACCTCTGATCTTATTGGGAATGCATCTAGCTTATCCCCATTACAAATAATGCTTGTTGATGGTTTTGGGTAGGTGCTATTTATAATGTTAAGGAAGGCTCCATTTATTCCTGTGCTTTCTAATATTTTTAATAGGAATGGGTGTTGTATTTTGTCAAGGCTTTTTCTGCATCTACTGATATGATAATATGGTTTCTGCTAGTTTTGTTGTTGATATGGTCAATTATGCTAATAGTTTTCCTAATATTGAACCAGCCTTGCATTCCTGGAATAAATCCTACCTGGTCATAGTCTATTATTCTCATTATAAGTTGCTGCAATCCTTTTGCTAATATTTTATTTAAAATTTTTGCATCAATATTCATTAGGGAAATTGGTCTATAATTTTCTTTCTCTGTTTTGACTCTACCTGGTTTGGGTATTAGTACCATATTTGTGTCATAAAAAGAATTTGGTAGGACTCCTTCTTCACCTGTTGTTCTTTAAATGTTTGATAGAATTCACATGTAAAACCATCTGGCCCTGGAGATTTTTTCCTAGGGAGTTCATTGTTGGCTTGCTCAATTTCTTTTTCTGAGATGGGGTTATTTAGAAATTTTACTTCCTTTTCTGTTAACCTGGGCAATTTATGTTTTTGTAGATATTCATCCATATCTCTAAGGTTGTCAAATTTATGGGCATACAATTGGGCAAAATAATTCCTAATTATTGTTTTGATTTCCTCTTCATTAGAGGTGAACTCACCCTTTTCATTTTTGATACTGGTAATTTGATTTTCTTCTTTCTTTTTTTTAAATCAAATTGACCAAAGGTTTATCAATTTTATTGTTTTTTTCATAAAATCAGCTCTTTGTTTTATTTATTAATACAAAAGTTTTCTTGGTTTCAATTTTATTAATCTCTCCTTTGATTTTCAGTATTTCTAAGTTGGTATTTAATTGGGGATTTTCAATTTGCTGTTTTTCTAGCTCTTTCAGCTATATGCCCAGATCATGATCTCTTTTTTCCCTATTTTATTCATGTAAGCATTTAGGGATATAAAACTTCCCCTAAGAACTTCTTTTGCTGCATCCCATAAGTTTTGGTATGTTGTTTCATTATTGTCATTCTCTTGAATGAAGTTATTAATTGTTTCTCTGATTTGTTCTTTGGCCCACTCATTCTTTAGAATTAGATTATTTAGTTTCCAATTAATTTTTACTTATTTTTCCATGGTTCTTTGTTACAAATAATTCTTATTGCATCATGATCTGAAAAGTATGTTTTGACTACTTCTGCCTTTCTGCACTGGATTGTGAGGTTTTTATACCCTAGTACATGGTCAAGTTTTGAGTATGTACCATGTACCGCTGAGAAGAAAGTATATTCCTTTTTTTTAATTTGTTTATTTATTTTTAGTTTACCACACACGGTTCTACATAATTTTGAGTTCCAGATTTTTTCTCCCCTCCCTCCCCCCTCCCTCCCCAAGACAGCCTGGAATCTCATATAACTACCATGTATAACTTGGTATACCACAGCTTGTTCATCCATTCCCCAAATGATGGGCATCCCTTTGATTTCCAATTCTTGGCTACAACAAAAAGAGCCGCTATAAATATCCTTGTACATATGGGTCCTTTTCCCGCTTGTGTGATTTCTTTGGGATACAACCCTCTTTGATAAACCCAAAGAGGCCAGCATCTGGGCTAATAATTCATTATTTCACAAAAACTGTAGGGAAAATTGGAAAATGGTAGGGCAGAAACTGGGCATAGACCAATATCTTACACCATATACCAAAATAAAGTCAAAATGGGTTCATGATTTAGGAGTAAAGGCCGATACTATAAGCAATTTGGGAGAGCAAGGAATAGTCTATTTATCAGATTTATGGAAAAGAAAAGAATTCATGACCCAACAAGAGATAGAGAGCATTACAAAATGCAAAATGGATAAAATGCAACAAAAATTAGAAGGGAAGCAGAAAATGGGGAGAAAATCTTTGCAACTAGTATCTCTGATAAAGGCCTCATTTCTAAAATATACAGGGAATTGAGCCAAATATATAGGAACAGAAGCCATTCCCCAATTGAGAAAGGGTCAAAGGATATGAACAGGCAGTTTACAGAGGAAGAAATTAAAGCTATCTATAGGCATATGAAAAAATGCTCTGGATCACTACTGATTAGAGAAATGCGAATCAAAACAACTCTTAGATACCACATCTCTCCTGTCAGATTGGCTAAAATAACAAAACAGGAAAAGGATAAATGCTGGAAAAGATGTGGGGAGATTGGAACATTGTTACATTGCTGGTGGAGTTGTGAGCTGATCCAGCCATTTTGGAGAGCAATTTGGAACTATGCCCAAAGGGCTATAAAAATGTTCATACCCTTTGACCCAGCATTACCACTTCTAGGGTAGTATATTCCTTTTTATCCCCATTCAGTTTTCTCCAGAGGTCTATCATATCTGCCTTCTCTAAAATTCTGTTCACCTCCTTAACTTCTTTCTTATTTATTTTGAGGTTAGATTTATCAAGTTCAGAAAGGGGGAGGTTGAGGTCTCCCAATATTTTAGTTTTGCTGTCTATTTCTTCCTGTAATTCCCTTAACCTCTCCTCTAAGAATTTGCATGCCATACCACTTGGTGCATAAATGTTAAACAATGATATTGCTTCGTTGCTTATGGTGCATTTTAGCAGGATGCAGTGTCCTTTCTTATCTCTTTTAATTAAATCTCTCTTTACTTTTGCTTTGTCTGAGATTAGGATTGCTACACCTGCTTTTTTTACTTTAGCTGAGGCGCAATATATTTTACTCCAGCCTTTTACCTTTACCCTGTGTGTATCCCCCTGTTTCAAACAGCATATTGTAGGATTATGGTTTTTAATCCATTCTGGTATCTACTTCCGTTTTATGGGAGAGTTCATTCCATTCACGTTCACAGTTATGATTTCTATGTCTTTTTCCCCATCCTATTTCCCCCTGTTTATGCTTTTATTTCTCCCTTTCCCCTTCCCCTCCTCAACAAAGTTTTGCTTTTGACCACTGCCCACTTTATTCCCCCCCTTATCTTACCATTTCCCACTTGCTACTTCTCCCCTCCCTTCTGATCACCCCCTCCCTTTTCTCCCCCCTTTCCCCTCCTACTTCCTGTAGGACAATTTAGACTTCTATACTTATCAGCGTGTGTTATTTCCTTCTTGAACCAGATCAGATGACAGTAAAGCTCAAATACTGCTCTTCTCCCTACCTTCTTTCCCTCTACTATAATATGTTTTAATGTGCCTCTTCATTTGGCGTAATTTACCCTTTTCTACTACCTCCTTACTTCTTCTCTCATAGCCCTCCATTTACATCTCTTACTTATGGTTTTTTATCCTTATATCAGTTATTTTATATAGGCATTCACAATCTATGTGTATCCCTTTCAATTGTCGTAATAGCTGTACTAGTCTCAAGATTGACATATATATGTATATATATAAAACATACAAAAGATGATACAATCCTATATAAAGATGCAAATTATTTGCCCTTATTGATCAATAAGGTTTGTGGGGGGTTTTCCCCCTGTTTACCTTTTCATGTCTCTCTTGAGTTTTGTATTTGGAGATCAAATTTTCCATTGAGTATGGAATTCCCTTATTTCATTGAGTATCCATCTCCTTGCCTGAAAAATTATGTTTAGTTTTGCTGGGTAGTTGATTCTTGGTTGAAGTCCCAGCTCCTTTGCCCTTTGGAATATCATATTCCAATTTCTCCTGTCTTTTAATGTAGAAGCTGAGAGATCTTGCATGATCCTGACTGTAGTTCCACGATATTTGAATTGTTTCTTTTTGGCTGCTTGCAGTATTTTCCCCTTGACTTTGTAATTCTGAAATTTGGCTATAATATTTCTTGGTGTTTTCAGTTTGGGATCTCTTTCAGGGGGTTATCAGTGAATTCTTTCAATGACTATTTTGCCCTTTGGTTCTAGGACCTCTGGGCAGTTGTCTTTGATAATTTCTTCGAAGATACTGTGAAGGCTCTTTTTTTCATTGTGGATTTCTGGTAGACCAATAACTCCTAAATTGTCTCTCCTGGATCTATTTTCCAGGTCAGTTGTTTTCCCAATCAGATTTTTCACATTTTTTTTTCTATTTTCTCATTCTTTACATTTTGTTTTGCTTCTTCTTGGTGCCTCCTAGATTCATTAGCTTCCACTTGCTCAACTCTAATTTTTAATGAGTTAGTATTTTCATTTTGTTTTGAATCTCCTTTTCCAATTGGTTGATTTTACCTCTCAGGGTGTCATTTTCTCTCTTCAGATTCTGAATCTCCGTAGCCATTTCACTAATCTTATTCTTTAGGGACTTTATTTCATCAGAGGATTTTTTTCCATATTTTCTTTTAGCTCCCTAATTTGGTTTTTAAAATCCTCCTTTAGCTCTTCTAGCAGTGCTTTTTGGGCTAGATACCAGTTCACATTACCTTTTGAGGTATCAGATGTATCTATAGTGTCATTGTTGTTCTCTTCCAAATTGGTATTTTGATCATGCCTCTCTCCATAAAAAGACTCAATGATCCTTGTTTTTTTTGTATTCTTCTTCATGTTGGTTAGCCTTTTCCTGGCCTTTGGGGCTTAGGGCTCTCTGTCCCAGCTTTCTTATTCTGGGGATTGTGAGTCTCGTTGTTGTCTTTGTGAATTATAGCCTTTAGTTTCCTGAGGTGTAGGGAAGGGGTCTGGCTCCCTGATGTCTCTTTCCCTAGGGATGCTCTCCAGCACTGTTGCTCTTCAGCAATGGTCTCAGCTCTTTGTTTCTTTCCTGGGGGAGCAAGAGTAAATCTGGGCTCCTGGTGTTGACCTCTGCTGGTTCTGCCCTTCTGGGACTCAGGAACTCCCACTACTTGGCCACTGAAGCCCCACCTCTTTCTCCTCTGTTCCAGCATTCTTTTTTGTTCCCAAGGGATTCTCTGGGTGAGGGGGGGGAGGGATTAGAGCCATTTACCTGGCCGTTATTTCTCCCGGAAGCTCAAGAATCCACGTTTCATACCCTTGGGCTGCAAGCCTCAGGAGCCAACATTGCCCGGCCAGTGGCATTGCGCTGCCTCTCCTTGCTTCCACAGACTGCCATCCCGTGCTGGGAGGCCTCGGATCTCCACCAGTTTTGGGGGCACAGCTTCTCCCAGCCTGTCTCCCACGTAGGTTTCCCGGCCAGCCACTTCTGCTTTGGTCTGGAGCAGCTCCGCTGCCGAGCACTCTCCAAGCCTACAAATTTGTTCCTTTGGCCTTTAAGACTCTCCCAGCCTGGAAATTTGCCCCACTCATACTGCTTTTGGTTTCTAACTCTCTCAAATCTGTGCTCAAATTTACTTTTTTATAGGAATCTGACAGACCTTGTGAGAGAGCTCTGGTAAGACGCTGTTTTCATGCGGCCATCTTGGCTCTGCCCCAGCTAAAGTTCTTTTTTCACTAAATTTATTGCTTATAGATGATGGTTAAGGGAAAACTACCTATATTCTTATATAATCCTATGGTAGAATGGAGACCTTTGGAAAGTTAGGCATTAGGGGAAGTTTGTTTTGGGAGGAGCCATTCTTCACTAAGTTTTTCTCTTTTCTTTTTCAATAACTACATTGAAAGTCTACCAGTCACTTTGAGCTATCCCCATGGATTTCATACTTGATTTCCAAAGAAACTATGGGTTTCCAACATCAGGCACCCTTCTCCGCATACCATTCCTTTGATATGTGTTGAGTGTCTACTAAAACATAAACTTCTTAAAGTCAGGGACTGTTTTACTTTTATTCTTGTAGAAGTGTTTGAAGCAAATCAAAGAGCAGAAGATTGGAGTTCTCCAAATCTCTACAACTCTGTCCCACTCATACGGGCCAGGGCATTCATCTCCACTAATAAGGAGAGAGTCCCATACTAGTGGGCTTTGGGAGAAGAGTTAAATAAAAACACTGAACATATATAAACAACATAAACAATAACATTAAATAATAAACAATATATGAATAACAATTTGATAAAATAACATATATAAATAACAAATGATAAAAGCATATATCAATACATTTTTTAAAAAAAGATTTTAATGAAATACAACTCTCATTCATATTTTAAAGTCACATTTAGTTTATTACTTGGGCTTTCTGCCACAGCTGGGAAGGGGCAAGACCTTCTCTTCCTCACAAGATCTCTGGACCCCAGCAGCTGGAGTATCTATTGGAGTCAGTGTTCAGACAGGCTGGTCAGAAATTTTCTGTGAAAGCTACCCTGAAGAAGACCAAGATCTGACCAAAAGATAGAGGTGGGGCCTCTCAGTACATTGGTAAAAATTAAGGATTTCAAATGGGAAACACAGGGAAATAGGCCTCAAAAGGCAACAAATAGGGTAGCGCAGAACATGCCTGGGACCCAGTCACTCTGAATCTATCTAGGTTTCAGTTTGATAGAACAGAAAGAATACTAGACCTAGCATCAGAAGACCTGAGTTCACATTTCAGCTCTGATGTTTACAAGCTGTGTTTAAGTCATTTCTCAGTTTCTTCATCCATATAGGAACATGGACTGAACCTGTGATTTCATTGATTAAAGACAACTGTATCCTTGGTGAATATTATTTCCATGCTATTTTTAAGTAATATTTTTTTGTTTAATGATGGTCTATGAATGTCACATTAAGTTCCAGTCCCAAGCCTAAACTTCTAGATTGTCCTGAGTGAGGCATGGCCCAGAAAAATTATCTCTCTCTGTCTCTCATTTTTAATCTTTCCTAATCTGATACATATGTCAGACACAGACACACAAACACATACACACAGACACATGCATATATATGTATATGTATACATTTCTTACATGTATATATACTTTTCTTACTATATCTTTTTTGCATTTTAAAATTAATTTTATTTTGTTAAATATTTCCAAATTACATATAATTTTTTATAATTATTTTTAAAAATTGAGTTATAAATTCTCTTTTTTCACTCCCTCCTCTCATTCCTCCTTGAGAAGGCAAGCAATTTGATATCAATTATACCTGTGGAGTCAGGCAAAACACATTTCCCCATTAGCCATGTTGCAAAAGAAAACACAAAAGAAAATAGTAAAAATAAAGAAAGTTAAAAAAAAAAGTTTGCTTCAATCTGCATTCAGAGATCCTCAGTTCTCTTTGCATGTGTATAGAATTTTTCATCATGGGTCCTTTGGAATTGTCTTGGATCATTGTCTTGATCAGAGTAGCAGCCTTTCTTAGTTGATCATTCTTACAATATTGCTGGTACTGTGCATAATGTTCTCCTGTTTCTGCTCACTTCACTTTTCATGAGTTCCTAAAAGTCTTCTCAAGTTTTTCAGAAAGCATCCTGCTTATCATACCTTATAGCACAATAGTATTCTATCACAATCATATACCACAACTTGTTCAGTCATTCCCCAATTGAGCCATCACCTCAGTTTCCAATTCTTTGCCATCACAAAAAGAGTTGTTATAAATAGTTTTGTACAAATAGATACTTCCCCTTTTCTTTAATCTCTTTGGGCTACAGAACTCATAGTGTTATTGCTGGGTAAAAGTGTATGCATGGTTTAATAGCCTTTTGGTGTATTTTTAAATCATTCTTCAGAATGGTTGGACTAGTTCATAACTCCATCAATAGTGCACTTAGTATCCAAATTTTTCCATATCCCCTACAATGTTTGTTGTTTTCCTTTTCTGTCATGTTAGGCAATCTGATAGGTGTGAGGTGGTATCTCAGAGTGGTTTAATTTTCATTTCTCTAATCAGTAGTGGTTTAGAGCATTTGCCAATGTGACTATCAATAGCTTTATGATTTCTCCTTCTGAAAACTGTCTGTTAATATCTGTTGACCATTTATCAAGTGGAGAATGGCTCTTATTTTTATACATCTGACTCAGTTACCTATATTTGAGAAATGGGGCTGTTATCAAAGAAACTTCCTATAAAATCCACTCCCCTCCCCCCCAGTTTCCTATTTTCCTTCTATTTTGGCTGCATCAGTTTTGTTTGTGCAAAAGCTTTTTAATTTTATATAATCCGCATTATCTATTTTACTTCCCATAATCCCCTCTGTCTCTTCTTTGGTGATAAACTCTTCTTTTATCCGTAGATATGATTGATACATTTTTCAATGCTGTCCTAATTTGCTTCACCTTTTATATCAAAATAATGTATTCACTTTACCTTCCCTTGGTATATGGTGTAAAATGTTGTTTGATGCCTGTTTTCTGCCAAACTGCTTTCCAGCTTCCCCAGCACTTTTTTTCTCAAATGGTGAGTTTATAGCTTTTGTTCATACTCCAAAAATTTGAATTTTTTGATCAAACAGTAGGTGGCACAAAGGGTAAAGTGCCATTTCTGGAGTCAGGAAGACTCATCTTCATGAGTTCAAATCTAGCCACAGAAAAATACATTAGCTGTTTGACCCTGGTCAAGTTACTTAGCCATAGTTGCTTCAGTTTCCTCTTCTAGAAAAGTGAGCTGGAGATGAAAATGGCAAACTCTTCTAGTATCTTTGCCAAGAAAACCCCAAATATGGGATTACAAAGAGTTGGAAACAATTGAAACAACTGAACAATGACAACAGATTACTATGGTAATGACTATTTTGTATTGCATATTCAATCTCTTCCACTGATCCACTACTCTATTTCTTAGCCAGTATGAGATTGTTTTTATGATTAAGACTTCCTAATAGAAATCTGATACTGCTAGCCTTCCTACCTTCAGATTTCCCCTCCATTGATTCCTATCACATTCTTGACTTTTTGTTTTTTCAAATGAATTTTGTTATTATTTTTTTCCTAGTGCTATAAAATAATTTTGTTAGTTTGACTGATATGGTACTGAATAAGTAAATTGACTTAGATAGAATTATTATATTTATTATGTTGACTTGGCCTACCCAAGAGCAGTTATTATTGCTCAGTTCTTTAGATCTGTCTTTATTTGTGTGAAAAGTATTTTGTAATTGTGTTCATGTGATCCCTGGGTTTGTGTTGGCAGGTAAACATATTATTTCATATTATATGCAGTTGTTTTGAATAGAATTTCTCTGTCTATCTTTTTCTGATGGGTTTTGTTAGTAAAATGTAGAAATGCTGATGATTTGCATGGGTTTATTTTGTATCCTGCAACTTTGCTGAAGTTGATAATTATTACAAGTATATTTTTCCTTGATTCTCTAGGATTCTCTCAGTATGCCATCATATCATCTGCAAAGAGTGATAATTTTGTTTCCTCATGGTCTACTTTTATTTCTTTAATTTGTTTTTTTGTGTTATTTCCATAGCTAGAATTTCTAATATAATTTTGATTAGCAAAGGCAATGATGATATCCTCGCTTCACTCCTGATCTTATTGGGAAGGCTTCAAATTTATCCCCATCACAGATAATGCTTGTTCTTGATTTTATATAGATACTAATCATCGTTTTAAGAAAGCCTCCATTGATTCCTGTATTTTATAGTGTGTTTAATAGGAATGTTTATTATATTTTGTCAAAGGTTTTTTTTTCTGAAGCAATTGATTTAACCACATAATTTTATTATTGTTGTTGTTGTTGATAGTTAGATGGTCAATTATGATGATAGTTTTCCTAATATTGAACCACCCCTGCACTTATCATATAAATCCCTCCTGATCGTAGTCTATGATCTTTGTGAGATGTTTCTGTAATCTCTTTGTTAGTATTTTATTTAAAATTTTTGCATCAACATTCATTAAGGAAATTGGTTTATGGGTTTCTTTCTTTGTTTTTGCTATCTCTGGTTTAGATATCAAAGTCTTATTTGTGTCAAAAAAGATGCAAATAAGTGGACACTGCTGAGTTTTCCAAATTGGATAGCAAATTGAGCACAGCACTTTAACAGTATCAACTTTTAGAATTTTAAATAGAGCTACTAGAATGCCGTCCCTCCACAGCCTTATTGTTAGCTTCCTAAGGCCCACTTGACTTCAGTCTTTTTTTTTTTCTCATTCTTTTTCTCTCCTTTATGATATATGCGGTTAGAGATATACAATTTCACCTAAGTGCTACTCTTTCTATGTAGAATCTCTCTACTAATAATAGTTTTTGGAAGATACATGTAACATCTTCCCATATAGAAAGGTAAACAGTTTAACCCCATTGAGTCACTTATGATTTCTTTTTCATGTTTACCTTTTTATGCCTCCCTTGAGTCTTGTATTTGAAAATCTAATTTTCTATTCAGCTCTGGTCTTTTCATCAGGAATGCGTGAAGTCTTCTATTTCATTAAATACCCATTTTCTCCCAGAAAGATTATACTCAGTTTTTCTGGGTAGGTTATTCTTAGTTGTAATCCCAGCTACTTTGTCTTCCAGAATATTAGAATATATGGAATTTTATATCTGTCATAATTAGATTTCAATTTAATTGATTCATACCTTTGTTGTAGCCACTAGAGATCTTAATGGAACTAGACTTTGTTGTACACTGTGTTAGCTATGTGTTTAATTGTTGAATGAATGTGTCAGCTATAATCTGATAAGTATATTATCTATTCCTTTCTCAAACTCATTGATAAAAAATGTTGAACAACATAGGACTAAAGGAGAAATCCCTGAGGTACTGAACCAGAAACCTCCTTTAAGCCAATCAGGAAGTAAAAGATCTTTCCTACCCATTGAATAGGCTTCAGGTGGGGCCAACAAAGGGAGATCTGATTAGAGACAGGCCCACACCCTCTCACTAATTAGATGTGAGGCCCCAGGGTAGTTAACAAACTAGTTTGCTAGTTTGAGAGAGGTGTGAAGCCCTCAAGGCCTTAAAGGGAGTTGCTAAGACCACAGCCAATGGTATGTGCCTGAGTTCTAGTCAATCAGATGATATCTAGGACTCTATAAAAAGAGAGATCAGAACAAAGAAACAGCAGAAACTGAGGACAAAAGACTGAGAGTAGAACTGGACACAAGGGAGCCCAGAAGCAGCAGAGCAGAGAGCAGCAGGATTCAGAAGCCAAGGGCCAGCTTCCAGAGTGTGCAGAGCAGAAAGTGCTGAACACAAAAGGGAGTTGCAGAACTCAGAGTCAGTGGAGCTACAGGAGAGAGTGCTGAGCAGGGAGTTAGGATTCTTGAGTGATCTCCTGTACGAGGGCCCTAGCTTGGAGGGGAAGCACAAGTATGGCTTGATTTCCTGCTGTGATATTTTGTTATAATCTCCTTGTTACTATAGTGAGGTGGGCTTATTGGTTTTGGAATATTATTGCCACAATATCAAATTGGGGACATTGGTCCTTGAATCTGATCCTTTGGAGTCAAAATAAATGTTATACTTCCTCTGCCTTCTACCTAGAGAATTCCTTATACTTTGTGATCCCAAACCATTCAGGCTTGCCCACAGTACTCTCAGAGGTCATGAATTTTCCCTTACTGATATACCTCCCTCCAAGTTCACATTTGTGAATCAAGCATACATGTTACACTATGCAGCTTTCCTCTCCTCTATGAGGGTGTGATCACAAAATCTTCAGATTAATCTTCTTTTTTATTTAGGTGAATTGTCACTTATAAAAATATTATTCCTGTTTCTATACCTGCTAATCTTCATGATTCTTCTCTAAGCTTTCTGGATTTCCTCAAATACATACATATGAACCCAGGGGAATTTTGATGTATAAGAAGTTGCTCCCCTGGAAGAACTAAAATGGGACCTCTTTTTCTTGAATATCTAGATGTTTGCCTAATGTCCTTTGCTACATAGTACCAGGGTAGCAACAATACCTGTTTTGTGAAGTCCTTAAAAGGGGCAGAAGGGTCTTTGGAATTTTTTGCAGCTTGAAGTATAAAAGGCCTAGCACAGAGGAAGTGGATGTTAGAGGTTGTATCAGAGCTCCTGCTTCTATGCAGTTAATGTCTTCCTGACCTAGTATAGCTGGTTGCTGTCTTGACTGGGGAGGCAAAGAAAAGTAGGACTTTATCTGAATCAGTATCCCTTTTAACCTTAGAACTTGTATTTTTTTAATATCTCATTATCAGTAAGGTTGTTTTAATTTTAAAGTGTATATGAGTGTGTTGTGTTTCATTTTACCCATGCAGGTTATTTGTGTCGGCATGAGTCTGTTTAGATATGGTTTAAAGGGAGGCAAGAATAGACTGATTCTATCCAGGAGCAGAAGCAGGAGGTTGGGGCCAGAGACTGGACACACCATTTTTCTCAGAGAAAAGAGGTACCAGGATAGAAGTATATCTATCTATTTCCTTAAAAAGTCCAGGGGAAATAATTTTTAAGCTTAAGCTGTGCTCTTGATTATAATACCTTATTGGGGAAGGAGTTCCCTAAGCTGTATATCTAAGATGACTCCCTTCTCCCCAAACACCAGTTCCACAATGAACACATGTAGAGAATAAACCCACTTATCCAAGTTGTTGGCAAAATAGAAATAAGAGAAAGTACACATATGAGAATATGTACCGGACAATATACAAAGGGAAATGAATTTTCCCATTGAGGCTAAAATTATTTTAGCTCAACCAAGAGAATGCCACATCTCATACAAAGGGAAATTCCCTAAAGTTTCTAGCATAGCAAATTGATATTGGGGATAAGATTGAGGTTGCCAGCTTCTCCCCATGGTCTTTCTCTCCCATCAGATACCCAAAGAGTGTCTGGAACTGTGCATCTTCTCTCTTGAAGTCAGAAGCTGTAACACCAGTATCTCTCTTCTTTCAAACTTTCTTCAACTCTGCCTCTCACACAGATGTGGAGCATTAGTGATTAATCTCCACTAATGAAGATAATCTTATGCAAATAGCCTTTCAGTCATGGGTTACATTCTTGTATTTTATAGTCTACAACTATCTTGGTATACTCTTATCTGTGAGCCTGAAACAGACTGGCCTGGATTAAGCCTAGACCAGAATATTTGTTGTAGCCTTCAAGGGTTATTGTAAAATACCTTATGATAGCATTCACTTTTTTTTTTCAAATGGGAGAATGGTGCTGTGAAGAAAGGGTTCTCTGGTGATTTAATAGGTAGACATGTGATCCTAGCATTCTTAGGCTAAAAAATTATTTGGTAGTAAATGGGAGCCCTCTCAACAAAATAGGCAGAAATCTTCTGTCTATTCTGTATGATTAGCAAAACAGATGCTTGTGGAGCTTGAAAAGGAAATCTAAAATATTCTTTCAGGCTTAACCTTGGAAAAGCTGAATTGTCAGTATAAGAAGAGTAAAGACGAGTCATCCTTTTGTACTAAGCATATGGTAAAGAGAGACTGGATTATCCTTTTACTGTCCCCAGAATATTACTTCCTTTAAGGGAAAGTCAGAGGATAGACTGAATTTCACGATCAGGGTTGCAGGAGAAGTTTAAAGATAATGGATAGGGATTAGATCTGTTATTTCACTGATACAGGGAACTCCTAAGTGAGGAAACTTCCGGTAGAGGCAGCTAGGTAGTGCTGTGAATACAGCAAAGGACTTGGAGTAAGGAAGACATGAGGTCAAATTCTGTCTCCGACACTTATGACCTCTGTGATGCTGGACAGACATTTAATCTCAGTGTTTCAGTTTCTCTATCTGTAAAATGGGAACAATAATGGCACCTACCCTCCGAGAATTGTTATAAAGATTAAACAAGATAACGTTTATAACGACATTTGGAAACCATGAAGTACTATATAAATACTATTTATTATTACCAATGCAGGTCAGCACCTTCTCTGCATCTTATAACCTTAGAGACTTGCTTGAAGTACCCTTAGAGATTAAATGAACTCCCAAAGGTCGCATCACCTTTCAAAGGTAAAACCTGAACTCAGGGCTTACTAGCTTCAATGCCAGCTCTCTAAACATTATGACAAGATAGCTCTGTAATGAAATGCTAGAACAATGGCTAATGAGGATGTGACATAAGGTGTGCATGGGGGAGGGGCAGAACTCAGAGAGGTCAATTTTAGAATTCCGTGGGCTATGAGGCTTTACAGAGGATTTGCTCTTATAAAGTCATCTGAATCAATCAGAGACATCAGATAGAGAATATTCTTTGTCCCTTTTCAGGTAGAAAAAGGGAGAGTTATTTATACTGGGTCTCACAAAGATAAATTACTTTTTACATCAATTTCTCCAACTGAGGATATATGAAAAGGGGCACTATTTTTAAAAGAAATGGGTTCAATGGACTAGATTCATATTACTTTCCTATTGCCCACCCATACCCCCAAACACTTTTCTTATAATCAACTTATTTTGGTGAAGTTGTTGACCTTACCTTTTGGTTAGAGTCCCACCTCAGTAGTGTAAGACTTTAGTTCTAGATATTTTTCCACCAGACCACAATTCATCCCTGATAAGAATAATTCATAAAATTTGAGCAGGAAATTGGGAGAGCCACAGTGGCTGTCTGGACAAATAAAACTATTGAAAGGAATAGGGATTTTGGAGGTTATCTGAAGAGGCATGGTGCTAGATGGATAGAGGGTTATAATAGGCTTTCCTGTAAGGAGCTTTGGCTATAACTTTTGAACCACAGGGTAGATTAGAAAATTATTGAAGGTGATAGAGATATTAGTAAAGTTGCATTAAAACATCTGGGACCAGGGAAATAAGGAAACTTCTGCGCTACCAAAATTTAAATTAAATTAAATCCTCTACCCCACATGGTTATTTTTCTACTTCACTTGGTTGTTTGGAGCCACCTAAATCTTTGTATATAGCTTTGAGGGATTAATGGAATTAGTCCCTTTAGGATTAGGCCTGAAGTTTCCCTGAGTCTTGGGCTATTCTAACTTCAGGACCACAGGGGAAGTAGTGAGCATATGCATGAGTTACTATAGCTTGGAAAGGGAAGGAGCTGAATATATAAAGTACTGATCAATACTGGCTGGGAGGTTTCTATTATATCAGGGTATCCTCAGTGGTTTTGTTAGATATCACAGTTTCTATGAAGGGTTTAGGAATTAAAATCATTGAAGAAAGGAACAACTTTATCAGGTAGAGCTGGACAGAAGACTCCTCATTGGCTCTTAGTGATGGTGGCTGATCAGAGGTTGTGTATACAGGACATGAATATGAACTCTGGGAAGTCATTACTTGTAGAGGTGCTTATCAAAGCTTCTATGCAGGTTATTATGAGTAGAGTTAAATAGTGGCCCTTAGCATTGCCCAAAACACCTCTCATAGTTAATATTAAGCAGTACCAGGTCCTGGTAGATGTCAGGATCAATGATTTTTCCTCCTTAGTAATGGAGATGAAAGAGGCTAGAGTACTTTGTTTTATAGTTATTTAAGAAAGATCTTAATATCAACTATAATTATGATGATGTGGTTACTGATATAGAGCCAGACATGCTGGAGAATGAAGTCAAGTGGGCCTTAGGAAGCATTGCTAGCAATAAGACTAGTAGAGGGATGGCATTCCAGCTGAGCTATTTAAAATCCTAAAAGTTGATGCTGTTAAAGTGCTGCACTCAATTTTCCAGCCAATTTGGAAAACTCAACAGCAGGCACCAGATTAGAAAAGATCAGTTTATGTTCTAATCCTAAAGAAGGGTAATGCCATGACATACTAAAATTACCAACAATTGTGCTCATTTTACACACCCATTAAGTCATGGTTAAGATATTGCAAGCTAGGTTTCAGCAGTATGTGAACCTAGAATTACCAGAAGAGCAGACAGTTTTCAAAGAGGCAGATGAACTAGAGACCAAATTGCCAACATTTACTGGATTGTGGAGAAAGCAAAGGAGTTCTAGAAAAAAAAAAAACCTAACACAAAAGAAAACATCTACTTTTGCTTTATTAACAACACTAAATCCTTTGAATGTGTTGATCACAACAAAATATGTCAAGTCATCAAAGAGGTGGGAGTACCAGATCATATTACTTGTCTCCTGAGGAACCTGTATGTAGGCCAAGAAGCAAATGTTAGAACTGAATATGGAACAACTGATTGGTTTTAGATTGGAAAAGGAATGTGGCAAGGCTGTATATTGTCACCTTATTTGTTTAACTTATATGCAGAGTATATCATGAGAAATGTCAGGCTGGATGAATCAAAAGCCAGAATTAAGGTTGCCGGGAAAAATAACAACAATCTCAGATGTGCAAATATACTACTCTTGATAAGGGTTAAAGAGGAAAGTGGAAAAACTGGCTTGGAGCTTAACATTAAAAAAACACACTAAGATTTTGAAAACTGATCCTTGGCAAATAGAAGGTGAAGAAATAGAAACAGCATCAGATTTTGTATTCCTGGGCTCAAAGGTCATGGCAGGCAACAACTGCATCCATGAAACTAAATGATGCTTACCTCTTGGAAGGAAAAATATGGCAAATCTGGACAGCATGCTAAAGAGCAGAGATATCTCCTTGCTGATGAAGGGCCATATCAAATCTACTACTTTCCCAGTAGTAATGTAGTCTGTGAGAGCTGGAATATAAGGAAAGCTGAGCACCAAAGAATTGATGTTTTCAAATTTTGGTCCTGTAGAAAACTTTTGAGAGACCCTTGGACAGCAAGGAGGTCAAACCATCAATACTTAAAGAAATTAATTCAGGCTATTCACTGGAAGGTCAAATATTGAAGATGAAGGTTAAATATTTTGGAAATGTGAGAAGACAGAACTCATTAGAAGGACCCTGAAGTTGGGAAAGATTGAAGGCAAAATAAAAAGAGGCTGTCAGAGGTTGAGATGGATATATAGTGTAGCCATAATGGCCTTTGTTTTCTTTGAATGACTCAGCTTACCTCATTGAGCCTCTGGACACTGTGGCTTGCTCTTCCGGGGCAGGAAGCCCAAAGAGCATTCCAGGAAGCAGACAACTTCCTGTGTGATGAGTCATGGGGCTGGCTGAGGGGAGGTGTTAACGGCTATGCTAGGGGAAGGGGCCAAGTCAAGAACCAATCGGCCCTGGTCGTTCAGGCGGTGCTTGATGATGTCAAAAACTCTATAAGAGGGGAGAGGACAGCTTGAAGATCCTCTTTTCCTTTTCCGGTTGGAGCCAGCGACAGTTACAACGACAGTTACAGAGGCAGTTACGACAGTTACGTCAGTTACAGCCACAGCCACAGCCACAGCTGAAGCAGGAGCTGCCAGTAGCAGAGCTAACCTACGGGAGAAAGCTGAACAAAGACTTCAGGCCATTACAGCGACAGTTACAGCGACAGTTGGAGCCAGAGGCAGTTACAGAGGCAGTTACGACAGTTACGTCAGTTACAGCCACAGCCACAGACACAGCTGAAGCAGGAGCTGCCAGTAGCAGAGCTGACCTACGGGAGAAAGCTGAACAAAGACTTCAGGCCAGTGGGTAATCTTATTACCATAGAGGGGGAAACATGATTTTGCTTTACGCAATCATGCTTCTCTGTAGCCTCCTGGTTACTCTTTCAAGGCGTACTTATTGGGCCTGGAAGCTTTTGATCAATATATCAAAATGGGGTTGCTGGTTCATGGGTTGGTTACTGTGGAGCCTAAATTTATGTTTTGATTCTTCTGCCTTCTACTTTGAGAGTTTCTTATGTCCGGCGATTCCGAACGTTTCAGACATGTTTATGATCCTCTTTGAGATTATAAACTCTGCCCTCCTAATACATATAGTGGCATGGAAGCAATTAACATGAGCTTGGACAGACTTCAAGAAGTAGTAGAGGACAGAAGAGCCTGGCATGCTATGGTCCGTGGGGTCAGGAGTAAACAACAACACAACAATAGCAACACCAACAACAACAATATTCCCTTGGACAGCTTAAGCCACCATGGCAGAAGGCCTAGATCTGATAGTGAGTGGCTTATATGAAAAATAAGAGATGAGTGATGAACTCAGAAAATTTAGGGTTTAGCCTGGTAGAAGGATACAAAGAGGAATTTTGAGGAATACAATGGCTGGGGAGAATCCAAATAATTCCAGATACTGATACTTGCTCTGCCATAGACTAAAAAGGAATCTGAGGCTTATTCTCCACCCGAGTATCTTCATGGCTTCCATTTATCAAGTCACTCACAAGTCTGTCTTTTTCAAGTGGAGCTCAGAAGAGAGTAAGTAGTCTTGAAAGATCTGAAGAACAATGTCCAAATGCCTTTCTCCTGGGTTCTTAAGATCCTTTGTTTTCATGTCCTTAGAACTTCTTTCCACAAGAACAGGTAGCATAAAGCCTTTGGAAGACACCACCATGTGGCCATACTGAAAGAGGCTTTTGTAATTAGGCTTCTGTAGCCATGAAGCCATTTACATAAGGTAATACCAATATCTTTCATCCAATATTACCCAGTATGAACTGAGTGATACAAGATGGTCCCTCTAAAATGATGGCTACGAAATAGAAGGCTTCCATTGTTAAGTTAAACAGTACATTCAAGATCATGCCTGCCTGAGACCTTAAGGTATTAGTGAGCTTAATTAATAGGTTGGGTGCTTCCTCGAGGCCTCCAGTCCTCACCTAAATTCTTTGCCTCTTCTGATAGCACAATGGACTGTCCAGGAGGACCTAACTCTTGAGGAATGTTGTTTTTCCTAGTTCACTGATGGATTAACCTATTAAGAGAAAGGTATACACAGCTAGATCTCAGAATCCATTAATCCAAAAATGCAGGATGCCTTGAGGGTTGGGAGTCTTGCCAAGTCATCCCAGTGGGTCAAGTTGTGAACTATGTGGCTGGATTGTGAGAGAACCTTGAAGGATAGAGCAGAAAAGATTTTTATTTATATTGATTCTTTGGTTGTAGCTATGTGTTGGACTTTGTGGTCTAGGACACAGATAAAATAGAATTGTACAATCAAAGTTCCCTATTTTGAGGTTATGTCTAATGTAGGAATTTTTCTGATGTCTCCTACAGTATAAAGTGGTTTAAATGGCAAATTAATACCTAGTAGAGACCTCTAGGCCTTTTGTTGCACTGAATTGGTTCATGTATGGGTTGATGCTCTCATGAGAAGAGCAAACATTGGTGATTAGATGTATCAACAAACTGAAGAGGTACCATGGTCCTCTGTTGTGCTGGTCAGTAGTGCTATTCCACTGGAAGGGAGGAGCTGGGGGAGAGTGTTCCACCTCAGAAGTTTCTTGGATCCAACTTTAAAGAGAACTTACGTGATCATGATGGATATAGTTCCTTTGCACATACTCCCAGTTAACCATATCCAGTCCTTCCTTATTCCATCCTCTAGGTGAAGTGAGGGCCTTGAGTTTCTGCTTTCTCAGAAGAATGTATAAATCTTTGGAAAATGATCCAGACCCCCTTAATTGTTAGGTTTCTTTTCCCTAAAGATGTTTCAGAGAACTCTTTCATAGAAGGGACTGGGTGACAAAGTCTTGGAACAGTTGGTAGGCGCATTTGCTTTTTAATGATATGGAAGGGTTTAATCATAGTGAATGGGAATTCACCTGGAAAAAGGAATCTTCAGCTGATTTAGTGGTAAATTTTAGTCCCTGGTTGAAGGTGAAGGGAAGTCTTCATCCAACCCCCAGAGAAGAAGGGTATAGCCCCTCAGAAAAGGTCTCTATGGAGGTCGATATTTGGTATCATCACTCTACTGAGGAGAGGGAAACATTTTTGGCTGGTGGGCTGAGACATACTAAGCTGTTGGTGGTATGAGTGAATCCTGGAATCAACTTAGGCACTGGCTTAGGTTGCATGCAAGAGAAAGAGAGGGAGGAGAAGGTGGAAAGGAAGAGGGGAATAAACATTTCTGTAGTTCCAACTATGTGCCAAGCACTATAGTAAGTGCTTTAGAAATATAACTTAATTCATCCTCATAACAACTTCCATTTTACAGTGAAGGAAACTGAGGCAAAGAGAAGTTAAATGACTTGCCTAGGGCCAAAAAGCTAGTAAGTGTCTTACAGTGTGATGGTGACTGTGGAATAAAAAAGGAGTAGTGTTTTATCTGAGTTCAAAATCAAATACTTTTATCTTTTTATCAATAAAGTTGTTTTTTATTGCATTTTACAATCCACCAGCATCTCATTGTATTCTAGTTCCTGAGCCTAAATCATTGAACTAGCTTGGCTTAGTCCTATCTCAGAATCATTCTACTGACATACAAATCCAGACAAAATGAATCATTCCCAGAAAACTTTCTTTTCTAAGAGTAGTTTTAGATAGAATATGTAGATAGAAAAGTAAGCTCAAATTTAGCTCCCTTTTGTGATAAAACTTTTAGAAGAGCATGAACTTTAAACTTCAGCAAAATCCACTTTCCACTGGGTAAGATTATGGTTTATTTAAATTGACTAGATTTTCTTTAATGGAAATTCACTTTTATTATGATGGGCTTTTAAAATTGTAGGGAGCCAAGGTCAAGGGATTAAGTGTAGCAAACACAACTGTAGCAAGCTATGTTTTTCTTTTAAGGCCAATTTTAAAATGTACCACTCAACAGAGCTCTGGAAACTGGCATTTATACACACATGCACACAAACATATATGTATTTATATTTCCATATTATGCATATTTCTTTACATGTTTATATTTGTGCAAACATATAATTTTATTCATCTACATCTTTCTATCTATGTTTATGTCTTTCTCCAGATAAATACATAACAGAGTCAGCTAAATACTTTGGCCACATAATGAAAAGATGGGACTCATTGGAAAAGACCCAGATGTTGGGAAAGAGTGAAAACAAAAGGAAAAAGAGGACAATAGAAGATGAGAAGAATAGATAGTATCTTAGAAACAACAAACATGAACTAGGACAGACTCTGAGAGATACTCAAAGATAGAAGGGCCTGGTGTGCTATGATCCATGGGGTCCCAAAGAATTGGGCATGACCGAATGACTGAATAATAATAACAAGATCACATCTGGTCTCAGGAACTTACTACCTATGTGACATTCTGCAAATTACTTCTACTTGTCTCAATTTGCTCAACTGTGAAATGGGAATAATAACAGCATCTTCCTTCAAGTATGGTTGTGAGCATTAAATGTGATGATATTTATAAATCACTTAGTATAGTGCCTGGCACATAATAAGCACTGAATAAATGCTGGATTCCTTCCATCCTTAAGATCAGAGACCATAATTTGTCTTTTTTTCCCTTGGTGTCTCCAGTGCTTAGCATAGCACCATAGTCTACAATAAAAGTACTTAAAACAGGTTTGTTGACTGCCTGACTAGATCTAGAAGGGATAGGAAAAGAAACTTGACCTGTGATTCCAAAGACTCTGTATCAATGTGACTCCTCTACTTGTAGTCATAAAGGGCTGCTGGGGGTGATGAGACGTTAAATGCTTGAGAGGTTAAAAACTTGCCCAGAGTCACATAGCAGGCTTTTGTCAGCCAGCTAACAAGAATTTATTAGACGTTTGCTAGGTCTAAGGAAACAAGGATGAATACTAAAATTTCAAAATATTGTAATATTATTTAAATAAATATTATAGCACAAAGGACATTTAGCATGGTACATTGGGCATTAACCAATACCTGATAAAGCACAGAAGTCTCTGGAATAGAAAAAGATGGACCATCAAGATGATCCAGAATATCCCCAATAGATAAATGGTGAAAGGATATGAAAAGGAAGTTTTCAGATAAAGAAATTAAAGCTATCTATAGCCATATGAAAAAAATGCTTTAAATCACCATTGATTAGAGAAATGCAAATTAAAACAACTCGATGTACCACCTCACATGGTTAATGTGACACAAAAGAAAAATGATAAAGGTTGGAAAAGGATCCGTATGTACAAAAATACTTATAGCAGCTCTTTCAGCGGTGGCGAAGAATTGGAAATTGAAGGGGATGTCCATCAATTGGGGAATGGCTGAATAAGTTGTGGTACGTGAATGTAATGGAATACTATTGTGCTATAAGAAATGATGAGCAGGGGTGGAACCAAGATGGCCACATGAAAATAGTGTCTTACCAGAGCTCTCTCACAAGGTCTGTCAGATTCCTATAAAAAAGTGAATTTGAGCAGATTTGAGAGAGTTAGAAACCGCAAGCTGTCTGAGTGGGGCAAATTTCCAAGCCAGAAGAGTCTGAAAGGCTGAAGGAATGAATCTGTAGGCTTGGAGAGTGCTCGGTGGTGCGGAGCTGCTCCAGACAGCACCAAAGCAAAGTGGCTGGCAGGGAAACCTACGTGGGAGACAGGCTGGGAGAAAGCTGGGTGCCTAAAACCAGAAGAGATCCCCAGGCAGTCTGTGGAAGTGACGACAGGCAGCTCAAGGCCACCAGCTGTGAGACATCAACTCCTGATGCCTGCAGTCCAAAGGTATGAAACTCTGCTTCTTGAACTTCTGGGAGACATAATGGCCCAGAGAATTCCTTGGAAAAAGAGAATGCTGGAACAGAGGAGATAGAAGTGGGGCTTTAGTGGCCAAATAGTAGAAGTTCCTTAGTCCCAGAGGAGCAGAGCCAGCAGGGGCCAACACCTGGAGCCCAGAGGTACTCTTGCTCCCACAGGGGAAGTGCCAGATGGCAGCTCAAACAACAGAGAGCTGAGACCATTGCTGAAGAGCAACAGTGCTGGAGAGCAACCCTGGGGGAGAGACATCAGGTAGCCAGACCCCTCCCCCACACCTCAGGAAACTGAAGGCTATAATTCACAAAGCCAGCAACTAAACTCACAATCCCCAGAATAAGAAAGCTGGGACAGACAGCCCTGAGCCCCAAAAGCAGACATTTATTGAAAAGCCAGGAAAAGGCTAATCAACATGAAGAATAACACAAAAAAACCAAGGACCATTGATTCTTTATGGAGACAGGCAGGAGCAAAATACCAATTTGGAAGAAGATAGCAATGACACCATAGCCACATCTGATACTTCAAAAGGTAATGTGAACTGGTCTCCATCCCAAAAAGCATTATTGGAAGAGCTAAAGGAGGATTTCCAAAACCAAATTAGAGAGGTAAAAGAAAAAATAAAAAAACTGGAAAAAAATCCACTGATGAAATCAAGTCCCTAAAGAATGAGATTGATGAAATGGATATGGAGATTCATAATCTAAATAGAGAAAATGACACCCTGATAGGTAAAATCAACCAATTGGAAAAGGAGATTTAAAAGCAAAATGAAGACACTAACTCATGAAAAATTGGAGTTGTGCAAGTGGAAGCTAATGAATCTATGAGGCATCAAGGAGTAGTAAAACAAAATGTAAAGAATGAAAAAATAGAAAAACCATGTTAAATATCTGATTGGGAAAACAACTGACCTGCAAAATAGATGCAGGAGAGACAATTTAAGAGTTATTGGTCTACCGGAAATCCATGATGAAAAAAAGAGCCTTGACGGTATCTTCAAAGAAATTATCAAAGACAACTGCCCAGAGTTCCTAGAACCAGAGGGCAAAATAGTCATTGAAATAATTCACTGATAACCCCCTGAAAGAGATCCCAAACTGAAACACCAAGAAATATTATAGCCAAATTTCAGAATTACAAAGTTAAGGGGAAAATACCGCAAGCAGCCAAAAAGAAACAATTCAAATATCGTGGAACTACAGTCAGGATCATGCAGGATCTCTCAGCTTCTACACTAAAAGACAGGAGAAATTGGAATATGATATTCCAAAGGGCAAAGGAGCTGGGACTCCAACCAAGAATCAACTACCCAGCAAAACTAAATATAATTTTTCAGGCAAGGAAATGGACATTCAATGAAATAAGGGAATTCCAGACCTTCCTGATGAAAAGGCCAGAACTCAATGGAAAATTTGATCTCCAAATACAAAACTCAAGAGAGACATGAAAAGATAAACAAGGGTAAAACCCCCCACAAGCCTTATTAATCAATAAGGGCAAATTATTTGCATCTTTATTTAGGATTGTATCATCTTGTGTATGTTTTATATATATACATATATATGTCAATCTTGAGACTAGTACAGCTATTACTACAATTGAAAGAGATACACATAGACTGTGAATGCCTGTATAAAATAACTGATATAAGGATAAAAAACATAAGTAAGAGATGTAAAGGGAGGGCTATGAGAGAAGAGGTAAGGAGGTAGTAGAAAAGGGCAAATTACACTAAGTGAAGAGGCACATTAAAACATATTATAGTAGAGGGAAAGAAGGGAGGGAGAAGAGCAGTATTTGAGCTTTACTGTCATCTGATCTGGTTCAAGAAGGAAATAACATACCCTGATAAGTATAGAAATCTAACTTGTCTTACAGGAAGTAGGAGGGGAAAGGGTGAAAAAAGGGAGGGGGTGATCAGAAGGGAGGGGAGAAGTAGCAAGTGGGTAACGGTAAGATAAGGGAGGGGAATAAAGTAGGCGGCGGTCAAAAGCAAAACTTTGTTGATGAGGGGAAGGGGAAAGGGAGAAATAAAAGCATATACAGGGGGAAATAGGATGGAGAAAAAGACATAGGTAGAAATCATAACTGTGAACGTGAATGGGATGAACTTTCCTATAAAACAGAAGTCAATAGGAGAATGGATTAAAAACCATAATCCTACAATATGCTGTTTACAAGAAACACATTTGAAACAGGGGGATACACACAGGGTAAAGGTAAAAGGCTGGAGTAAAATATATTGCACCTCAGCTAAAGTAAAAAAAGCAGGTGTAGCAATCCTAATCTCAGACAAAGCAAAAGTAAAGACAGATTTAATTAAAAGAGATAAGGAAGGACATACATCCTGCCAAAAGGCACCATAAGCAATGAAGCAATATCATTGTTTAACATATATGCACCAAGTGGTATGGCATACAGATTCTTAAAGTAGAGGTTAAGGGAGTTACAGGAAGAAATAGAGAGCAAAACTATAATAATGGGAGACCTCAACCTCCCCTTTCTGAACTTGATAAATCTAACCTCAAAATAAATAAGAAAGAAGTTAAGGAGGTGAACAGAATTCTAGAAAAGGCAGATATGATAGACCTCTGGAGAAAACTGAATGGGGATAAAAAGGAATATACTTTCTTCACAGTGGTACATGGCACATACTCAAAACTTGACCATGTACTAGGGCATAAAAACCTCACAATCCAGTGCAGAAAGGCAGAAGTAGTCAAAACATACTTTTCAGATCATGATGCAATAAGAATTATTTGTAACAAAGAACCATGGAAAAATAAGTAAAAATTAATTGGAAACTAAATAATCTAATTCTAAAGAATGAGTGGGCCAAAGAACAAATCAGAGAAACAATCAATAACTTCATTCAAGGGAATGACAATATTGAAACAACATACCAAAACTTATGGGATGCAGCAAAAGCAGTTCTTAAGGGAAGTTTTATATCCCTAAATGCTTACATGAATAAAATAGGGGAAAAGGAGATCAATGATTTGGGCATACAGCTGAAAAAGCTAGAAAAAGAGCAAATTGAAAATCCCCAATTAAATACCCAATTAGAATTACTGAAAATCAAAGGAGAGATTAATAAAATTGAAACCAAGAGAACTTTTGAATTAATAAATAAAACAAAGAGCTGGTTTTATGAAAAAAAAACAATAAAATTGATAAACCTTTGGTCAATTTAATTTAAAAAAAGAAAGAAGAAAATCAAATTACCAGTATCAAAAATGAAAAGGGTGAGTTCTCCTCTAATGAAGAGGAAATCAAAACAATAATTAGGAATTATTTTGCCCAATTATGTGCCCATAAATTTGACAACCTTAGAGATATGGATGAATATCTACAAAAACATAAATTGCCCAGGTTAACAGAAAAGGAAGTACAATTTCTAAATAACCCCATCTCAGAAAAAGAAATTGAGCAAGCCATCAATGAACTCCCTAGGAAAAAATCTCCAGGGCCAGATGGTTTTACATGTGCATTCTATCAAACATTTAAAGAACAATTAATTCCTATACTTTGTAAACTATTTGGGAAAATAGGTGAAGAAGGAGTCCTACCAAATTCTTTTTTATGACACAAATATGGTACTAATACCCAAACCAGGTAGAGTCAAAAACAGAGAAAGAAAATTATAGACCAATTTCCCTAATGAATATTGATGCAAAAATTTTAAATAAAATATTAGCAAAAAGATTGCAGCAACTTATCATCAGAATAATAGACTATGACCAGGTAGGATTTATTCCAGGAATGCAAGGCTGGTTCAATATTAGGAAAACTATTAGCATAAGTGACCATATCAACAACAAAACCAGCAGAAACTGTATGATCATCTCAATAGACTCAGAAAAAGATCACACAAGTGGGAAAAGGACCCATGGGTACAAAAATATTTATAGTGGCTCTTTTTGTGGTAGCTAAGAATTGGAAATCAAAGGGATGCCCAACAATTGGGGAATGGCTGAACAAGCTGTGGTATATGAAGGTAATGGAATACTATTGTGCTATAAGAAATGGGGATGATACGGACTTCATAACAACCTGGAAAAACCTACACGACATAATGCTGAGTGAGCAGAGCAGAGCCAGGAGAACATTATACACAACCACAGATATATGGATTCTGTGAGGACTAACCCTGACAGACTTTGCTCTTCTCAGCAACACAAGGTGCAAAGACAACTCCAAAGGACTAAAGATGGAGAATGCTGTCTACATCCAGAGAAAGAACTATGAAGTATGAATGCAGATTGAGGCACACTTCATGCTAGCTTCCCCCCTGCCCCTTTTTTTTCTTTTTCTCTCCTTTGTTTTTGTTTATGCATTGGTTTTTTTTTTGGTCCTGTTTCTTCTTTCTCATGATTCATTTCATTGGTCATAATTCTTCTCTTTAACTTGACTAGTGTGTTAATTAATTCAATGCGAAGTTATACATGGAAGTTATATGGGATTCCATGTCGTCTTGGGGAGGGGAGGGGAGGGAAGAAAATCTGGAACTCAACATTATGTAGAACCAAGTGTTGTAAACTATAAATAAAAAAAAATTTAAAAAAGATGACCCAAAGCAAAAAAAAGTAATAAAAAAATAAAGAATCTAAAATAAAAAAGAAATGATGAACAGACTTGTCTCAGAAAAACCTGGAAAGACTTATATGAACTGATGCCGAGTGAAGTGAGCAGAACCAGGAGAACATTGTACACAGTAACAGCAACATTGTGCTATGATCAACTATGATAGACTTTACTCTTCTCAGCAATACAATGATCTAAGACAAGAGTGGAAAACCTGCAGCCTTGAGGCCACATGTGGCCCTCTAGATCCTCATGTGTGGGTCTTTGACTTAATCCAAACTTCACAGAACAGATCTCCTCAATAGAAGGAATTGTTCTGTAAAACTTGAACTGACTCAAAAGGCTGTACCTGAGGACCTAGAAGGCCACAGGTTCTCCACTCCTGATCTAAGACAATTCCAAAAGATTCATGATGAAAAATTCTATCCACCTCCAGAGAAAGAACTGTGGAGTATGGATGCAGATTGAAGCATACTATTTTCTCTCTCTGTTTTCTTTCTCATGTTTTTTCCCTTTTGTTCTGATTCTTCTTTCACAACATGCCTAATATGGAAATATGTTTAATATACTTGTACATGTAAAATCTATATCAGATTGCTTGCCATCTTGAGGAGGAGAGAGTAAAGGGAGGGAAGGAAGAAAAAATTGCAACTCAAAATCTTCTAAATGTGAATGTTGAAAATTAAAAAAAAAGATGATACCAAATAGTTAAAAATGAAATAAAAAAACATAAAGTAACAAGGAAGAAGAAAGCAAAAGGAAGAACTTAAAGTCTGCACTGTGGACATTATTAGTAGATTAGAAAATTTGAATTTATGGTGGCAAACATCTCCAAAGAAGCAAAAGAAAGAACAAAGGACTTGGAATAAAGATATACTGAAATGAAAGACAATCTAGAAGAGAAGCAAAGGGCAATAATAGTAATTTTAAAAATTATTTCAACAGAAGCAACATACATTTACCTCAAATAAATTAGGAATGGAAAAAATTTAGGGAAAGTTGACTTCCAAAAAGTACATGAGAAACTAAAAAACCTAAAGACCTCAATGTAGTCAATAATATAAGATTAATTGACTTTGCCTAGAATTGTCTTTGAATGGTAAAACCTTTGAATAGAGAAATAAGAAAATGAAAGAAGAGAAATAAATTGGAAACAAACAAGCAAAAACAACAACAATAACAAAAAGCTATAGAACTAATAAAACTAAAAGCCGGTTTATTGAAAAGAGAGGACCTTAAGCTAAAATGTTGAAAAAGAGGTGGGCAGAAAATCAAGCCAAAATATAAAAAATGAAAAGGTAAAATTACAACAAAACCAGAGGAAATAAAAAAAGTTATCAGATTCTACTATGCACAGTTATATGCCAAGCAACTAAGAACATAAAAGAAAAATACATTAAAAACTTAAATTAATGTGACACCAAATAATATCTTAAATAGCCAATTTCAGAAAAGGAAATCCAAGTAACTGTGAGGAAACTGCCAAAGAAAAACATTCATTTAGATGTGTTTATGAGAAAATTCTATCAAACCTTTAAAGAACAACGGATACCTATACAGCATAAGTTATTTCAAAAAAATATGAAAGAAGACTCTATATGAAATTTCTTTTGTGAGACAAATATAATCCTAATACCTAACCAGAGAAGGAAAAAGTACAGAAAAATATATTATTAATTACTAGTTCAATATTTTTAAGTACAATCTTGAAAAAAAGACCCTAGTGATTTTTTCCAAATATCATTTATTACAATCAAATTTTTATGCATCCTCATTTCGTTTAATAATTCCACACTATGAAAATGACTAAAATAATTGTCATATTTCCTGCTGACATAATGATTCAGTAGAAAATATTAAGGAATAGGAAAAGAAACTCACCCGGACAATTAATATTTTTAGGAAGGTTGCGTTGTCTGAGATCTGCCTGCTCATCATTTCTTATAGCACAATAGTATTCCATTACATTCATATACCGCATTATGTTCAGCCATTCCTCAATTGATGGACATCCTCTTCAATTTACAATTAAGGTTGTAAACCCATAAAAATGAAAACCATCTATCTAATAATAATGAAATTCAGGGGGTAGCAAAATAAAGGGGAGTGTCATTCAAAATAACTACTAAATTTAAAATTATATAAAAATCAATATGTATAGCCATTACCTAGTAAGTAAATGATCAAAGAATGTGAACAGTTTCCAAAAGGAGAATTGCAGAGTATTCACAATCACATGAAAGAATGTTCCAAATCCCTAACAAGGGAAATACAAATCAACACAACCCAGAGATTTCACCTCACAACCTGCAAATTAGTAAAGATGACCAAAAATAATGGCAAAGGATATTGTTGTAGGGATTTTGGAATGTTGAGAACACTAATTGATTATTGGTGGAGCTGTGTACAATTATTTTGGAAAGCAATTTGGGATTATGTGATTAAACTGACTAAAGTATCCAGTGCCTTTAAACTAGAGACACTCAACGATTGGGGAATGGCTAAACAAATTGTGGTACATGGATATAATGTAATATTACTGTGCCTTAAGAATGAAGACAGAGAAGTAGGTAAAGATCTATATGGATTGTGCAGAATGCAGTTAGTAAAGCCAAGGAAACAAGATACAAAATAACTATAACAATATAAATGGAAAAAACAACCACACACCAAAAAGCCAAAAGTCAATGTAAGAAAACTACAAAGAGCAAGTAAGCCCTGAATAAAAAGGTAGAAGAGAAAACCTTTAACCCTCTTCTTTGCAGAGGTGGGAGATCCATAGGTCATATACATTACACATATTTTCAGACTTCTTTTTTTCTTTTATCATGCTGATTTTAAATAGATTTTATTCTCCAGGACAAGAATCACATTTCTACTTGCTTACAGTACTGATAAAATGCAATGTTGTTCACTCCCCTCCTTCCACATGTATTCAAGCATTCAAAATGTTGAGATTAAATGTTATTTTTATTCTGTCCCTGCCTTGGTTACAAATTTTAGTCCTTTGGTTTTTGTAAAGCTGTGCAGAATGCTCTTTCTTTTGGTGTGTTTAGTCAACTTTTTGAATAGTGGGTCCAGAAACATCTCCAGACAGGGATGATCTACTTTCTGGGAACCCACCAGATATGCCTTCTGTACTCTGGCACAGCTTGATAATAGCAGACCTTTTCCAATTCATTCTGCTAATATTGAATTTTTTCCTTCTCTTCAGTCTGGTTCTTATCTAGCCAACTGATTTTTTTCAAAGTGTTTGTCAATGATTTTCTGTTTGTCTTCATCAGTTTTGTCCTGGTGTTTCCCATTCTCTACCATAACCCTCATATTGAAAGCATAAGATCCAGGAGAGTTCTTGGAAGAGAACTGATTTCTCTGCTTCTCATCTTCAGCCACATATTTCTCAGCTTCCTGGCCCACATACTCAATGTCTTCTTTGCTCAGATGACCTTATACATTGGTGAAGATCATTTTATTCTCTTTGCCTATCTGTGCTCTTATCCACAGAAGACAGATCGAAGATTCCATTGGCATCAATTTTAAATGTTACCTCAAACATTGCTGGGGGCAAGGGAGAATTCCCATGGGCTCAAACTTATCAAGTAGGTTGTTATCCTTTGTCACTGTTCTCTTACCTGTATAAACCTGAATAAACACATGAGGCTTGTTGTATGAGTAGGTAAAAGTCTGCATCTTTTTGGTGGGCATGACAGAAAAATATTTCAGTGTATCAATTAGTTGTCCTGATTTTTTCCTCTTTAAAATGCTATGGAATGGTCCTCTGAGAGAAGGAAGGAAAGAGATATTGGGAATAAGCACTATGATGTAATAAACAGAAAACATCAATAAAATCTTAATTTAAAAAACAAAATAAGTATACACTGTATAAAAATTTGGATGTCAATCTACCAAACGCATTCAATTCCTGCATATATTTAATTTCAAAGTGTTTCTTAAACACATAATGAATAACTGGAGAAATATCTAGAGAAATCTTCCATGCTCATGGTTGGGGTATGAGAATACAAGAAAAAAATGCAAGACTATCAATTTTAACTTATGGACTAGGTGTTCCACCAATCAGCCTATCAAATGGATACTTCATAGAGCTAGACAATATAATGATTAAATTCATAGGAAGAAAAGATCTAGAACATCAAGGAAAATCATGGAAAAAGATAGGAATTAAGGGGAAATAGCATATCTAGATCTTAAACTTTATCTTAAAGCACCATTCATCACAACCATTTGTTAATGATTAAGAAATGAAAAAGTAGATCAACACAATGAACTAGACAAGAAAAAAATCAAAATAACTAGGAAAGAACTCTCTATTTGAAAAGAATTTCTGGAAAAATGGGATAGCAATCTTACCAAAGTTAGACTTATACTGGGAAAAAATGTAAACTACATAATAATTCCTAGCTCCATATAAAATTACCTTTTTTGTTTCTTTCCATCTATAACTTTTTAAAATAGTTGTTGATCCTTACGAATTTCCTAAGGAAAAAAAGTTATGGAATGTGGTCCCAAATAGGGAATGGTCTGGAAAGGGAATAACTAAAGGTAAGATTCACATTTTTGTAATTTTTAATAAAGTGTTATGAACTGCCTTGGTACATGTCATCTTATAAACCATAAATTATTTCCAAAATGGTTTAGAGAAATAAGACAGCCAATTGTCTATTGTGCCCTGACACTGTTTAAAGCTAAGGTCTTAGCATTAATCTAAGTTTACTATAAGACTACTAGGAAGAATGATGATGAAACCTGTATATTTTCATGTGTATTTTCTGTTTACATGAAGATAATCGGGAGAGCTAAAGCCAGAGAAATTGAAATTATCCTCACATTTTTGTTCATGTATAGTTCTTCTGCCTGATTCTATTCAGCCCTGTCTTAACAGGAGTGAAATACAGTTGGAGGTGGAAGGAAAAATGCAATGTGAACAAATACTTAAAGGAATTCTTTTTTTGTGGAAGTGAGAATACAGACATACACTATCATTGCTGTGCTTCTATCCTTGCCCCCCTTTTAGGGGATCTTGGATACTTATGGCTGTTTGTGTAATTGCTTCTTGTAAATGATCTCCTCCTCTGTAACACTTTACAGTAAGTAAACCACTTTCCTTTGCCATCTGGTATCCAGTTGTTTTAACTAGGTTTCCAGTATTTGCATCAGTCATTTACAAGAACCTTTTTAACCTTCATAAAATGAAATAATTGAAGTCTATTCTCTCAGCCTAGCATTTGCTTCAGAGCAGTCTCTGAGTCTGAGAATGAAAGGGCTGAAACTGAGGGTGTGATCAAAAAGACACATACCGTACGAGTTGCATTACTTTCTCTGAGACCATTAAAATCTCTGGCTCTGAAGCTTTGGTGTCATCAGCCTGAAGCTGAAGGCTGGCCCTGGTAGCGGGGCATGGTCAGAGGTTTTCTCTTTAGTCCTAGGTCAATCATGACTGAAAGTCTTTGTCTCCTACTGGCTATGAGAATTCTGGTGAGTTAGTAGAATGAATCTTACTCCTTCTAAAGATACCCTTGTATTAGCACTTGGCCTTCATTGGTATCCTTCCTTAGACTGAATCCTTCACTCATCTCTTTCATTTACCTTTTTTCTTCCTTCTAGCTCAGAGACACATTTTTTCTACATTTTATCACCTCTTGTAGGAGATTATTGATGAGGGAAAAGAAAACAAAATTCAAATATATGTATAGTTATATCTATATTTTATACATAAACATATACATACGCATGTATATTTGTGCATATATATGTATATACATACATGTGTGTATATGTATGTGTGTATATGTACACACACACACACATCTTGCTACTTTCTATCATGAGTAAGATTTCTACCAAATAATTTAGTGGAAGAGGAAATGGACTGTTGGATGGAATGCATGAGTTTGGAATTGCCTAATAGATTTCATTTGTAATTAGCTCAGTATATTGAAACATTTCTGGTATAAGGTGCATTTCAATCTCTCTTCTCACTTTTTGCATCACTTTTGCCGGCCACAACTGAGCAAAACTAATATGAGGGAGGGGGCTGGTTTATATATTCATGCCTCTAAATGTAGACCCCTTGACTTGACTGTTTCTGAAAGATCAAGTACAAGGATGAAGTTACTTTTAAATAAAGCATCCACCTTGCTTCAGAACTGTTCTTCTCCGGTGCCTTTAGTTTTATTTAAATCTTAATCCCATAGTGATCTTTTGGTAGTAATTTAAATTTATTTCCTCCCCAAACCATGATTTGCCTCAGTGATTTTTGATATCTTCTAGGATGTCTCATACTCTCTATATAACAACTTAATAAAATGATAGATTTTTTTAAGATTTGTAAGTTCTTTTTTTCTTCCTCACTTTCATTTTCTAGTGTTACTGAAGAGGGTTGTCTGGAAATAAACTAGAAAGGCTCAAAATATTACCTCTAGAGAGGATATTAGAGATCATCTACCTTATTTTATAAATGTTGAAACTGAAACCTGAAGGAAAAATGATTTACCAAGTTCATTTCCTCCCTGACTACATCGCACACATTAATTCCATGCTTCTATAAATAAACTTTTCATCAGTCACTCCTTTTCACTAAAATCACTTTTCCTTATACCATTGTTATTTGTATACTTATCATTCTTCCCATTAGAATATAAATTACTTCAGAATGGGGTCTAGGTCTTTGTGTCTCTAAGACTTTGCACATCATCTCACATATTATCCAGGCCTTACGAATACTAGGTACTCAGTAAATGTTCATTTAATTAGATTGACTTCTGTATTGAACACTGGAATTAAGGTTGTTGTTTTAAAATTTCTTAATAATTTGGGTTGGACAGTGGATATGAACCTACTCCTGAAGAGGTTAGAGTTTTTTATTCCTCATATTACACTTAATACAATTATGATCATGTCAAAAAGCAAGAATCATTTATTAGGCACTGTGTACCTAGCTTATTGCAAGGTAACACCAAAGAAATATAACATGTTCTCTGCTCTCAAGAGGTTCAAATTTTGTTGAGTAGTTTTGTTTCATATGCTTAATTATATGAAAGAGCAAGGGGGGAAAACAAGGCAGTATACAATTAATTTCCAAATTTTGATGTACATATAGTAAATTTTATAGAGGTCAAATAAGGGGACAGTTCAAGTGGTTTGGCTAAGACTCCACAGAGCATTCAGCAAAATACAGTGCTTGGGAAACTCTAGGGGTTCTATTGCTTATTGACTGATTCATAATTAGAAAAAAAAACATCTTCAAAGAGAAGACAGGACTTGATAGGTCTTGAAAAATGAGTTGGCTTTAGATGGGTGTAAAGCTTCTATACACATAAACAAAAGCTCTTGAGTTGGGAGTGAGTGTGTATCCAGGTCTATGGCAAAGAAATTAGACTGGCAGGAACAGAGGGGTTCATGTTGCAAAAGTAATGGGAAATGTTTTGGAAGGTCAAAGAGATGGTGGCAAAGAGGCTGATGGTCATGGACTCTGAATGTCACGCCAAAACTAATTGATATTGGAGGGGCAAATTAGAGGATCAATTCAATTTTGTCTTGCCATCCCCATAAGTACACCTAAAAACTCATTTTGCCAGCAGCTAGGGGAGAGGCAGGCCAACTATAAAAAGAAAGCATTTTTGTTTCAATCTTTTGATACAAAGAAAGCCAAATATACTGATTCAGAGCCTTTTGGGTTTTTTAGGCCTTGATACATCTCTGATTATTTATAACAGTTTCTTCTTCTGTCTGCCTCAGTTTTCTCTTTGTGTCTACCCTTAGCCATTAGAACCTGTTAAGAGAAACACAAAGCAAAACATGGCTTCATATAAGAGCCTTTTGCAATACTGACATCTCCCCCCATATGACTTGAATGGCCTATAATCAAATGTTTGCCACCAATGAGTGACTCAATTGTCACTTCAAAATAATTATATACATATATATCCTTTCAAAGATGTCTCATTTTAGGATTGTGTCATATTTGGGGCCAGCATCTCTTCAGACTAATAAGTATAAATATCAGGTAACTCATAGGGGTTCATACTTTGTTGAGACGACCATTAGAAACATTAGTGAGCTATCAGTGCTAAGTTTGAACCACGCTCTTTAGAAGCCAGCAGAATAGGAAAAAAGCTTTAATAGCTCTAATTGCAAGGGCTGATTTAGCAAAGCAGGGGAAATGTTTTCTCGATTTAGTTTGGGGGGGATGACTGATCATCCACAGTAGAATTGTGGCTTCTCTTTATGGGATTAAATTCACTTTTAATATCCTTCATTCAGCAAAGCAGCAAATGGGCCAGAACCATTTATTTCTTTGAAGAAGTCACTTTTTGTAGGGTGCCTGGAAAGTTGCCTAATGTGACACCTTAATACTAGAACATAGGCATGATTCCAATTTAATAAGGAAGGGAAGCCAAATTGTTCTGACAGAAACCGTTCAGAACCTCATGTCCAGTGTAAGCATAACAGATGTGGATTTCCATGACTTGATGTTCCAAGTCAATGTTTTGGTTAAAAAAAAAAGTGTAACCAAATATTTCAGGGAACAAACTGTTCCTGTTATATTTCCAGGGCATCTGATCAATGGGAAAAATGAGATGTGGAAATAAACAGAAAGGAAAGAGAACTGAGTTGGATTGGCAAGTGTGATTGAAAAAAATGCTGAGTAAATGAAAAGAAATCACTCCTTTAAAAATAATATTTATTTATTTTAAACATTTTTTTCTTTTAAATTTTGAGTTCTAAATTCTTTCTCTTCCTTCCCTATCCACTGAGAAGGCAAGAAAAACTTATCAACTAATTTTACAAGTGAAAGCACACAAAATACATTTCCATATTAGCCGTATCACCAAAAACAGAGAGAGAGAGAGAGAGAGAGAGAGAGAGAGAGAGAGAGAGAGAAAGAATGAATTATGCTTCAATTAGCATTTAGAGCTCATCAGTTCTACCTCTGGGGGTGAATAGTATTTTTTTTTCATAATAAGTCCTTTGGAATTGTCTTTCACAGTTGATCATCAATACAATACAATTTTGCTGTTACACTTCATTTATCAGTTCATATAGATCTTTCCAGTGTTTTTTCCTTTCTGAAACTACCCCTGTATTTGTCATTTCTTATAGTACAATAGTACTGCATCATTATCACATGCTACAGTTTGCACAAATATAATTCTTTGCCACCACAAAACAAGCTGCTATAAATATTTTTGTACTCATAGATCCTTTTCCTTTTCCTTTTATCTCTTTGGGGTTCAGACATAGTCATGGTATTGCTGCATCAAAAGGTATGCACAATTTTATAGTCCTTTGGGAATAGTTCCAGATTATTCTGCAGAATGGTTGAACCAATTCACAACTCTACCCACAGTTTATTAGCACATCCATCATCTTTTATCCTGAACCTGTGCGTTGTGAACCTGACATATATTACTGATGAATTTCTCTGGGCAACCAAATTTCTCCATGATATTCCACAAGCCCTCATGATAACAATATCAAAAGCCTTGGTCAGATCAAAGAATGTTGTATACAGACCTGTTTTCTTCTCTTGGCAATTCTCTTGGAGTTATCAGGCAGCAAGCACCATGTCAACTGTTCACTGATCCTTTCTGAAGCTTCACTGACTCTTGGGTAGATAATCACCTTCCAGGTGAACAATCAGCCAAATAAAAAGGACTTTGACAAGAATCTTGCAAGCAATGACTAAGAGAGAGATCCCCCTTGTGATTGTCACAAGACAAGCTGTTCCCTTTCCCTTTATAGAATGGACAATGGAGGCATACTTGATCTCCTTGGAGATAAGCACCTCTTGCCATGTAAACTAGAAGATTTTAGTCAGCTTCTATATGACCAGCAGATCCCCCACCTTGTAGATCTCTTCTGGGATGGAATCAGCACCAGGTGCTCTGCCATAGGACAGGAACATAATCTAATGACATTCAATGCCTCTTCTTCACTTGAAAGTCTGACTAGAGAAGGATTGACTTCTGAAAACTGTCTGCTCATATTCTTTGACTATTTATCAATTGAGGAATTGCTCTTACCTTTATAAATTTGACTCTGTTACCTATATATTTGAGAAATGAGGCATTTGTCAGAGAAATTTGCTGTAATTTTTTTTTGTTATTGCTTCATTGTCTATGGTAACTTTAGCAAAATGTAATTTCCATGACTATCTCTTTTAATTAGGTCTATTTTTGCCTTTGCTTTGACTGAGATCATGATTGTTGCCCTTGCCTTTTTTTTACTCCAACTGAAGCATAATAGATTCTGTACTAGTCCCTTAGCTCTTTGTGTCTTTCTGTTTTATGTGTCTCTTGTAAGCAATAAGGAAATTATTCTGAAAGCAAATAGAGATAAATGAAGAAGAAAATTATAAATTTAAAACAAATCTATGAAGCAGAGTTGTTATAATCCAGTGTTCATCTAGGGATCTTAGCAAGTATTTTCTCCCTTCAGCTTAATGTTGTTTAAAATTTTCATCAATGACCAGAATTATCTTTAGGATCCATGCCTCCACAGCAAGTCCCAGACAAACTGCAGGCATCCCACCCCACTAAGGACCTCCCCACATGGCCCCTTTACCCTCTCTGTTATGTTCATCATTGAGGACAGGGATTGTCTTTTATTTGTATTTACTGCTCTTACCACAATTCCTGGAATATAGAAAGTGCTTAATATGCTGTATTCTATGTATCTGTCTATCTATCTATCTGTCTGTCTGTTTGTCTATCTATCAATTACCTATAGTAATAAGCATTTTTAAGCACCTACTATGTGCAATGCACCATGTAAAGCTTTGGGGAAACAAAGATAAGATGGATATTAGATTCTATGCTCTCAAGGAGCTGACACTCTGCTGGGGGATGCAGCTCATAAGCAAATAAGTATGCCATAATAGAAGGAGGACAACGTTAGCAGTAACAACTTAGAGGAGATGCCACATGAGCTGAGAACAAAATGGAATAGTAGATGAAGTGCAGGGCCTGAAGACTCAACTTCAAATGTGACTTTGGCACAGCTGTGTGACCCTGGACAAGTAACTTAATTTCTATTAGTTTCATCTTCCTCAATTATTAAGTGTGAATAATAATAGCTTCTACCTCTCAAGAATATTATAAGGATTAAATGAGATAATGTTTGTAAAGCACAGGGCCCAGAATATAATGAGCCTTTAATAAATACCTGTTTCCCTCAAATATGAGAAGTTAGTGAAACTGACTTTCTTCCTTCCTGCTTTCATTTATCCATTTATTCATTCACATCAAACATTTATCTCATTGCCCAAAAACCTCTCTAAAAAAACTCAGAAAGAACAAAATTTTAAGACATTTTAAAAGAAATCACCAAAAATGAGAGCCGTATTTTAAATACATGGTGAAATTCTAGGCATTATAAAGAAGGGTATAAAAATAAATATATAGTTCCTTTCTTTAAGGAGCTTATAGACTAACCATGAATTCAAGTATCTATAATCCTATTACCATAGTAGCATCTTCCACAGCAGTAGATCACAACTAATTGATAAGTTTTGGCAGTTCACATTTATGTAAAGTTTTATAATTTTATATAGCAGTGTCCATACATTCATGTTTGATCCTTATATAGCTCTTTGAGAAACATGCTCCACTTTCAGAGATGAGGAAACTGAAACTCTGCCCATGATTATGTGGTATGTGTTAGATGTGCAACTTGAATCTGGGCCTTCCTAACTTCTCATTCAGCATGTTATGTTTTACTCCTTCTCTTAGAGGAAATGAAGAATGTTCAAAAAACACATATAAGACCTAGCACAGTACACATAGTAAGTACTTGATGAATGTATGAATGAGTGATTGGTCCAAGGTCGAATAGGTTGAGCATCGTTAAAGCATCGCAAAGGAAACCAGCTATGGAAGTTTAGGGGATGGAGAGATAATCTTCGTTGAGAATATAGATGAAAGTGGTCTGTCCAAAGAAGTCAGAAGAAACCTTGGTTCAAATCTTACCTCCAGCACTTACTGACTCTATGACTCCATGACCACAGACTTGTTACTTAATGTGTCTATGATTCAGGTTCATCAGTTCTAACAAGGAAGCATTTACCTCAAATGAGAATGCATTTACAAAACTTATAAGAAATAAATGTAAATGTTAGTTATTAGTATTCACGAAGGAAGTAGTATTTGAACTGGCAAAGGCATTCCAGTCAAAGAGAACAGAATGAATGAAGGCCTGAATGAAGATAAGTTTAGGGCATCATGGAAGAATTATGAATCATTCTATTTGACTGGCACAGAGATACACATAAGGCAATGTAAGGGATTACACTGGAATAGTAACATAGTAGACCAAGCCTGATTCTGGCCTGGCTGGTAACTCAAGATCAAAATTGGAATTACGTAAGACACTGAAAATCCTTTTAACAGTTAACAAAAGTTTACTTAGCCAGAAGAACATTCAGAGCACGGAACAGATATTGATGAAGGATGCTATCTTGATTCAAATGAGCACAGCTTTCTTGGGCTGAGCTGGGTCACGCAACTCAGCTTCATTCAGATGACCAAGGGTGAGTCTGAGCCCCTGCTGTTTTGGCAGCATTTGCAGTGAGGTGACCAAAAACCTATGTCAATTTATGAAATCTTAATCACTTGAAGATGATTTCGAAATTTTAAAACAGAAGTTAGACTGAATTGCATTCATATATTATCTCTACCACAGATAGGCCAGGACCTGATTATAGATGATTTTGAATGTCAGGCTGAGGAATTTATGTTGTTTTTCATTCAGTCAGTTGTCTGACTCTCTCTTACACCATGGATCATAGCACTTCAAGCCCTTCTATCTTTCACTATCTCTTGAAGTCTATCCAAGTTCATGTTTGTTGCTTCCATGACACTATCTATCCATCTCATTCTCTGACATCCCCTTTTCCTTTAGCCTTCAATCTTTCCCACCTTCAGGATCTTTTCCAATGAGTCCTGTCTTCTCATCGTGTGGCGAATGTATTTAAGCTTCAGTTTAAATGAGTAGTCTGAATTAGTTTCTCTATGTATTGACTGATTTGATTTCCTTGCTATCCAAGGGACTCTGAAAAGTCTTCTCCATCACCAAAATTTGAAAGCATTAATTCTGTTGTGTTCAGCTTTCCTCAGAGTCCAACTCTCACATCATACATTACTACTGGAAAAAAGCAAAACCTTGACTATATGGACCTTTGGCAGCAAGGTGCTGTTTTCTGCTTTTTAGCATACTACTCAGATTTGCCAGAGTTTTCCTTTCAAGGAGTAAGCATCATTTAATTTCATGACTGCAGTTGCCACCAGCAGTGGTCTTTGAGCCCATGAATATAAAATCTGATTCTGGTTCCATTTCTTCTGCCTCTATTTGCCAAGCAGTGATGGGACTAGTTGTCAAGATCTTACGGTTTTTTTATCAAGCTTCGAATCAGCTTTTCTATCCCCTTCTTTCACCCTAATCAAGAGGTTTCTTAATTCTTCACTTTGTGCCATCAGAGTGATACCACTCTACATATTTGAGATTGTTCATATTTCTCCTGGCAACCTTATCTCTGGCTTTTGATTTGTACAGGCTGGCATTTCTCACAGTGCACTCTGCACATAAGTTAAACAAATAAGCTGCCAATATACAGCCTTGTCATACTCCTTTTCCAATCTTAAACCAATCAGTTGTCTTATTAAATTATTGGGGGAAATGAGTACCCATTAATTGAGGAAAGGCTGAACAAGTTATGGTATATGAATGTAAGAGACTATTATTATTCCACCTTAAGATATAAGGAGGGAATTCTGAGAGACCTGTGAATACTTATAGAACTGATACAGAATGAGGTGAGCAGAAGCAAGAGAAAAATTTATATAGTGACTAGAAAAAGGAAAAGAACTTTGAAAGACTTAAAAGAATGCTAATTAATGCAATAGCTGATTACTGATTCAGAAGATGGGTAATGACTCATCATCCCCATTTCTTGGCAGAGAAATGATGAATTAGAGGTATAGAATGAGCCAAATTTTTTAGATAGTATTAATATGTGAGTGTGTTACAAAGCAGGTCTTTTCTTCTGGGGATAGAGAGGTTTGGGGTAAGTAGGTAGTGGGATTGTTGCAATAAAAAGGGTATCATTCAGACATTTAAAAATAGACAGAGGAGAGCATTGTTTGTGCCATCATGTTAAATTTAAAATACACTGTTTAAGAAATGCACATATTACATTCATGGTTTCACAGACAATCTTTATCTTGGTATCTTTCTACCTAGAAATGTTAGTGTATATTGATGTGCATTGTACTTAAAAAGTGATAGCAAAGTGTTCTCTGAGGTTCTAGCATCACAGAACTGAAAGATAGAATTCAGTCCTACCCCTCATTTTACAGAGAATAGTGAGACTTAAAGAAATGAAGTCATTTTCCTCATGTCATCCAACCAGTTAATGGCAGAACTGAGACTAGAATTGAAGTTTCTTGGCTCCCAATCTAAAGTGGTTTCTATTACATTCATAATTTTTATCAGTTATAGTTAAATGATACAATCAATGAAAAGGAAATTACTTAATGAAAATAGAAATAAGGGCATGACTCAAAAATAGAGTTAAGAATGTTCAGAAACAGTTCATATTCAACTGTGAAATAAACAGCTAAGGTTTATTAGCCCCTAATGTAGAAAAGCAATTCAACAAAGGAGCCGGAGAAGCATTCAGACCAAAAACTAGAGGGTACAGAATGATTCAGACTTGAACTTCTAAAACAATACTGGAGACATGACAATATTAGAGCTTAAATGTCAATTATATGATATGAAAACACTAGCAGTCTATTGAAAATTCTTTACTTTGTATTACTTAAAGGTAATAAAACCGTTGTTTGTCCTTTGTTCTTGAAGAGGACCAATGACATCAAGAGGGAGATGTTTTGACTCAAGTCAACTGGATTTAAGTGAGGCAGGGCTGGGCAAAGTCATCAGCCTCACTCTCTCCTCCAGTCATCACAGACCCAATAATAAAGCAGTGTTATAACAAAGCATCAGTTTGTGAATCTTGAGATCAACTAGTCACAACCATCTTAATCACTGGATTTAGGATTTATATATAGTTCAAATGTGTAAAAGGAAAACTCGTCAAAACAAGATAAAAATGTTTATTTTAATACCCCAAATAATAAAGTCCCAATAAATCAATCAATAGTAAAATGAGCGAAATGTGAAAGGCAACTTCAATTATCCCTTGAAGGAAGGTGCCTTTAGTTGTAATATAGTATACATATTTTAAGATAACATATTTTGTGGTATATTAAATAATATAATATGTTACACATTATATTATACATGGTATAATATATTATATAACATATCTTATATGATACACATCATATATATTAAATAAAATTATAACTAAGGGCACCTGCTCTTAAAGATGACTAAAGTTTTTTCGTACTTCATTAGTAGATCAGTTAAAGAATATGGACAAATAGTTCTCAAAAGAACTCTGAACTATTAACAAACTTACTAAAGATTGATCTAAATCATTAATAACAAGAGAAAGGCATATCAAAATAACTGAAATTTCATCTCAAACCTAGGAAACTGGCAAACTTGATTAAAGCTTCAAATAGTTATGCTAATACACTGTTGGTGGAACTGTGAAAAGGTTAGCCATTCTGGAAAGCAATGTGAAATTATGCTAACAAAGTGAATAAAATACATATCTACTTTAACCTAAAGGTCTCATTGCTATGGGAGGGAAACATCCCAAGGAAGTCATTGATTTTTTTAAAAAGTCTCAATACTACCAATATTCATAGTAGTCTTTTATATAAATGGTAGCAAAAAAACGGAAACAAAGTAGATGCCCATTCAATTGGGAAATAGCTAAATAAATTTTGGATGTAGCCAAATATAACTTACATGTAAATAAATATTACTGTTCTTGAATAAAAATGAATATGATGAATTCAGAGAGGCATGGGAAGAGATATGAATGGTTAAGGAAGGAGAATCAGGAAAACAATATACATAGTGATTGTAACAGTGTACATGAAATAACAACAACTAATGAAACTCAATACTATTCAATGGTAATGATCAAGCTTGGCCTCAAAAAAGAAAAAAAATGATTATGTTTCCTGTCCTTCCCAAAGTGATAGGGTGTGATTGTGAAACCCTTCGTATATTTTGAAAAAAAGCAGATGTTTAAATTAGTTTTGATGAACTGCTTTTCCTTTCTTTTTTATTTTTCTTGTTATGAGGGATGGCTTTCTTGAGGAAGGAGTAGGAGTAATATATAAGTAAATAAAATGATAGAAAACAAAAAAATAATATTTGTAAAGGAGTAGTCTATTGCATTCAAGTGCTATTTGTGCTTTCATTCCTCAATCAATGTCACTGTTTCCAGTGCTTTGTTAAATCTTGACTACTACTATAAATACTTTGCCATATATTAGGCTTTTATTTTGGTATTTGGTTTAGGGGTATTAATACTTCTGGTGTGAGGGCTGCCAAGCCATTACAGGACTGCTTTCCACCTTTGATGTCCACCTGATTCACCCAACTCTCACCTGTGGCTCTAAGAAGCTGCAGCACATTTAATCGCCACACCCTAGTTAATTATTTGGCAAATAGGTTAAATCAGGTTCGAGGGTAATCAAGAGGTCTCAGACCTGTCAATGACTTAAGGGGGTGTCTACCCCAAGCATGTGAAGTCTTTGCAAAACAGAAATGTGTGGATGAGAACAATTTGTTCCAATGGCCATGAAGGCAGCTGAAGCAGGTGCTGTGGAGTGTTTAGAGCTAGATGAGACATCAAAGACACCAAAGTCATCCATTGCAGCCCGGGCCATCACCACTCATCTTGACTTTTGCCTTGCCACTGGACTCTAATGATTCTAGAAGAGAGTGAAGCCAATGACTTCACACAGCTTGGCCTCACTTACATCCAATTTATGAATGAGTCAAAAGACATTACTAATACCATTTTTCCCTGAGTTGACAGGTAAGTGACAAAGCAGCAGGTACAGATGCATTGGGAGCTTTAGTCACAACCCTGCTACACAGGTGGCCCAGACTATAGGGTCATCTCCTCACTGAACTGAAACAATAGTGAGATTCAGCAGAACCTTGGGTGTCTGAGCAGCCTTCTTAAGAACCACACTGCTTGCCTCCAGGCCTGAGGAAGGGGATAGAAAAGGTACTCTAAAAATTGTCTGCTTCACCCAACCTTGTCTGCTTAATGTGGCAGACAAGGATCTTATGCTGTGGTCAAAACACACAAAAATGTACAAAAACTTTTATGAAGGTAATTCCACTCAGCAACATCAGTACATGGAATGTGTACACACTTATGGACAACATCAAATCCAGTAGACCTGAAAGATGAACAACTCTCATTTCAAGAGAACTCAGCTGGTATCATATTCAAATAGCAGCTTTGATGAAATAAGACTGACAAATGAAGATCAGCTTTCTGAAATGAAAGCTGGATACACATTTTTCTGCAGTGGCTGCAATGATGGGGAGCACTGTGAAGCTGGTTTAGGTTTTACAATTAAATTAATCTAGTCAACAAATGTGTATGCCTACCAAAAGAAGTGAACAACAGGCCTGTGACAATGTGATTGTGCTGCTACCATGATGAACCCAGGTAATATCAAAGAAAAATTTTATGAAGACCTGGAGACCCTCATCATCAATGTGCTGAAAGAGGACAAGATTAAAATTCGGGATAACTAACACCATAATAGACATAGACTATCAGACGTGGCAGGGAGTCCTTGGGAAGAATGAAGTCAGAAACAGGAGCAGCAATGGTCACTTACCACTGAATATTTGTGTATCTCATGACCTCATCATAACCAACAATGTCTTCTGTTTACCTAAATGCAATCAAATATTGTGAATGCACCCTCATAGCAAACATTGGTATTTAATAGACCATGTCATTGTAAAGAGAAGAGACAGACAGAATATGAGATTCATGAAGGCAATGGATGGTACAGGACACTGGACTGATCATAGACTTATCCTCTCTAAGCTAAACATTCTCATTCAACAAAAAGCAAAGCAAGATAACTACCAGAAGACGTGATGTCAACAAATTAGAGTGCGTCTTCTAGTATGAACAGTTCATTGCTAACTTGGAGAGAAAATTAGGCCAACACATGGTTTGCAACAGTGGAGCAGAAAAGCAGTGGGCAGCTTTCAAAGATTTGCTGTCCAGCATCACATTTACTCATCTGGGCCAGAACACTCCCAAACATCAAGATAGATTTAATAAAAATGATGGGGAAATTCAGAACTGCTAAATGAAAAAATGAGAACTCCACAGGTTTTACTAGTAAGACAGTACCTCTGTCAAAGAAGGTGTTGTGTGCTATGAGCAAAGCAGAATTGCATAGCTAAAAAGAAATGTGAGATGTGAAAATTTAGAGACAACTTCGTTTCAAATATTCATATAGACTATTTGTGTCTGACCTTTGGTAGAGCCTTACAAGCTTTTATTGGTCTGATCAGACACAGTAGGCCCCATTATAGTGAGGACAAGATTAAAATTCAGCATAACTAACTTCATAATAGACATGTAATAGATTACATAATAGATATAATTTTGTTCTTCTTCAAGAACAAAGAACAACAACCAACCAACCATTTTGGTCGTTGACTTCCTTGGGGTGTACTCTCAATAGTGTTATCACTTGGTCAAAGGGAGTGTCTAGTTACTCTTCTGAATCAATTCAAATCTGATTACCAAAATAATTTGGCCCATTGACAGCTTCTCCAATAGTGTAGCAGTATGCCTGTCTTTCCACCATATCTAACATAGAGAATTTGCATTTTTGCTTCTCTTTATCAAAGGCATAAGGAGATACCTCAAAACTATTTTAACTTGCATTTCTATTATTATTATTATTATATAGGCTTGGATTCTCACCCATAGTTAAATATTATTTACACGACTGGTCTTTTCAGACATCGAGCAGTTTGTTGATAAGAATAAACAGAGCAAGCCTTTTTCAAATGAATTTCTATATCAGAGCACGGACACAGAAAGAGAGAACACAAACTCTCATTGATCTTATTTTTAAAAATGTAAAAAAAATTAATTTATAGAATAAGATCAATCTTGAAAACTATCCTCAAAAAAGATATCTCATAATAATTTTAAAATTATTCAGGACAGTATGAAAAATGTCACCATGGACAAAACAATGATCCAGTGACATATACAATTGTGACAGATTTTTCAATAGAATGATCTGTGAGATAGGGAGGCATGTTCAATTAAATTATTTTCTAGTATCATGTAAATTGTGCTGAGCAAATTACAAACAGAGATATTCCACATTGATGTTCAAATTCTACAAATGTTTCTGTTTGTATATTGTATAAGTTGCATTGAACCTCATATTACTAGAAAGCTTCCCCAACAGTAAGGACAATGATAGTCATTTAACCATGCATACTAGAAGGAAAAATGGCATAAAAACTATATTTTGGCCAGATATAGACTTTATCTCCCTCTCCCTCTCCCTCTCTTTCTCTCTCTCTCTCAACACACACACATATAGAGAAGAGTGGCCTGATTCCTAGACATTCCATTGGTTAAAGGTTACACATGACAGCACAATGGCAGAGTTCAGGCTTCTGGTAGGAGAAGATTATTATACCTATTAAAATAGAAAAATGTTAGAGTTAATGTGTATGTGTGTGTGTTTGTATTCTGATTTCATATTTGGCTTTAGTTTTTTTAATCAATTACTATTTTAACATGAATCATGTTTATAATCAAAAGTAAACTTAGGTAGAGCCAGATGGTGGAGTATAGGCAGTAACCAAGCTGAACCCTCCCAACATTTTCCTCCAAACAACCTTAAAATAACTCCCTGAATCAAATTTTGGAGGGACAGAGCCCAGAAAAAAGTCAGATTGAGGTGTTTTTCCAGCCTAAGATAACTTAGGAAGTTGGCAGGAGAGATCTATGGCACTATGGTGGAAGCTGGCATGGAATGTGACAGCAATGCCAGCCATGGGCCTTGGAGGCAACCTTGACACAGTGCTGGTGTGGCAGCAACAGTAGTTTTGGGAGTTCTTGGCACAGAGATGGTAAGGGAGTCAAAGCATTTGTCAGGAAGAGATTATAAAGAACCCTTTGCTGACACTGGTTGTAGCCTGTGCTTATTAGCAACTCTATTATACATAAGTGGCTCTGGGCTGCAGTTCCAGAACAGAGAGGAGTATTCATGGTTAATCACAAGAAAGCAGGGGCCTAATTCCAAGGTGAAGAGGAGCATTAGCACTTCTGGCTATAGGAGAGCAGGGGACCTGGTCACAGTTCCAGGGCCAAGAGAAGCAGCTCTTTTGCTTGCAACTGCAAGGGAGAAGGGCCTATTCTGTGTAAAGAACAAAGTACAGAACAAGAGAGCAGGGAGCCCACCTCTCCCTGGATCACTTCACTTTGGAAACACTGAAAACTTATAGACAACCAGAACTGGCTCTGAAAAGAGCTGCATAAAATAGACTTAAGCTTGGGACAATGTCTCCTGATTCCCAGATTTGCAACTTTAACGTAAAGTTCAAATTCAAGAGATAGGCTAAAAAAATGAACAAAAACCGGAACAAACAAAAAAAGAACTTTGCCATAAAAAGCAACTACCTTCACTTAGCAAAACTCCTGTAGTTAGGAAAATTTCTAAAATTTTATGTGGTTTAAGTACTACAATTTTTGCTTTTAAAGTCAGGGAAGACCAAGATATACTCAGAAGAAGATAATAATAAGAAAAAGCTAGAATCAAAGCCTTAAAGAAAAATGCTAACTAAACCAAGCCCAACAAGAATTCCTAGGAGAGTTAAAGAAAGACATACAAGTAGTAGAAGAGATTGGGAAAAGAAATGAGTGATACAAGGAAATCATGAAAAGAGAATTAAAAGTTTGCTAAAAGAGACAAAAAAATCCTAAAGAAAAAGAGAATTACCTTACTGTTACAAAGAGGCACCAAAATTTACTGAAAAAAGAACTCCTTAAAAAGCAAAATAGGTCAAATGGAAAAGAAGGTACAAAGATTCACTGAAGAAAGAAGTCCTTAAAAAACAAAACTTGCCAAATGAAAAAATAGGTACAACATCCCACTGAAGAAAATAATTCCTTAAAAATTAAAATTGGGCAAGGAGAAGTGAATGATTTCATGAGACATCAAGAAACAATAAATCAAAGTCAAAAGAATAAAAAATAGAAGAATATGTAAAATATTTCATTGGAAAAACAACTGACTTGGAAAATAAATCCAGGATAAATCATTTAAAAATTATTGGACTACTTTAAAGCAATGAATTTTTTTTTTAAAAAAAGAGCCTGGATATTATATTTCAAGAAATTATCAAGGAAAACAGCCCCAATATCTTAGATCCAGAGGATAAAATAGAACTTGAAAGAATCCACCAATCATCACTTGAAAGAAATGCTAAAATGAAAACTCTCAGGAATATTAACAGTCAAATTCCAGAGCTTTCAGATTAAGGAGGAAATATTGCAAACCAACAGAAAGAACCCATTCAAATATCACAGAGCCACATTCAGGATCACTTAAGATTTAATAGGTTTTACATTAAAAGAGCAGAAGCCTTGGAATATGATATTCTGGAAGGCAAAGGGACTAGGATTACAACAAAAATAACTTACTCAGCAAAATTGGGTTCAATATTTGTGGAGGAAATACATATTTAACAAAATAGATAACTTTCAAGCATTCCTGATAAAAAAGACCAGAGGTGAGGAGAAAATTTGACATTCAGATAGAAGACTAAGGAGAAGCATAGAAAGGCAAATATGAAAGAGTAATCATAAGGGACTCAATAAAGTTAAACTCTTTATATTCTTTTTTTTAAATTAAGATTTTTTATTTTTTAGTTTACAACATTCAGTTCCACATGATTTTGAGTTCCAGATTTTCTTCCCCTCCCCTCCTCTGTCCCCAAGATGGCATGGAATCTGATATATCTTCTACATATAACTTCACATTAAACTTATTTACACAATAGTCAAGTTGTAATGAAGAATTATGGCCAATGGAATGAATCATGAGAAAGAAGAAACATAACCAGAGAGAGAGAGAGAGAGAGAAGAGCAAATAGTTTGCCTTAATCTGCATTCAGATTCCATAGTTCTTTCTCTGGATGTAGATAACTCTCTCCATCGTGAGTCCTTTGGAGTTGTCTTTGAACCTTGTATTTCTGAGAAGACGTTTCTTCTTTGCCTATTCTAATTCCTTCAATTTATTTTTCTTTTCTTATTGCAACGGCTAACATTTCTAGTACCAAATTGAATAATAGGGGTGATAATGGACAACCTTGTTTCACCCCTCATCTTATTGAGAATGCAGCTAGTTTATCCCTATTACAAATAAAGCTTGTTGACAGTTTTAGGTAGATGCTATTTATAATTTTAAGGAAGGCTCCACTTATTCCTATGCTTTCTGTGTCTATTGAGATAATCATGTGGTTTCTGCTAGATTTGTTGTTGATATGATCAATTATGCTGATAGTTTTCCTAATATTGAACCAGCCTTGCATTCCTGGAATAAATCCTACCTGGTCATAGTCTATTATTCTTGTGATAAGTTGCTGCAATCTTTTTGCTAATATGTTATTTAAAATTTTTGCATCAATATTCATTAGGAAAATTGGTCTATAATTTTCTTTCTCTCTTTTGACTCTTCCTGGTTTGGGTATTAGTACCATATTTGTGTCATGAAAAGAATTTGGTAGGACTCCTTCTTCACCTATTTCCCAAATAGTCTATAAAGTATAGGACTTAATTGCTCTTTAAATGTTTCATAGAATTCACATGTAAAACCATCGGGCCCTGGAGATTTTTTCCTAGGGAATTCATTGATGGCTTGCAATTACTTTTTCTGAGATGGGGTTATTTAGATATTTTACTTCCTCTTCTGTTAACCTGGGCAATTTATATTTTTGTAAATATTCATCCATATCCCTAAGGTTGTCAAATTTATGGGCATACAACTGGGCAAAATAATTTCTAATTATTGTTTTGATTTCTTCTTCATTGGAGGTGAATTCACCTTTTTCATTTTTGACACTGGTAATTTGATTTTCTTCTTTCTTTTTTCTTAAATCAAATTGACCAAAGGGTTATCAATTTTCTTGTTTATTTTTTCATAAAATCAGATCTTGGTTTTATTATTAATTTAATAGTTTTCTTGATTTCAGTTTTATTAATCTCTCTTTTTATTTTCAGTATTTCTAATTTGGTATTTAATTTGGGGATTTTCAATTTGTTCTTTTTCTAGCTTTTTCAGTTGCATGTCCAATTCATTGATCTCCTTTTTCTCTATTTTATTCATGTAAGCATTTAGAGATATAAAACTTCCCCTAAGAACTGCTTTTGCTGCATCTCATAAGTTTTGGTATGTTGTCTCATTATTGCATTCTCTTGAATGAAGTTTTTAATTGTTTCTATGATTTGTTCTTTGGCCCACTCATTCTTTAGAATCAGATTATTTGATTTCCAATTAATTTTTAGTTTATTTTTCCATGGTTCTTTATTAAAAATAATTTTTATTGTATTATGATCTGCAAAGGATGCATTGACTATTTCTGCCTTTCTGCACTGGATTGACAGGTTTTTATGCCCTAGTACATGGTCAGTTTTTGAATATGTGCCATATACTGCAGAGAAAAAAGTATATTCCTTTCAATCCCCATTCAGTTTTCTACAGAAGTCTATCATATCTGCCTTTTCCAAAACTTCTATTCACCTACTTAACTTCTTTCTTGTTTATTTTGAGGTTAGATTTATCAAGTTCAGAGAGGGGGAGACTGAGGTCCCCCACTAGTATAGTTTTGTTGTTCCTGTAACTCCCTTAATCTCTCCTCTAAGAATTTGCATGCTATACCACTTGGTGCATATATATGTTAAACAATATAGCTTCATTGTTTATGGTGCCTTTTAGAAGGATATAGTGTCCTTCCTTACCTCTTTTAATTACATCTATCTTTGCTTTTGCTTTGTCTGAGTTTAGGATTGCTAGCCCTGCTTTTTTTTTACTTTAGCTGAAGCACAATATATTCTACTCCAGCCTTTTACATTTACCCCATGTGTATCCCCCTATTTCAAATGTGTTTTTTGTAAACAGCATATTGTAGGATTATGGTTTTTAATCCATTCTACTATTCACTTCTATTTCATGGGGGAGTTCATCCCATTCACATTCACAGTTATGATTACTATCTGTATCTTTTTTCCATCCTATTTCCCCTGTTTATGCTTTTATTTCTACCTTCTCCCTTCTACTCCTCAACAGAGTTTTGCTTTTGACTGCTACTTTCCTCAGTTTACCATCCCCCTTGATTCCTCTCCCTTACCTTACCTTTTTCCCCTTGCTAATTATTCCCTCCCTTCTGACCACCCCCTCCCTTTTCTTTCCCCTTTCCCACTCTACTGCCTGTAGAACGAGTTTGATTTCTATACTTATCAGGGTACACTATTCCATTCTCGAACCAAATCCGATGAGAGTACAACTCAAATACTGCTCTTCTCCCTCCCTTCTTTCCTTCTACTATAATATGTTTTTGTGCCTCTTCATGTGACATAATTTATCCTTTTCCACTATCTCCTTACCTCTTCTCCCAGAACCATCTCTTTATATCTATTATTATATTTTTATCATTATATCAGTTATTTTATACTGACATCCACAGTCTATGAACATTCCTTTCAATTGTCATAATAACTATATTATTCACAAGATTGACATATACATAAAACATATAGAGAGCAAAGTAATCCCATATAAGGAGGTAACTAATTTGCCTTATTGACTAACTAAGGTTTTTCCCCCCATTTACCCTTTTATGTCTCTCTTGAATTTTTTATTTGGAGATCAAATTTTCCATTGAGTGCTGGCCTTTTCATCAGGAAGGTCTGGAATTCCCTTATTTCATTGAATGTCCATCTCCTTGCCTGGAAAATTATGCTCAGTTTTGATGGGTAGTTGATCCTTGGTTGTTGTCCAAGCTCTTTTGCCTTTCAGAATATCATATTCCAATTTCTCCTGCATTTAATGTAGAAGCTGAAATATCCTGCATGATCCTGACTGTAGTTCCATGATATTTGAATTGTTTCCTTCTAGCTGCTTGAGTATTTTCTCTATGACCTGCTAGTTCTGGAATTTGGCTATAATATTTCTTGGAGTTGTTAATTTGGGGTCTCTTTCAGGGGGTGATTCGTGGATTCTTTGGATGATGATTTTACCCACTAGTTCTAGGATCTTTGGGCAATTTTCCTTAAGGATTTAATGGAAGAAACTGTTTGGGCTCTTTTTTTCATCATAGCTTTCAGGTAGACCAATAATTCTTAGATTGTCTCTCCTGGGTCTATTTTCCAGGTCAGTTGTTTTTCCAATCAGATATTTCAAGCTTTCTTCTATTTTTTATTCTTTAGATTTTGTTTGATTGATTCTTGATGTCTCATAGAGTCATTGGCTTCTACTTGCCCAATTCTAATTTTTAATGTTTTATTTTCTTCCTTTATCTTCTCTATCTCCTTTTCCATTTGGTTGATTTCACTTTTCAATGAGACATTTTCTCCATTTATATTCTGATTCTCCTTAACCAATTCACTGATTTTACTTCTTAAAGATTTGTTTTCCTCCATGAACTCTTTTTCCATTTTTATTTTTACCTCCCTAATTTGGTTTTTCAAGTCCTCCTTGAATTCTTCCAGGAATGCTTTATGGTCTGGAGACCAGTTCACTTTCCTTTTTGAGGTTTCAGATGTGGGTGTAGTGTCCATGCTGTCCTCTTCTGAATTGGTATTTTGATCTTCCCTGTCTCCATAATACAAATCAAACATCTTTGAAAGCTTCTCACTGTTCTTTTCATGGTGATTTTTCCCTCCTGGTTTCTAAAGTGGTCTCTGTTTCTGAGACTCAGGGGGCTCTGTCCCAAGTTTCTTGTGTTGGGATCTAGCTTTATGTGTTATAGCCTCTGGTTTCGTAAGGTGTGGGGGAGAGGTGGCCTGGCTGCTGGGGGTCTCCTCTTCCCCAGGACTGTTCTGCAGCCCGGGTGGTCTCAGCTGTTTTCTGTGCTGATGTCTGCCACTTCCTCTGGCTGTGCAAAGCCATGTCTGGCATCCTGGCATTGGCATTAGTTAGCTCCACCCCCCTGCCCCTGGGGCTCAGTAACTCTCATTGTTCTGCTGAGGTGGGGCCTGCTGGGACACCTCTCTTCCTGCACTAGTGTCCTTCTGCCATAACAAGAGGGACCCTCTCCCCAATTTCTCTCACTACCAAAGCCCCACTTCTGGCTGCTCTGTTTTTCCTAAGGTAGCATTCTCTGGGTTTATTTAAGGGAGGCATGAGAGCTGTTTTACCTGCACATCATGGCTCCTGGAATTTCAAGAAGATAAGTTTCAAACCTTTAGACTGTGGGTTGGAGGCCTCTGGGCTAGCTGCTCCTGCGGCCACAGGCTCTGTGCTTCGACAGACTCCCATCCTGGGCTGAGAGGCCTGGGGCTCGATCGTGGCAGTAGTCAGTACTTCCGCCCTGGGCCTGTTCCTGCTCTGGCATTTCGCTCTCCCAGTGACCTCCCAGACCAGAAAGCTGGCTGGATTATTCTGCTGTTCCAGGTTGGTTTGGTCTGGTGCCCTTGCATGTGCCTGGTGCTCCTGCCCCTCTCAGTCTACTAGTGGCTTCTAACTCTCAAGTCTGTTCAGATTCATTTTTTTAGACATATCTGACAGAATTTGTGAGAGAGCTCTTGTAGTTCATTCCTCTCACAGTGCCATCTTGGCACCACCCCCTAGCATTTGTCTGTTTCCATTCTTATATGGGAAGATGGTACATGTAACTCCTGAGAATCTTATCATTATTAGGGCAGTTGTGAAAAATCTACATTGACAGAGGGTATGGGTATGAGTCAATTATGTTGGGATAATCTCCAAAAAAATGAAAGGGTGAGAAAGAGGGCTGCATTGGGAGAAGGGGGAAAATAGGAGCAGAATTGAGAAAATTTCTTCATATAAATGAGTTGTTTAAGGAAGAGTTTTTACAGTGGCAGGGAAAATGAGGGTGGAGAGTGGCAGGAAATGCTTGAACCTCACTCTTATTAGGATTGGTTCAAAGAGGGAAGAATATAAAGATGCACTCAGATGAATATAGAAATCTATCTTACCCAATAAAGAAATAAGAAGAGAAAAAGAAGAGATATGGGGAGGGGGAGGGATGATAAAAAAGATGGCAGATTAAGAGAGGCAGTGGTGAGAAGCAAAACAGACTTTTGAGAAGAGACAGGGAAAAGGACAGGATTAACAAAAGGAAATAAGATAGAGAGAAATGCACAGTAATCATAACTATGATGGTAAATGGGATAAGCTTATCCATAAAATGGAAAGGAATAGCAGAATGGATTAGAAACCAGAATCCAACAATGCGTTGTCTACAAAAGACATACTTGAAATAGAAACACACACACACACACACACACACACACACACAGAGTTAAAATAAAGGGCCAGAGCAGAATCTATTATACTTCAGCTGAGGTAAAAAAAAAAAGGCAGGGCGTAGCAATCATGATGCCAGAAAAAGCAAAAGCAAAAATAAATCTAATGGAAAAGGATAATCAGGGAAAATACATTTTACTTAAAGGTACCACAGACAATGAAGTAACAAAAAAAATTTACAGCAATTTTCTGTGATAAAAACCTTATTACTCAAATATATAGGGAATTGAATCATAATTATAAAAAATAAGAGCAATTTCCCAATTGATTAATGGCCAAAGGATATGAGCAGGCAGTTTTCAAAAGAAGAAATCAAAAGTATCTATAACCATAAGAAAAATGCTCTACATCATGATTGATTAGAGAAATGCAAATTAAAACAACTCTGAGCTACTATCTCATACCTCTCAGAAATGACAAATGTTGGAGGGGACGAGGAAAAATAGGTGCACAAATAAATTGTCGGTAGAGATGTGAACTGTTTGAATCATTCTGGAGAGCAATTTGTAACTATATGCAAACAGGCTACAAAACCAACCTAGCAAAACCATTAGTAGGCTTGTACCCCAAAGAGATCAAAGGAAAAGGAAAAAGACCTACATATAAAAAAAAATTTATAGTAGCTCTTTTGTGTTGGAAAAGAATTGGATTGTGAGGGGATGCTCATCAATTAGGGAATGGTTATAAAAGTTGTGGTATATGATCATGATAGAATACTATTTTGCTCTAAGAAATGATAAAAATGAAAAAAAAATCATGACAAGACTTATATGAAGTGATGCAAAATGAAGTGAGAAGAACTGAGTGATCATTGTGCACAGTCACAGAAATGTTGTAATGATGATCAACTGTGAAAGACTTGGCTACTCTGATCAATACCATGATCCAAGACATTCCAAAGGACTCTTATTGAAAAAATGCTATTCATGACCAGAGAGAGAACTGATGAACTCAGATTGCAAATTGAAGTATAATTTTTCTCACTTTATTCTTCTTTTGGCCATATGGCAAATATAAATATGTGTTTTGCATAATTTCACATGTATAATAGATATCATTTTGCTTGCCTTCTCAGTAGGTGAGGGAAGGTTGGAAGGGAAGGAGTAAATTTGCAACTCATTTTATAAAGAAAAGAATGCTCTAAAATAAATAAATTTAAAATATTTAAAAAATTAAAAGAAATTTTATGAAACAAAATGGTGCACATTTAACTTACAGAAACATTACTATTAATAATTTATTATTTTATTTTCTTTCTTGAAAAAATCTTATTAGTATACAACCTACCCTTAGTATAGCACCTATGTCTAACCAATTAATAGTATCAAAGTCCAAATGTAAATTCAAGAAATAGCTCTTGCGGCAGCTAGGTGGTACGGTGAGTAGAGAACCGGCCCTGGAGTCAGGAGGACCTGAGTTCAAATCTGGCCTCAGACACTTGACACATTTACTAGCTGTGTGACCTTGGGCAAGTCACTTAACCCCAATCGGCCTGCCTTCCCCCCTGAAAAAGAAAAGAGTCAAATTAAAAAACCTCATAGACAGTGTGGCCCATAGGGTCATGAAGAGTTAAACGTGACTGAATGACTCGACAATGTTCTGGTGATCAGTATAAACTTGTGGCTGGACAAACAGTCTATGTGTAGGGCAATAATTCATTGTCTCTGCTGGCTGATCATCAGCTTTCCTGGTCTTTTCCTATGCAGATGAACCCCTCACAGACCAGTATGCTTAACAAGAAGCAAGTGATCCTACACAAAATTTTATATTCTTTACAAAGAGGAAAATAAGTGACTCCTGTGAAAGGGACGCATCTCCCATGTTGTCCATAATTTGCCTCTTACATCTTGCAACTTTGCCAGATAGAAACAGATACTCTCTCCCAAGTACATCAGCATCTTAGCTAGAAGGTCCAGCCTCCCAATCCTTTTGGTTCTAGAACAAAGACAATACTGTTACATATAATTACTGACACCCTAATAAGATCTTGGCATTTCAAATGAAAACAAATTTGGAGATAAAGTTTAAAAGCTTGAGGTATTTGTTCCATGACCTTGCCTTTGTAGCCTTCCCAAGTAAATTATTGTTAAGCTCCCATCAAGTATATGTTGGAGCCAGCTTGTAAGAAATGATCATGAAATTTTCAGTGGGAGCATTTACATCTTGGAAATGAGCATCAGTACTTGATTTATGGTTTTGTTGATTGTCCAGATTTTAAAAAGTGATGGAGAACATATAAACAATTCAGATTGAATTTAAAAGTGTGTTGTGTCAACTTTTTTTCAGAAGGTTTATTGTTAAACATTTACTACCATATCCCTGTTTACATCTGATAACACATACAAGAGAAGAAACACAATGGTGTAGGCCCCTTTCTTATACCAATATAGTTGTGTTGTACAAAGTAGCCACAGATTTGATACTAAACCATACATGAGGCCTTTCTTGATATCCAGTTACTAGTTCCCTTTCCAGTATGAATCATTTTGTATTTATTTACTTGTATACATGGTGTATCCAATCAGTACAAAATATGCTCCTATAGGAAGCTAGGTGGCTCTGTGGATTGAGATCTGGGCCTGGAGCAAGGGAAAGCCGAGTTCAAAGCTGGTTTAAGATACTAACTAGCTATTCGAGCCTGAGCAAGTCACTTAACTACTGTTTGCCTCAGTTTCTTCAGTTGTAAAATAGAGATAATCATACCTACCCATCAGAGTGGTTGTAAAGATGATGTGAGATAGTATTTGTAAAAGGCTTAGCACAGTGCCTGGCACATATGCTTAAATGTATTTTTCTTTCCTTGGGGGCAATGACTGAAATGTTTTTTGTTTTTGTTTTTCAATACTAGTGAACCTTGCAGACCTTGACACATAGTAAGCACTTAAAAATTCTTTGTTGAATTCGTTTAGAGGTTATATGGTTAGTATGACCCAGCAATCTCTCATTGGCCCCCCTGAATTTTTTTTGAATCAGATATTACCCATTTCTTGAAGTGGGCACCTTCCTAGAAATGTGGTATTGCAATGGGCTCAAGTAGATGAGATTCATCCCTGGGGAAGTCTGATCTCTAAAACAAGAGATCAGGAATTTCTCACACTCTCTGGCTCTTTGCCCACATCCTTGAGTATTTGGGAAAAGTTAGTGGTGTCACACTCAAAGAGAAATGGATCTTGTAAAAGCATATTGACTTGGAAAGCCACAGATTAATATTATCTATATTGTATTATATTTTCTACGTTATGTTGTATTTTTATTGATTTTGTTAAACATTTCCCAATTACATTTTAATCTGGTTTGCACTCTGGAGTTTTGTAGGTTGCACAGGACCCAGCTGACATTTTGACATCTCTGTTTTCAGATAATTCTTAAGTATGGTTCATAAGTCCAGGGTCACTCCCAAGGTCATTTCTAGGAAAGATGCAAAGACACAAAGTACATATCAGATATAGAACAGTTATTTTATTTCCTCCCCCAAAAGATTTATAAGTGGCCATTAACAAATAATTAAACCATGGAATGACAAGTCATCATTTATTAAGCTCTCTTAGGAGAAAAATAAAATGTTATAGGATTTCTAATTAATATCTTACATTCTCCTCAGTTCTGAATTGTCCATGTAACACAAAAGTCCAGACTTTTCTGGAAAGCTTCAGTGTGGCTTATGCTTTCTTGAACTTTTAAGTTGCAACATGGTCCTTATTATTTCTTCCAGAGGTGTTAATCTTTCCCCCTAGAAAAGTGGCACTGACTCATGAACTCCCTACCTCTTGAACCCATGTATTTACCACCAGATTAGAAACACCAATTTGTCAGGATTGCTGACAGGGAAGCTAGCACAAAAGTCAAGAGACAACTAGGGACTTGAGATCCTGTTTCTGGCTCACCTAAATCAAGCATATACTCTTGCTCTCCTGTGCTCATGGTTGCCATGGTGGCTGGGCTCAGAGTGTGGTGGTAATGTGGAGGATTAGATTTGAACTTAGTATGAAAGAGAACTAATAAGTCAGTAGTCTTAATTATTTGAAATGACTTGAGCTTCCTTTTGCATTAAATACCATAGGAAAATTAAGATAAAACTGACTAAATGGTCAATGAGGGTAGCTAGGTGGTACAATGGATATAACTTACACTGGGCTTGGAATCAGGAAGACTCATTTTCATGAGTTCAAATCTGGCCTCAGACACTTACTAACTGTGTGACCCTGAGCAAGTCACTTAACCCTGTTTGCTTCAGTTCCTCATCTAAAAAACAAATTAGAGAAGGAAATGGTTTGTCATTGTATCTTTGCCAAAAAAACCCCAAATGAGGTCATAAAGCATTGGATGCGAGTAAAACTACTGAACAACAACAAATGGTCAATACTAAAAATTGGTTTAGTTCCATTTAAAGTTCTGGGTTAAAATACAAGTGTCTTCAGTGTACTTCTTTGGAAAAATTCCATAATGTAATGTGAAGGTGACCATCTAATATTCATATGTGACTATCTACTGCACAGTTGAAAGATTGCCTTCATTGCCAAAGGCCAGAGATATTTCCTCACATTTAAGCCACTTCTTGACATTTCTCCCCTTCTATTAGAGAGTTTTTCCTGGAACCTACATGTTGGGGGAGCATTCCTTCCTTTTCTTGGATACAGTCATCATGCCCTAGAGGCAGGTATTGGCTTCACATCACCATCTACCCCTTTTCAGCTGCCCTTTCTATATTGTCTTTCCCATTAGAAAATTGTCTTTTCCCAACCCTCGAAGGTAGGGACTGTTTTTTTTCCCTTGCATTTGTTAGCATAGGACAGAGCCTGGCACATAGTAAGCCTTTAATAAATATTTGTTGACTGAAAAATCATGAAGACTATTAACATGCATTTTGTCTTATCACATAACTAATAGGAAAAATTTATGTCATTCATATTTATAGAAATATGTATAATTTATTTTGTATAATTTAGCTTGTATCATTAGATTATAAACTCCTTGAGGGCAGGAACAGCTGTTTGAAACATTTTGTATTCCCAGAATTTAGCACATTGCCTGGAACATAGTAGGTGCTTAATAAGGGCTTATTCACTGACAGACAGGTATTCTCACATAGTGATACATTTACAGTGAGAACAGACCTTAAAGTTACTTTATCCACCCTCTCTTACTTGACATATAAGAAAACCAAGGTCAGAGAGGTAAAATGTCCATGCTAAAATAGAGGGGAAGTGGCAGAATCAGATCAATAATAGCCTATAAACAAACAAAAAACCCTTTGTCAGTAAGGCAAGATTCACGATATCAATGGTGAACATGAATATGCCTGTATAGTTCAGAATCACAAATTCTAAGAGATTCTCTATATAGAAGGCAGCAGAAGTAAAAAATTTATTCAGACACCAGAGGATCAAATCCCCAAATCAATAACTCCAATTCAACATAGCAACAATTGTAACCCAAAACCAGTAAGTCTACTTAAACGTAACAGCAAGGAAATTAAAACACAATATCGCAGCAAGGAGCCAAGTCATCCTGTAACCTTCCCCTTTGCTAGGGCCTTCCTGTATATACTCACTCACTAATCTTAACTGTCTGCTTGCCTGTGTCCTCTCCTCCCACAGCTCTGAAAGCCATTGTAGTTCTCAGAGTCCTTCCATTTCTCTCTCTGTCTCTCTTGCCTCTTCTAGTTCTTTGTCTCTCTCCCAGTTCTCTCTTCTTTGTCTTCTTCTTTCAGGTCTATAGTCTTAGCTTAACCACTGCCTTCAGGACATGTGTGTATATACATATATATATAAATATATATATATATATATATACATACATATATACATATACATATATGTGTGTGTGTGTGTGTGTGTGTGTGTGTGTGTGTGTGTGTGTATACCCTGTTTAGGGCCCAAGGGCTTCACATGTAATCAGGAGGAGGGTGTGTGCCTGGGGCTTAGGAACTACTTAGGTCCTAAGGATGTAGGCCTGGAGCTTAGCACCTAATCAGCCAAAGGGTTTGGACCTGCCTACAAACAAGCCTTCCCTAATCAAGCTTCCCTTAACTAGCTCCACCTGAGGCCTATTAAATGTGAGGGGAAGATATTTAGTCATGATTAGCACCACAAACCCCCCAAACCAAAAAAAAAAAAAAAACAAACTCTACTAGTTGATCAAACACACACACACACACACACACACACACACACACACACACAGAATACTGGAAAGATCTGTGATTTCATCAGCATGGAGAACTCCTACCAATAAAGATCACCAGCTACATATGATAGGAGACAATTCTTTAGGGTGTTGCTTGAGGTGCACAAAGTTTGAAAGTGTCTTGCTGAAAAATCACAAAGCTAGTACTTGTCAGAGGAATAATTTGAACCCAGGTCTTGCTGGCTACAAGCACAACACACTATGTAGCTGCCTCAATCAGGCTACTTGCATATTTTATGAAAATGATTATAATTTTAAAATAAAAATAAGTATCTCTTGTCTTTTTTGAATTTTGGTGACCTAAAATTTTGCTGTTTTTAAGGTATTTTTTTAAACAAACCATTGAGTAATTCACTTTGCTTAACTTTCTCAATAGTTGTGTATTTTCTTGTTGGAAGCTGGCCAGTGTAATATCTGATTTCAGTTCATTTTATAGGATCTGTTCCTGCTATACTTTGAAATATCGATTTACTCATCATTCCAAATTTAAAATCTGTAATGCAGTTTGTCTCTGGTTCTTAAACCTGTCCTGAGTTATTTGCTGAAAATAAAAATAAGATTCCATTTCTAAGTGAAATTTAGTAACCGATTCAGAGTTTTTGGAACTCAAAGCTTAACTTCCTAAAGGGCATCATTATTATTTCATAATTTGGAGGAGAGCATGTCTTGCCAACTTTAGCATTTGCTTAAGAATTGTTATGTTCTATCCTTTGGACCAGACTTAAAACTTTGTGTTTAAGTTTATGAAAAAAAAAGTTAATTTACTATTTTTAAAAAAGAAAATGAATCAAAAGTTTTATTGAATAGCAAATGAAAATATTTCATATGAAAATAAGTGAAAAATATACTTTTAATTAAATGTACATGAAAATGAGAATATAAGGGAGGAATTGTTTCAAGGGTTTAATTATATATTTGAAAAGTAGTTCGATATTATGAGTTTACCTAACCCTACTTTAAATATTCATCTTTTTTTGCATAATTTCTCAAGACGATGATATTTCACACTTCAAGTTAGTAGAAATACTCATGTCTACACCCAGTATAAGAGAGATACAAACACCTATAGTTTCTACTAACAAGAACTAAAATCACAAATTATCAAACAAATTTCCTGTGTATAATGTCAAAAAGGTCATTGATACAGGCTAGGCCTTTTCAACCACACTGCACATAGAGTAGTAGTAGCTTCCTGGTAGGTGAGGGATAGCAATCAATACAGAAAACATTGAAAATATTATTATTAAAATTATTTTCTTTACCAAAGTCTTAAGCTCAGGCCTATCAAAGTGGTAATATTTGTGAAAGTGCTTAGCACAGTACCTAGTACACAGTAGGCACTATATAAATGTTTATTCCCTGCCTCCTCATTATGGTTTCTCAAAGGCTATGCCAGCATAAACCACTCTTTGACAGGATCTGCCAAGCTGGGAAGGCTTCAAGGATAGAGTAGGTGACAGGAAGTGTGCGTGTCATCCAAGAACCTGCCTGCCTAAGTTTATGTTGGGCCACAATTCTAGAATATATACAAAATATATTTGGAGTGTAACACACTGGTGGAGAGAGCATTCATATCAATAGAATGATGGGTCTTTTGAAATATTGAAATGTGGTGCAATGAAGGGGCTAGGATATAGTTATTTTTTCCAATTTCATTCAATTAAAATGTAATTATTAAAATGCTTTAACTATTTAGAGCAAAAGTTTTATTATTTTGTATAGCAGCATTTAAGCATTCATGAAATCTGACTTATTTGTATTCCTTCAAGCAGCCAACAGTGTCTTGAGACTTTAACCCCAGACCCTTATATGGATGATGCTCTTACTACTCCATTTATAAGCATATGCTATCAAGAACAAATATTTCCTCATGAAATCCTAGGAGATACTGATTAACTGAGGTCATGTAGGTATATTTACACATATCTAAGTAAATAGATAAAAATCTAGGTATCATTATTTATATTAAATGTGCACAGTTAGTGCTATATGGCAATGGGGCATGGAATACAGGAGTTTCCAAAGAATTAAAAACAAATATATAAAAATCAATGGAAAAGTCCATGGTAGGCGTAACTAGGTTTCAACCTAAAACCAGTAAGGAACTTTGAAAAGAGCAAGTAGGAAGAAAGCAGGTTCCTCACATGGTTAGGAAGAGGGATGACAGGAGGAAACTCAACTTGTGGGAGAACATGGACAACATTTGCATGGGATGAGCAAGCATGAATGTGCTACAATCAATAAACATTTATTAAGTGCTTATTATGTGCCTATGCTAAGCACTGGGGATACAAAAGGAGGCGAAAGATAGTCCTTGCCTTCAAGGAGCTTATGATCTAAGGGGGAGAGAACAGGAAAAGAAACATGTACAAACAGCTACATACAGAATAAATAGCAAAAAATAGAGAAAAGATATTAGAATTAGAGAGATTAGGAAAAAGTTTTATGTAGAAGTTTAGGATTTTAATTGGGACTTGAAGGAAGCCAGCGAAACCAATGGGTAAAGAGGAGGTGGATGAGCATTCTAGACATGGGGAACAGCCAGAGAAAATGCCCAAAGTTGAGAGATGAAGTGTCATGTTCATTGAACATTAAGGAGGCCAGTGTCACTGGATCAAAGATTATGTGGAGTAGACTAAAATATAAGAAGATTGTAAAGGTGGAGGAGGGACTAGATTATGAAGGAATTTGAATTCCAAACAGATGATTTTGTATTTTATCCTGGAGTTGATAGGAAGCCACTAGAATTTATTGAGTGTGTAAGTGGGGTGACGTAAATCAGACCTGTGCTTTAGGACAATCACTTTAGTGGCTGAATGGAGGATGGATTGCTGTGGAGAGAGACTTGAGCAATGCAGACTCACCAGAAGGCTATTGCAATAGGCTAGGCATGAGGTGATGAGGACCTGAACCAGTCTGGCCACAGTATCTGAGGAGAGAAGATGATGTATTTAAGAGATGTTGCAAGGGTAAAACTGACAGGCTTTGTCAAAAGATTGGAAATGGGTGTGAGAGATAATGAGGTGTCCAAGAAGACACCTAGGTTGCAGGTCTGCAGGACTGGGAGAATGGAGTTACCTTCTACAGTAATGGGGAAGATAGGAGAGGTGAAGGTTTAAGGGAAAAGAAAAGGACTTTGGTTTTGGACATGTTGGGTTTAAGATGTCTGGACATCCAGTTCAAGATGTCTGAAAGGCAGTTGGAAATGGGGTAAGACAGGTAGATTTGAGAATCATCAGTATAGAGATGGTAATTTAATCCATGAGAGCCAATGAGGTCACCAAGAAAAATAGTATAGAGGGAGAAGAGAAGAAAGTCCAGGACAGAACCCTGTGGTATACCTATGTTGAGAGGGCATGACCTGGATGAGAATCCGGCAAGGAAACTGAGGAGTGGTCAGCAGGAAGAGCACTGGGAGAACATGGTGTTCCTAAAACTTGAAAGGTGAGGGTATAAAGGAAGAGATGGTGATCAACAGTGTTAAAGGCTGCGGAGAGTTTGAGAATGAGGATTGAAAAAAGGTCATTGGATTTCACCAGTAAGATATCATTGATGGTTGGAGTGATGGCCCTCAGCAAAGCCTGTGATGGGCCACACTGTGTAACAGTGGCTACACTCAGCTTGGACCAGGATATGGTCTAGGTCTCAACTTCCTCACTCTTGAGATGCTACACCTGTATCAGGAGTTGTGCTGTCTGGGGCCCAAAGGTGCCTTCAATCTGTGCCTTGACTCTCTTCCAGCTATTGCTCACCTACTCCGTTGGTAAGGGACCCAGGCATGGTTTGCTTGCTGACTCCAGAGCAGGCAGCAGGGAAGAAGAAGCCCTTCCTCTACACCCAGGCCATGTTCAAATGGGCTTTCTTTCTCTGCTTGGACTCTCCCTAAGAGAAAAGCAAATACCATCCCCTCGTGGGTAGCCAGATGGCTTCATGGTAATGATGAGTGCCACCATTTGGGGAAAGTGAGGCTCAAGTGAGTTCCTTCTTCAAATACGTCAGCCTATCCCCTTCTACTTTGTAGCTTTGGCTGTTGGAGGTCTGGTTTCTGCTGACGTTGGACCTAGGAGTTGAGTGTGAATTGAGTGCTGCTTAATTGAAGCTTCCAAGGATTGCTGTAGCTGTTGTTTGTCCTTTGTTCTCAAAGAGGAGCAATGACATCATGAGGGTGATGTCTTCACTTTCAAGCGAATGGGATTTAAGTGAGGCAGAACTGCATGGAGTCATCAGCATTAGTCTCTCCTCCAGAGTCTTCAGTCTAGTGGCAAGATATAGGTCCAGAAGACTGGAGACGGCCCGTGAGGACGTGGGAGATCTTGACCTTTTTAATAACCAAAATATTAATAACAGTGTTAAAACTGGATGAAAGTTCATTGTTATTGGGAGACAAGAAAAAATTCCAGAGTGTTCTACCTCATTTAGTTCTAATAACTGATAACAGAATTAGTGACAATTTATTGAGACAGTTACCTTTTAGAATATTCACATTTGGACCTATTTACTTCCTAATTTAAAACTGGCAATGGTTTATCAATCCGTCCTGATCAAAATAATGATTACCTACCTACTGGCTGAGAAGTTGGGGAAGATATACAACTCAAAAATGGTAGGGAGCAAGATCCATACAGAGATAACTATAATATCCAAGAATGCCTAAGTACATTACAGAGGACAAAAAAAAGTCCCACGGGCTTGAATTGGCACATGTTTTCCCATGTGTTTATATGAGTTTTGGGGTGGGGTAGTAGGAACATTGGAAAAAAAAACAGTATTGCACTTAAATTCTCCTTTCAGTGAAAGAATAAAGTGTTTGACAATTGGGAAAAAATCCTCTATAAGTTGTTCTTTCATTCTTTATTGTAGAGACCAGAGAAATGAGTTAAAAATATATTTGTTTTAGATCAGCATGTTTCCATTGGCACAGCAAAGCACCAGATGCTGCTCTTCCCCAGTTTATTGTAAGATCACAGACATCTCTTATTGTTCTACTTAAACAAAGTTTTGATGATTCAGCACCATTTTGTGTTGTTTAGTCATGTCTGACTCTCCATAACCCAATTTGGGGTTTTCTTGGCAAAGATATTGGAGTGGTTTGCCATCTCCTCCAGCTCATTTACAGATGAGCAACTGAGGCAAAAAAGGTTAAGTGAGTTGCCCAGGGTCACACAGCTAGTGTCTGGGGCTAGATTAGATCTCAGGAAGATGAGTCTTCCTGATTTCAGGCCTGACACATCATGTACTGCATCACCTAGCTGCCTTTCAGCTCTGTGGCTTTTGTTAAGTCAAACAGCACCTTTTGGAGGGAATTACCTAAGGGTATGGGCCTATAGAAGATTTTGTCTTAGACACTGCAAAAGCATCATTGTTAGCCAATGGCAGCTTAGAATCGCATTTTCAGTGTCCTGCATGCCCATTTTATGGTCACCAGGTAGGAAATCATGGTGTAGGTGAAAGATACCTGGAGACCTGGATTTGAGTCCTTCTTTAGACTCTCCCTAACTATGAAAGCCAAAGAAATACACTTCCCCTGTCTGAAATTTAGTTTCCCCTCATATAAACTACAGATATCAGTAGTCCCGTGAGAGGGGCAACATGGTGTAATCAGAAGAGAACTGACCTAATGCTGGATGTGAGATTCTGGCCAAGTCATTTCAGGTGACTTTCTAAGAAAATAAGTTACAGAGCAGGTACTGAATAGCCTAGATAGAGAACCTTTCCTCTCTGGGAGTACCACATGCCAGTGAAATCAGAAGTCAATTTTTTTCAATAATGTTGTTTTATTTATTTTGCAGAATTGTTGTGAGGAAAGTTCTTTGTAAGCTGTAAAACACTATTGATATCATTATTGATAGCATTTATTTCAAATGCCAATAATCAATACACATTTAGTAGTTACTTGTTACATGCCAAGCACTGTGATGAACACTTGAGATCCAGATGAGAAAAGTAAGACACTCTCTGACCTTGATGAGCTCACAATCTAATGAGGGATGACAACATACAAAAGAAAGCAGAAAAGGGAAGGAGTAGAAAAGCTACGTACAAAAGAGGCATAGTGGAGTCAAAGTATAAAATGAATCCAAGTAGAAGGGAAATGAGAAGATGTCTCTCTTGATGCCTCCACTGCCACAAGTGTTTGAAATTGTACCCACTGGTGCTATCACTTCAAGATTAGTTAGTTCTTTAGTAATGCTACATAGCAATATATTCCTAGACTTAAAGAAAAATTGAATTAACATGCATTAATTTCTCTCTGAAAACATGTCAAAATAAATACATCATTGGATACTACTGCATTTATTTATTGTTGATTACAATTTTAAAATGTCAAACACTCATTAAGCTTTTTAAGCTGAGTTGCCAAATGGTGGCTATATTCACAGATAGCTGTGTGCTTGAGTAGAATGTATATAATGCATGACTGACTTGTAGATAAGGGTGAGATGGGAATGTTGTATGTGCAACTATACATTGGAAATAGTAAGTGACTTTGTGGCATTTTGTGTGTAGGACCAAGTACAAGCAATAGGTATGTAAGCATTTTGTGGCTCAAAATTCTGACTCTTTTCCCAAGTAAAAGAAACATTTTTTATTCGGCGTCCTTTTTGTTTTCAAGTTAAGGATTAATAAGAGAGGGGAAGCTAGGTGGGGCAGTGGAGAGAGTACCAGGCCTGGAGTCAGAAAGAGTCACTTTCTTAAGCCTGAATCTGGCTTCCAATATGTGTTAGCTGTGTGACCCTGGGCAAGTCATTTAACTCCATTTGCCTCAGTTTTCTCATGTATAAAAGGAGCTGGAGAAAGAAACAGCAAACTGCTCCACTATGTTTGCCTAAAGAACCCCATATAGGATCATGATGAGTTGGGCATGACTGAACAACAACAAATGATCCCTCTCATAATTGGTTTACTAGATCACTCAATTTTAAAAAAAGAATTAATAAGGGATTTTGTTGTTGTTTTATGGTGTTGCCACTTATAGTCTTAGTTTGTAAGCAAAAGTTCAGTAGTGTTTTTTTTCCCTTTGTAACTTTTCCAAGAAGCCTGTCTAGACTTCACCCCGCACTCCATACCTCTGTAAAATAATGTGAGTTTCTTCCAGGGTTATTCTCAGGTTAATTATTTGTACCTGAACTAGGCAGGTAAGGCTGGATTAACTATTCTTATAAGCTTTTTCTGGCACCTGCAGATAACAGCCTCCTGGCTTGAGAGAGAAAACTTGAGGAGACATTTAAATGAAAGGCCAAGTTATCCCCCCAGAACAACAGCTAGGTGGTACAGTGGATGGAGTCCTGGGTCTGAAGTCAGGAAGATGTGAGTTCAAATAAAGCCTCAGACACTTACTATGTGAACTTAACCTCTATCTGTTCCAGTCTCTTTATCTGTAAAATGGGGGTCATAATAGCCCCTCATTCCCCTAGTTGTTGTGAAGATCAAAGGTGATAATATTTAGAAAATGCTTAGCACAATTTTTGGCACATCATAGATACTTTACAAATGCTTGTTTCCTTCATTCCTTCCTAAAAGACAAACTCATTTAAATATGTCCCAGACCTTCAAGGAGGACCAGGAAGCAAGATTTTTTGACTGATAAGCTTGGAAGATGAATAGTTCAGCCTCAAATTGTTCCTGAAGATTCATTCTGACTGATATAGGACTAGAAACTCTACAGGCTTGGAGGACATTCCCCTTACTTGTAAGAACCAAAGGAGACCTTGGTAGCTTTCATATTCCTTGTATTCATTATCAATTCAAGATCTGGCTGGCTTTACCATATCTTCAACAAAGCTCATTGCAGCATACAATGTAATGTTGGAGAGACATAAGAAAGAATAGAAAATAATTAAGTAGTCACTTCTTACAGAATTGGACAGGCATGGCTATAACTTAGGCTAGATATCCAAGTTCTATTTTTCTCCTGCTCCCTTATTGAAGGGAGTTCAGGGCCAAGGAAGCGTAACATGTCTTAATTATACTTATGCCCCTCTATTCTGTAAAAATAAAAGTAAAAAAATAAAATAAAGTGATAAAATTCTTCGGGCTGGCTTTTTGTAACTGTTTTTAATATAAATGTCTTTAGATATCTTTGTATCTGTAGGGAGAAAATCTGGTGAATAGAAAGACTATTGGACTGAGTGAAAAACTGAGGTTTGATTCTTAGCATTATACTTGAATAAGTTATGTCATTTCTCTCAGGCTTAGTGTCCATATTTATAAGGTCAGGATTTTTATATTAGTTTATTCTAACTTTTTCACCTGCTTTCACCCTTTTTTAGATCTTAGGTCCTTGGATTGAAACCCAAATTACAGCAACCAGGGATATATAGAGAGGTCATAAGGGATGATCACAATTATGCAAGGAACTGTAAAGTGTACCTGTGGAAGAGAGAATATTCAGTAAGTGTCAGGGAAATAAGAGACATGTAGTGGTGGCTACTAGTACTTTTCTGAGGTTAGTATGGTATTTATTTATCAACATGGCATAAAAACTAGAAATGGCTGCTATCTTCTCATCTGAGATGTGACAGAGAGCCTTCTAAGACTTATCAAACTTGATGACCACTACGTACTTTCCTGAAGTAACCTAGAAATCCAATCTTGGGATTACAAATACTGGAGTAAGGGAATTAAGGCATTTGAGGCCTAGTTGGGATTTTCATCACTGCTGCTGATTGAAGGCAGTGGCTACAGAAGAGGAAGGCAAAAGTAAAAGTAAGAAGTGGGGGCAGCTAGGTGGCGCAGTGAGTAGAGCACCAGCCCTGGAGTCAGGAGGACCTGAATTCAAATTCGAACTCAGACACTTGACACACTTACTAGCTGTGTGACCTTGGGCAAGTCACTTAACCCCAATTGTCCTCTTTTCCCCCTTCCAAAGGAAAAAAAAATAGAGAAGAAAAAAATTTAAAAAAAAGAAGTGAACATCTGGTTAAAGAAATTGTGCCTGAAAATGGAATTTGGATTTCTAGATGATGGCTTAAAATTATGCAATTGCTTGATATATTCTATCCCTTGCCAAGAGTTTAGTTCAAAAACTTGTCTGCTATTTTTAAAATCTAATCAAAAGGGTGTTAAAGTGAAAGGGAATAAGTATGCAAAAATATCTATTCATATTTGCCAAACTATCAGAGAGAATTGCTACAAAATAAGACAAAGACTAGTCTTATATTTGGCCAGAAATTTGCAAGAGGCAATATCCAAGAAAGGAGCTAACAATAAAATCTGTTGTGTCTTATATCGTTAGACAAAGGCCATAAGTCTTTATAAAAAGCTACATTAATTTGGTGACTCCAATGAAATAGGTAAATTTGAACTCATGGATATTGCTGATATTTGGTGGCCGCATACGTGACTGGAATATAGCTTTAGAGGGCTTGGATTTTTTTTTTAACTTTTGCCCATGATTGATTTATAACTTCCAAAGATATATGTTACTTTCTGGGCCTTCAGGAACTTCAGTCACAAACAATATTTATCAAGTCCTAACAATATTCTTTATTAACACTATGTACAATATTTGGAAAGTATGGCCTCTTTGTTCTATGAAGCCTCATTTAACTTTGGTTTATAATTAACAAAGAATTTAATAATACTAGATGAATCAATTATATTCTTTATTTGTTTTTAGGTAGGGGCTGAAAGAGCAAAGAATTTGACAATTTCTCTCATGCTGTCCTTGGGAATAACGTAGAGACAAATATGCTAAAAGATGGTACAATAAGATCTTTCCAGAACTGGCTGGATGGTGAGAAAGAAAGCGTGTGTGGTATTCAATTATTTTCACTGACGTTCAAGTCCTCAGGGTCCCATGTGGGGTTTTCTTGGCTAAGACACTGCAATGGTTTGCCATTTCTTTCTCCAGTTCATTTTACAGATGAAGAGCTCAGAAATTCTAGTGAAGCAGTCTTTACAAACTTAGAGTAAGGTCTCTAGTGAAGTGCCTAGAGATCTAGGATTAACCCTTTGTTGTTTATTGTTTTTATTGGTGACATGGATAAAGGTAAAGATGACACATTTATCAGCATTTCAAAAGACACAAATATTGCACAGAGAGCTAGAATGTTGGGTGGTTGAGGGTCCACAAACAGTCTCAACCAAAGAACTCCAACGTCTATAAAGTTGTGCTGAATCTAAAAATAAAATAATTTTCACTGATAAGTGTAAATTCCTACAGTGGAGTTTAAAAAACTCATTTCACAAGTATAAGGTAGTTTGTGTATGTGACTATGTATCAGTTGTTTTTTTATTCTTGATGAAAGATTCAAAAGTTTTGGTAGATTGCAAACTCATTATGAATCAAGTGTGACAAGGTGTGATCTCATAAAGAGGGCATGAGAGAAAGAGTGTCCAAAATGATACTCCTTGGTCAGGCCACACCTGGAGTATTATCTTTAGTTCTGAGTACTGGATTTTAGAAAAGAGCAAAGAAAAGCTGGAAAGATAACATAGATGAGGGCAACTAAATTACTGAAGGGTCTCCAGATCATGCGTTACAAACAGTGGTGTACTGCTAAATGGCTAACAATTGGCTCTACCTTTCCCTCTTCTCCCTAAATGTACACATGGCATGCTTTTAAGTTTAATCTGAATTATTAACATTTTTTATTATTTTCTTAAGACTAGACATTCAAAAATAATAAATCAAGTCTTTATTGGTAGCATTTATCAAAGTATAAATGTGAACATTGAAAATTTTGCACTCACCTCTTGAAGCTGGTTTGATCTGGCTTCAGCACAGTCCTTCATAGAAGGTTCAGTTAAAGAAAATGGGAATATTTTTAGCCTGGAGAAGAGAAAACTTGGAGTGAGGGTAAGGGGTAGAGATATGATAGCTGTCTTAATCTACTTGAAGCTCTGTCATATGAAAGATCACAAATCAAATCCTTATTTATCATCTATATGTCTAGAATGATACTGTCATAGAGTATGATCTCATGTATACATGTATATGCATTTGTGCATAGATAATGTAGCTATAATTGGTCATTTATGATTGTATATGGTAAGAGGTATTGGTCTTTTTCACATTTTTTAACCCAAATTCTACCCAGTTTTCATCAATTTGCTCTTCTTGGTGTTAGAGGACAGAACCAAGAATAATGCATAGATGTTAAAGGGAAGCTGGACGTAAAGGAAAATATCCTCAAAGCTAAAATTATCCCAAAGTCGAAAGTAAAGGCAGTGTTTCGGGATATATAGAGAGGTGGACTTGAAGTCAAGAAGACTTGGGTTGAAATCCCCCCCCCAATACTTATTAGCTCTGTCCCACTGCGTAACTCACTTGCCCAAACACCTCTCTAAACTTATAAGCCATCTATATCTGAAGAGGGCGGTTCCATATCTGCACTTCCCAACTCAGAACATTTATGAAACCAAAAGTAGGGTAGATCACCTCAGGAAGAAGGGGGTTTCTCCTCACTTGAGTTCTTCAAACGTAAGTTGAAAGACCCCTTTGTCAAGATGCTGTAGAAGGAATTTTCTATTAGGGATAGATGGAATTAGATGGCCTTGGAGGTCCCTTCCACCTCTAAGACCTTGCCCTTCTGTGAAACGACACCCATACCACTAGTGACATCAAGCTTATTAAGACATAGTCATCTTCATTTTTGTGGTGTTTGTGTGTGTGATTTTTTGTGTGTGTGTGTGATATGATGGATTAACACTTTGATAACTTCTTTGGATGCATGATCTTATTGATGTGGGTATTCCCTCCAACTCCGCTGATTACAACTCATTCATGACACCATCTTGTGCAATGACCTTTCTCCTAGGAATTCTCAAGGGTTTCCCTCTTCTTTTTGTAAGCAGGAACATAGCAACGTTTGTTTGGAAAACCACAGGATTGAGAAAGGAAGCTTACCCTTCCTTCCCTAAAAGAGAAGCAAAGAACAGGAAAAGTCTAGTGCAAATGGGAGGGATGGTGAGTATTATGATAAACAAATGTTAATTTATTCCAATGTTTTCTACTGTTTTTGACAGAAATAGGTGTTGTAATTTTATATAATCATGATTTTTTTCTTATTAGTATTGGTCAATGATGTTTATAGTTTAACAGTATAACATAGTATACTGTAATAAAGCATAATATGATATAATAAGTGGTCAATGATGTTTGTAGTTTTCTTAGTATTGAACCAATTCTGAATTGATGGTATAAATCCAGCCTGGTCAAAGAGTTTATACTTTGCTAGAGGTTTGGCCAATATTTCATTTAATTCATGTGACAAATTATTTTAGGGAGAATGGTCCATAATTTTCTTTTGCTATTTTGGCTCTCTCTGGTGTAGGTGTCAAGATCATATCTGTATCGTAAAGGGAATTTGCTATGATCTCTTCTTCCCTTACTTTGACCAACAGTTTGTATAATATTAGAATCAATTATTCTTTGAAAGGTTAATAGAATGCCTTTGTGAATCCTTCTGGTTCATTTTTTTCCTGCTTTGGGAGAAAATGTATGGTTTGTTCAATTGAAAGTTTCCTGGATTTAGAGAATTCAGGAAAGACAGCAATTCCCTAAAAAGCTAATTCACATAGAAGGTGATGACCTGCATTAGAAAAAGTGAACATATAAACAATAAAATCACAACTCTCTATTTATCTATCTATCTACCTATCTACCATATGTATGTCTGGAGTGATACTGTCCTGCTATGGTCTCATAGTATGATATCACACATTATATATGTATATATACACATATATGTACATATATAGTGACTAATTGATCCATTTATGGTTTACAACTGTGTATAGTAAGAAATAATTGTCTTTTTCACATTTTTTACCAAAATTCTTCACAGCTGACTGAATAATGAATACTTACTCAAATGTTCTATGATTCTAGGCTTATTTATTATATCTTCATGTTAATTGGAGGTTTAAGTATTGAAGAGCTAACTAGTTTTATGAATTCCTACTCTGTCAACTTTCTTGACTTTTCAAATATGTGGAAGCCTCTTTTTAAAATATTTTTGTTTGCTACTTTTCACCTTTAAGAATTAACTCTCAAAATGTGCTTTTATTCTTATGGTTGCAGTATGTACTATCAGAAAGAAGAATGTTAAGAAGAAATGGGTGGTTGGGTCAATGTGTCCAGGGTCAGTGGCAGCATCAGAGAAGGAGGAAAAATCATCATAATTGGGTGAAGCAGATCTCTGAAGCCAAAGAGCCAAGCAGCTAATTATACTCAAGGATGAAGAAAGTAAGAGAATCCCTATCCTAAACTACACATTAAAGTTCAACAAGGCATGGAGGAAGCAGTAGGCCAAGGGCCAAGTTTCCTTATTATTTTTTGTCTAACTGGGTAGCTGGGAGGTTAATTTGGCTGCTAAGGCCCAAGAACTAAGTCTGACCCTTTACATGCAGAGACACCCATTGATAGGCATGTGCATACATGCACACACACACACACACACACACATACACACACACACACACACACACACACACAAACACACACACCCTCAAAAAGTCAATCCCTTTCTGAAATGCTTTAGGTTTTGTTGAAGAGATGAAAGGTTTTAGGTACTTTTAATTTTTGCCCCAAGTAATTTACCCTTATAAATATAAAAATAGGTTGACATTTGTTAAGTATATCAGAATATCATGATTCTGTAAATTGGAAGAAAAGGAAATGATATTGGAGAAAAATTTCAAAACAATTTTCATTTCGTGCACTGCCCATGGAAGCCCTTCCAGGCAAGGGCCTGGCAGCACGTCAGTAAAAATCTTTTTTTTTACAAAAGCTTCAGCCATCTTTACCACACCTAATAGGCACAAGGAAACTTACTGTTAGTATCTGGCAGTTGAGATAATTATCCTTTTTCTTTCAGGAGCATAATGGACACATTGTTTGACTGGTGAGTCCCAACAAAGTGCAATCAACAAATGGAGAAGCCAGGCTAAGTGCATGAAAGTCTGGTTAGGTGGAGCCTTTGATGGGATTCCAGGCCTTGTTAGGCGACCCTGGCTGTGAGAAGTGAGCATGTCAGGAGATCTTTGTCTTTTTACCTAGGAAGACACTTCTAACATTGCAAATCCCTGTCTTTATCTGCCCAGAACCACTTAAACCAACTCAGCATTTCTGTCATCAGGTGAGGCTCACAATCAAAGCACAAAACAGGATTTCACTGTATTGACATGCCTTGCCAACAAAGTCAAGATCAGATAACTTCAACCCTTGGTGATTCAGAATCAGATCAAATAGTTTTATGTCATTTCTAACTTAGCCTTCTAAACCATTTGCCAGACTTCCTGTGTTGACACTAGAAAAACAATACTGAAACCATTACTGAATATAAGGGATACCAGGAAATCATTCTCAGAAGACAAGACTACAAGGAAAAAATATCCCAGCACTGTAGTAATGTTTTTATTCATGTGAGCTTTTGTGTAAAATTAGAATGCAATCCATATGTCATCAATGAACGTAAGAAAACAGGTAATAAATGATTGTTGATTGGCTAGGAAGGAAACAAACATCTATTCACTCTCTACTATGTGTCAGGAATTGTGTGAAGCACTTTACAAATATTATCCTGTTTGATTCTCACAACAACCCAGGGAAGTAGGCATTCTTGCCTACTATTCTTTGTCAAGAAATTGACAAAGGCAAAGGTTAAGTGACTTGCCCAGGGTCATACAGCTAATAAATGTCTGAGGCCACATTTGAACTGAGGTCTTCTTGACTGCAAGCCTAGCACTCTCTCCCACATGCCACATAGCTGCCTCTAATAAAGTATGTACCTGATTTCTTAGGCATAAAAAGGATCAATACATGAATATTGCCTGTAATTATAAAAATGATTGCTTACAACCCAAGTATATCTGGTACACAGAGGAATGAAAAGAACAAGATGAAAATTTAAAGGACACCCTTAAAGAAGGGAAAGATCGTCCAAAGGTTATGAAACATCACTGATGGTAAACTGTGATGATTATTCAGAATAAAACCAAAAAGAGGACAAGGAGGGAGTTTTCAAGCCAGGAAGAAGCATTGTACCAGAGAAGTCCATTGCAGTTGTAAAAATTGAGCTCCTCCACTTTTTTCAAGTCCCACTAAATGGAATGCCAAAAGTACACTTAAGATGCTAATTTTCTTTTTAAAAAAGAATTCAAGGGAGAGAAAAATAGACTTTATAGTAAAATTGCATTATTCCATTTTTTATAAATCCAAATATTTTTCCATTTCCTAATTTTCTTTATCTCTCCCCCACCTCCTCTTTCCCATTGAAAAGGCAAGAAATACGATTACTCCATATTTTAATATTATCTTAATCAAAGCACAGTAGAATGTGTTTGGATGGTGAATTGCTGTTGCCTCAAACTAGGCATTACTGTAAATGAGCCAATGCTAAAGATAGATATAGATATGGATGAGATTGTGTTGTCTGGGATAGCCTAAGTCAAGTGTGTGCTGCTTCCTTGTAAGAGTGTGAGTAATTTTGCATTTTTGTTAATAATTCCATTTTAGTAGAATAAAATGTAGAAGGAAAAGATACGATAAAAATGCATAATAATGGCAAAGTTCATATAAATTATATATTATTTATTTTGGTCCTACCCATATTTTTTTTAATTCTATCTGTTGTTTCATTGGTATAGGGGTCAACTAGTAATGAACTTCGCCTTTGTAAATAAGTATTTTCTGTAACTTCCAGTGTTAAAGAATTGTCTAGGCCACCAAAGGATGAAGTGAATTCCAACCAAATCATCCCCATCCCTACCCCTTAAGTGAGTGTTAAGATGCTATGTCTTGACACATACATCCAACCGAGGATATGATTTGATTTTTCACTAGGTCCAAAAAAATTCCCCTTTGAGCATTTTATTTTCCTTTGTGTTTTCAGAATTTCATTCTTGAGTATCTTCTGTCTTTCCTAGACTGACTTCCTCTAAAGCATTTTATTCTATAGGAGCCTACCTATCTTTCCTCTGAATCCTTTGAATCTGACTTTCCCTAAGAGATAGGGTGCATGCCACACAATGTCTAGATCAAGATGGAGTGGTCACTTTACTGCAGAGTTCATCTCATTTCCAATACATCAATGAAGTCCTTCCTTAGAATCAGATCCAGAATATAATTTCCCTTTATTCATTCTTCCACCTTTTGAAGAATAAAATTATCCCTAATACATGTCAAAAAGCTTTTAGTTGTTCTGCCTCTGGGGGAGAGAGCTCTTAACCTACAGTGAGGAAAACTTAGTCCTATTTCTGACACATATATATGTCAGATACATTGTGGCACAAGTACCTGTAACCCTGAGCAAGTCACTTCATCTCTTAGTGGCCCAGGCAACTCATTAAGACTATTAAGGTATAGAAAATGTTGATCTGTAATGGTAGAAGTTCCTCCCTAGGAGTCCCCTATAACAATGAAATAACAGGTCCAGTTAGGAAACAAAACAAAATAAATCAAAGAATAGCCATCATGATGCCAGATTTTTTTTAAATTCACAACATAAAAAAGATAAACAAGAGAACTACATTATGACAAAGGAAAACCATAAGAAACAAACCTATAGCTGATAAGGGAAAAATTATCTGAATTACTAGGTATAGGCACTAATGTTTTAATGTCTCCTCGCTTTTGGGCAAATCTAAAGGGGAAGTATAGAATTAAACAAATTGCTGGATAAACTAGAGCTTAAAAAAACCTCATTCATGCTGTCTAAAAAGGATTGCTAAAGAATACATACATACATATATACATATATGTATGTATATGTACACACATATATACATTTCTGAGGACTACATTCAAGTTTTCCTATAATTGACCAAGTGTTAAAGCACAGAAATATTGAAAATAAATATGACAAAGCAGAAACATTCAATATTGACATCCTATAACAACAATAAAATTAGTTCAGAGAACACAAGCAAAAAATGGACACTCAGAGATGTAACAATAGAATCCTAAATAATGAATAGGTAAAAGAACAAATCATAGAAACAACAATTTTGTGAACAAAAAAGACAATGATAAAACGACATACCAAAATTTTAGGGATATAGCTAAAGCAGTTCTCTAAGGGAAAATTGTATTCCTTAAAATCACATATTAGCAAAATAGAAAAGGAAAGGGTTAATGAACTGAATATGCATTTAAAAAAATAAAAAATCAACAATAAATGCCCCAGTAAGATATTTGTTGTTACAAGGTTGATAGGTCACTGCCTCAGTACCTATGAACAAGGAGTCACCAATTGCTACTAGGTTCATCTTCTAGACCCATACTGAATAATTTATGGTCTAATAGCTTCTATAGAGCTCTACATTATTTTCAGAGAGCAAGCAATGTGTTCCTCTTCAGAGCTTCTCGCTCTCTTCTCTATAGGAAGAGTTTCAAATCTGTTTATAAGCTCTAACTTTATTGATGCACTTTCCTTTTACTTTCTTTTTTGTTTGTTTTTTCTTACAATCTTCCACTCTCCTTTATCCTGACAAGGGTCAAATCTCCACTGTTCACCTTTGGATCCCTTTTCCCCACTGAAACTTTTTTTTTTTTAGGAACACTTCATTCTCTCATAATCTGGAATGTGGAGAGGAATTCTTTGAATCCCATTACTTTTTCCTCAAAGAGGGAGATCAGTTTACACCTGGAACACAGATAACATTTACTTAGATGTGGCAGAAACATAAATATCAAACAATGTAAAACTGTACAATTTTCTCTACTCTCCATAATGGTTGAGACTTTCTTTGAACTATTTGTGGGTACTTTTTTACACCTCAGCCTAAAGCAGCCAGTTAACATTTTCACAGCCACTTTTTACATCTTAATAACTTGATAATTGCTGTAGATCCTGTACCTAAGTTTTCTTTCAGAGGGAGATGGAACAGAATTCACGAAATGCATCATCACAAATAAGACTACCCTGATATTCTCTAGGACAGAGGTATCCAACACATGGCTTATAGTCCTGCATGCAGAGCTGAGTACTGCCTAAACTAGATTAAAATCTAATTGGGAAAAATTTAATAAAATAAAATAAAATGGAGAAAATATGACATTTTAGAACTAAGTCAATATGTGACCCAGGGATCCTTATTTATGGATTAGTGATGCCCATTTCTATTTGAGTTTGACATCACTGATCTAGGACATTAACAAGACAGCAGAATTTCTCTTGTTATGAGTGCGCTCTCTGAGAGGAAGCCACACAAAAGGATAGGGACATAATCTATGCACTAAGGTAATCAATTCCTTTCCTGTCTTCCTTTTGCTGACTTTGTCATTTCTGGCTTCCGTGACACAGACAGGGGCCTTGGGTGTATGGAGAGGCTGGTGATCAGAGCATATGGAGAAGCCCAAGGACATGTGTGACCCATGGTAGCCAGAAGCCACAGGGCTCATGAGAGCATGAAACATTTAATCTAGTTAGTTGGAAGAGAAAAGATTCAGAATAATTGAGCTTTGTAGCCATTGTTAATTTCATCAAGCCACTGAGTTGGGAATCTTAGTTCCCTATCATCTACACCTTCCTTCTTTTCTAATTCCTGTGAACTTGAAATTGGAAATGGATGCTTTTATTCCCATGAGTCTCCACAAAATGTGTTTCTTCCCAACTGCATCCAAAGATTAGGAAGGGCTACCAGAAATGATTGGGGGCAAATATTTTAGTAGTGTTATTTTTTTTTAAATCACTTGTGAATGAAAATGTCCATTAGTGATGAAGTTAAATATCCGTTTCTATGCCATGTTAGGGAGAACATGGATGATTCCACTTTCTAAAACTCACTTCAAAATCCACTTATAACCCAAACAAACAGGACAGCACATGTATGAAACTTTTATGGGGAGTTTCAAGTTTTTAACAAGTGAGAGTGCTTTTATTTATGGAAGAAACATCTAGTCCTAGCAGTACAAGTGAATTCTGAGTTAATGCTACACACATGTACCCAGATGTTATTTTGCATAAGTTTATGCCTTAGGACCAGTCCTACAGTATTACTACAATCATACTTGTCATAGTCACCAACACATGCATAGAAATTAAAAAAAACACAAAGAGCTGTTAATAAAACAAAACAGTTACTCACTGAGACAACATCACTTAACCACAAAATCCACCGTTACTATCCACTGAGACAGGACCAATTATTTAACCACAGAACTATGGAATTACTTAACCACAGCATCCAGAGGATAGAACCAGAAATATTAATTTAGCAGTAGTACCCAGAAGAACCATTGTCCCCTAAAGGAAGAAATATTAATGAAGGGAGTCTTCCTTTGATCCTTGGACACTAAATACTTGTTGCTTAATGTGTAATTCTCTGCTGAAAGGTAGAACATTGATGATAATTCACTGTAATTGCTGTGTTTTATGTTTCTAACATGACCAGGAGTAACTGGTTCTGATCACTGACCAAACCTCTTCTGACTATATTCCACAGATATGTTTTGTTAAAAAATTGTGAAATGTTTTCTTTTTTATTGTGAACTTAACAACATGCAAAGGACAGCAACAAATCGATTATATACGAAACTTGGAACTTCTTTTGTTTTTAGAGGAAGTCTGAAACCCAGGAGGGATGAGAGAGTCTGAAGAATGAAATTCTGAAAACCCAAAGGGAAACAACTGCAAAGAGGAGAGAAAAAATAGTATTTTTCTGTCCCTGTTCCCTATAGTTAGAAAGGGTGAGGCCTGCCTCCACTAGGGACACTGTTTGTGACCCTCCTACCAAGACCCCACTATTGACAATCTTTACAAAGCAATTCTATTCCTTCCAGTGAGATAGAACGAACTAGGCCTTATCATCTAACCCATCACTGCACTATTAATCATAGGCCTTACCTTATTACCTGTCTCATTACCCTTCAGACCTCTTGCACGGACATCTGATTTGCTGAAGTAGCCAAAGGACCCATGACCTTTGTCATCTAATTCTTCACTGATCCCTTAGAACTTCTGGACAAATTCTCTACATTTTAATGATGAACTTTCTTTTATATTTGAGCTTCTTAAGAGTATGGACTATCTCCTTTTTATCTATTATATTAAATTGCTTAAATAGTAAGCGCTTGAATTGTTTTCATTCATTCATTTATTCATTAATGAAAAGAAAACTCCTCAACCATCTTAGGTTTAAAAAACAAATGTGCAGAAGAAGGAAGCAAGGCTAAGTAATAGATACTGACTATAAGAGTGTAAGTTAGTCTCGTAAAATAGTGTTAGGGATGATAAAACAAAGACAGGGTTAAGGCTGGCAAAGGAAGGTAAGAGCAGCCAATAAGGTCTTCTTTTTTTATTGTTGGGCTTTTTTTTTTAAAGTTATTGATAGACAAAGGAGGATAAAAGAAGGGCTGGAGCCTTTGCTTGAAGATATGGAATGAGCAATGATAACCAGCAGAAGAGAAGTATCAGCCACTCAATTCATACTTTGTTCCTCTTTTCTCTGCAAAGAAACACATTAACTGGAAGTGACAGAATGAAAATGACTGAGAGAGTTGATACACACAGCAAGTGAGGAGAAGATAAGAACTGCACTTTGTGAATTAAAGCCAACTGACTTGGATGAACTACAGATGAACTAAATCCTTGAGACCTGAAAAAAACTGGCAAATACAATTGCTATGCTACTGTTAGTGCAAAAGGAGAGCCTTTACATGATCAGAGAAAGGAAAATCTTATCCCAATTTGAAAGAGAGGAAGAAAGAGAGAGAAGGAGAGACAGAGAAAGAGAGAGACAGAGAGACAGAAACAGAGAGACAGAGACAGAAAGACAAAGAGACAGAGAGAGACAGAGAGACAGAGATACAGAAAGACAAAGAGACAGAGAGAGACAGAGAGAGAGAGAGAGAGTCTAGTACCATAGGCTATTAAGCGTGGTTTGTTTCATTGAAAAATTCTAAAATGGATCATTAAATAAAACCTTTGGAAATATCTATAATGGGAATCTGTGATTATAAGAGCCACAAGAGCTTCCATGGTCTGTGTTAAGCTAACCTTTTTTTATAGAATTAGAGAAGTAGTAGAATAGGGGAACATTGTAGATATAGTTCACAAAGATTTTAGCAAAGTATTTAATAAAATACCTTAAGCTATTGTCATGGAGGTTTGGAGGTGATAATCATAGCTCTTAACTGCAATGATGAGTTGGGTTCCCAGGCCATGGCTACTATATCCTTTCAAGGATTTAGGGTTAGTCCTGAGAAGTTGCTATAGCTCATGAACCTCTACTGGTGTGCTCTACTTTTCTAATTAACAGTTGATATAAATTAATCAACTTGACTTAATTAGCTTTTAGAAGGCCGAATATACTATGGCCATATAGTTGGTTCAAAAGAACCCCCAAAAGTCTGTGACACTCTCCAACCAGTCTGTATATTCCATATGAAAGTGGAATCAAGCTCAGAAAGCATGTATAGCAAATGGATAAATTATAGTTAATTCCCTCATTATACCTACTTGATCTTTTCCCTTAGAATGCTGTAAAAAACATTTTTTTTCATAAATTTCCCACAAATTGGAGCCAAGGCTGGGATTCTTCATTATTTTATGAATCTTCTGACTCAGTTCTTGCTTTTTAACATCTTCTTTCTTTGAAATGTTTTCCACTATATTTTAGATTGTCCTTATCCATAGTTATTGAAGGTATCTCCTTCTGTATTCATGTAATTTCCTTATGATATAACCTTTTACATCAAGGCCATGTATCTATTTGAAACTTACTATGGTAGGCTCTATGTGTTGTAGTTCTAAATATGATTTATTCCAGGATCCTTCTCAAATTTCCCAGTAACATTTTGTAGAATATTTGAGTCCTTACCCGAGTATTTGTAGTGTTTTGATTGATAGAATAATATACTACTATATATGATTGCATTTGGATTTTGTGAGTGCCTGGCACATAATAGTTAATAAAAGTTTGTTGATTTGACTCAAATTATAAACCTAATTTGTTCCATTGATCAACCTTCTGTTTTTAACCATTACTAAGAAGTTTCTGCTCAACTCCATTCCCCATTCCACAGTTTCCCTTGAGATTCATACCAGTTTGTTCCTTGAAATGATTTATCTTTTCCCTCATAATTCTATAAAATAGGGATTCTCAACCTTTTTTTAATGTCAGAGATTCCTTTGACAGTCTGATGAAGCCTATGGATCACTTCTCAGAATAATGTCTTTAAGTTCATGCAATATAATACATGAGATTACAAAGGAAACCAAATTATTGCAATATATTAGGAATTTTTTAAGTAGGGAAAACAAGCTCATTAAAATCAGCTTATGAACCTTAAGAAAATACAGGTAGTTTGATAGATAAAGTAGTAAATCCCTAAACCGATTTAGATATGTAATATCAATTAAGTTGGGACTTTTTTTACTGTTTTAGAATGATAAATTAATTAAATCTCTTTGATTGAGTCTAACTAGGTTCTAAACCCCAGGCCCAAACCCCTAATTACTAGGTGCTAAGCTTATGTGGACATGAAACCCTTAGGGTCTTAAGGGAAGTTGCTTAGACCAGAGCCAATAGTAGGCGCCTAGGTTCTGGTCACTCAGATGATGTTTGATGCTGTCCAAAGACTGTATAAAAAGAGAGAACAGACCTATTTGCTTGAGGCTTTCACTCCTGGAGGAGTGTTGGTGTGGGAGTCTGGGTAACCACTGTAAGAGCCTCCCATCAACCCAGATGTTGATGGTTTCTTGGTAACTATGAATTGTATCTGGTCTGTTTATAATTTATGTTTGTAATTTGTTTGTATTTACTCTGAAGTTTGGGGTGCTGGCATTTTGCCTTGAACTAAGTGAATGATATTTGTATGTTGGATTGAAATAAGATTGTTAACCCCTTAATGTTGCTTTCCTTAGTAAAGCAGATCAAAAGAACTTGTGCTGGCAGCATTCTTGTTGTTGGGCTTATGTTGGTCTTTCACCCCCACAGCAGCTGCTAGCCAAATTATAGCAACAAGATATTATTATCATTTTTATTAAATTTATAATGTAAAACTCTGAATAATTAATATCACAGTGTTCAGCCTTCTTAAGTTCTTTAGAAAAAAATATATATTTTTTAGTTTTGGTCACATATTTTGGATGTGTTTCAATAGCTGGATTCTTCAGTATTTTATACAGTCTATACTTACTGGAAAGACACTTTTGTTACTATCTCTTCTTATTTGGATTTTTGGAAATATACAGGAAGGCTGATAATTTTCATTGATTTATGATATATTTTACTACCTTACTGAAATTATTAATGATTTCAATAATTTTAATTGACTCTCTAGCTTTCTCTACTAAATCCATCTGTTCCCAGGTTGTGTTTTGTATTTTATTTTGAGAGTTTATATGTTGATTATTAATATTTTTTCAGACAATTTGGTTATTTAAATTCATCCTTTTCTCTTAATCTTCATTGTGTATACTAATATTGATCATCTACTGTATGTAATTATTCCTCATTTATTGTGAATTCTCCTTTTAAATATTTTGCATTTGTAATTTGGTTTCCTTTTATTTTTAAATGAGATAACAACTTAACATTTATTACTTTAAATAGTTCCTAGTTTTAATTTTTCAATTCAGCAATTGTTTCATTTTCATTTTTAGCTCCCTTTTGATTTTCAGAATTTTTATTTTGTGTTTGGGGTAGTTTTTTGATTTGTTGCTTTTAAAATTTTTGAGTTGCATATTCAATTCATTGACGTTATTTTACTCTTTTGGTGATAACAATATTTAAATATATTCATTTTCCTCTTTGGAATGTTTAGACTACATATCAAATGATTTTATATGTTGTTTTATTGTTGTCTTATTCATTTAAATTATGCATTGCTTCTGTAATTTTTTTCCTTGACCTTCTAGTCTGTTAGGATCAAAATTTTTAGGCTCCACTTAAATTTCAATCCATTCTTCAAAGAGTGTTAAAGATAATTTTATCATGTTGTGGAGTAAAAGATGTGTCTGTTTCATTTTTTGTATTTGTTTAAGAAGTTCATACATCCCAGGTTACATTTGATTGTGACAAACAAATAAAATTACCCTTAATAAAAAGTGTAGCTGTATATGTTCCTTTTTCTTACTATTCAGTAATCAGCAGAGATCTCCCATATTTAACTATTCACAAATTTTACTTAGATTTTACTCTTTTTTATTTAGATTTTTTTCTAGTTCTAAAAGGGACACATTGAAGTGTACAACTATTACATTTTACATTTATTTATCATTTTATGAAAAGAGAATTAATAATATTATTGAAGAAAATAAGTCCTTTAAATGTAGAATTGGCCAAATTGTAAGAGATACAAAATCTTATGAATAAAGTTCTTAAAAATAAAATTGGACATGCAGAAAGTAATGACTCCATTAAAGATAAAGCAAAATTTAAAGACTGAAGAAAATGAAGAAAACATGAAGTATCTCATAGAAAAAACAACTGACTTGGGAAATAGATCAAAGAGACATAATTTAAGATCATTGCACTACCTGAAAGTCATGAACAAAAAGAGAACATAGACATTATATAGGAAATATATATGAATATAATATAATATAATCTTTAATGGAGTCATTACTTTCTGCATGTCCAATAATATTATATAATATAAATATATATACAATATAAAGGAAATTATAAAGGTAAACTACACAGAAAACTTAGGACAAGAGAACAGAATAGAAATTGAAGTAATCCATCAGTCATTTCCTAAAAGAAACCCTAGGAATACAATGCTCCAAATACAGAGCTTCCAGTTAAACAAGAAAATACTATAAGCAGTCAGAATGAAGAATTAAGTACCATGGAGCCACTGTCAGGATTACACAAGACTAAAATGTAACCATTATTAAGGAATGGAAGACTTGGAATATGATTTTCTAGAAGGCAAATGAGTTAGCATTACAACCAAGAATAACCTACTTCTTGAAACTACAGGAGGGAAATGAATGTTTAATGAGATAGAGAACTTTCAAACATTACTGATTATAACACCAGAGTTGAATATCAAATTCAACATTCAAACACAAGAGTCAAGAGAAACATAAAAAAGTAAACACAAGTTGAGAAATCATTAGAGACTAAACAAAGTTAAATTGTTTATGTTACTATATGAGAAGAAGATTTGTAAAACTCTTTGGAACTTTATCACTACCCGGGGTATTAGAGGGTGCCTACTTAGAGATTAGGTATGATTATTTAATGTTTAGATGATCTTAAAATAAGAATGGAAAGGTAAGGAAGAGGAATGTATTGGGAGAGAAAGGAAGAGGGACAAAGATTGGGGAAAATTATTACACATGCATAGAGGATGCCAAAAAAGCTTATATAATGAAGGTGTAATGGAGGGTGGGGTATGCAACACTTGAACCTCTCATCTGAACTAGATCAAGTGAAGAATACACATACACACACATTTGTGTACGGAAATTTATGTTATCCAACAGGAAAATAAAAGGGAAAAGGGAGTAAGAAAAAAGGAAGAGGTTTATGAGGAAATGTAGATTGGGGAGGCAGTGGTCAGAAGCAAAAGACACTCTTAAAGAGACAACAGGATAAAAAGAAGTGTATGTATAGGAGAATAGAGTTAAGGGAAATAAAAAATTAACAATGATAACTGTGAATTTCAGCAAATCTCACTTTCCTCATATGTGAAATGATGGGATTGGATTAGATGAATTTGATATTCCCTCTCATTTCTATACCCACAAAGAGAGGCTGATTAAAACTATCATTTGTTTTCTTCAAAATGCTAAAGAAAAATATAATTATGGAAAGGATGGTTTTTAAACCGAATCATAATATTGCATCTATGTAGTGCTTTAAGGTTCACAAAGTGTTTTTATTACAAAAACACCCATGAGAAGGAAGAATAAGTATGATTACCTTCTTTTTACAGATGGGGAGGCTCAGAGAGAGAAAACTTAAATGTCTTAGGAAACGTTAGAGCCAGGAGCCAGATGTAGATCCTCTGATTCAAATCCCTTTTCCCCTTATATTATATCAGCTTTTCTCTTTAGTTAAATAATGTTGGAGAACTTGAATTCTACAGCTATGTTGTTAAAAGCAAAACATTTGATAAATTCCTGACCTGCTGACAATTTCATCTCTCAGAAGGTATGAGTAGGGGAATTACTACTCTAGAATTCCTTCTGATTAGTAAAAGAAATATGACTGGTGATGTGTATATGGCCAGACCTTTGGATAAAAGGCAACTGTCACTCTGGAATTTGCAGTAACAAAAGCAAGCAATAATAGCTACAAATGAATATTTACCCCAGATTTTAGGCAAAAAAACCCCAAACCCTAAAAAGTTGTTGACTGATTGATTATTGATTGAATTCAAGGCCCTCTAAGTGCTAGAGATAAAGAAGTATAAAGAATCTGATGAATTAGAACAAACCAAATGATATTATTAAAAAGATGCTTAGGACATCATGTAGGCAAGCATTTCTGATGGTTGTGCAGAGCTTCACCACTATTTGTATTTTCCTGGCTAGTTGGGACTTCAGTTGAGGTTGGCCAAGGTCTCAAGTGCTATCATTGAGCAATGAAGATTTCTCCTTGACAAATAGTAGATAACACTGGTGACATCATTCTAAATAAGTTCCATACTTCCTATCTCCAGTTCCTTATCACATCCATGTTAGGATCAGGTCTTTCCTCATCTTCCTTCTCTACCTTTATGCCTTCATTTTATGTATCACTATATCCCTCCCTAGCATCTGCAAAATACTGAACATGAAGAGGGAAACAGAACATCTTGGCCATTGGACTAAAATGCTGTGAGACTTTGAATTTCCTTCTCTGTAACTGAAGTCAACCTTTGACCTAGAACTTGCTTCTCGATACCTTTGGGTTTTGGCTAGTGTTTAAAAGATGTGTAGCATGGGAATATATTACTCTGTTGAACCTCACTCAGCTGGTCCTCTTCTCCTTTTGTCACTCCCAATCCATGCCCACCATTATATATGTTTTGTCTTAGATATTATTCCAATATGGAGGATCTGCTCAGGGAAGTGACAATACACCAGTAGTTCTCATTTAATAATTACCAAATCTCTTGAGAGTTTACAAAAATGGTTGTACTGGTAATCAGGGCAGGGTTTTTTGCTGTTCTTCTCTTAAGTGCCTTCAATGAGTCTCGTCTTTATTTGAATGGGGGAGGTAAAGGGGGATCTTCTTTGTCTTGGAATGTTTCTCAGCACTAAGACAATTAAGAGTCATTGAATTGTATATGATGTGGTACTGGCAATTCTGGAGCTTTCCCACACCTTAAATGGTGAGCCTCAAGCCCCGAGGGCCCTGAGATGGTATATAAGGTGATCCGAGGTTAGTGTTTCACTATTGGGGGTACACTCATTAAAAGAGTATGGGTGACAAGACTCTGGGCAAGCCATTGAAATAACACCAACCCCTCCACCCCCACCCCAGTTTGATAACCCCAGACAGATGGCTGGTGCTTTTCTAGTAACTATGAATTGTGATTTGAATCAAACAAGGTCTCTCTGTTGATGTTTGTAATTTCTTTTTGTATTTGCCCTGAAGTTCAGGGAGGCTGATCTTTTCCCCCAGAACTAAGTGAATGATATATGTATGTTTAATTAAACTGAGATTGTTAACTCTTTAAAGTTGCTTTTCAGAGAAAAGTAGATTAAAGAACCGGTGTTAGCAGCCTTCTGTGTGCTGGTTTTTGTTGGTCTTACACAGCCACAGTAGCTGCTAGCCAAATTGTTGTTACAATGGTCCAAAGGGTTCGAGTTAAATACACACACACACACACACACACACATAAATACATATGTTCTTTAGATAGTAAATAATTACTATATTATGCAGTCTTTTCCTTTGTGATCAAAAGTACCTACATGTTTGGAGTATTATAAGTTTGTGTCTGTGGTAATTAAAAGCTGCCGTAATCATGCACATAACAATTTTGGTGTTTTTGCAACAATTATTTCAAGCTCTGACCATTTCTGAAAAAAATATTCTTTTAATTTATCAAATTGTGATTAAATTATTTCCAGAGCTCCATAAGGGTTCGACTTTTGAAGTATCATGATTTGTAATGTAAGAACAAACATATGCACATACTTTCATTTGCATTCTGTACACTGTACTCTGTTGCCCAGTAATGGTGATTGTATCTCATCAGCTGTATAATCATGTGACTGAGATGTTACAAAGATTTGCATTCTTGAAGCACAAATGTCAGGTTTTTAGGAAACCTAGATCACTAGGCATATGCATTACAAGCTATCTTGAAACCATCATGGGCCATCACAGATGTTTTGCAGAAACAAGCCATATATAGCCTGTTAGGGTCATTTTTAAAAATTTAAACTTATCTTCTGCCTATGTTACTAGTCTCCTAATGGTTGGATTTTCATGCGTACTAGTTGGCAATACTGGTAAGTCATTCAGTAATTTCTGTGAGAGTGTAATCAGTGTGCCAGTGGGAAAGGAGAAAAATGTCATGTCTAAATAGATTATTTTTCTTACAAAAGTTAATTGATATATAAATATTGTTTTAAAATGAATCAGTATATGCAATTGAACTTAAAATGTTTCCTTTTAATATAATGCTATTCATTAGCCAGTAGAAAAGTGGATATTTTATATCATAACTAAGTGTCCATTTTTGTGGGTTAAAGTGGTTATAATGCTTTTTAAAATGAATTTCCTTCTCTAAGGAAGAAAGGTTTGCAAAAATTCTACCATATTCCACCACACATTTGTATATGAGCATTTTTACTTTATTCTTGTCTTAAATCAAAACACAGGAATAAACACAATTCAAAACCAGATCTGAGACTGTTTGTTTGCAGTTGAACCAAATTTTTGTTCAAATAAAAGAATTTTAACATTGAAATTAAGTGTACATGTGATTGTTATATTATGATAAATATGTACATTGTAACTTCATTAAAATATTAATTACATTCTGCAACATTTGTATGATAAAGAAATTTCATATGAAGTCCTACAGATAATAGCAAGCACATGAGGTCTTGCTGGCTTATTTCTTTTAATTTTCATAGAATAACCTTCATAAAATACTTATAATTATTTTATAACTAAAGCATTATAATTTTTATTCAGCTGTCATAATCACAGTTAGAATAAAATTTTATGCTTTGTAATTATATAATATGAATTTTAATTTGTAAGTTTTGGTGGTAAAAGTTGTCATTATAGTTATTGTTATCACTAAATGATAAATCTCAAAGAGTATTATGAATAGTATATTTCATTATCCTAAGATTCATGACACATGTTTTTATTGCTGAAATTGATTCTCAGAACAAAAAATTGCACAGTACACAATTAGATAGGACAAGGTGGACCTGAGCCCGTCTTTTTTCCCTTTTTCCCATACTTGGACTCTGCATTCTGTACCTTAAAAAACAAAACAAAACATAACAACAAACCTCTCCAAGGCACTGAGACACTAACTGAAGGAAAAGTGAGCAAGTGAGCATTCTGGGGGAGAAAAATTCCCCCATGTTTAATGAACTTGTCTGTTTGAGGGAAGAGGGCATATGCATACAAAGCTGTGAGGTATCATAAGCTAAGTCCCAAATGAGTACTATAGATGCATGCGGCAAAAATTCAGATATGTTAAGAGATTGTACTAGGCTAGGTTGGACAAAGAAACCTTTAAAGCTGACTAGGATTTTGATAAGTAGGGGGAAGAGGAGAGCTATTCTGGTCAGGGGAAAGACTTAAAGGTAGAAATGTCCATGATATATGTGTGTGTGTGTGTGTTTACAAACACAATACATATATGTGTATTATGTATGTATTGTGTGTATGTGTGTATATATGTGTGTATGTGCATGTGTCTGTGTATACATGTGTACACATACATGTATACATACATACATACATACACACACGTTTAGGAGGAATGGACCCAGTTTGGTTATAGAAGTGTTGTCCTGTAGTAGACTAATAGACAATACAAAAAAACAGGGACAAATTTTAATGAGCCTTGAATGCCAGATTAAGATTGAAAAATTGAAATGAAATGGTCTTCAATATTATGAAAGGGTTAAATCAACTTAGAAAAGTCCCTGGCCTATTTCAGCAGAGAAGAGTTGTTTACACTCTGATAGAACTGGGCTTATTAACAAAGAGATAATAAATATTTCATTAAAAGAAGTTGAAGCCATTCAAGGCTATAGCCTCAATTTAATAACAAGTTGGATTAATCGGCTAGTTCTTAAAAGAAGTTTCATAATAGGGGGAGCCTTTGAACTTGATGGAGGAGTTAACAGTAATTATTGTCTATAAGAACAGAGATCCCTTTGAAATAATAAGGCATTAAAATAAGGTGTAAAAGCTGTTGAGTGGCTTCCATTTGTATGGCAAAACAGCTTCAGGCAAAATATGTGCCTAACCTAGTAGGGGTGTGTAAAAAAAGTTCTGTTTGCTCACCTGGCTCCTACCTCTCAAGGCATTTTTTTTTTAATTTCTGTTGTGGGTGTGGCCAGTGTTGAACAAATGGGGAAACATTTGAATGGGAAAACTCATTATAACAACATTGGACTGGTTTGAGGAGTTTGTTGGGGGGTAGGGTATGGGTGATTGTTAATGAAATAATAGTGCATTCTAAAATTTATTCTCATGATTCCCTATAAAGTGATAGGGTATGTCGCACAAATAAAACAGGACAGAAAATAGTATTGATTTCATATTTGCTTTCATAGTATTTTTTCTTACCACAAGGAAATGTACTTTTATCAAAAAACCTTTGGCTACATTTATAATATGATAATTAATATGTTAAAGAGATAAATTTATCATGATTACATTTTAAAGTTTTTTAGGAACAGGGGGCTTATTGTTCTTCAATATTTTCACATTTGGTTGCTTTGTAGAATGGTTTTGGTTGTCATGTGTAAAGGATGGAGATGAGAATTCAAAGTTTTATTGATTTATTGATAAGCTTCAGAGTCAGAAAACAGGGTAGAGGATTGGTTGGGGTAAATGACCTAGAACAGCAATCCCAACCTGTTTTTCCAATAACTTATCATTGTTCACATATCAGCATGTGAAAAATTGAAGTATAAATATTAGTTATCCATAGCAATAGGAAATCCCTCTCCCAAATTCTCAAATGGTTAATTTTAATGCATTTTAATTAAATGAAAATTTTATTCCATTCAGTCTGTTTAAAAAAACAGGGCTTGTCACCAAATTCCACAAGCAAAAGTATTTGGTGGGGACTGTATTATAAATCATCTTTATATATTTTTTTACTTCATTTTTCAAGGAATAAATTTATTTTTATTCATTTATCCTTCTGACTACCCTTTCCCTCCATTAAATAATTAAAAAATCTTTAATATATATCTGGAGTATAGATATAGTATGGCAAAACAAATTTCCACATTACCTATGTTCAAAAGTCTACGCGTCTTTCTGGATTTTAAGTTTATCTCCTATCTGTCAGAAGGTCTTTCATGTTTTCATTTCTATTAGACTTCCTTTCCATTTACTTTTTATCATTAACCTTGAAATTCTTAACCTTTTATACCTCCCTCTGAATTTTGTTATTTTTTTTTACTCTGTAAACTATTTTGGGCATGTTTGTTTTGCACAGTACTAAACAAATAAAAATTTTTGGTAATATCACTATTTTTATCATATTGGCTTGACCTAGCCATGAGCAATTAATTTTAATTCAAATTAGCTGTCTTTCATTTCTGTAAAGAGTGTTTTTTACTTAAACTCAGAGTCCCTCACATTAATCTTGAAAAATATACCCCAGGTATTTCACAGCTTCCATAGCTATTTTGAAAAGAATTTTTCCTAGCAAATATATCCAGATGATCACTATGATTCAATATTATGCTAGAAATCCTAACTATAGCAATAAAACAAGAAAAATAAATTGAACTGATGAAAATAGGCAATGACCAAACAAAACTTTAACACTTTGAAGATGATGATATGAGGATATACTTCGAGAGCTCTGCAATCAACTAAAAAAACATAGTTGTAACAATCAACAACTCTTAAAACAAAGTTGTAGGATATAAAATAAATCCAATGTAAACTGTCAACAGTTCTATATATTATCAACAAAACCCAGCAATTAGAAATAGAGAAATTTTACTTAAAATTATAAGACAGTATAAAATACTTGGGAGTCTACTTACCAATAAAAACCCAGGGAATACATGGACACAATTACAAAACAATTCACACAAATAAAGACACATCTAAACAATTGGAAAAATATTAATTGCTCATGGATAGGTTTAGCCAATATAAGAAAAATGACAATTCTACTTAAGTAATCTACTTATTCAGTGCCATGCCACTAGAACTACTAAAGAATTATTTTATACAGCTATAAAAATAGTAACAAAATTCATCTGAAAGAACAAAAGGTTAAGAATATCAAGGGAATTAATGGAAAAAAATGTTTAAAAAGGCAGTCTAGTAGTTCTAGATTTCAAACTATATTACAAAGTGCTAATCATCAAAATAATTTAGTACTGGCTAATCCACTGGTGGATCAATGCAATAGATTAGAAACACTCTACACAATAGTCATATGACCATAGTAATCTAGGGATTGATAAACACAAAGATCCAGACTTTTGTGGTGAGAAGTCAACATTGGACAAAAATCACTAGGAAAACTGGAAAGCAGTTTGGCAGAAACTAGATATAGACCAATATCTCACATTGTGTAAGGTCAAAATGGCTAAGTTATTTAGACATAAAGGGTGGTATCATTAAAAAAGTTGTTGTTTGTCATTCAGTCATGCCCAACCTTTCATGACCCTACTGACCATACTGTTCATGTGGTTTTCTTTGCAAAGGTATTGGAGTGGTTTGCCATTTCCTTCTCCAGTAGATTAAGGCAAACAGAGGCTAAGTGACTTGTCCAGGTTCACACAGCTGAGGCTGAATTTGAACTCAGGTCTTCCTGACTCCAGGCCCAGTGCTCTATTCACTGAGACCCAAGGGAGCATGGAAAAAATGTACCTGTCAGATCTATGGGTAAGGGAACAGTGTATAATGAAACAAGCAACACAGAGCAACACAAGATGTAAAATACATAATTTTGATGACATGAAATTAAGAGTTTTTTTAAAAAAGTTTTTGTACAAATAAAACTAATGCTGCCAAAATTAGAAGGAAAACAGAAAATGTGGAAGGGGGAATTGGCAACAAGTTTCTGTGGTAAAGGTCTCATTTCTCAATTTATATAGAGAACTGACCCAAATAAGAATTATTCTCTAGTTGATAAATGGTTAATGGATATGAACAGGTGGTTTTCAGAAAAAGAAAGCAAAGCTATTAATAGTCACATCATAAATCACTATTGATTAGAGACATGCAAATTAAAACAAATCTGACATACCTCCTCACACCTATTAGAAGTGTTAACGACAGAAAAAGAAATTGATAAATGCTGGAGGGGATATGGAAAAATTGGGACACTAATGCATTATTGATGGAGTTGTGAACTAGTCTAACCACCCAGAGAACAATTTGGAACTACTCCCAAAGACCTATAAAACTGTTCATGCCTTTTGACCTAGCAATACCACTAATAGGTTTTTATCCCAAAAAGTTCAAAGAAAAAGGAAAAGGGCCTATGTATACAAAAATATTTATAGCAGCTCTTTTTGTGGTGGCAAAGAATTGGAAATCATGGGGATGTACATCAATTGGGGAATGGCTGTACAAGTTGTGGTATATGATTTTGATTGAATACTCTTGTGCTGTAAGAAATGATGAGCAGGATAATTTCAGAAAAACCTAGAAAGACTTATAAGACCTTATGAAAAGTAAAGTGAGCAAAACCAGGAAATCATCATCCACTGTAACAGCAATATTATAAGGACGATCAACTACAAAAGATAGCTACTCTGATCAAGATGACGACCCAAGACAATTTCAAAGGACCCATGAGGAAAAAGTCCTATCCACCTCCAGAAAGAGAACTGATGAACTGATTGCTGATTGAAGCACACTTTTTTTGAAACTCTGTTTTTATTGTTTATTTCTTTTGTAACATGATTAATGTGGAATATTTGTTGCATGACTTCATATGTATAATGAATATTAAATTGCTTGCCTTCTCAAGGAATGGTGAGGGGAAGGAACAAGAGAATTTGGGACTCCAAATTTCTTTTTATTTTATTTTTTTATTTATTTAACATATTTAGTTTTCAGCATTGATTTTCACAAGACTTTGAGTTACAAATTTTCTCCCCATTTCTACCCTCCCCCCACTCCAAGATGGCATATATTCTGGTTGCCCTGTTCCCCAGTCAGCCCTCCCCTTTGTCACCCCACTCTTCTCCCATCCCCTTTTCCCTTTCTTTCTTGTAGGGCAAGATAAATTTCTACGCCCCATTTCCTGTGTATCTTATTTTCTAGTTGCATGTAAAAACATTTTTTTTTGTTTTTGAACATCTGTTTTTAAAACTTAGAGTTCCAAATTCTCTCCCCTCTTCCCTTCCCACCCACCTTCCCTAAGAAGTCAAGCAATTCAACATAGGCCACATGTGTATCATTATGTATAACCCTTCCACAATACTCATGTTGTGAAAGACTTACTATATTTTGCTCCTTCCCAGCTCATCACCCTTTATTAAATTTTCTCCCTTGACCCTGTCCCCTTTCAAAAGTGTTTGTTTTTTACTACCTCCACCCCCATCAGCCCTCCCCTCCATCACCCCCCCCCCATTTTTTTTTATCTTCTTCCCTCTTCTTTCCTGTGGGGTAAGATTCCCAATTGGGTATGTATGGTATTCCCTCCTTAGGCCAAATCTGATGAGAGCAATGTTCACTCATTCCCCCCTCACCTGCCCTCTCCCCTCCTCCCACAGAACTGCTTCCTCTTCCCACCTTTATGCAAGATAATCCACCCCATTCTATCTCTCCTTATCTCCCTCTCTAAGTATGTTCCTCTCTCATCCCTTAATTTGATTTTATTTCTTTTAGATATATTCCCTTCATCTTCAACTCACCCTGTGTCCGCTCTCTCTCTCTCCATATATATGTACATATATATATATAAATATATGTACATATATATACACATATATATACACACACATACATATATATATATACATAGATATATATATATATACATAGATATATACATACATACACATTCACCCATATATATACATAAACATATATGTGTGCACATTCCCTTCAGCTACCCTAATACTGAGGTCTCATGAATCATACTTGTCATCTTTCCATGTAGGAGTGTCAACAAAACAGTTCACCTTTAGTAAGTCCCTTGCAATTTCTTTTTCTTGTTCTTTTTCTTGATTACCTTTTCATGCTTCTCTTGATTCTTGTGTTTGAAAGTCAAATTTTCTATTCAGTTCTGGTGTTTTCACTGAGAAAGCTTGAAAGTCCACCATTTTATTGAAAATCCATATTTTGCCTTGGAGCATGATACTCCGTTTTGCTGGGTAGGTGATTCTAGGTTTTAATCCTAGCTCCATTGACCTCCGGAATATTGCATTCCAAGCCCTTCGATCTCTTAATGTAGAGGCTGCCAGATCTTGGGTTATTTTGATTAGGTTTCCACAATACTCAAATTGTTTCTTTCTGGCTGCTTGCAGTATTTTCTCCTTGATCTGGGAGCTCTGGAATTTGGCGACAATATTCCTAGGAGATTTCTTTTGGGGATCTATTTGAGGAGGCGATCGATGGATTCTTTCAATTTCTATTTTGCCCTGTGGCTCTAGAATATCAGGGCAGTTCTCCTTGATAATTTCTTGAAAGATGATATCTAGGCTCTTTTTTTGATCATGGCTTTCAGGTAGTCCAATAATTTTTAAATTATCTCTCCTGGATCTATTTTCCAGGTCAGTGGTTTTTCCAATGAGATATTTTACATTGTCTTCTATTTTTTTCATTCCTTTTGTTCTGTTTTAGAATATCTTGATTTCTCATAAAGTCACTGGCTTCCACTTGCTCCAAACTAATTTTTAAAGTAGTATTTTCTTCAGTGGTCTTTTGGACCTCCTTTTCCATTTGGCTAATTCTGCCTTTCAAGGCATTCTTCTCCTCATTGGCTTTTTGGAGCTCTTTTGCCATTTGAGTTAGTCTGTTTTTTAAGGTGTTGTTTTCTTCAGTATATTTTTCAGTAATTTTTTGGGTCTCCTTTAGGAAGTCATTGACTTGTTTTTCATGGTTTTCTCGCATCCTTCTCATTTCTCTTCCCAATTTTTCCTCTACTTCTCTAACTTGCTTTTCCAAATCCTTTTTGAGCTCTTCCATGCCCTGGGACCAGTTCATGTTGTTCTTGGAGGCTTTGGTGTAGGCTTTTGCACTTTATTGACTTCTTTAGGCTGTACGTTTTGGTCTTTGTCAGCAAAGAAAGAATCCAAAGTCTGAGACTGAATCTTGGTGCGTTTTCGCTGCCTGGCCATATTCCCAGCCAACTAACTTGACCTTTGAGTTTTTCAGTGGGGTATGACTGCTTGTAGACTAGAGAGTTCTATGTTCCACGTTTGGGGGGGGGAGGTGCCGGCTCTGCCACACCAGCACTGCTCCTTCCCCAACCCCCAACCTGAACTGGGTTTAGATCTTCAGCAGGCTGTTGCACTCCTGCTCTGATCCACCACTTAATTCCTCCCACCGGGTGGGCCTGGGACAGGAAGCAACAACAGCCTTGGCTGCCCCACCTCCGCTGCCCCTGGGACTGGAAGCCGAACTGCGAACTCCTTCCACTCCCGCAGCTTTTCCCACTAACCTTCTCAGCAGTCTTTGGTGTTTGTGGGTTGAGGAGTCTGGTAATTGCCGCAGATCACTGATTCAGGGCGCTAGGGCCCCCTCCGCCCAGCTTCTGGTCTGGATGGTCCACACCGCTCAGGCTGGGTTCTGCTCCACTCTGTTCCCAGCTCCCAGCTCCCAGCTCCCAGCTCCCAGCTCTGTGTGGTATAGACCTCATCCAGAGACCATCCAGGCTGTCCTGGGCTGGAGTCCTGCTTCCCTCTGCTGTTTTGTGGGTTCTGCCATTCTAGAATTGGTTCAGAGCCATTTTTTATAGATTTTTGGAGGGACTCGGTACGGAGCTCACACTAGTCCCTGCTTACCAGCCGCCATCTTGGCTCTGCCCCCCCCCCCCCCGGGACTCCAAATTTTAAAAATGATTGTTAATTTTTTTTACATATAATTAGAAAAAATTCAATGAAGCAAAAAGAATTTTAAAAAAGCATTTGTCTTTCTAGCTCTTCTCACTGGTTTTATATAAGAATGCTGATGATTTGTGGTGATTCATTGTATGTCCTGAAACTTTACTCACATATTAAATTGTTTGATTTTATTTTAGTTGATTCTTTAGGATTCTCTAAATACACCATGACACTATCTGAAAAAAGCAATAATTTTATTTTCTCTTTGAGTGTGTTTATTCTCTTATTTTTTTCTCATCTTATTGTCTTATTGCATCTAGCATTTCTAGCACTATGTTAAATAGTCATGGTGATAATGAGTATCCTTTATTTATCTCAGTCTTATTGGATAGGCCTCTAAAATTTCTCTAATCCATATTAGGTAATATATTAGAGTAGGATAAATAATATTTACCACATTAAGGAAAGATCTATTTATTCCTGTGATTTTTGGCATTTTCTTATAATGGAAATGAATTTTGGATTTTGTCAAAAGTTTTCTCAGATACTTGGGATATTATTTTTTATGTTTACAGTCTTCCTTCCTTACCAACCTTGCATTCCTGATGTGAAACCAATCTGGTTATAGTGTATAATATAAAAAAGCATCTCTAGTTAATTTTACCCTCCTCCTCTCTTAAATAGTTTTGATAGTATGTTTTCTTTTTTATTTAAAGATCTATCCCTAATGGAGATAGACCAGATCCTGAACCCAAGTGCCTTGAGAATGGCAGTCCTTTAATCCCAGCGTCTTTAGCCATCATCTCAAGAAGCAATACCTGTAGAGATATAACTTGGTTATTGCTCCTGCAGGTGTTATAGTCATATCTACTGGCCAGAAAAAGAAAGTTCTTGTTATCAAAATCCTTGGCACTATCAACTGTTTCAACATCAGAAAGTGATAAGATTTTACCAGTGGAAATGGAATTAAAGAAGAGGTGTTACCTTCTGCTAAGCTAACCCCTCTATAGGCATATTTCAGAGATATAAGTGGGTTTGGTTCCAGATTACCACAATAAAGTGAATTTCACAAAAAAGTGAGTCACACAAATTATTGTTTGCCAATGCATATGGAAGTTTTGTTTATATTACACTGTAGTCTATTAGGTATTCAATTGCATGACACCCAAAAATATACATATCTTAATTATAAATACTTTATTACTAAAGGTTACTAACCAATCTGAGTCCTCAGCAAGTGGTAATCTTTGTTAGTGGAGGGTCTTGCTTCAATGTTGATGGCTGCTGACTGATAAGGGTGGTGGTTGCCGAAGGTTGGGGTGGCTGTGAAAATTCCTTAAAATAAGATGACAATGAAGTTTGCCACATAGATTGGCTCTTTCTTTAACTTGAACAATTAGAGGCTATTGTAGGGTTATTATTTGGCCTAATTTCAATATTGTTGTGTCTTGAGGAATAGGGAGGCTCCAGCAGAGGGAGAGAGGTCAGGGATAGAAGTTCAGTGGACCAATCAGAACACACACACACACAGCATTTATCAGTTAAATTCACTGGCATATATGAGTGCGGTTTGTGGCATCCCTAAACAATCATAATACTAACGTCAAAGATCATTGATCACAGAACACTATAATTGATATAATAATGAAAAAAATTGTAGTATTGCACAAATTACCAAAATAAGACACAGAGAAATAATATAAACACATGCTGTTAGAAAAAAATGGTGCTGATAGACTAGCTTAACAAAGGTTACCACAAGCCTTCAATTTGCAAAAAACTATAGTATCTGTAAAGTGCAATAAAATGAAGCTCAATAAAAAAAGGTATGCTTGTATTTATTCAAGTGATCCCACTTCAACCCATCTCCTGAAGCAGATTGCCATCTTCAGTCTTTCACTTATTTTCAATCTCTCCTTCTCTGCTGGCTTGTTTTCTACTGCCTACAAAAATGTCCATGCTCCCTTATACTCTGCCACTTGACTCCTCCATTTCTGCTAACTAAAGTTCTGTATTTCTCCAGCCCTTTGGAGCTAAACTCCTCAAAAAAGCCTCCTATGAGAGGTGTCTCCACTTTCTCTCCTTTCACTCTCCTTAAACCTTTACAATCTGGCTTCCGACTTTATTGTTTCACTGAAACTGCTCTTTTCAAAGTTACTTAAATGTCTGTTACTTGACAAATCCAATGACCTTTTTTCAGTCTTCATTCTCTTGACATCTCTGAAGCCTTTGCCATTGTTGGTCACTCTCTCCTCCCTGAAACATTTTTCTCTCCAGCTTTTCAGGATAATTCTCTTTCCTGGCTTCCCTCCTGCCTTTCTTACTGCTGTGTCTCTGTGTCCTTTGCTGGATCCTCTTCTAGATCACATCCTTTAGTCATAGGTGTCCCTCAGTGGTCTGTCCTTGTGTCCATCTTTTCTTCCTCTATACTACTTCACTTGGTGATCTCATCAGCTCCCAGGGATTTAATTACCATCTTTGTTTTGGTGATGCTCAAATCTACCTTTTCTGCTCCATTCTCTCTGATGATCACCAGTCTTCTATCTCTAACTGCCTTTCAGACATCTCAAACTGGATGTCCAACAGACATCTTAAACTCAACATGTCCAAAACAGAACTCATTCCCTTTTCCCCAAATCCTTCTCTCTGTTATCTTCCTTATTACTGTAGAGAACAATAGCATCTGTCCAAGCTTTCAAACTCATAACCTAGGAGATATCCTAGATTCCTTATTATCTCTCATCCCTCCATATTCAAGCTGTTGCCAAACCCTGTGAATTTCACCTTTGAAACTTTTCTCCAATATTACCCTCAGTACTCCCTCCAATACTGTCTGACACTGCTACCACTGTGGGACAAACCCTCATTACTTCATACTCTAATTATTACAGTAATCTCTGCTGGGTCTGCCTGCCTCAAATCTGTCCTTATTCCAATCTACCCTCCATTCAGTCACTAAAGTGATTTGCTTAAAACATAGATTCAATTATACATCCCACTCCCCACCCCCAGTCAATAAACTCCAGTGGCTTCTTATTCCCTCCAGCAACAAACACAAGATGTTCTCTTTGCATTCAAAGCTCTTCATAACTTATGCTCCTTCTGCCTTCCCAGTCTTCTTATACCATATTTTCTGACATGTATTCTTTAATCCAGTAACACTCTCCTTCTGGCTCTTCCCTGAATAACTCACTCCATCTCTCAGCTCAGGGCATTCTCTCTGGCTGTCCCCCATGCCTGAAACACTCTCCTTCTTTGGTTCTAACTATTGAGGCTTCCTTTGAGGACCAACTAAAATCCCACCTTCTCAGGGAAGCTTTACCCAATTCCTCCTAATTCAAGTGCCTTCCCTCTATTAATTATCTCCTATTTATCTTATATACAGTTTGCTTTGTATATATTTGTTTGCATCTTGTTTCCCCCATTAGATTGTAAACTCCTTAAGAGCAGAGACTATCTTTTGCCTCTATTTGTATCCCCAGTGCTTAACATAATGCCTGGAACATAGTAGTTGTTTAGTAAGTCTTTACTGCTTGATTGATTGCTTTGTTGCTATATTCTAAAGACCCTGGAACCTTTCCAGATATACAGCTGAAACCTTCCATATGTGTTTTCCCCCCATTAGAATTGAGAGCTCTTTGAAAGCAGAGGACTGTCTTCTTTTTCTATTTCTATCCCTAGTGTTTTGTACAAATTAAGTGCTTAGTAAATCTTGTATTCATTCATTAATAAACTTTTCAATATGCTGTAACCTACTTGCTACGATTTTATTTAATTTTTTTGCATCAGCATTCATTAGAGATATTGGTGTGTAATTTTCTCTGTCTGGTTTAAGCATCATGGCCATTTTTTTCCATAAAACATATTAGAAGGATGCCTTCTTTAATTATTACAAAGAGTTTAAGTAATATAGGAATAAATTATTGTTTATATTAAATAGAATTCATTTGTGATTTAGTCCTGGAGGTATTTTCCCTCCTTTGGGAATTAATTTATGCCTTGTTCAGTTTCTCTTTATGATTTTGGTTATTTGAACAGCCTTTTTCTTTTTTCAAATCTAGGTAATCTACATATTTGTAAGTATCCATCTATTTAATCTGAATTTGTTAGTATATTAATAGGCACAATAGCTTCTAATAATTTCCTTTATTTCCTCTTTAATTGTTTTAAATTCTTTTTAATTTTATATAAATAAGTTGGGTTTTGTATTTTTAATCAATTGACCTAGCTTTTATCTATTTAGTTTATCTTAAGGGAGAAAAAGCTCCTCATTTTATTTATCAATTAAATGGTCTTTCTGCTTTTAGTTTTATCTTTTTAAAAAATTTTTTTTCACAGTTTTGACTTTGTTATTATGTTGGAGACTTTTTATTTGTTGTGGTTCTTTTTTTAGCTATGTGCCTAAATCATTGACTTGTTTTCTTCTATTTGTTGATGAAAACACTTAGAGATATAAATTTTCTCATCAGAACTGTTTAACTATGTCACATGAATTTGGGTATATTAACTCATTATTACCATTTTCTTTGATGAAATTTCCTAATGGTTCTATATTTCATTCTTCAACCTACTAGTTCCTTTTAGCCTCCAACTACTTTTAGGTTTTTTCTTTAAGGACCTATTATTGAATACCTTTTTATTGCATTAATCAGTAAATTATGTGTTGAATATTTCTGTTTTTCAAAAAATTTTGATGAGGTCTTTATTCTATTACACAATCATTGTAAAGATGTGATGTCATGTGCAGCTGACAGCTGAGTAGTATGTAACTTCTCTTCTATTACCATTCACTAATTATCAGACATCTGGTATTTCTAACATCTCTAAAGTCTGCAACTTCTTTTTTTAACTTTTTGTTAGATTTATCTAGATCTCTTATAGTTACTTGAAAACCCCTTATTATTGTAGTTTTATTACAAATTTCTTCCTGTAATTAAATTATGTTTTCTTTAAGTATTTTGATACTGTTATTTCTTGCATATATCTTCACATTAGTTATACTGACTCATCCATAGTGTCTTTTAACCTAATGCAATTTCTTTGCTTCACTTTTTCCCCCTTTGCTATATTTACTGTAGCATTATTTGGAATCACAATGGCTACTCCTGCTTTTCCAAGCTCATTTGAACCACAACTATTGTTGTTCCTGCCCCCTATTTTAACTTTATGTGAATCATTGTGCTCCAGGTATGTTTCCTATAAATGTTGTATTCTCAGATTATGTTTTCTAATTCATTCACTATTTCCATTTAATGGGTGAATACATTATATTTATATTCACAGTTATGACTGGCAATTACATATTTCCTTCCATCCTCTGTGCCCCTTCACAAATAAGAAAGCATTAATAACAGATAGGGAATTTATATGACACTTTTGATCTCATAAATGAAACTAGTTTCATCTCATAAAAATTTTCTCTTCTGTGTATTCCATCATTGATCCCAGGTATTTATTGTTTCTTCTTTTTCATCAGTTTTCACATTCCTTCCTTAAACATTTGAGACCAATATAATATATTCCATTATATATACTCCCTTCTTCTTTAATCACCTTCCTTGTCCCCTCCCATTTCCCCTTTAAGTTTAATGTATTTTTATACCAGTCTCTCTCTCTCTCTCTCTCTCTCTCTCTCTCTCTCTCTCTCTCTCTCTCTCTATTTAATTTTCCTTCACCCTATCTCAAGTGGGATTTATAGGCTACCTGTTCTCTTCACCATCTACTTTATGACTATATACTCCATACTCTCCATATTATTTCTGCCACCCAATGGTGATTTCTATCCCCTTTTTTCTTCTTTCCTCCCCAGTACAGTTCCATGTCCTCTTTATTTTTTTGTCTCCTCTAAGACCATTAAAATGGAACAGAGATTTTTTGTCATTTTAGCCTTTCCTATAAGCCTTCAAGAAATTAAGTTATAATAAGACATTTGTTTTTATTCTTTTGTCATATAAACAATGTATTCCATACATATTACATTTCAATTATACAAAGAGATGTACCATTCTACATTTATCTTGGTACCTAAAGTTATACTTGCAGATATTTGGAAATCCTCTTTTCTATTAAAGGCCCAATTTTCCTTGTAGGATTATATTTTGTTTTGCCTGATAAGTTATCCTTCATTTAAACTTTTAGGTCTTGACTTTTTGAATATCATATTACAAACTCTTGTCTCCTTTATGGTGGTAACTGGTGAGACTTGTATAATTTTTCTCATGGATTTTTAGTATTTGAATTGATTCCTTTTGGCTGCTTAGAGTATTTTTTCTTTGACCTGGAAGCTCTGGATTTTTTAAATGATATGCCCTGTGATTTTCATTATGAAATTTTTTTCTGTAGATAACTCGTGTATTCTTGTTTTTTTCACCTTGCCTTCTACTTTTAAGAATTCTGGATAATTTCCATTTATAATCTTTGAAAATATGGTATCTAAATTCTTTTTAAATTACCATTTTCAAACAGATAATTCATAGACTATTTCTCATTGATCTGTTTTCAGAGCAATTGCTATGATAGTATATATTTTTTAGATATTCTTATTATTATTTGTCTATTTTGCTTTGATATTTCTTTTTTTTTTTAATTTAAATTTATTTATTTAACATATTTGGTTTTCAGCATTGATTTTCACAACAGTTTGAATTACAAATTTTCTCCCCATTACTACCCTCCCCCCACTCCAAGATGGCATATATTCTGGTTGCCCTGTTCCCCAGTCAGCCCTCCCCTCTATCACCCCCCTCCCCTCTCATCCCCTTTTCCCTTCCTTTCTTGTAGGGCAAGATAAATTTCTATGCCCCATTGCCTGTGTATCTTATTTTTTAGTTGCATGCCAAAAAACTTTTTTTTTTTTTGAACATCTGATTTTAAAACTTTGAGTTCCAAATTCTCTCCCCTCTTCCCTTCCCACCCACCCTCCCTAAGAAGTCGAGCAATTCAACCTAGGCCACACATGTATCATTATGTATAACCCTTCCACAATACTCATGTTGTGAAAGGCTAACTACATTTTGCTCTTTCCCAACCCATCCCACTTTATTGAATTTTCTCCCTTGACCCTGTCCCCTTTCCAAAGTGTTTGTTTTGATTACCTCCACCCCCATCTGCCCTCCCCTCCATCATCCCCCCCCCCCCCTTTTATTTTTTTTATCTTCCTCCCTCTTCTTTCCTGTGGGGTAAGATACCCAACTGAGTATGTATGGTATTCCCCCTCAGGCCAAATCTGATGAGAGCAAGGTTCACTCATTCCCCTGTGGCTCTAGAATATCAGGGCAGTTTCCCTTGATAATTTCTTGAAAGATGATATCTAGGCTCTTTTTCTGATCATGGCTTTCATGTAGTCCAATAATTTTTAAATTATCTCTCCTGGATCTATTTTCCAGGTCAGTGGTTTTTCCAATGAGATAGTTCACATTGTCTTCCACTTTTTCATTCCTTTGGTTCTGTTGGATAATATCTTGATTTCTCATCAAGTCACTAGCTTCCACTTTCTCCAATCTAATTTTTAAAGTAGTATTTTCTTCAGTGGTCTTTTGGACCTCCTTTTCCATTTGGCTAATTCTGCCTTTCAAGGCATTCTTCTCTTCGTTGGCTTTTTGGAGCTCTTTTGCCATTTGAGTTAATCTATTTCTTAAGGTGTTGTTTTCTTCAGTATATTTTTCAGTATTTTTTTGGGTCTCCTTTAGCAAGTCATTGACTTGTTTTTCATGGTTTTCTCACATCCTTCTCATTTCTCTTCCCAATTTTTCCTCTTCTTCTCTAACTTGCTTTTCCAAATTCTTTTTGAGCTCTTCCATGGCCTGGGACCAGTTCATGTTTTTCTTGGAGGCTTTTGATGTAGGCTCTTTGAATTTGTTGACTTCTTCTGGCTGTATGTTTTGGTCTTCTTTGTCACCAATGAAAGATTTCAAAGTATGAGTCTGAATCTGAGTCCATTTTTGCTGCCTGGCCATGTTCCCAGCCAACTTATCTGACCCTTGAGTTTTTCAGCGGGGTATGACTGCTTGTAGAGTAAAGAGTACTTTGTTACCAGCTTGAGGGGATGCACTGTTGTTTTCAGAGCTATTTTTATACAAACAGCTCTGCCACGCCAGCACTCCTCCTCCCCCAAGAACCACCAACCTCGACCTGACTCAGATCTTCAGCGGGCTCTGCACTCCTGCTCTGATCAGCCACTTAAGTCCTCCTACCAGATGGGCCTGGGACCAGAAGCAACTGCAGCTGTAGTTCTGTAGTTGCACCAGCCCCCGCTACCCCTGGCGGGGGAGGGGGTGATGGCCAACTGCTAACTCCTTTCACTCTATCCCCAGCAGCTTTTCCCACTAACCCTTTCTGTTGTCTTTGGTTTTTGTGGGTTGAAAAGTCTGGTAACTGCCACAGTTCACTGATTCAGAGCACTTGGGCCTGTTCTGCCTGGCTCCTGGTCTGGTTGGTTCAGGTGCACCCCACGCTGGGTTCTGCTCCCCTTGGCTCCCAGATCCATGCACGATAGACCTCACCCAGCAGCCATCCAGGCTGTCCTAGGCTGGATCCCTGCTTCCCTCTGCTATTTTGTGGGTTCTGCAGTTCTAGAATTTGTTCAGAGTCATTTTTATAGGTTTTTGGAGGGACCTGGCAGGGAGCTCAAGCAAGGCCCTGCTTTCCAGCCACTCTCTTGGCTCCACTCCTGTATTTCTTGAATATAAACACAAGTGAGCTCAATTTTTAAAAATAGGAGCCATTCCTCAATTGATAAATGGTCAAAGGATATGAACAGGAAGTATTCAGAGTAAGGAATCAAAGTTCTCAATACAAAAAATGTTCTAAATCATTAATAGAGAAATATAAGCTAAAACAACTCTGAGGTACCACCTCACACCCCTTAGATTGGCTAACATGATAGAAAAGGAAAGTGACAGATGCAAGAATGGATATGAGCAAATAAGTAAAATAATGTACTATTGGTGGAGATACGAACTGCTATAGCCATTTTAGAGAACAATTTAAACTTATACCCAATGGGCTACAAAACTGTGCATGCCCTTTGACCTAGAAATACCCATTGGTAGTTCTATACTTTAATGAGCTTAAAGAAAAAAGAAAAGGAGCCATATGTACACAAATATTTATATCAGCTCTTTTTGTGGTGGAAAAGAATTAGAAACTGAAGGAATGCCCATTAATTTAGGAATGGCTGAACAAGTAATGTTATATGAATGTGATAAAATATTATCATGCTCTTAGAACTTATGTAGGGGATGGTTTCAGAAAAACCCAAGAAAGCTAATATGATCCAATGCAAAGTGAAGTGAGCAGAACTGGGAGAACAATCTACACAGGAGCAGCCATATCATAAAGATAATCAACTGGGAAAGATTGTAACTCTGATCAATAAAATGATCCACCACAACTCCATGATGTAAATTTTTTTATTCCCATATAGAGAACTGATGTATTCAGAATTCTGATTGAAGCTTATTTTTTTTCCTCTTAAATGTTTCTTGGCATTTTGGGGGGGGAGCACGTTATTGGGAGGACCAGAGATCTGGTTAGTGAAGAAATATGTTTTCCATGACTTCATAGTTATAATGATAGCTGTAATACTAATTTTTAGCTCCCTATGTTGTCTTCAATGAATTAATGAATCACCTTACATGGGAGTTTTCATCTGTGAAATGAAACTAATAGCATTGACTTGCCTACATCACTGTTGTGTCCTAATCCTTAATTATATAATACTTATAAAGTGATTCAAAGGTGAGAAGCACTTGATATGTGCTGTTTTTATTATTATATGTTAATTACCCTTGATTATTTTTTTTAAAAAATTTCTATGGAGATTGTGCCAAATTTTGTTATTTTAGAGATTGATTTCAGGAGTCATTTTTATTTTTCATTTTTAAAAGTATGTATTTTAATTGGACATTAGGAAGATTTTCAGGGTATTCAGAGGAGTTAAAGCCCCTTCTCTTTAATACCATATCATTTAGGTGCAAAATTCTTCTCTACCAAGGTTCAATGAAGGCTGAATTATCTCAGACTCTCCAATCACTGACTAACTCCAGGCTTAGCTATTCCAGAGCCTCCAGGAGCATGGAAAATATTCAAACCTCCCAATAGCATACCCCTTCTGCTTCAATCAGATAAAGGTGTCCACACTTTGAAAGGAAATAGCAAGATTACAATGGGTCTTAGCATTCTGTTAACCTAGTGCTGTCTTTTTTGTACTATCTACTACTACTCTCTGTGTCTGTATTAACTCTCTGAATGAGAGGAGAAACCAAATATTTCCCTTGTACTCATATTCGTCACTAAGTATGACTGGAACAGCCACTTGCTGACTGTGCACGTGCTACCAGAAGAGAGGTTGCATTAAGGATCAAGATTAAGGATCAGAACCATGGGCTTGCAACAACATCTAAAGCCACACTCTAATCCATCTTCCCTCTTTCTAGTGCCTTGGAGTTCTTGGTTCCAGTCTGTAGAACTTTGTTCCACCAAAACAACCAGCAAGCGAAGCATTAGTACTCAAGGCTGTAGAAACTTGCTGAGGTCACACATACTGCAGTGTCATTATTCTATGCTACAAAAGAGTTCTGCAGCAGAGCGAAGGGGCAGGACATATGTCTGGGCTTGAAATCAACAATCCCTCTCCTCACAGAGGCTAGGAATACAGAAGTAATTATAGAAGTAAAGCCTATAGTGCCAGCGTGGCAGCTCTATGAATTGCTAGTGTTAGGATAGATCACTGAAGTATAGAGGGAGAGGGAAAGGTCACAAGAAAGGACACCACATTTGGAATAAGGGGCTGTATGGCACTCTATTAATCCTGAGGGAAAGAACTCAGTATTCAATTGAGGCCACTTCTGTCCCAATAAGTCACTTGAGGCAGAGACTTCAGCTGGTGAACTTCAGCTGAGGTGATTTGGGATGTATGGCCCAGAAATATCAGCATCAGAGTAGAGTGAAAAGTGAAAAATGGGGGAAGATAAGAAGAAAAAACTGAAATTAACAAAGATCTTAGGTAGTAGAAAATTCAAAGACTTTGAACATAAGCAGATAAATCAACAAGGAAAACCTTAACAGAAGAAAAAAAATATGGCCTCCAGAACTAGTTATGAATTGAGGCATCTATGAATAAATACGAAAAACAAAGAAAAATGATATAACACTTGATGAGGCAGAGGACTCTCTGGAATTTGAGAACATGGAACCACAACACACTGTTCTTGAGTGCTTTAAAAGAAAAATGTGTATTATGAGAACAAAACTTATGGCCTGCTCAGCAAAAATAATGGACAGAAAAAAACAACCTAGAATCTGCCATGGCCAGTCTTACCACCAAAGGAACAAAAGATTTGAAATGGAAGTAAAAGACAACTTAGAAGAAGAGAAGCAAAAAAAGCATTTAAAATATGCTTACTATGCAAGCAAAACATACTTGTATTAAAGACAAAATATGTAAAGACAGCTTTAGGATCATAGGTCTCCTAGAAGAATGTGACAATATAAAAAAAAACCTTAATTCCAAAATTCAATAATGCTAGAGAACTGCCCGGAATTTTGGAACATAGAAAATATAATATGAATAGAAAGAATTCATAAATCATTTACGGAAAGCCAAAACAAAGAAAGAAGACAAAGGCTGAAAATTCTAAGGCATGTAGTAGTTAAATTTAATAATTTAATTAAAAAGAAAGTTCAACAACTGACCAGGACAAAGACTTTCAAATACAAAGGAAGGGCAATTGGAATAAAGCAAGATAATTCTACACCCTCCAGGAAGACTAGAGGGAATGTTATAATGTATTCTAGAGATCAATGGAGCTCTGAATGGAGCCTAGGTTGACTTACTCTGCAAATCAGAACTTTACCATAAATGAAAAAACATAGACATTCAATAATAAGAGGCATTTGGAATAGTCTTAGAAAGACCAGCAGGCCTGAAGAGATTATTTACTTCTTGAACACCTCACATAACAAAATACAGGAGAGATTAAAAATTGGTCCATGTCTTTTCTATCTCCCCTAGAAAATGACATTGTTATGGGAGTGAGGCACAATGGAAAGGGTGAATCCATAGGTTGGGCTCTACTTGGCAGTGGCGGAAATTGCCTACAGAGAAAAACTCAGAATGGATACCACAGAAATTTTTATTCCATGAAGAATGCAGAGAATAGATAGATTAGATAATTTTATGGGCCATGAATTAGAGAATGAAGGTGTAGAGTAGACAGAAAGAAAGAATGGATAATGAAGAAAGTGAGAAAAACTCTTTATGCAAAGGGGTACAAAAATGAAATAAAAAAAAAAACAATGAAAAGGATTAGTTGAAGGGAAGGAAAGAAAGGGGAAATCTACTTGACTGAGAGGAAAAAAAGAGGAAAGAAGTGAATAATGGGATAAAAGGAGAGAGAAAGGAACTAATAAGCAAAACCTCAAAGGAAAAGAGACAACAAACTGGAAGGAGGGATTGGAGATGAAAGGAAGAGAGTCAATAGGATCATTTTGTTTTAAAAAGAACAAAATAGGGTAAATGAAGGAACATAATATTATATTTGTAGCAGAAGAAAGAAAAAAACCCATAACTGAAAAAAACTCAATATTATAGACAAATGGAGGAAAACATCCATCTAAATCCCATAACTTTAAATATGAATGGAATAAATAATACAGTAAAATGAAAAAATTGGATAATAAAACAAAACCCTACAATCTATTTCCTGAGGTTTAAGGGTGTTAGGAACCCTAACATTCAAGGGCAAACAACAGGGGTCCTTCCTTGAATGAATTCAACCCAAGCCTTCTTTGAGTCAGAGACAAAGTTTATTAGAACACCAGGGGGATGAGATTTTAAGAATCCTTCCTATTGGCAAGATTTTAAGAATCTGAGCCTTTGTGATTCCAACACAACTGGACCAGGCCCTTAAGGAATTGGAGCATTTTAATGGAGCCAAGATGGATCTTTTATATAGAAGACTTTGGGAAGATCTGGATGTGATCTAGGAGTGACAAAATAGTCTGGGAACAGAGAAGGGGTCTAGATGCAATTATGGAGTGGTAGTCTAGGGTGGGGCCAGGTGCAGACTTTGAGGGCCACAATGAAAGAATTAACTAAGAAGGGGAAAGTGCCCCAGGCAAACACCAGGGACCTGGGCCACATGGGAATGTCCAGGGGTTTTTCCTTTGAGGGGTCCAGATCCCAAAGACATGGCCTTTTCCTTTGGGGGATTCAGATCCCATCCCCATCATATTGCTTACCAAAGAAACATCCCCCCCCCAAAATATATGCAAAATAAAACTAAAAGGATGGGAAAAATTTACTATGCAGCAAGTGAATTCATGATAGCAGGAGTTGCAATAATCCTATCCAACAAAGTAAAAATAAAACATTCAAAAAATAAAAAGGGAAAAACAACAAAAACTCCATTATGCTTAAATGTACCAGGGAGAATTAACTACTAGCAGTAATAAATGTGTATGGTCTAAATTTTTTAGAATCAAAATTTATAAAGGAAACATCTGATGTACAAGATGACATAGACAGTAAAACAATAGTAACATGAAACTTTAACTTTACCCTCTCAGTTTTTGATAAAGCTAACAGAAAGATAACAAAGCAGAAAATATGGAACTGAGTAAATTGCTAGAGAAGCTAGAGTTAAAAGAAATGTGTCTTCTAAATGAGATTGCAAAGGAATATACATATTTTTAAGAACTACGTTAAACTTTTATAAAAACTCAAGATACTAGCACAGAATGCAACAAATGCAAAAAGGCTGAATTAGTTAATATATCATTTGCAGACCATAAAGAAACAATAATAGTCATTGGTTGAGGAAGCACAAGCAAAAGACACAAATCCCCAAGGTGGGGTGGGGTTGATAGAAGGAAAGGCAGATTGGGGGAAGTGGTAATCAGAATGCATGCCATCTTGGAGTGGTGAGAGGGGAGATATGGAGAGAAAATTTGGTACTTGAAATCTTGTGGAAGTTGTGGGAAACAAAAGGAGGAATTCTGTTTCTACAGAATTAAAACTCCTTCCAGCTTTGAATGATAGCAGAATATAAGTCAGAGGTGTCTGGTTCTAAACAGAATTGTGACCTAGTAGAACCAGGTTTCTGATCAGGTAAAAGGTCAAAAGCTTTTAAGCATGCTTAAGCTTTTTGAAGGAGAACCTGTCAGGGAGGAGAATATGAAGTGGGAGGTTCAGGAGGTTGCATCTAGCCAATGGGGAACAAGGTGGAAATTCCAATCTGGATGAATTATAAGAGAGTTTTTGTAATTAGCTTGAGGTGTGCTTGTGCCTGGTCCTTCTACAGAAGGGGTAGAGGTCAAGTCACCCTTCAGATAATGATGTGAAATAAAAACCTATTTTTTTTCTAAATTCACCCATGACAAGGTGGAATTCTTGGTAAGATGATTATTTCTCACAAAGTGAATGTTGAAAACTAAAAATAAATTAATTAATAAAAAGGGGAAAAAAAGATCTTAAAAACAAAAGGAAAAAAGACACAAATCCCAATGAAGATTTAACAACAACATCCTAAACAATGAGTGGGTCAAGGAACAAAGCATAGAATAAATATGTGAAAGAAAATGACAATGATGAAATGTGATAGAATTTCTGAGATGCAGCCAAAGTAGTCATCAGAAGGAAAATCATATCCCTACAAGCATTTTTAACTAAATAGCCAAAGAAAAGATTGCCCAACTAAATATTCATTTAAAAATTAGAAATCTAATAAATAAAAAATGTAAAATAAACATAAAATAAGAGATACTAAAATTAGAGCAGAAATAGATAAATTGAAAAAAAAAGTAGAAACAATAAATGAAACTAAAAGTTGGTTCTTTGAAATGACTAATAATATTGATAAACCTTTATCAAATCTAATTAAAAAGAAGAGGGAAGAAAATACTAAATGACTAAGGTGAAATCACAATAAAACCAGAAGAAATAAAAATATTATCAGAACATATGCACAGTCATATGCTAACAAAACTGGGTCCATAAAAGAAATAGAGGAATATCTTCACAAACAAAAATATCAGACACAGGTCTTAAATAATACAATTTCAGAAATGGAAATAGATTTAGCTGTAAAAAAAAAACAACCAACAACTTACACTATTTTCTACATTATATTCTAGACAAATTGATCAGTTGTTTTTCAGTCCTGACTGACTCTATGACTATTTGGGGTTTCCTTGGCAAAGATCCTGGAGTATGCCATTACATTCTCCAGCTCATTTTACATATGAAGAAACTGAGGCAAACAGGATTAAATTAATTGCCTAGGGTCACAAAGCTAGGAAGTTTTGGGGGCTAGATTTGAATTCAGGAATAGGAGACTTCCTGACTTCAGGCCTGGCAGTTTATCCACTGTGACATCTAGCTGCCCCTTTAAATTAATACATGACCTTAATATTGGAAATCAAAGTATTAAAAATAGAATATATATATACTTCTCACAGCTATGGGTAGGAGACTTATTCTTAACCAAAGAAATGATAGAGGCAATTACAACAGATAAAATAGATAGCATTAAGTGATGCTCTTGTGCATCTTTCACATTTTTGCAGTAGAGCAAAACTGAACTGTTTCCTCCTACTACAAAGGGTTATTCAGTGGCTTATATCCAATAGAAAGGAATAACTTTTTGTGCAATGCCCACAATGCCACTTTCCTGGGAGAGTCTTAAGCACAGGTTATTCTTACAGGTATTTCCAGGATGGAAGAAGAGGAGTCTTCCATGTTCATTAGTTCCTATGAGTTGTAAGTGTATGTATGTATAAGTGTATATGTTTTTATATGTGTATGAGTGTATATGGACATGTTTGGCATTCTTTCTGTAAGGCAAAATAAAGTCTCTCTATTTTTTAACCAATATATATTGTCATATGGAATGCTTACTCACATCTATAGATATTAGTCTGATATTACCAGGGAAGAACCTAAGTGAGCATGAACACACCACAGCTGAAGTTACTGAGGGATTTGAAGGGCAGGATTAAAATCAGGATCCATTAACTCTCAATACAGTATATTTTCATGTACATGAAGAAGAAATAATTAACAATTTATAAAATTTTATAAAATATTTAATCAACATAGTACCATGTTTACTCAATGTTTTAATGAGGTTGTTTTGTTTTGTTTTCTTTTGTTTTAACATTACATGGATCAGCAATGACAATTGATGCAATTTTAATATATAACTTACCACAATTCTTCCTGTCTGGGCAAATGTATTTTAAATGAAGATAATTATAAGAGTATAATTTTACTTTGGTTTAAAAATTTTCATTCTACCATTCTGATTTTCTTTTCTTTACGGATAACAAAGGATGCTGTGACAATTTGCTACTTGGTCCTTTGAAGTATTCTTAAATTCTCATCCATCAAGTGTACTACAACTTATTTTTGATAATATTTAGTCATGTATTTATTACTGTATCTAGAAAATTTTGTTTAAAAATTTACTGGTTAATTTGTTCATATTTATGGGATACCTAGCATATATCACAGATCTGGTCCCAAACATCGCATTTTTGGGGCACCAAAATAATCAAGAACTTTTATTACAAAACTACTGCAACTTTGGTCATGTTGAAAATATGAATTTATGTGATATCTTAATTCTTGCAGAAGTTTATGATCAATAACTTGAGTGAGAGTCACACAAATTAGAAGAACAGGGCACTGTCTGGTATGTCTTAGGACATAGGATAGAAAACTTGATGTAGTAAGAGAAAAGAAAAACAATAAGGATTTCTGCCCATATGCATAGCTTCTACTACTTTTATTCACAAAGTAAATGTGTAAGGAAGCCAATTAGTTTAATTCTCCTCAGTTATTATGAATAGCATTAATATTTTCTACCTAATCCTCTGGAGGTCTGATTATAAGGCCAGAAGACCATATTTTACATTAAACCTCAGGTTACAATGAAATGCTAGAAATTGATCCAAAATAGACTGATTTTATACTGATTTAGTATTATAGTGAAGTTCCACTATACTAATTGCCTGGTTTTGCCACATCAGAATGTAAGCACCTTGAAAGTAGTGATATTTTAATTCTTTATATTCATATCCCTAGCACCTGGCATGATATCTGGCATGTAGAACATGTTTTAATAAATACTTGTTGATTGTTTGGTTGGCAATAGGTATTAATCTATCTTTTTGTAGTTCCAGATATGAGATATCATCTATGTTAAGGAGCTCTTGGTGTAGGGACTCCCTTCACCAATGGAGATCACCAATTAATTCACGACTTACAGGCTCACAGAGTAATGTGGGACATTGAAAGTTCAAGTGACTTGCTCATGGTCACAACTTGTACTTGTTAATGGCCAGACTTGAACCTGACTCTAAGGCCAGCCTTATATCTTTTAGAGTATAAAGAAATATTTCACTATCTCATTCCTCCATAATATTTGAAAGTTCCTTACTGAAATAAAAATTATTCCATTTGATTTGATGAAAGAAAGCCAGTTGGAGGAGCTGTTTAATTTCTCAATTTTAGAAACTTTGCAATATCATATTTTATTTTTGTAAGTTTGCACATGTAGCACAGATAGAGGAGTATCAGTTACCTGATTCAAGATTGTAACACATAAATTTTATGACTCTTTTAGTATACAGCATTTGGGTGTTACAGCAGTAAACATTCTTGTAGTAATTCTAGTGTGATTTGATTGAATAAATTACTCCCATAAGAATACAATGCCTCTTCTGAGAGATAATTAACTCAAGACACCAAATATCATTTTACTCTCTAAGAAAGTGCTGTGCAAAACCCATCATAACAATAAAAAAAACTCAGTGGTGCCAACAAGATGATAAATTAGATTCTTTCCTCAATTGTCTTTCTCATCCCACCCCCCACCCTGAAAGGAAAGTTATGTGCCAGATTTAGAAAAATTACAGCTGAATCTGTAAGGAAAAAAGAGAGAATCCCAACATATTAAAACCCTTATCAGTTAACATTAATCCTTAAATCACTCACTGACTTTTGCCTGGGCAAATCCAGAAGGAATAAAAGTTATGAGAATCTATATAGGCATGTGTGAACAAAAATGAGAATACCAAATAAATAGATTATTTACCAAAAAATTAAAATTAACAAAACAGGTCAGTGAAAGACTGGCTATGGGCTCAGAGGACTTTGGTTCATATACCACTGCTGACCTTAGACCACATTCATTCATATACCATATTCTTGACCCCAAGATCATTTAAATTCTCTGGGTCTCACTTTTTTATCTGTAAAATAGGATTGGACTGGATTATCTCTAACATCCCTTTAGCTCTAAGTATGTGATCAGTCACCAAACTGATGGGGGGAAACGGTTGGTCCAAATGGATTTCCAAAACTTTCTTTGAAACTTTTAAAAAACAATCAACAGCAATATTACACAAATTATTCTCAAATGTGGATGAATAAAGCACTCTAACAGACTCCTTTGATGAGACAAATATATTTCTAATACCTAAATCAGAGAAGAATAAAGCAAAATGCACAATCCAAAACTCTAGGGGTTCTGAATTGGAGTCTGCAGACCTCCAAGGATTCAATGAATAGATTTTAGGTGCCTTACAAGTTTGAATGAGAAATCAAAATTATATCTTTATTTTCATTAACCTTTGTTTCATTTCTAATCCTGGACACGCTATGTATTTAAAAACATTATTATGAGAAGGGATCCACAGGCATCATGTGATTACCAAAGGGATCCATGACATCCAAAAAGTTTAAAAAAACTCACTTGCTATTGATAGAAATCGTTAAATAATATCGAATCAAAAATTTTAAATAACATCCTGCTAAAAATACTAGAGCAATTTATTTAATAATCACTTACTTCCAATGAGCAAGTTGGATTGATAGCAGGTATGTAATGATGGTTCAAGATTAGGCAAGCATTTAACATAACCATACTAAAAATAAAAATATCCCAAATCACCTGGTTATGTCAAATTTAAAGATAAAGGCTTTAACACAATATGGCATTCACCTATTTACTCTCAACCAACTGCCACACACAAAGCAGGTGGTCAGCTTAGAGAGGGAGACAGGAGGTGTGTGCCAAGCAAGTCAAAACACCACCACAGCTCCTCTTAAACATTGATGGAGACAGCCTAGGACTCTGGGCCTAAGGGCCTTGGGAATATAATTGCCCAACAAGCCATCACTCCTGTTTCCAATGCAGCCCCAGAAGACATCATGGAGGGAAGAAATGATTGTGGACAGAGGGCTTATATTCTTCAACTCCACCAGGGAACGACTGCTGACCAACTGTCACCAAAAAGGCAGATAGGCACAGGAGCCTTGAAAGCATCAACACCACCACAGTATCAGTCCTACTTCTAGCCCAGTCTTCACAGTCATTATGGGGGAGCATCTTCGGTGGTGATTCCCACCAACTGTCAGTCAATTCCCATACATAAGGCAGGCAAGTCAGCTTACTTGAAGCGCCAGGACACATGAGGGGCAGGCAGGCAATCCTAGGGGAAAAGACAGGAAGTAGCATGTGCCAGACAAATCAAACCACCACTATCTTCTACCAAAAGCTCATAGAGACAGCCCAGGTCCCTGTACCCAACAGCCTTAAGAGTAACTTTGATTTCAGTCCAGTCCTAGGAAGCAATAGACATGAAGATGTAGCCTGGTAAATGCTCCTGCAGGTTTTATAGCCATTGCTATAGAAGGCTTAGAAAGCAAAGTTCCTGACATCAAAGTCTTTTGCACTGTCAAATAATTCACCATGAGAAATTGCCATGATTTTATTAGTGGAAATGGCATTAAAGAAGAAGCATCAGTATGCGTTTTACCACTTCATCCTAAGGACCATGGGACTTTTCCATTCGATTAGCAAATGAAACACTCCAGAGGTCTCATGTCTCCTAATAGAATTTGAACCCTTTGGGAGTAGGGACTGTCATACTTTTATATTTATGTCCCCAACGTTTAACATAGTGCTCATAGTAACCACTTAATAAATGTCCTCCATTTAACAATTGATACCAACATTCTTATATGGCATAGGCATAGACATAACTTATGATAAGGAATATCTATCTAAAACTAAAGGCTAGCATTATATGTCATAGGGAAACATTTTAATCTTTCTCAGCAAATACAGGATTAAAACAAGAATGCTCTCTTTCCACCTATGTCTGATGTGGTTCTAGCAAAGGTAATAATAGCAGTAAGAAAAGAAAAATAAATTAGAGGCAAAAAGTTGAAAAAAACTATCCTTATTGGTTGGTGACATAGTGGTTTACTTAAGAAATCATAGGAAATCAGGAAAGAAACCAATTTAGACAATTTAATAGCTTCCACAATATTCTGACTACAAACTAAATCCAGAAAATCAACAGCATTTCTGTATTGCAATAGCAAAATCAAAGAAATAATAACAGATAGTCAAGTCCCACTCAAAAAAGCATAAGATACATGGGAGTCAAACTACCGAAGCCAGTTTAATAATTGAATATATTACAAAACGCTCTTTAAATCAATAAAGGATAACAAATATCTGGGAGAATATGCTTTTAGGGCTTGTAGCAAGATGGTGCAGAATTCTGAAGCTAATTTAAAGAGTCAGTGCTATATATAAATCAGACTAGGAAGAGATTTTAGAGAACTAGATAAGCTTACTCTAAGAACAAAGTTTACTTGGAGAAATAAGATATTTTGGATGCCAAGAAGAAAAATAATGAAAAGAATAGCAATAAAGAAGGAAAGCACATCCAAATTTGAAATGGTATTATGAAACCATCATCATTAAAACCATTTAGTACTAGTTCAAAATTAGAAAAGTAGATTTTTAAAAAAAAAGGCTAGAGAAGTAGCAGATAATATATCTTTCAAAGTTATAAGTGGAGGTCAGGGATACGGTGGTAAAATATTTAACAATCATCTCCAAAAAAGTACACATAACATTTTTCAAGTTTAATCTTCATTATTAACAATTTCTCCATCACTTTATTAAATCTAATAAAAATAAATCAAGCCCTGATTTGTAATATTTGCTAATTTCTGAGGTTTAAATGTTCACACTGAAAATTTACCAATCATCTATTGCTAGTCAGTTAGAGCTGTCTCCAGCACACCCTAGTAGAGGGCGAGTTCTTAACCAAATAGCAGATGAAAGTCAATACAAAAAGATGAAATATTCCAATTATGTGAAATTGAAAATCTTTTGTATCAACAAAATCAATACAATTAGAAAAAGACGGGAAGCTGCTGACTGGTCTTTTTTTTATTATATATTTCTGATAAAAACCTGAGATCCCAGACATATAGAAACTAATTGAAATATATAAGAACAAACAACACTCCACAATAGATGAGCGGTTAAAGGATATGAACATAGTTCTCAAAAGATAGGAAAATATTAACAACCATATGAAAGAATGTTCCACAACACAGTTAATAAGAGACATGCAAATCCAAACAGCCTGAGGTTTCATCCTTTCCTTAAAAGCTGGCAAAGATGACAAAAGATGTGAATAGCCATTGTTAGAAAGGTAGATGAAAGGGAGGTTCACAATGCACTCTTGATGGAGCTGTGAATTGGTCCAATCATTCTTGAAAACAATTTGAAGTTATACAGTCAATTCTTGTGATTTGCAATACAATTATCCCTTCTACATCAAGGGGGTTAAGGGCCAACACCCACTGTGATCTAGAAAATTTGTGTAAAAATTTTTTGCCCTCCCCTTCATAGCAGAGAAGAAGTCTGAATTTTTTCTTTTTCTTTTATGGAATGTTTATAGTACCTTATGATAAAATATGGTGATATCATACAATGCTATACACATATTTCATGCACTTCTGAGTTTCTAAATTTTTTTTCTGTGTCCTCCGCTGGCCTTTGTATGTTATCTGCAGTTTCTGCAAATCCTGCCCCAAAAATTCCTATTACATTTCTTATGCCAACTCACAATATATCAAAACTGTGATGGGGAAAGACATGATGTGGAAGGGATAACAGTACTTTTGTTATATAGTGGACACCTAGATGGCATGGTGGATAGAATGCCTGGCCTGGGGTCAGAAAAACTCATCTTCCTGAGTTCAAATCTCAGACACTTATTAGCTGTATAACTCTGGGCAAGTCATTTAACAATTTCCTCATCTGCAAAATGAGATGGAGAAGGAAATGCACACTACTACTCCAGTATCTTGACAAGAAAACCTAAATGAGGTCATGAAGAGTTGAAAATGACTGAAATCACCAAACAACAACATGGATATACTTTATATGTAATATGTGTAAATATGTTCATATATATTCAATCCATGTATATATACATATATACTGTTTGATATATGTATAAGATAAGTTATATTTGTGTCTGTTATTGCTATTCATCCTTTGTTTTTGAAGAGGACTAATGATATCATGGGAAATGTCTTGACTAGCACATAAATTGGATTTAAGTGAGGCAGAGTTGTTTAGAGTCATAAGTCTCATTTTTCTTACAGAGTCATCAAAGTCCAGTGGCAAGACAAAAGTCAAGATAACTGGTGATGGCCTAGAATGGCAGTGGATGACCTTGGCATCTTTGATATCTGACCAAACTCTAAGTGTTCTACAAGACCTGCTTCAGCTACCTTCATGGTCATTGGAACAAATTGTTCTCAGCCATCCATTCCACCAGGGCAAAGTCTTCACAAGTTTGAGGTAGACATCTCCCTAACTCACTGACTAGTTTGAAGCCTGGCAGTTAACCTCAGCCTAGCGAGTTGAGTGCCAAGCGGACAACAAAGGATGATCAGCAGCCCTAAAAAGGCTGTGTACATACATACATACATACATACATACATACAAACATACATACATATATACATGCACGCATGCATATATATGTGTATGTGTGTATGTATGTATGTGTGTATTTATATACATACATACACACACATTTTATCAATTAAGTGAATGAAGGCATATATAGCATGCCCGATCAAGAGGCGGAGAGAGAGAGAGAGAGAAAGACATTGGAGGAGTAACTGAGAGGTCTATCTATAAAAGATTCAACAAGTTAGAATGATGGCCCACACAAATAACTTGAAATTCAATAGGGAGAAATGTAAATATGTATAATTACTGGGTTGATGGATTTTGAATTACAATGAATCTCAGAGGAAATGTAATCTACACTCCACACTTTCCAGATGAGGAAAATGAGGCAGAGAGAAGTTGTGACTTACCCAATGTCATAGCAGAAGTAAGTGGCAAATTAGGAATTTAAATTCAGGCTTGTTTCCTATAAATCTGGTACCCTTTCCACTATGCCACCAATGCTGGGTTATTAAAATCACCCTCACAAATATATTTTGTGACCAGAGGGTGAAGGGATTTATCAGGTTAATTAGATATAATTATCTTTGACCCAAGTAAATAAGGAGCCTTTGAAGTTTATTGAGTTATTATAGCTGTCTTCAAGTATTTTTAAGGACTTTTTTTGTGAATTAGACATTTCCTTTTGGTCTCAGAGCATAGAACTAGGTACAATGAACAAGAGCTTAAATACTTTAATACTTAAATTCAGTAGAAAGTGTATCAACAATCTGGCTAGCAGCTGTTGTGAGGTGTAAGACCCAACAAGACCAGCAACAAGAGCTGCCAGCACAGCCTCTTTGATCTGCTTTACTAAAGAAAGCAACGTTAAGGGGTTAACAATCTCACTTTAATCACACATACAAATATCATTCATTTAGTTCAGGAGGAAAAGCCAGCAATCTGAACGTCAGAGCAAATACAAACGAGTTAGAAATTATAAATATCAATGGACAGACCTTGTCTGATTCAAATCACAATTCATAATTACCAGGAAAGCACCAATATCTGGATTTACAAGCCGGGAGGCTCTTAACAAAGACTGCCCAGAGTCTCTTCAAGTCACACGCCACTCTTCCAGTGAGTGAGAGCCCAAAGGGAGAATGCCATCCACTGGATTTATATATCTTGTTCAGGGTTAAATGGCATCACAATGTGATACTCAAACCCATGTGACCTAAAAGTGTCACAAACATGTCACTCAAACCCACACGAGCCAGGCTTTCCTTTGAGGCAAGGAGCTCATCAAAGACTCCTAATTTGATCAAAGAAACAAAGGCCAGACTCTTCAAGGGCACTTGATTGAATAAGTGTTCCAAAAGAGAAAACAGTAAAAAAAGTCCCACTTTAATTAATATTACACAAGGAAGAACTTCCTAATGGAACAGAATCCTTTTAATTAATTAGATTTCTTCAAATAAAACTAGATGACCAACTGTAGAATTTAATTTTCTTCAGTTATGAGGTAGACTAGATGGACCTTGGTGCTCTTCCCAGTTCTTAGATTCTGTGATTTAGTCCAGAGAAATTATCCCATCTCTTGACCTATATCTATACTCCCCACCATCTACCTGTATACTGTGCTACCTTATATGTATGTTACTCTTCAGTTTATGTGTCATTCATTCATTCAGCAAACATTTATTAAGTATCTATGATGTGTAAAGACTGTATTAGGCACTAAGGAAAGACAGATGATAGATAGAGCAATTATTAAGCGCTTACTATGTTCTTTTTGCTGTTGTTCAGTTGTTTGGTTGTGTCCAACGCTATGTGATCCTACAGACTTTGTGCATGGCACTTTCTTGACAAAGATACCGGAGTGTTTGCCATTTCCTTCTCCAGTGGCTCTCCATTTTACAGATGAGAAACTGAGACAAAAAGCAATCAAGTGACTTGCCCAGTAAGCATCTGAGGTTGGATTTAAAGAGATATTTTCCTGACTTCAGGCCCTGGCACTCTATCCGCTGCACCACTAGCTGCCCTTAATGATATTCCTACAATTGTACTAAAAGCTGAGATACAAACACAAGAAATCAAGACATTCCTTTACTCTTAAGGAGTTTACATTCCAAAGGGGGAAGACAACATATGCAGAGGAAAGGAGTGCATAAGATGTGGTATGTTTTGGAGATGTCTGGAAAGTGAAGTGAAGGTTTGTATCTGGCCAAAGGCAAAGATACACCAATCAGAGCCCAGAGTAGTTCCAGGGACACAGGCCAAACTTCCAAGGGAAAGGGGTAAAAGGATTACCAGAGAGTAAACATAGTTAGTTTAGTTCATAGCTAGAAAGTGCAATTGAATGACAAAATGAAGAATAGATTCTACTTTGAAGGAACTAACATGCTACTAGTTTTTTATCCCTCCAACTACATTGTAAACTTCTTTTAAGGTAAGATTGTGAGATATTTCTTTGTATCCAGTGAACATTTATTTAAATAAATTAAAATCTATTGTATACTGTGCTATGCTGGAAACACAAAGACAAATAACCTAGATTCCTTCATTCAAGAAACATACAACTTAGTAGCAGACATGAAATAGACAAGTAAAAGATCAACTGTGGTAAGTACAAGATACATGCTTCAAGTAATTTTGAACATGAGATTTTCAGAAAAAAAATGATTGTTACCTTGTATATCTGGGAAATAATGGGTGGAAGTACAAAAATTTTTAAAAATGTAGTGACATTTAAAATTAATGTGAAAGGAACACATCTAGAAGGTATTGTGTATGAGTTGGTTCTTAGCTGGTGAGCAGTAAACTACGTAAGTCATTACATCTTTCTGCCCCTACCTTCTTCTGGGTGGTGTCACTCTTTCTCAGCTACATCCCAGAGTAACTTTCTCTGTAGTCAATGATTTTATATCCACCACTTCTGGGAATTTTTGTTTGTTTCTGATCTGTAAGAGGAAGAACAAAAGGAATTGGAGGCACCTGAAGATACCAACTGAGAAAGACATACATCTACTTTCTCTCAAATATCCCTCTAAAAGGACAGCTTTGCCTTAGGAGTATCCCAGTGGCCTACATGTTACCTGCTTTGGGGAAGCTAGAAAAATATGAATTAACAAACTCTCTTGTTTAGATTGAGCTCCCAACTCAAAAGGTCCCAGCAATTAGAGAATCTGTCTGCAAGTGTTAATGTTTGTACATACATATACAATTACACATAAGTAGATGTACATGTATATATGTACATATTTAGTTGTTGTCCTTCATTCTAAAAGAGGACCAGAATAACCTCATTATGCTAGAGTCAAGTTTCAATGTGTCTGACTGTGGCTGACCAGACCAATACAAGCTTGGAATGCTCTACCACAAGTCAGGCACAAACAGTCCATATGAACATTTGGGGTAGATTCTCTAAATTTGCACATCCTGTATTTCCTTTGAGCTGTTTCAATTCTGCTTTGCTCATAGAGCACAGCACCTTCTCTGATGTGGGCATGCCATGCTGAGCAATCCTGTGCCAGTGTCTCCCATATCATACAATCAATTCCAAAGTTCTTAAGCAAGACCTTGAGAGTGCCCTTGTACGGTTTCTTCTGACCAGCATGTGAACGTTTCCTCTGTGTGAGTTCTCCATAAGATAAAAAAGAAAAAAAGGAAAAAAAGGATATGTACATATATGAACATATATATATATATATATATATATATATATATACACACATATAGACACATGTGTGCCTATGTCTATATATCATGAATATTCTTATATATTCATATATTATGTTCATACATATATCATAGTTTAAAATTTTCTACTTCTCTGTCCTGAGTGATTTAGAATCTATGACTTTGAGTGGACTTCCAGGGGTGGAGCCAAGATGGCGGCTGGAAAGCAGGGACTAGCATGAGCTCCCCACCAAGTCCCTCCAAAAACCTATAAAAATGGCTCTGAACCAATTCTAGAACTGCAGAACCCACAAAAGAGCAGAGGGAAGCAGGACTCCAGCCCAGGACAGCCTGGATGGTCTCTGGGTGAGGTCTATCCCACACGGAGCTAGGAGCTGGGAGCTGGTAGTTGGGAGCAGAGCACAGCAGAGCCCAGCGTGAGCGGCTCGGACCAACCAGACCAGGAGCCAGGCGGAGCAGGCCCTAGCGCCCTATATCAGTGAGCTGCAGCAGTTACCAGACTTCTCAACCCACAAACACCAAACAGAGTGGAGAAGATTAGTGGGAAAAGCTTCGGGAGTGGAAGGAGTTCGTGGTTCAGCCACTGCCCCGGGGAAGCTACAGCTGCTGTTGCTTCTGGCCCCAGGCCCACCTGGTGGGAGGAATTAAGTGGAGGATCAGAGCAGGAGTGCACAGCTTGCTGAAGATCTGAGCCCAGTCCAGGTTGGGGGTTCTTGGGGAAGGAGGAGTGCTGGTGTGACAGAGCTGGCGCATCCCTCCCGAACGTGGAACATAGAACTCTTTAGTCTACAAGCAGTCATACCTTGCTGAAAAACTCAAGGGTCAGGTTAGTTGGTTGGGAATATGGCCAGGCAGCAAAAAGACACCCAGATTCAGTCTCAGACTTTGGATTCTTTCTTTGGTAACAAAGAAGACAAAAACATACAGCCTAAAGAAGTCAACAAAATACAAGAGCCTACACCAAAAGCCTCCAAGAAAAACATGAACTGGTCCCAGGCCATGGAAGAGCTCAAAAAGAATTTGGAAAAGCAAGTTAGAGAAGAAGAGGAAAAATTGGGAAGAGAAATGAGAAGGATGTGAGAAAACCATGAAAAACAAGTCAATGACTTGCTAAAGGAGACCCCCAAAAAATACTGAAAAATACACTGAAGAAAACAACACCTTAAAAAATAGACTAACTCAAACAGCAAAAGAGCTCCAAAAAGCCAATGAGGAGAAGAATGCCTTGAAAGGCAGAATTAGCCAAATGGAAAAGGAGATTCAAAAGACCACTAAAGAAAATACTATCTTAAAAATTAGATTGGAGCAAGTGGAAGCTAGTGACTTTATGAGAAATCAAGATATTATAAAACAGAACCAAAGGAATGAAAAAATGGAAGACAATTGAAATATCTCATTGGAAAAACCACTGACCTGGAAAATAGATCCAAGAGAGATAATTTAAAAATTATTGGACTACCTGAAAGCCATGATCAAAAAAAGAGCCTAGATATCATCTTTCAAGAAATTATCAAGGAGAACTGCCCTAATGTTCTAGAACCACAGGGCAAAATAGAAATTGAAAGAATCCACCGATCACTTCCTCAAATGGATCCCAAAAAGAAATCTCCTAGGAATATTGTCGCCAAATTCCAGAGCTCCCAGATCAAGGAGAAAATACTGCAAGCAACCAGAAAGAAACAATTTGAGTATTGTGGAAACATAATCAGAATAATCCAAGATCTGGCAGCTTCTACAGTAAGAGATCGAAGGGCTTGGAATACAATATTCCAGAGGTCAATGGAGCTAGGATTAAAACCTAGAATCACCTACCCAGCAAAACTGAGTATCATGCTCCAAGGCAAAATATGGATTTTCAATAAAATAGAGGACTTTCAAGCTTTCTCAGTGAAAAGAGTTGAATAGAAAATTTGACTTTCAAATACAACAATCAAGAGAAGCATGAAAAGGTAAACAAGAAAGAGAAATCATAAAGGACTTACTAAAGTTGAACTGTTTTGTTTACATTCCTACATAGAAAGATGATATGTATGATTCATGAGACTTCAATATCATAGTAGCTGAAAGGAATATGCATATATATATGCTTATGTATATATATATATATATATATAAGTGAATGTGCATGTATGTATATATGTATGTGTATGTATATATATATATATATATATATATATATATATATATATATATATATATATATATATATATATATATATAGACAGAGAATGAGAGAGAGAGAGAGAGAGAGAGAGCGCACAGGGTGAGTTGAAGATGAAGGGAAGATATCTAAAAGAAATAAAATCAAATTAAGGGAAGAGAGAGGAATATGTTGAGAGAGGGAGATAGGAAGAGATAGAATGGGGTAAATTATCATGCATAAAATTGACAAGAAAAAGCAGTTCTGTGGGAGGAGAAGATAGGGCAGGTAAGGGGGGAACGAGTGAATCTTGCTCTCATCAAATATGGCCTGAGAAGGGAATACCATATATACTCAATTGGGTGTCTTACCCCACGGGAAAGAAGAGGGAAGAAGATAAAAAAAGGGAGGGATGACGGAGGGGAGGGCAGATGGGGGTGGAGGTAATCAAAAATGAACACTTTGGAAAGGGGACAGGGTCAAGGGAGCAAATTCAATAAAGGGGGATTGGTTCGGAAGAAGCAAAATATAGTTAGTCTTTCACAACATGAGTATTGTGGAAGGGTTATACATAATGATCCACATGTGGCCTATGTTGAATTGCTTGACTTCTTAGGGAGGGTGGGTGGGAAGCGAAGAGGGGAGAGAATTTGGATCTCTAAGTTTTAAAAATAGCTGTTCAAAAACAAAAAAAAAAAGTTTTTGCATGCAACTAGAAAATAAGATACACAGGCAATGGGGCATAGAAATTTATCTTGCCCTACAAGAAAGGAAGGGAAAAGGGGATGGGAGGGGAGTGGGGTGACAGAAGGGAGGGCTGAATGGGGAACAGGGCAACCAAAATATACATCATCTTGGAGTGGGGGGAAGGGTAGAAATGGGGAGAAATTTGTAATTCAAACTCTTGTGAAAATCAATGCTGAAAACTAAATATGTTAAATAAATTTTAAAAAAAATAAAAAAAAGAATCTATGACTTTCCTCTGCTATATTACCCCACCTCCCCCAAAATCACACAAGTCTGTAATGCAATAAACAAACATTTTTTTAAAGAAACCCATTGCTTTGAAAAACAAATGATGAAACAACAACAAAACAAACTCTTAAGAAATAGGGACTGTGGATGTCAGCTTATCATTCTCCTGGGAGAACATAACTCAAAGTTATATAAGGTCTGGGAAAGTGGCATATGACCAGTTCTGTTCTCAGCAACAAGAGTCCCTACAACCACTTTGCATGTGTTCCCTGTGGCTTTTGAATAGCTTAGCAATAGACTTTGACTCAGTGTCTCAGCACACACACTCTCTCTCTCTTGCCAGTTCAGTGGCAATTGTGGTGTCAGCCCTGGACAGCCTTTCTCCTTCCCTCCTCATGGCTCATCTGAATTCTTTCATCTGTGACATGGTCCCCTTTCAAATGGCTTTTCTTCCCTAGGCCCCACCCTCAGAAGGCAAGAGGCAGTAGCCTTTCAGAGAATCTTGATCCATCCATTCGTTTGGGGATTTTTGTCCTAACTAGCCGGCATCCATCTGCATGGTCTACTCTGACTCTTTGGCAACCTCCCAAAGGCACTACAGAAATAATTTCACTAGAAAATTCCGGTATTAAAAACACTCATATATATATATACGCACAATTCCATATAGAAAATAACAATGAAAACAAGATGTCAAACAGGTATTGGCATTATATCTGTTTTCATAACATTTTTCATTAAAAATTCGATGGAAAAACAAAACTGTCATACATAGGATCCCTCTGAAACTGTCTGTGGAGATACTTCTGGTCAGAAGTTGGCATTAGAGCCACGCAGCTGTTCAGAAATTTCCAAGAGCAAGACAAATGGTGCTGATGAAGCTAATGCCCTCAGTCTTGTGTCAGTGAGTCACATGCAGCATTCACAGAAGGTCAGATGAAACCATCCAATGGGGTGAAATCTGGAATTCAGCCTCACTGGGCAGGGTTCCTGAGGATGCCAGTTGGGTATGATAACAGCATCATGAATCTGTTACCCATTACTTTGCTATTCTCAATGTGCAAGGTTTTGGTGTTTGTTTATTTCCTTGCCTGCTTTTTAAGTGGCGCCTTCTCTTCTCTTCTTCCCTATAATGGGAAGTGCAGGAAGGGCAGCTGCTGATAATGGGAAATCACAGGGGAGAGATTGGTATCTGGAAAAGCTCAAAGCAAGTGGTTTTGCAAGCTTGGATGATGAGTTTCTCATATAAAATCATGGATCATGAGCTGGAAGCTGAGTAGTCTAAATACCAGTAAGTCAGTGAACAATTGTAAGATGACTAAATTTTCAATCCCAATGAGATTTTTTACTTATAAACATTTGTTCTTTACAGAGGTTTCCTGCCTTTTCCTCTGTCTCTTTCCTAGGTCAGTCATAATTTAAATCAGCAAGCAGTTATTGAAAGCCTAAAAACAAAGTGGCTTTGTTACTACTTTGTTAATATAAAATATATTTACACATGCTGCTTTAAGACCAACAAATCAATTTCTTATATACAGTTCTTTTTTATTTTGCATTTGTTGATGATTAATATCACAATGAAAAAACTAAACATTTAATTTGTGAAAGTCCTACCATATACAATCTACTCTTCTTGGTACTTGAAATAAAAAGATAAAAATGAGATGCTCTTTGGGTTTATTAAGCATTGCACTTTAGTTTAATTTAGTAAAGCTGAGTTTTTATGCTGTTTTGACTTTAAAATGTAAGAAAGTGATATACTACATGAGTAGAATTTCATTATTTTATAAACCATGATCTTTTTTTCAAAAGTATTGAGAAAATATAAATAATGAATTCTTTTTAAGATAGCTATTTGTTATTCATTCAAAATTAATTTAACCCCCCTCCCCCCACACACTATTTTAGATGCTGTGGAGGACCCAAGGCTTAATAAGACACAGTTTCTGCCCTCATGGAGCTCATGATCTACGAGAGGAGATATATCCACAAAGTATTCCTCCTCTTAGCTATTTGAAAAAAAAAACTACAGTTAAAGACAGCATATGAAGTGAAATAAGAAAAGTGAAAATGAAGCATTTAGAGGAGAGATCAGATTTGGCTAGATGATTGATGGTGGTACAAGGGAAAACTAGGACATTCATGGAAGAAATGACATTTAAGTTGAGCTTCAAAGGATAGGTCCAAAGGCATATATTAGAAGAAAGGCCTTTAAGGTACAGGGAACAGGGTAAGAAAATGCACAGGTAATGGAGAAACCATAAGGCCAGTTTGGGGAAGGAGAATGATCCAGATTAGGGAGAGTACATGAGAGGGATATGAAGAAGCATAGCAAGATACCACGCTGGAAAAATAAGTTTTAGTTAATTTAGGGGTCATGGAATGGCCAGTTAATTAGTTCTTTAGGCAGCAAGTTTTCTTGTCACTGGAGTTGTTCACAAAAGCTGGTATAACCAAATGGAGGGAATAAGGATAAGAAGAAACAATAGCTCCCCACTGACAAAAAAGATCCAGAAAAGTATCAGTCCAAATCCTCTTGAGGAAATCCAAGGAAAAATCAGTCTTTCTTTTCCAGCCTAGGTTCAAACAGAGAGACAGACACAAGTGTGTAAACACTGAGAATAGATATAGGCAAGAGGACTCCATGTAAACTTTCTAGTGCTGAATCTGAACTGGGGTCTGGGACTATTCTCTAGGGCAAGAATTTCAACATCCTTCACTGAAGGGCTGCATTGTTTATAGGAAGGAGGAGCAGATGCCCACTGGAAACTTTTAGTCTGGCCCCAGATTAGGGTCTAAATCTGGTGCAGACTGAGGAGAGACTTTTGACTAGTGATGGTAGACCAGGGTAAGTAAGAGGGCTTGAGGATATGTGTTGAAAAAAGTTGCAGAACTGTGTGAACAGCCCTGGGAGCAGAGTGGTATCTCAGATCCAGCTCCTAGACTAGTTTAAAGCCTGAAGTGCTCCAATTATCTGTTAGACGTCTCAAATCGAACACCCCATAGACCTCTTAAACCTAACATGTCCCAAACTGTGCTCATTATTTTGACCCTAATCCCTCCTCCCTTCCTAAATTCCCTATTGCTATGAAGGATACTACCATCTTACCAATCACCTTTCTAGCTTTCCTAATAGGATTGAGGGTACAATAAGAAGCACAAGATCCCTTCTTTTCCTATATTTTAAATTACTTTAGTAGATTTGGAATTATAGTTCATGTGTTTGATAGAATTAACTTGTGATGGAGTTCACTTTAAATATATATGGTCCCAGGCTCTCTCCTCTTACTGGTACCTTTTTTTAAAGGAATCTGGGAGGTACAGAGAATAAAGCACTGGGCCTAGAGTCAGAAAGACCTGAGTTCAAATCCAATCTCAGATACTAAATGTGTGATCTTGGGCAAGTCACTTAAACTCTGTTGCCTTAGTTTCCTCAACTGTAAAATGAGGAAAATAACATCACTTACTTCCCCAGCTTTTTGTTAGGATCAAATGAGATAATATTTGTACAGTGCTTAGCACAGTGGCTGGAAAATAAAGAGATGTCATGTAAATGTATATTCTCCATATATGGTTTATTCAATTTCTTTTTTTTTTCTGATATTGCATCATTAAAACTCTCTTTTTCTTATTCTGCTAATCTTGCCCTTTTATATCTTTAAAAATATATTCAGCCATTTAATTTATAATGAGAGTAGTATTATCATATAATTGGATAAAATGATTTTCAATAATTTATTTTTTCTTCATTGGTTATGAATTCACATTTTAATTTTTTATATCTGTAATATGGTTTCATTTCTTTTTTTAAGTAAAATTAGGGACCACAAGTTTTTCATCTTTCTTCCCTTCATATAGTAAGTACTCAACTATGGGCAATAACTCTTTGGGAATGGGTGACCAAAAGAATTCCCCTAGATTCTACTTAACCTCTGGATCAAAATAGTGGCCTCTCTTGCTTCTCCAGCTCAGTCATTTAATGGGCACAAACCATTTTGTTGACCTTCGATATTAAATCGTTTTAATCTGACCTGTCCTCTTCCATGGCTGTGTTATTGTTGTTGAGTCATTTCAGTTGTGTCTGACTCTTTGCAATATCATGTGGAATTTCTTGGCAAAGATACTGGAGTGGTTTGCCATTTTCTTCTCCAGCTCATTTTATAGATGAAGAAACTGAGGCAAGCAGGGTTAAGCGACTTCCCCAGATCCTCCAATTCTAAATCAAGTAGATGGGGATGGTGTGGCTAAATAATCCTTTATGGTAAAAATACCTGTGGGTTTTAGTAGTCTTCAAACTTGCTCAGCTAGTAAGCATCTGAGGCCAGATTTGAATTCAAGTCTTTCTGACTCCAGGTCTCACACTCCATCTACTGAACCACCTAGATGCCCATGGCTATAGATTTAAGATTACCATTTATTTTCACCTCAGGTGGTTCAGGGTTCAGTTTATCTTTGATCAAGATGTTGTGGGACAGGAGAATGAGTGCTAGGTCTTAAAGTCAGAGGACCTGGATTCAAACTCTGCCTCAGCTCTTACAACATTTGCATTGTTGCCTCAGTAATTTAACTTTTCTGGTTTTTATTTCTTTCATAAATTAAAGAAAAGATGGTGTTGGAGTAGATGATCCAAAGGCAGAGGCCAGTGACCTGGGGTCCATGTACTTATTCTTTTCTTAAATAATGATATTTCAATCTAATTGACTTCCTTTGTAATCTTCTGTAATTTTTATGCATTAGAAATTATTCTGAGAATGTATCCATGGGTTTTACCAGCCTGCCAAAAGAGTTCCTGACACAAATATATTTAAGAAACCCTGCTCTGAGTCTCCTTCAATTTGAGCTCTTTGACTATTAGCTTATGACCCAATTTGTTGAAGTGAATAGGGCTAAATTAGTCATTATTTGCTCACATAGTTCATCACTATACTTTGTTCATGTAAAATGAAAACATTGTCCCAAATATGAGGAATACCACCAAATATTTGTCAGAGAAATGTGTCATGTCTAAATACAGATTCTGAGCTCATGTCCATTTCACAAGTCATTTCCCCATTTGGTACTTTCTGTTTTTAGTAATACAAATAATCAGGATATTTGTCATTGAAATGGTGATATGAAATATAAAATTAACATCAGTTGGGTATCAAAGGCTGAGATCACAATGAACAAGATATACTTTTAAAAACTTTCTGGGGACCAACTCTGTGATGTGGTATGCATACTAATCCAAAAGTCTGAGGAATTCAGCTTCCTTTATATACAATTTTAGCTGGGCAATTTGATAATTAACGATTGCTCTGGAGTTTACATCATCAGTTATTGGATAATGTTTAATCCTAATTTTACTGTAGGGCTCTAAAGGATTGAAAATTTCGCAATACCAAAAACAGGTTGTTTTTTTTATGGAAGAAGGAAACCAAACTTTTTTTAAAAAAAAAATCGGAAAACAGCCAAAGGGCTATATAGTGTCATAGGTCCTAATGCAACGAACTCTCTTAAGGCATCTGAAATTGTGTTTTTTGATTGCTATGCTTGTTTCTAACATTGAAAAAAAAACAAACAAATGTGGGAGGATAGGTGAAGGACTTTGAACCCAGTGCTTAAAACAACATTATGGTACCTTTATTGTATAGAGACAAACATAGGCTAACTCTACAGAGTAAAGCGATTAGTTCTCTAGAATGTTTGATGGATGTAAACCACCAATAAGCATCATTAAAATCAATAAGCCCAGAATTTTTCTCAATAGTAATTGTTTTCTTTTTGCTTCAATTATTTGGATAACTGCTTTGGCTTTCCACTCTTTTACACTGGTTCCACGCAAATAATATCAAACGTATTATTTAACAAAACATTAAACAGTATAATGCTGTTTGGAAGGATGTAGTACAAAAACACCAGCACATTTAGAAATAGTCCATTGTACCCCTATAGAAAGTACTGCATTCTCAGGACTTTGGGCAAATAAACTGTCAGTACAAGAATAAAAAAGGTTAGAGAAATGCAAAATTTTGAAGTGGGGAGGGTGGGAAAAGAGGAAGATAATAAACATTTTCTTATCTTCACAAAAACCCTGTGAAGTATGTGCTGTTATTATTCCCATTTTACAGTTGAGGAAACTGAGGCACAGAAAGGTTAAGTGATTTGTCCAGAGGCATATAGCTAGTAAGTGTCTGAAGCCAGATTTTAATTGAGTCTTCCTGACTCCAATCCCTGCTTTTCTATCCACTACCCCATCTTGTTTCGTTGAAGTGAGTTAATACGTGAATGGTGTTCATTCTCTCTGATTTGTGACCTCTGTAGTGCAGCATAGTAGGAAGAGCCCTGAACCAGAAAGCTGGGAGACTCAGTTTTTAATTCCAGTACTACTGCCAATTAACTGTGTGACTCCCAGAGTCACCATTTCCTGGTTTTTTAAAATAACAGGGGGTTATGTCGCTCAATTTAATGTAGTAAATTACACTACAGACAAGGTCTCTTTAAAGATTTTGTTATGGTGACAAGTAACAGAGGAATAATATTTTGCTCAAAACATCATTATCATCATGAAAAAGGCAAAAACATCAATCTCTTCTAACTTTTATCTTTTCTTTATTTCACTGACCTCCCTTCAATCTTAGATTTTTCACTTCGTATTATCAGAATAATGAAAATTCCACTTCCATAACTCAAGGCACTTTGATTTCTACTAGTTCCACTGAAAAGTAGTCTCATTGCCTTTGTCACTTAAGTTTTCCAACTTCACAGAAGCTGTAAACGTCACCCAAAAGAAGTATCACTTTGAACATGACACTGATAGGTGCTAAAAATAAATAAATAAATAAATAAAAGCAACATGGACCCTGCACTGTTGGGATCTAAGATCATGCTAAGGTTAATAAAATGTTCTGGTCAACAGAGTTTCTATAACTATCATAAGGTTGCAGAAAGAATCAAAATCACAGCAAGCCCTATGTGAACCTACCAATGTGAACACTGAAAAGTCAGGATACATCCTATTTGATTATATCTTGAGAGTGAATGGGCCAAAGAGTGGGAGGAGGGGAAGGGGGCAAGAGATCCATCAAGAGGTGACCTGGTAGGTCAAATATCTTTCTACTCAGCTTCCAACTTGAATCTTCATATCCCTCTGGGAAGTGGGATTCTCAGAACACAACTAACACAACAAGGTCAAGTAAATTATCTAGAGTACATCCAATTCCCAATAACAGAGTAAACTAGGGTTAAACAGAATGAAAAATATATGGAAAATATATTTATAGAAACTAATTTTGGTGACTGCTTGTAATCCAGAATCACTAAGCAAACCTGATGGCCTTTATTTAATGAGCATGCTGTACAAGCTGGGTGAGGATTTGAAATCCTCACAAGCAGCCAAGATCTCTGAAAGAAGGCCAGTCTAGCTATTGTTGGATAGTAACAGTAACTGACTAAACTGATTTCCTTAAATAATAATCAGTCACATGTTTTGTGATCAGTTAATGGCAATGACCTGGAATTGATGAGTCCTGTTACAGAAAGGTGACTTTCTTATTCTTCTTTGAATATGGGATATTCCCCAGTACAGCCCCTCTTCCTCAAGTGATTATAGGAAAGAAGCTCACTCCACATTATATCATTGTACTAAATTGTAAAGTAGACGAGGACAGGAATATTTCTTTTCTACATCTGTTGTTTCCTTGAGCACAAGACTGCATGAAGAAGATGCTTAATAAATGTTTGTCTAATTGACATGAAAGTCTATGGTTGTCTTTCTTGATATGCTATGTTATTCTCCAACTGGTGGGAACCACTAGGGTGTTATCTTCACAACATGGGGAAGGGAGTAGAAGCAGAGAAGAGACAGCAGGGAAGGGGAAAGGAGGGAGGGCATGAGAGAGAGACAGAGACAGAGAAAGATGACTGATGATTGAGAAATGAAAGAATACATTTTAAATTTGATTTTTATTGAATTGCTTACAAGGTAGGGTTTTGGGGATGGGGAAGGTATATTTTTTTGGGGGGAGATGCAGAGCTATAACATGCCTCAATTGCCAATTTTAAAAGATAGAATATGTTGACATGTATATTCATTCAGCTGTTCTCGTTGAAAACTGCCCCCTTATGGTGTTTTTATTTTTGTGACATTGCTTTCTCTTGTTTCTCCTAACTGCCTAAAGGTTCTTTCTCAACCTCCTTTACTGGATAATATAAAGTCATTATTTGGGATGTGTTAATATTGCCAGAACTCCCAGAAAATGTTTTAGGGAAGTATGTATAATGTCATAATCATAGAATTTTGAGTTTGAAGGGACCTTACAGATCATCTAGTCTGGCATCCTAATTTTTGCAAATAGTGTAACTGAGGTCCAGAAAAGTTAGGTGCCTAAGTGTCTTTCCAGGATGTTAGAATCTGCCAGAATACAAGACTGTTGATATAGACTTCAAGCACACAAGAGTCACCACCATGTCACCAAAGAGGCACCATCAGAGAAAAATGTCATCCCCATGTTGTGAAGATAACAGCCTAGTGGCTGTTCCCAACTGGTGGAGAATAACATAGCATATCAAGAAAAACAACCATACTTTCAGGTCAATTTGGCAAACATATATTAAGCATCTTCTTCATGCTACTCCTCCAAAACTGCTCTAGAATCTATTCTTTTCTCTCAGTATGCTCTCACTTGTTTCATCAGCTCCCATTATCATCTCTATGCAGAAGACATCAAGATCTACCTAGCCAAACGTGTTCTATCTCCTGTGCACTACATCTACATTACCAATTACCTGTTCATATCTCCAACCAAACGTTATACTGCTTGTCTCAAACTCACACATCCCTCAGTGAAAGTTTTCAAACAAATATGTTGTAAAAGAAATGCCTTTTGGGCTATTGATCAGAGTAGATACATCCTACAGTCCCTTACAATTCTAATTCTCTAGTTCTAGGTAATTCCATGCCTAAAAGAGAACTTTTTCTCTGCCTGATCCCCAAATCCACTCCCTTTCCCCCCTTTCTCCCTCCCTCCCTCCCTTTCTCTCTCTCTCTCTCTCTCTCTCTCTCTCTCTCTCTCTCTCTCTCTCTCTCTCTCTCTCTCTCTGTGTGGGTCTCTCCCCTCCCTATTTTAAATCAAGGGGTGACAAGTGTTGTTGATTCTACCCACAGTATATTTCACATTATTCCCCTTCTGTTCCCTCATACTCCTGTCTCTCTAATTCAGGTCCTAATTACCTCTCAGCAAGAGAGTTATAACAGCTTCCTAATTTGACTCCCATCTTCTAGAATTTCCTTTCTCCAGTGTATTCTCCAGTCACTCAAATACTAAAATGATCTGGGACCTGATAAATTAGAATGTACTACCCAACAAAGCAGATCACAATCCAAGCATATATACCTAGCCCGTCCTACTCATATCTATGTGATTTCATATTTTCATTGGAACACGGGTGGGGAGTCAATATGCTGAAGGCCTTCCTGAGTTTCTTCTGTTATCATTCAGATATTAATGTTGTGCTTTGACAGTACATCTGTCAACCCTTACTCATCACATGATTTTTCTATCATACATTTTCTTAATGACATTTTTCTCTGATAGTGCCTCTTTGGTGACATGGTGGTGACTCTTGTATACTTGAAGTCTATATCATCAGTCTTATTTTCTAGCAGATTCTAATGTCCTGGAAAGACACTTAGGCACCTAACTTTTCTGGACCTCAGTTACACTATTTGCAAAAATTAGGATGCCAGACTAGATGATCTGTAAGGTCTCTTCAGACTCAGAAATCTATGATTATGACATTATACATACTTCCCTAAAACATTTTCTGGGACTTCTGGCAATATTAACCCAACCCAAATAATGACTTTACATTTTAGTTTTAAAATCCATATTTTAACTTTTACCAAACATGAGCAGTATTTGATTTTTAAAAATTCTTTAATAGAAACCTCATTAGAAGAAATCCTATTTTCCCAGTGGGAAATATTTTAAACTGACATGTATTCTTTCCTTCTACTTAGCTCAGAAAAGAGGAGAAGCAGAAAGAGATGGAGGAAGGGAGGCAGAGAACAGCAGGAGGGCACATTCAGCATCCCTGACAGCAGTTGTTGAATTCCAGCCCATTTGTTGTTGAGTGTGGCCAAAGCAGCAAGCCCTGTCAAGCTACTGCATTTTAACTCTTGAGCTCCTACCCAGTTGGACACTACTACTGCCTTTTTATTCAGGGAAGTGATCATTAGATTATTCCTCTTTCCATCAGGGCTGTCGATTCTATGCTGTCATACACTGTGAGTAGGTATGAGGACAGCTGTAACTATCACTTGGTTCTTTAATCCCTCACACAAGTCCTTGTGCAATCCAGCAACAAGTTAATATAGAATAGAGAAGTCATGGCAGCTTGGGTTTTTATTCACACAGAAAAACAATCCCTATTGGCAGCTGAGCAGACAGCCCCTCCAGGGACCAATTATTCTATTTTGTGCTGTATATACTGCAAGAGGCTGCTGCCAGGACCCAGGGGAGCCATGCTGCTGGGCTGCCCTAACAGGGGCCAAACTAGTGCTCAAGACACAAGTTGTTCTTCATGTCAAAATTGCTGCTAATGACACAATTAACTAACAGGGGACGACTGAGAAGCTCTTAATTAGGTAAACACTGCTCTCTGGAAAATGATTGCCTGGTTTTAGGCATACTAAGTCATGTCAAATCGCAAGAGGAGGAATGCCTTGACTCAAAGGGAGGCACAATCTTAACATCTCTTTGGTCATTTCTCTTTCATAGTAGAAGGTATTCAGCATTTTGTCATTTAAAACAAACAAGAACGGCACAGCAGGACATCTCAGGTCTTGAAAATTGCAAAGTTTATAGAATAGAGGATGAAGGGGTTACAAAAGAGAAATTGTTAAACACTACATCAAGAAACACAGTTGTATACAGACCTCCCTCTAAAACAGAGGTCCCTAATCTATTTTGCATGATGGATCCCTTTTATAGTTTGGTGAAGCCTGTGGATCTCTTCTCAGATCAATATTTTTAAAATGAATAAAATAAAATACATGTGTTGAAATACAGTTTAATTTTTTTTTCAAAAGAAGCTCATGAAAACTAAGTCAAGAACACCTACTCTACACTCAAAGAGAACCTAGTACCCTCTTTGGAATCCACAGATAGTTTAGACCTTAGATTCCTCCACTTAAAATAACCTGAATTTAAATTGAGTTGTTTTTTATATGAATTTCTTGTTTCTTTCATACTTAATAATAATAAATACTGTAGTAACTGTAATAATATCTACTTTTTTCAAGCAAAATTTGAAACCGTCTTGAATTTTAGCAAACAATTACAAATACACGGTCTGAATAACAACAATTAAGATGAGGAAAAGAAGAAGGTATCCATTTATAAACCTTTCACATGGTGAAGGATGAAATACTTGTCTCACCTTTCCAGGTTTCCAAATTTTTCTCACAGACAGAACAGTAATAAATCTTCTTTAGCTATTTCAATTGTGTACCTGAGTGAAATATGACTTGAGGGAGAGAAAGTCCAAGGTGTTCGGGAATTAGTACAAGACCTCAGAGTCTTCTGAGCTGGTTCATGAACTCAAGTTAAATTACTATAGTACTTAAATAGACTCTAAACCCACATGTTGGCATTCTTGAGTATAGGGCATCACTTATACTTTGGTAATATAACAATTGGGAAGTAGTTGATTTTTCTAAATGTAAGGTGTGTGTGTGTGTGTGTGTGTGTGTGTGTGTGTGTGTGTGCCGGCCATGTGAACTTTGTCCATACGGGCATATCTAGATGTTGTTCAAAGAGAAGTGTGAATAGATATTTCCAGTCTCCTCCAACCACTCTTTTCAAGGGACATTTTGATTCCTGGCAGGTTGGAGACTGAGGCCGTGAGGCTGGCTGTTCTGCTGTCCTCAGAGAGGGAGTATCGGGCTAGAATTACATATCACCACCTGCCCAAATAGTGCTAGCCAGGAGGAATAATTTTTAGGTTCACCCTATGCTACTGTTACAATTGAAAAGGGGAAATATTAGATTGGGGAGACACTTAAAGCAAGGAGACCAGTTAGAAAGCTATTGTAATAGTCCAGTCAATACCTGAACTAGGGTTGTGGTCTAGCACAGTACAGCTCTATTGTAAGCACTTTAATTGACTAAATACTGAATGACAGCATCATTTAAAATGCCAGTTTGTTCAAATTCTAGGCCTAGAAGTCATTTTTTTTAAAATGCTAACTTTTTCTGTTTATATTTTATGCTTGAATTTCAATAACTTTATTATTTATCTGATAAAGCCAAAATAAATCTAGTATTGCTTCCAAGATGAATACAACCACTCACAGAATGTCTGAGCTGGAAGGGAATTTAGGAGACCTTCCTCAGTTGCACAGATGAGGAAACATACCCACTCGTATTGTCCTATATCTCTATTCCCATTCATAGCTAAACTTGAAAAAATCATCCACACTTGCATGCTTCCCCTTTAGTTCCTCTCACTTTCTTATAAATCTTTTCCAATCCAGTTTTCAATACCATCATTCAAATGAAATTGCCTTCTCCAAGGTTACCAGATGATCTCTTCATTGCATAATCTAATTCCTCTCTCCCCCAATATTCATCTTTCTTGATCTCTCTGAAACATTTGATGCTTTGATCATCTTCATTTGCATTAGTGTTTTTTTAATCTTTTTTGTTTCATAGGACCCTTAAATGGTCTAATGAAGCCCAGGTATTCTTCCAAATAATGTTTTAAATATGTGATATAAAATACATAGGCTAACAAAGGAAATCAATTATATAAAAATAAAATTAGCATAAGATATTTTTTAAGCCAAGGTAAAAAAAAATACCTGTTTTGGATACTCCCTCTGTACTAGGTTTTCATGATAGTGCTCTGTATTGGTTCTTTTATCTGTCAGACAACTCCTTAATCTCTTTTACTGTATCTTCATTCATGTCTCACCCCCCCCACCAGTGATGAATGTTCCCCAAATCTCTAACCTAAGTCTCTTTCTCTTTTTGCTCTATATTAGTTTTTCTGGTGATCTCATTGGTTCCCATAAGCACAATTTTTATCTATATGCATATGCTTCCCAGACCCATACCTAGAGACAGGAATAGTATCTCCCTTCCAGAAATGTTGTGAGGATAAAACATTGGTGAAGCCCTTTGCAAACCTTAAAGCTCTACATAAATGCAGATATCATCATCATCATCATCATTGTCATCACCATCACCACCACCACCATGATCATCATCATCACCATCATCTACATATCTAGTTCTATCTCCTAACCTTACAAAAGTGATGTTTATTTTAATTTCAAACACCAGAAATTCACGAAGTAAAAATCATCTTTAGGATAATTACATGCTTTCTAAATTGGAAACACAAAGTAGGGTCCTAAATGTAAACACTAGAATTGTGGTTTGGGTTTCATAACCATAGCTCTGTTGTAAGTTGCTGTATTTGTGAAGAGAACAAAAATACAAAGAACCTGAGAAAGCAACTTCCTAGAAGACACATCATAGTTTCCACGAACCTATTAGTTTCCCTGACTTCAAGACAATTCAAATTTTACTTGCTCTAGACCTTTTTAATTACCCAAGACTCCTCCTCCTGAGCGCCAGGAGCTCAGCAACTGCCTTTTGGACAACTCAAATTGGATGGCCTATACACATCTCAAATTCAACATGTCCAAAACAGAGCTCTCTTTTTCTTACAAAACCCTTCTTCTTCCCGATTTCCCTATCACAGTGGAAAGTGCTAATATCTTTCCAATCACCCAGGCCTAAAATCTCAGTGCTATACTTAACTTTCCACTCTCCTTCATCCTACATATCTAGTCTATTGCTATGTCTTGATACTTCTACCTTCACATCTCTTGTAATAACCTTTCCACTTGCACAACCATAACCCTGGTTTAGGCCTTAATCACATCTTGACTAGACTATGGAATAGTTCACTAATTGCTCTCCTTGTCTCCAATTGCTATCCACTAATTTGGCAAAGTGATTTTTTTCTAATGCATAGTTTTGACCATGCTATATTTCCTACCTTCCGTCTCCAACTCAGTAAGCTCCATCTGTTTCCTATTAAGCCCTAGGTCATCTAAATCTCTTCATGACATGGACCTTTCCTACCTTTTCAATATTGTTGCACTTTTTTCCTGCTCACATTCCATGTTCTTCCAACAGTAGCTTAACTGCAGTTTCTCCAATTCTCCATCTCCCATCTTCATGACTTTGCACTGAATCGACTTTCCAACATGTCTAAAGTAGTCTGTCTCCTAAATATTACTTATTATTTACCCTAGTTCTCTTCAAGACTCAGCTTATATTCTACAAAAGTGTAGAACCAGCTGCCTCAAGGTCACATGTGGACTTCTAGGTCCTAAAGTGAGGCCCTTTGGCTGAGTCCAAGTTTTACAGAACAAATCCTTTTATTAAGGGGATTTGTTCTGTGAAGTTTGAATTCAGTCAAGGGGCCAAACTTGAGGACCTAGAAGGCCACATGTGACCTCAAGGCTGCAGCCCACCCCTGGCTCTAGGCCTTTTCCATTCCTTCAAACTGCTAATGCTTTCCCTTTTCAGACCATCTACTTTGTAAATATCTTGTATCTACCTAATCATTTTTGTGTCTTTTCTCCCATTAAAATGTAAAGTCCTTTAGAACAGGGACTATGTTTTGTCTTGTCTTCATATCATTAGTCCTTAGTACAATGACTGGCACATGATTAGCACTTAATAAGTGATTTTTGACTTGACTTGCCTTGAAAATGAGAACCAAATTGGCAAAGTGGTTCAACAAAGTTCGCAAAAAGAGCAACAAGTGATCTAGGAGTCAAATCCGTGTCTTTTGACTAAAAATCCAGTGATTTATTTGCCCACTATTAAGGGTATCTCTCTACTTTTAGCCTAATCTATTGATACAAGAGAAATTGAGGCAATTAAGATTTAAAATTAACTAAATTTTGGTGAGAGGCAAAATACAAAGTTCTGGCCCCTAGTCTATTCCTCCATAGGATTGAATTCTTTTCTAGGAAGTCTTCACTATATAGGGTCTCATTCTAAAATGTCCAATTTCAAAGCATTGTTCATCCATAAAGATTTGTGTGTGTTCATATGTGCCCTCAAGAAAACAAAATAGAATAGTTCTCACTTTTTAACCCCAGCTGACAAGTGCTACACCATTTATTCCAGAAGAAATGTATGGCTTTCATAATAACTGTCCAGTTAAGTCAAAATTATCATGTTGTTCCTTCTAGAACATTCCTTTCTCATATCATTTTTATTTTTTTCCCTCATCACAAATATGGTAACCCACAAAACAGCTATGGTTTTGAAACCCAAACTACAATTCTGGCATTTGTATTTAGGACACTGCTTTGTGTTTCCAATTTAAAAAACATGTAGTTAGTCTAACAATCATTTTCAGTTCTTGAATTTCTGATGTTCGAAATTAAAAATAAATATCTTTCTTAATACATAACAAATAAAATTTCCATTCCTATATGATCACAGATTGCAAAATGAAACTTTAGTCAAGAATCTACACACATAATATTAAATGCTTGAACAAAATGCTTTCATAAATTAGCTACAAGTCATTGGTAAAAAAATTGACTTAACATTAAAATCATAGCTAGAAAAGGACCTTAAAATTCATCTATACAAATTCTCGCATGCTACAGATGAAGAAATTGAGTTGCAGAACAATTATATGATTTGGTCACAGTCACACAGGTGGTTAATAACAGAGATGTGATGCAAATCAAAGTCTTCTGACTCTAAATCCAGTGACTTTACATTGTACTCTGTAAATCTTAATTGAAAGACACTCATTTAAAGGGAATAACCAAAAAGTGCTTTAAATGAAACTACAAAGTAAATTTAACTTTCTATAAAGAATTTTTTTCCTTATGCAGACTTAACCTGTCATAACCTGAGATGATGCTTTCTGACCAGAAAAGTAATTCCTTCTTATAGTTTTACAAAAATATAATGCATTAATTTTAGGGGAGGAAAGTATTGGTGTCCCTTTTCAGGCAGAGCAACATCATCAAAGGTAAGGGGAAGACAGAAGAGCATAAATTGCTATCCTTTTTACTTAGAATGAAAAAGCTTTGATTCAATTGAGGGGGAGCCTGGCAATTACTGAGGCAAAGATTGAATATGCCCCCTGGTGACTGAGCAAAGATTCTGAAATAGATGTTTCAAGATTTGAGACACCTTTATGAGTTGAGAGATTGGGAGCTCCTGAATTCTCATCTGGAGTTCTGATTTGGAAAAAGGCCCAGAACCAACTATAGCACTTCTTTGCCAAGATAGCCACCAGCAAGAGGATCAGCCCAACCCTGATCTACCTTGCTAGAGTTCAAGAACCTGGAGGAATTTCTTTAGATGATATAGATTTAAGGTGAAGGTGAAATACTAATTCAATAGTGCTATAAAATGCTTCATGTTTTGATATAGAGCTCAAAAGGATGTTAAAGGTCAGTTAGTCTAACTTCCCCATTTTGCAGATGAAGAAATTGAGTCACAGAGCAATTAATTTGGTTAAGGTCACATATGTCCTTATATAGAGAGATGACATGCAAACCAAACTCCTATGACTCAGAATCCATTGTCTTTTCCACTCTGTTTTAAGTATCAGACTCAAGATATACTATTCATATGATGCATCAAATATTTTTCTACTGACTTGTTTTTGGAAGAAGGCTTTTACATGAGGCAAAACTAGGATTTAGGTGATTCCTCCTGGGATTCCGGGATGGGGTTATGAAGAGTTATCAAGAGTGATCTTTTCTACTTCAGGGCTGGGATCTTAATCCCTTTACCTCCTCCTTCCTAACCTCCCCATTGCCAGAATTGTCCTTCTCTAACAGGGGGCGTGACCACAAGCCATTGACATATTTCATATTAACACTTCCAAGAGCAGTATTACTGCAAACATAGGGCCTTTTAAATCTACCTCTCTGGGGATGCCTAACATAGTAACTTCTAGGCTCCAAATTTATAGTAATTCTGCTTATATTAACAGTTTGGGGCTGCTATTGATCAATTTCATTATTTTTGTAATGCAGTTGCTATCTAGGAAGTCTCGGCCTAAAACAGAGTAGGAGGAAAGATCAAGCAATTTCTACTGAAGATAGAGCTGAATTTTAGCACAAAGAGCCAAAGGTTTGCCCACACAATCTGGGAACATGGAATTGATTTTGACCCAAGAACAAGCCCTCAATCCAGATACTGAGGCTGAATATATTTATAAAAGAAGAAATACCTTAGACTGAGAGATGTGTAAAGGGGCAAATCTAAGAGAATAATTCCAAGTAAAGCTTCAGAGAAATAAATAACTTAGTCACAAGAGCTGTGAAGGTACCTGGAAGAAAAATTTTTTTAAAAGATAGAAAATGGAGGAGATAAGGAGGAAAGAATGGCAAGAAGAACTGATACCTTAGAACAGACTATAAGAAATCTTATCAAAAAACAAGAAGCTCTCCAAAATTAGAATGGGCCAAATAGAAATAATGACTCAATGAGAAAACAAGTAATACTAAAACAAAATCAAATATTAAAAATAAAACAGAAAAAGTAAGAAAACATTAAGGTAAAATAATCTAAGAATTATGGGACTATCTGAAAATCATTACAAAAAAATCCTGGACAACATATTCCAAGAAATCATGAATGAAACTGTCCTGTTCTCATAAATCACAGTGAAAGTTGAAAGAATGTACTAGTCAAGTAATGAAAGAAACCCCAAAATGAAAACTTGGAGGAACGTTATAGCCAAAATCTGGAGGTTCTCAGTCAAAGAAAAAAGTACTATAAACTGCCAAAAAGGAGTTAAAGTGCAAAGGAGCCACATTCCAGTTCACACAAGACTTGGCAGCTGCCACTATATAAGGTAGGAGAGTTTATGATACAATATTTCAAAATACAAAATATAAAGGTGTACAACCAAAATAACAAATCTAGCAAAAATATGTACAATCCTATGGCAGAAAATGGACTCTTGATGAGACTGAGAATTTCCAAGCATTGACGTAAAGAGCCAAATTGAGTATCCACTTTGAAATGGAAGTGCAGGATGAGAGAGAGAGAGAAAGAGACAGAGAGAGAGAGAGAGAGAGAGAGAGAGAGAGAGAGAGAGAGAGAGTTAATCAATTGAAAGGATTGTGTGAGGATGGATTGTTTGTATGTTGATAAGATAGTAATTAAGTGTCTTCTCACAGCCCTGATGTCTTCAAGTATCATTAAAAATGGCAAACAGGACATACAGAGATTTTTTTGGGGGGAGGGTAGTTTTGTTCCTTTTTGATGATAACCTTCAAATTATATCACCATATTACAGACCCCTGAGATTGTATCAGTTTGCATAAACTTTCAGGGGGAAGATTCCAGACTTCATTGGCTTCTCATTGAATTATTAAACAGCTTAAAGGCTACCTGAACTATCTTTCGCATATCCAAAAGAAAAATGTTTTATATTATGTATGTTCCTTTCTTTTGTCTTGTTTTAGTGAAAACTAAGGCCTGGTCATCATTTAAATGTAATTCATATGTTTGAAAATAGTTATGAAATTTCTCAGTCTAAATAATTTCAATCTTTTGCTCATGTGTCATTTGCCATTTCTTTCATCATCATCACAATTCTTCACTGAACATTCTACAAGTGATAGTCTATATGGAGAAATCCAACTATTTTCATTTTTTACGTATTAGTGATTTTATTTAATATTTTAGTTTTCAACATTGATTTCCAAAAGATTTTGAGTTACAAATTTTCTCCCCATTTCTATCCTCCTCCTATTTCCAAGATTGCATATATTCCGATTGCCTTGTTCCTCAGTCAGCTCTCCCCTCTTTCACCCCACTCCCCCCCCCCAATCCCTTATTCCCTTACTTTCCTGTAGGGCAGGATGGATTTCTATGCTCCATTCCCTATATATGTTGTTTCCTAGCTGCATGCAGAAAACAACTTTTTTTTAAGCATCTGCTTTTAAAACTTTGAGTTCCAAATTCTCTCCCCTCTTCCCTCCTCACCCACCCTCCCTAAGAAGGCAAGCAATTCAACGTAGGCCACATGTGTATCATTATGCAAAACCCTTCCACAATACTCATGTTGTGACAGACTAACTATATTTTGCTCCTTCCTATCCTAACCCCCTTTGTTCAATTTTCTCCCTTGACCCTGTCCCTTTTCAAAAGTGTTTGCTTTGATTATCTCCTCCCCCTATCTGCCCTCCCTTCTATCATCCCCCCATTTTTATCTCCTTCCTCCTTCTTTCCTGTGGGGTAAGACACCCAATTGAGTGTGTATGGTATTCCCTCCTCAGGTCAAATCTGATGAGAGCAAGATTCACTCATACCCCCTCACCTGCCCCCTCTTGCCTTCCTACAGAACTGGTTTTTCTTACCACTTTTATGCAAGATAATTCAACCCTTTCTATCTCTCCCTTTCTCCCTCTCTCAATATATTCCTCTCTCAACACTTAATTTGATTTTTTTTAGATATCATCCCTCCATATTCAACTCACCCTGTGCCCTCCATCTATCTATCTATCTATCTATCTATCTATCTATCTATCTATCTATCTATATACATATATATATATATATATGTATATGTATCTATGTATGTATATCCCCTTCAGCTACCCTGATACTGTGTTCACATGAATTATACACTTCATCTTTCCATGTAGGAATGTAAACAAAACAGTTCAACTTTAGTAAGTCCCTCATGATTTCTCTTTCTTGTTTACCTTTTTATGCTTCTCTTGATTCTTGTGTTTGAAAAGAAAATTTTCCTTTCAGCTCTGGTCTTTTCACTGAGAAAGCTTGAAAGTCCTCTATTTTATTGAAAATCCATATTCTGCCTTGGAGCATGATACTCAGTTTTGCTGGGTAGGTGATTCTTGCTTTTAATCCTAGCTCCATTGACCTGCAGAATATCATACTCCAAGCCCTTTGATACCTTAATGTAAAAGCTGCTAGATCTTGTATTATTCCAATTGTGTTTCCACAATACTCAAATTGTTTCTTTCTGGCTGCTTGCAATATTTTCTCCTTGAACTGCGAGCTCTGGAATTTGGCAACAATTGTTACTAGGAGTCTTCTTTTGGGGATTTTTTTCAGGAGGTGATCGGTGGATTTTTTCAATTTCTATTTTATCCTCTGGCTCTAGAATATCAGGGCACTTCTCTTTGATAATTTCTTTTTTTTTTTTTTTAACGAATATTTTTTTTAATGCAATTTATTTATTTAACATATTTGGTTTTCAGCATTGATTTTCACAACAGTTTGGATTACAAATTTTCTCCCCATTTCTGCCCTCCCCCCCCACTCCAAGATGGCATATATTCTGGTTGCTCTGTTCCCCAGTCAGCCCTCCCCTCTATCACCCCCCTCCCCTCTCATCCCCTTTTCCCTTCCTTTCTTGTAGGGCAAGATAAATTTCTACGCCCCATTGCCTGTGTATCTTATTTTTTAGTTGCATACAAAAAGTTTTTTTGTTTTTGAACATCTGATTTTAAAACTTTGAGTTCCAAATTCCCTTCCCTCTTCCCTTCCCACCCACCCTCCCTAAGAAGTTGAGCAATTCAACCTAGGCCACACATGTATTATTATGTATAACCCTTCCACAATATTCATGTTGTGAAAGGCTAACTACATTTTGCTCCTTCCCAACCCATCCCGCTTTATTGAATTTTCTTCCTTGACCCTGTCCCCTTTCCAAAGTGTTTGTTTTGATTACCTCCACCCCCCTCTGCCCTCCACTCCATCATCCCCCTGCCTTTTATTTTTTTTTTTTATCTTCCTCCCTCTTCTTTCCTGTGGGGTAAGATACCCAACTGAGTATGTATGGTATTCCCCCTCAGGCCAAATCTGATGAGAGCAAGGTTCACTCATTCCCCCCTCACCTGCCCACTCCCCTCCTCTCCTAGAACTGCTTCCTCTTGCCACCTTTATGGGAGATAATCCACCCCATTCTATCTCTCCCTATCTCCCTCTCTCAGTAAGTTACTCTCTCATCCCTTAATTTCATTTTATTTCTTTTAGCTATCTTCCCTTCATCCTCAACTCACCCTGTGTCTGCTCTCTCTCTTTTACATATATATATATATATATACACATACATACACATACATACATATACACATAGATACATGCATACATACACATTCACTTATATATATACATAAACATATATATATATATGCATATATATATGCATATTCCCTTCAACTACCCTAATACTGAGGTCTCATGAATCATACTCATCATCTTTCCATGTAGGAATGTAAACACAACAGTTCAACTTTAGTAAGTCCCTTGCAATTTCCGTTTCTTGATTACCTTTTCATGCTTCTCTTGATTCTTGTGTTTGAAAGTCAAATTTTCTATTTAGTTCTGGTCTTTTCACTGAGAAAGCTTGAAAGTCCTCCATTTTATTGAAAGTCCATATTTTGCCTTGGAACATGATACTTAGTTTTGCTGGGTAGGTGATTCTAGGTTTTAATCCTAGCTCCATTGACCTCCGGAATATCGCATTCCAAGCCCTTCGATCTCTTAATGTAGAAGCTGCCAGATCTTGGGTTATTCTGATTGGGTTTCCACAATATTCAAATTGTTTCTTTCTGGCTGCTTGCAGTATTTTCTCCTTGATCTGGGAGCTCTGGAATTTGGCAACAATATTCCTAGGAGATTTCTTTTTGGGATCTATTTGAAGAGGCGATCGATGGATTCTTTCAATTTCTATTTTGCCCTGTGGCTCTAGAATATCAGGGCAGTTCTCCTTGATAATTTCCTGAAAGATGGTATCTAGGCTCTTTTTTTGATCATGGCTTTCAGGTAGTCCAATAATTTTTAAATTATCTCTCCTGGATCTATTTTCCAGGTCAGTGGTTTTTCCAAGGAGATATTTCACATTGTCTTCCATTTTTTCATTCCTCTGGTTCTGTTTTATAATATCCTGATTTCTCATAAAGTCACTAGCTTCCACTTGCTCCAATCTAATTTTTAAAGTAGTATTTTCTTCAGTGGTCTTTTGGACCTCCTTTTCCATTTGGCTAATTCTGCCTTTCAAGGCATTCTTCTCCTCATTGGCTTTTTGGAGCTCTTTTGCCATTTGAGTTAGTCTATTTTGTAAGGTGTTGTTTTCTTCAGTGTATTTTTCAGTATTTTTTTGGGTCTCCTTTAGCAAGTCATTGACTTGTTTTTCATGGTTTTCTCGCATCCTTCTTATTTCTCTTCCCAATTTTTCCTCTACTTCTCTAACTTGCTTTTCCAAATCCTTTTTGAGTTCTTCTATGGTCTGGGGCCAGTTCATGTTTTTCTTGGAGGCTTTGGTTGTAGGCTCTATGACTTTGCTGTCTTCTTTAGGCTGTATGTTTTGGTCTTCTTTGTCACCAAAGAAAGAATCCAAAGTCTGAGACTGAATCTGGGCGCGTTTTCGCGTCCTGGCCATATTCCCAACCAACTAACTTGACCCTTGAGTTTTTCAGTGGGGTATGACTGCTTGTAGATTACAGAGTTCTATGTTCTACGTTTGGTGGGGAGGTGCCAGCTCTGTCAGAGCCGCACTCCTCCTTCCCCAAGGACCCCCAGTCCAGACTGGGCTCAGATCTTCGGCAGGCTGTGCACCCCTGCTGTGATCCGCCACTTAATTCCCCCCACCAGGTGGGCCTGGAGCCGGAAGTAACAACAGCTGTAGCTGCCCCACCTCCGCTGCCCCCGGGGCTGGAAGCCGAACCGCGAACTCCTTCCACTCCCGCAGCTTTTCCCACTAACCTTCTCCGCAGTCTTTGGTGTTTGTGGGTCGAGGGGTCTGGTAACTGCTCACGTATTCAGGGCGCTAGGGCCCCCTCCGCCCAGCTTCTGGACTGGATCGTCCACGCCGCTCAGGCTGGGCTCTGCTCCACTCCGTTCCCAGCTCCCAGCTCCCAGCTCCGTGTGGAATAGAGCTCACCCAGAGACTATCCGGGCTGTCCTGGGCTGGAGCCCTGCTTCCCTCTGCTGTTCTGTGGGTTCTGCCGTTCTAGAATTGGTTCAGAGCCATTTTTATAGGTTTTTGGAGGGACTCGGGTACGGAGCTCACTCTAGTCCGTGCTTACCAGCCGCCATCTTGGCTCTGCCCCTCCCAATATCTTGATAATTTCTTGAAAGATGATATCTAGGCTCATTTTTGGATCATGGCTTTCAGGTAGTCCAATAATTTTTAAATTATCTCTCCTGGATCTATTTTCCAGGTCAGTGGTTTTTCCTATGACATATTTCACATTGTCTTCCATTTTTTCATTCCTTTGGTTCTGTTTTATAATATCTTTGTGTCTCATCAAGTCACTAGCTTCCACTTGCTCCAATCTAATTTTTAAGGTAGTATTTTCTTTAGTGGTCTTTTGGACCTCCTTTTCCATTTGGCTAATTATGCCTTTCAAGGCATTCTTCTCCTCATTGGCTTTTTGGAGCTCTTTTGCCATTTGTGTTAGTCTACTTTTTAAGGTGTTATTTTCTTCAGTATTTTTTTAGGTCTCCTTTATCCAGTCATTGACTTGTTTTTCATGGTTTTCTCTCATCACTCTCATTTCTCTTCCCAATTTTTCCTCTACTTCTCTAACTTGCTTTTCCAAATCATTTTTGAGCTCTTCCATGGCCTGAGTGGTGTTCATGTTTTGTTTTGGTGGTTTTGATGTAGGCCTTTTGACTTTGTTGACTTCTTCTGACCGTATGTTTTGGTCTTCTTTGTCACCAAAAAAGATTCCACAGTGTGAGTCTGAATCTGAATCTGTTTTCACTGCCTGGCCATGTTCCCAGCCAACTACTTGATCCTTGAGTTTTTCATCAGGGTATGACTGCTTGTAGAGAGCACTTTGTTCCAAGCTTGGGGGGATGAGCTGTTGTTATCAGTGCTATTTCTACACAGTAAGCTCTCCCCCACCAGAGCTCCTTCTCCCCCAAGTACTGCCAACCTAGACTGTGACTCAGATCTCAGCAGGCTCTGTACTCACGCTCTGATGGGCCACTTAATTCCTCCCAGCAGTGGGCCTGGGGCCAGAAGTAACTGCAGCTTTAGTTCTGTTGCTGCACTGCCTCTACTGCCCCCAGGGCTGTGGCCAAACCTTGAACTCCTTTCCCTCTGTCCCTGTAGTTTTTTCCCTCTAACCTTCTCTGCTGTCTTTGGTGTTTGTGGGTTGAGAAGTCTGGTAACTGCCACAGCACACTGATTCAAGGTGCTAAGGCCTGTTCTGCCCAGCTCCCAGTCTGGTTGTTCTGGGCGCAGCCCACACCAGGCTCTGCTGCGCTCTGCTCCCAGCTCCATGCAATAGACCTTACCCAGCAACCATCCAGGCTGGCCTGGGCTGAAGCCCTGCTTCCCTCTGCTATTTCATGGGTTCTGCAGTTCTAGAATTTGCTCAGAGCCATTTTATACGTGTTTGGAGGGTCCTGGGGGAGACCTTTAGGCAAGTCCTTGCTTTATCTTGGCTCCACCCCCCCTCATCCAACTTTTTTCAATCAACAGGCAGATAAACTTTCCTTTAATTATGCAAATAAACCTTCATAAAGTGACAAAAACTTTAATATCCAAAAATTTCATCACAGTGTGAAGTATCAATAGACCTTGAGAGATGCTTTAATAATGAACCTAATAAAGGGTACTACTTGAGACTCTAATATCACAATGTACCCATTAAAAGAGCTAATACAATTGCAGAATTCATTGACAGAATTATGGTTAGTAAGTGATATACAAATGATGTTATTTTATATATGTTACTTTATACAGTTGGGATGTTAGATTAGAATCACTAATAATAATAGAATCTCAGATATAAAAGAATCCTCAAAAGTCTTCTAGTCAAACAAATACTTGCAAAGAAGAACTCTTCCTACGAATTAGAAATCCTTCAAAGTTCTATGGAACTGAAAAATCCATATTCACAGAATCACAGGACTTGAAGGGCAGAAGGTAACCCAGACCCTGCAGTTTTACTAATATGTACCTGAACATTGTCTGTAATATCTCTCTGAAGGCTTCATCTAGCTGTTGAGGTTTAGGGGTGCTAAGGACCCCAAAATACTGGCATGATGGCTCCTGCCCAAAAGAGATTCAACCCAAGCCTTCTTTCAGTCAAAGAGAAAAAACAAAGTGGCCAGACTCTTAAGAAATCTCACTATTGGATAGACTTTTAAGGAATGCAAACACCTTGATGAAAGCAAGATAGGTCTTATATACAGAAAGACTGTGGGAGGGATCTAAGAGTGGTCAAGTAGTCTGCAGTGATTGGAGGAGGGGTACAGGGAGGATCTTGAGTAGGAGTCTTAGGAGGATCTTGATGGGACTGGGGTGACTAGAGGTTATACTCCAGGCACCAAGAGAATGGGATTTTTATGGGACCAAGGGTGGGAAGCAGTCAGAGGCAATCCAGAGGTAACAAACAATGGAGGGCCAGGTTAGGTTAAGGGTAACAGATGTAGGCATGAAAAGCCAGATCAAGTGGGAAGATTCAGGGAGAATTCTAGGTGAGGGGTTTTCCAGGACCTATGGATAAATAAGACTCAAATTCTTTTGGGGTAAGGGAAAAAGGTCTCTGCTTGGGCCCATACCCCATCATAGCCTTCACTTGAACTTCTGAGGCAGCCCATTTCTCATTTCACAGGATCACAGAATTTTAGAATTGGAAAAGATCTTTCCTTTTTTTAATAAAAGGGTCTTTAATATGTAAAAAATTATCTTTGTATTCATTAGGACTGAATCTACTATTCTACAACTTCTACCTTTTAGTAGGAGCAACATCTCTTCCACAGAGGGTAGGCTGCCTTATTCTTAAAACATAATGAAACCATCCTTTACTCAATTGGTCCAAAGGACAAAAGCTTGAATTGTTGTTGTAACATCCTGTTTCCCTAAGTATAAAAGGCTTGTCACACCCCACTGACTGTGTATGCCACTGTGTCAAATGCAGAAGCAGGGAAACTTTGCCCAGCTGAATCAATGCCATGTCCTTGATGAATATCCTTTCCATGTTATTGTTAAACAATAAGGACAAGCCCAGAAAATTTGGCAAAGTTGGCAGGATTCAATTGGAATAACCTCATGGATGACCTCATGGGTGAAGTAGAAAAAGGACAAGTGAAGGAAGGGGATCCCTGGGTGACCAGATGCCATAATAATGGAATCTTGTGTCTTGTGGCCTTTGCATATTTGACCATGCTTTTGATTACACACCAAGAGTCATTTCAAAGGAATGGGGAAAGGGTTGCTATTTATCTGGTGGAATTGAAAACTAAATTGCTAGTGTGCAAGCATTTAACAATTTACAAGCATAAATGTAATCTGGGTCTTTAAGAATCATCTCATGAAGATAGTGTTGCAAAAACCTATTACCTGCCTTTGAATAACTTTGTACTTGGCGTGATTGTGAGCTCCACACCCACCAAACTATGGTAGGCCTAGGCACTCCCTAAAGAGTGCTAATTTGGGAGTTGCCTAAGAACTATGTTGAATGGACTACTAGCAAGTCTTTATAGGAATTTTCATGTTCATGAAGTGCTGTGTCACATGGATTTTGTTTTGAGTTAAGTAAAAAGCAGTGAGGTAAGTAGGTACTTGAAAGATAAACACCTTGCTAGGATCCCAGAGAACTTCCCAGAATTGGGGATATAGACAAATGTGCCAAATATACCTCAGCTGATTTTCTAATGATGGAGGTGGGGTGATTTATGACAGTTTAAAAAGGTTTTCCTACAAAATATGTTACTAGTGACTCTTATCTGGGACCTCTGTCGATTGATGGGTAAAGAGCCATGTCACAAACCCTAGGTACCCTCCCTCATCTCAACAGAAATATTTCTTGTACAAGACACCTAGAGCACATAAACTAGCTTAGGGGAGCCTAAGATTAAACTGTTTCTTTTGCTTTGAGTTTCATTTCCTGAGTATGCATAAGGTAAGCAAACATCAGTTTTGAACCACATACTAAGCCTTAGTGAAGTCCTATGATTCTGAGAATTTGGGAGCTCTAGGAATGCTCTTCAGAGCTGACTACAAGTAAAAGGACTATCTACACTGGAGATGGTATCTATTGAAAGGCGAACAAACCAAAGACCAACTTTGGATTGGCAGAATCTTCTGGAGTTGCCTGACTTGTCTTGTGTAGTTGTTCTTGACCACATAATTTAGTGGACCAGATGGGAATAAATAAAAAGAAAGACCTTTGGCAGAGACTGCTGAAGGGGGAGGTTATAGCTTGTGATCCAGGAAACACTGAGTATTGAGAAGAGATAAGATGACCCTGGCACATGGACAGGCTTCAAGCAAGACCTCTTATCTATGCTATTACAGATGATCTTGACATATGATAAATATTGGAGACTTTGGCTAGAAGTAATATCATCCATGCTACACAGCTTCTCTTCTTTATGACCACTTTACATCAGGAGACCCACTGAGAACTAAAAATATTTGGCATGACCCATCACATTGACCAGATCATTAAGATCTTTTATTTGGTCCTTATGAAGAGGGTGGGAGAGGGAAGGTGGGGAAAGCTATCATTTCTGGTCTTCAAAAGTCCTCATATTGTCACTTCTTCAGGACACTATCTCACTGATTGCTTTGATTGATTTGTTTATTTACTGGTTTTTTTCCTGCATCCTGGAGGACAGGAATCTCTTATAATAGCCCTAAAGTCATGTAAGTGTTGTAAAGTTCATTAAGAGAACCTAAGAGCACTACAAAGGCGTAGGATGTGCTAAGAGCAACGTTATCTTCATGTACTTTAGGCCAATATTTTCCCAAAAAATAATGAAGCCATCTTCAAGGCCATCATGAAGATTTGATTAGTAAGGATGCTTCCTTCTGTTCTGTTCTGTGTATTTTTAAAAAGTATTTCACTAACACTCATTTCTTTATTTTCTTTTTTTTATCCTATCACCCACCAGTTTCTCTGACACAACTCTAAATAGATGCTTGCCCTTGTAAAAAACAAAAAAGCATATTCAACCAAGACAAATCAACACCTCTGTGTCATGAAATATATATCTACCTCTCTAGCAAACAAGATAAAAGCATGCTTCATCATTAGATTTCTTGAAATAAAGATTAGTTACTGAAGTGATCAGAAATCTTTTGAAAAGTTGACTTCCCCTGACTTAAGTCAGTGAAAGTTGACAACATCATTGTATAAAATATTCTCTGGGTTCTGCTCACTTCACTCTGCACTAATTCTTTTTTAAATCATATTTCCACATTAGCCATGTTGTGAAAGAAAAATCAGAACAAAAGGGAAAAACTATGGGAAAAAAGGGGGGGTGAAGGTTGGTATATTGTATTCCAAGTGTACAAAATTACTTTTAATGTATGGCTTCTTTCAGGATTTGATTGATTTTAACTTTGCCTTTTAGCTCTAATTCTTCTGAAAAGTTTTATTTTATGAATTCTTTTAATGTGCTATCTAGTTTTTTTTTTGTCTTATCATATCTTTTGGTGGGGGAGCAATGATTCTTAAATAATCTCTCCTTCTATTTCTCAAGTCTATCATTTTAGGTAGATGATACATTATATATACTTCTCGTTTTTCAGTCTTTCAGATTTGCTCTAATATTCCTTTTCTCACTGAATCATTGAGGGTTTTTTTGTATTTTTCAAAAAAGGTTTTCTACATTCAATTCTAAATTATTTATTCTCCATCTATTTTTCTTCAAGAGCTATAATTTCACTTTTTATAATCTTTGGCTTCAATCATTCTATCAATTCTTAGAATGCTTGTGGCAAGCCATTCATTTTTGCCGCCGAAGCTCTACTTAAACTTATCAAGGTGTTAATCTTTTTTTTTCTAAAATTAACTCTTAGCCTCATCTTAATCCATAGTATTTCTTACTTGTGTTGATAGCCTTCTTCTCTTTACTTCCATGTCCTGCTTCAGTTCCTAGATTGGGGTTTTGTTCCAGGGCGAAGGTTTGCTCCATCCAACACTCTTGGATAGAGTGGTTAGGCCCTAGTCTTGTTAATCCTATGGTATAGCTGTATTTGCCATTGCCCTGCTATAGTTTTGGATAGGGTGTTAAATCCCCTCCCTGACATATTCTGCGGCCCTGTCTTGAGACAGGGAACTGGGCCTAGATATGGGACCAAAACTTTCTCTCTCCCTGAATCCCTGGCTTCTATGTGGCTCTCCCAATCAGATTGTCTATGCCATTCTCCTCACCTGCTATTTGATGATTATATCAAAAATAGCTTCATTCTCTTTTCTCCTTAAGTATTTCTAGACTAATCATTTAATTGTCAAGTCTAGAATTTTGACAAGAATCGATACCAAGGAACCAATAGTTTGCAGACTCCCTTAGTACCGCTTTAAAGAACTTCACCTCCTTCAGTTTCCTTATTGTTGAAAGGACTTTAAGCTAGATAATCTCAAGTACGATTGCTACTCTTACATTCTATGTTTCTATGATGGTAGTTCCATTAGGTTTTATAGTACCAGCAGGTCTTATACTAGCTTTCCATTATACATGGCATTTAAATGAAACTCTTTAAACCACTATTCATAATAAAATCTTTATCCGAGTAAATGTTTCTCTATGGAAGAGTAAGGGAGAGAATATATATGCATTTTTAAAAATAGTATTGTGGTTTTGAAAAAATTATCAAATTACTGTATGGATTTATATTCCTTCTATTCTATTCTTTACTGTTCTTAGGGATTATACGTATATTTATATTTTATATATAAATAAAAATATAAAAATATATGCATAGATATTTACATTTTATACATACATACATGTGTGTATACACACAAACACACACACACACAGATACATACACACACATGCCAGTCACAAGTACCCCTGAAAGTACAATGGGGCTACTGGATTTTAATGTCACTCTTTTCTAGAAGTGAGAAGAAAGCTCATGGCTCTCTGTTTTGTTTGACTAGAAACAGTAATAAAATTGGCTATGGATGCACTAGTCTAGGGATGGGGAATTTGCAGACTCGAGGCTACATGTGGCCCTCTAGGTCCTCAAGTGTGACCATTTAACTGAATCCAAGATTTGTTATGTAAAATTTAGATTCAGTCAAAGGGCAGCACTTGAGGACCTAGAGGGCCACATATGGCCTTGAGGCTGCAGGTTCCCCACCCCTGATCTAGGCTGTTGAGTCAAAGCTGTTGAATCCAACTTTCTTTCCTTGAACTTCCTCTATCTAAATCTTTTGCTACCACTCAAAAATGTTCAGCTGCATATATGAGCACAGTGTCAATCTTACTGTTGCTATTTTTGTCAGCAGTCATACTTTATATCCAGATTTTGGAACTAGAAGGAAGTAAGATCTGTGCAGTCATTCACATCTGGCAGAGCTTCTAAAACTGGCTCTGATTTGCATGTATTTACAGCATGCCTAAAAAATGCAAGCCTCCATGAGGCAGGAAATCTGACAAGTAAAAAATGACTCAGTAATTTAGAGTTGAGGTAATGGGTTGTTCATTGTAAAAGCACTAACCCTTTGTGTGTGTATGTGTGTGTGTGTGTCTGTCTGTCTGTCTGTTTATGTGCACTGTGGTATGTGCATGCTGGGCTGTGTTTGGTTTAAAATAAGATCCTGGTTGCCAAAGGGAGAAAAAAGAGTAAATTTATTCTCTTTAGTCTATCCCACTTCTAATGGAGACAGGAGTCTCTGATGGCCAGAAGCCTTAATCCCTTTTGTCTGGACATTTTATTAGTTGAAGTCTTAAAACCTGAGATACAGCCTTTTACTTTATCATGTATTTCCTTTTTTTTTTGTCAATGATACCCATTCACTTACACATCAGGGACTCCTGAACAAAATGCCTCAAAGTGAATTCTGACTGTATGCTGGGTTTTAGCATTTGCCTTACTACCTGATGAAATCAGAATCTGATTTATGTTCAACTTGATAGCAGTGAAATATAAAATGTTTTTGGTATGGTGTTATCAAAAAAACTGTAGAAATACATGGAGAATTAATAAATCACTGTAGGAAGGAAGGGAGAAGAAATAGGTTTTTTAAAATGAAATTAATAATAAGTAGTCAAAATAACTGATTTTTTTCCTTTTCAAGCTTATTCATGTTTTACATGGCATAAGGCTATATGACTGGAAGTAAACAGAACCATTAGCACACTGAGAGATTATCACCATGTAATCAGGTTCTAGATGGTTGGTTATATCATTATAAAAGTTCATCAGTTGTTGTTTCATACCCTGAGAGGAGAAGAAAAGAAATATATGGAGTATGAAAGGCGAAATGAGACTAAAAGAAGATTCCAAATGCTGAATAAAATTCATAGAATCAAAAAGTTAACTGTTCCAAGTAAAACATTAATTTTAATCTAATTTTTGTGCTTTACAGGATATTTTCTTTTATTTTTAAATAGACATTTAAATCATTATTTTTCACTTTTTCTATTTTTTAAAAAAACATCTATACTTAGGTATTTTTGTCTTTAAGGTTTGTATCCTATTTCATCATTATCACTCTTTTCCACAAATTTATTGTTTGTTCTTTTGACCTGTTCTTTAACCCACTCATTATTCAGTCTACTGTTACTGAGTGCTCATTTAGGTCTGTCTTCTTGGTCTATTTTATCTATGTTAATTGTCATTTTATTGCATTATATTCTATAAAGGATGTATTCAGTATTTATACCTTTTTGATTTTTGATAAGTTCTTAGTATCCTAAGCATGGCTCATTTTTGTAAAAGTGCCACTTGGTACTGCAAAATATTTATATTCTTAAATGTCCTCTTTTAGGAGGATCTATAGATTTTCCAGTTAGAAATTTTCTAGCTTCCTATTTTCTCCTCTGCTTATCATTCTATTAAGTGAGATCCAGCTCTGAGAAAGAAATGTTAAAGTTTACTATTACTATTCCTGCTATCTACATGTTTCCAATTTACTTAATATTTTCTTTATGAATTTAAGCTCTATGGTGTTATTTAGTCAATGTTAGCAAACATATTGGTTCATTATCTTTTGAGTATAACTGGGGTTTTCTTTCGCACATGCCCATATTACTAAAATTGAGGCAGTCATGTGAGAAACACCAGTAACCTCCTTCTAGAAGAAGATATTCTGTTTTCCCCTATCACATGGGTGAGTGTATCCTCCTTCCATATGCTTTAGGGCAGGAACAAGCTGCATCTTTAAAATAGCTTACTGGGATTCTCTCTCTCTCTCTCTCTCTCTCTCTCTCTCTCTCTCTCTCTCTCTCTCTCTCTCTCTTTCCCCTGCCATAAGGCATACAGAAAAGATGAAGGTTCTGTTCACTCATAATCTGGGCACCATCAATTGAACTGATGAAAGGGTACAGGGTTACATTTCCCTTCATCCTCTTACTCTCCTATGGCTCTAAAAAATTGGCTTGGGGTTTTGGTCTGGTCTGTTTTGTTCTGTCTTGTTTTATTTATTTTTCAGTTCTACATGCAGATGGTAGAATACCCATTGGACTGAGATTCCAGCCTGGAGACCTTGGAGGCAAGATTCCAGTTGTACCAGTAATGTACTAGGGTACCAATCTTTCTACAACTTATCCAATACAGACTATTCCTATATTTTGTCATATCTATAAGTGCATATATGTATGCATTATATGTATACACATATAATGTAATATGTATGTATGTACTCAGGTGATATATCTAATTAGAATATATAGTATAATATGTTTTGCCAGTGGTTTTTTTAATCAAATAAGGAATGATTTCCAAAGCAATTTATTTTTTCTAATTTTTGAACACTTGCTTATTTAGTTCTGTTTTCCCCAAATTTTGTCTGTTTTGTCTGTTCCATTGATCAAACTCTCTATTTTTAAAACCAATACCAAATAGTTTTGATTACTGTTGTTGTGTCATAGAGTTCTGGGTCTGGAAGGGCTATTGCCCTTCATTTTCCCCCATTTCAATGTATATTCTAGATCTTTTGTTTCTCCAAGCAAAATTTTATTTTATTATTATTTTATCCAGTGCCGCAAAATATATCTCTAATAGTTTAATTGGCATAGCATTAAAACCTTAGACTATCTTTGCTAGTATTGTCATTTTTATTACATTGACAGAGCCCAGCCATGAGCAATGAATTATTCCTTCAGCTATTTCTTTCAGCATCAATTTAAAATTGAATCTATATAAACATGCTCTGTGTTTTGGTAGATTGATCCTCAATTACTTTATATATTTTGTTGTTATTTGGGATGATATTGCTCTTTTTTGATTGCCTTTTTCTTTTTGTTATTATATTGAAATGGTGTTAATATTTGTGGATTTGTTTTGTAGCTCCCCATTTTGTCAAAGTTATAGGAATAGCTTTTTTTCTTAATTAGCCTCTTTTCTAATTCCCTAAGATTTTCTAAGTAAGCTCTCATGGCTTCCAGCAGCTAATAGGGATATACTCCCACTCCACCCCATCTCAATACCTTTAATTATTCTTTTTCTTTAATGAGTAAAGGTAGCATTTCTAGAACTATTTCAAAGTGGGCATCTTTGCTTATTGCAAATCTAACAGTGTATTTCCATTGCATAAGATTATTGCTTTTGCTTTTATATAGATTACATTACATGCATTACATTACATACATTAGATAGATAATTTTTATGCTGTTAAAAAAGTTTTTCAATGCCTATAATGTAGAGTTTTTACCATTAAGTGGTACTATGTCAAAGGCTTTTTCTATGCCTGTGTAGATTATCATGTAGTCTTCAATTTAAAAAAAAATGTGATTAATTAGGTTGATGGTTTTTATAATGTTGAATCAATTTTGAGTTAATAATATGAAGCCAACTTTTTCATAATGAATGCTTTGCTGCATGAAAATACTATAGACTGCTAAAATGAACCTTATTGAATTTTTTTGAATCAATAAGAGTAATTATATTGATTTATAGAAGGAACCTGCAAATTATTGCCCATGGGCCAAATTTTGACCCATGATATTTTTTTTGGTAAGGCCCATGATTTAGGTATTACAGGAATATTTGACAATAAAAAGTATTTGGTAGCACATCAAGAGCCAGAGCCCTGAATCAGTGAGCTGTGGCAATTACCAGACTTCTCAATCCACAAATACCAAAGACAACAGAGAAGGTTAGTGGGAAAAGCTGTGGGGACAGAGTGAAAGGAGTTCAGAGTTTGTGCACTGCCCCGGGGGCAGCGGAGCTGGTGCAGCTACAGAACTACAGCTGCAGCTGCTTCGGGCCCCAGGTCCACCTGGTGGGAGGAATTAAGTGGCAGATAAGAGCATGAGTACAGAGCCTGCTTAAGATCTGAGTCAAGGTCAGGGTTGGTGGTTCTTGGGGGAGGAAGAGCTCTGGTGTGGCAGAGCTTGCTGTGTAGAAATAGCTCTGAAAACAACAGCGCATCACCTCAAGCTTGGAACAAAGTACTCTCTACTCTACAAGCAGTTATACCACAACAAAAAAACTCAAGAGTCAAGTAGTTGGCTGGGAACATGACCAGGCAGTGAAAACAGACTCAGATTCAGATTCAGACTTTGGAATCTTTCTCTGGTGACAAAGAAGACCAAAACATACAGCCAGAGGAAGTCAACAAAGTCAAAGAGTGTATATCAAAATGCTTCAAAAAAACATGAACTGGTCTCAGGCCATGGAAGAGCTCAAAAAGGATTTGGAAAAGCAAGTCAGACAAGTGGAGGAAAAATTGGGAAGAGAAATGAAAATGACGAGAGAAATCCATGAAAAACAAGTCAATGACTTCCTAAAGGAGACCCAAAAAAATACACCTTATAAATAGACTAACTCAAATGGCAAAAGAGCACCAAAAAACTAATGAGGAGAAGAATGCCTTGAAAGGCAGAATTAGCCAAACAGGAAAGGTGGTACAAAAGACCACATAAGAAAATATTACCTTAAAATTAGATTGGAGCAAGTGGAACCTAGTGACTTGATGAGAAATCAAGTTATTGTAAAACAGAACCAAAGGAATGAAAAAATGGAAGTCAATGTGAAATATCTCATTGGAAAAACCACTGACCTGGAGAATAGCTCCAGGAGAGATAATTTAAAAATTATTGGACTACCTGAAAGCCATGATCAAAAAAAGAGCCTAGATATCATCTTTCAAGAAATGATCAAGGAGAATTGCTGTGATATTCTAGAGACAGAGGGTAAAATAGAAATTAAAAGAATCCACACATTGCCTCCTGATAAAGATCCCAAAAAGAAAATTCCTAGGGGTATTGTCACCAAATTCCAGACCTCCCAGTTCAAGGAGAAAATACCACAAGCAGCCAGAAAGAAAAAATTTGAGTATTGTGGAAACATAATCAGAATAACACAAGATCTACTAGCTTTTACATTAAGGGATCAAAGGGCGTGGAATATGATATTCTGGAGGTCAATGGAGCTAGGATTAAAAACAAGAATCACCTGCCCTGCAAAACTGAGTATCATGCTCCAAGGCAAATATGGATCTTCAATAAAATAGAGGACTTTAAAACTTTCTCAGTGACAATACAAGAGCTGGAAGGAAAATTTTCTTTTCAAACACAAGAATCAAGAGAAGCATGAAAAGGTAAACAAGAACTTACTAAAGTTGAACTGTTTTGTTTACATTCCTACATGGAAAGATGATGTTTATAATTCATGAGAACTTAGTATGAGGGTAGCTGAATGGAATATACATGGATATATACATATATATGTATATATGTACACACAGATATATATATTTGTATATAGACAGTGGGCACGGGGTGAGATGAATATAGTGGGATGATATCTAAAAAATTAAATTAAATTAAGGGATGAGAGAGGAATATATTGAGAGAGGGAAAAAGGGAGAGATAGAATGGGGTAAATTATCTTGCAAAAAAGTGGCAAGAAATAGCAGTTCTCTTGGGAGGGAAGAGGGGGTAGGTGAGGGAGAATGAATGAATCTTGCTCTCATCAGATTTGACCTGAGGTGGGAATAACATACACACTCAATTGGATATCACCCCACAGGAAAGAAGGAGGAAGGAGATAAAAAAAGGGGGGATGATAGAAGGGAGGGCAGATAGGGGGAGGAGGTAATCAAAAGCAAACACTTTTGAGAAGGGACAGGGTCAAGGGAGAAAATTGGATAAAGGGGGATAGGATAGGAAGGAGCAAAATATAGTTAGTTTTCACAACATGAGTATTGTGGAAGGGTTTTGCATAATGATACACATGTGACCTATGTTGAATTGCTTGCCTTCTTAGGGAGGGTGGGTAGGGAAGGAAGAGGGGAGAGAATTTGGAACTCAAAGTTTTAAAAGCACATGTTCAAAAAACAGTTTTTGCCTGCAACTAGGAAATACGATATACAGGCAATGGAGCATAGAAATCTATCTTGCCCTACAAGAAAGTAAGGGAAAAGGGGTTGGGGTAGAGTGGGGTGACAGAAGGGAGAGCTGACTGGGGAATGGGGCAACCAGAATATATGCCATCTTGGAGTGGGGGAGGAGGGTAGAAATGGGGAGAAAATTTGTAATTCAAACTCTTGTGAAAATTAATGCTGAAAACTAAAAATATTAAATAAACAAATAATGATATTTTTTTAAAAAGTATTTGGTAGAGTGTCTTCTTCCTCAATTTTTAAGAATAATGCATAGTATTGATTCTATTAGTTCTTTAAATTTGATGGAATTTTCCTGTCAATACATCAGGACCAGGAAATTTTTCTTTAGTAGTTCCTTTAGAGATAGTTCTTTTTATTCTTCTGAAATAGGATTATTTAGGATCTCTTTTCATTCTTCAATATATTGTTCTGTTACATTTTGGGAGATATTCTTTATTTCTTTGATATTCTGGTTTTTTTAGTATATAACTATGCATAGTAGATTCTAATAATTTTTAAAAATTTTCTTCTAGTTTTATTGTGATTTCACTTTATTTGTTTCTTATTTGATCTTATTTTATATTTAACTAGGTTGGCCAAAGGTTTATGAACTTAGTATTATGAAAAAGAAATAGCTTTTAGGGGTGCTTATTTTGATAATCATTTTTATTTCTATTTTATCTTTTCTGCTTTAATTTCCAATATATCTTTTGTGCTAATTTGATATATGTATGTATATATGTACATACATGAATATAAGTTATTTATATCTAACTATATATGTATAAACTATACATGTATTATGTTTGTGTATGTGTGTGTATATATGCATGTATATGCATTGCCTTTGTCAATCTTGCCTCGTGATAACTATACCCATTGACTCATTGTGGCATCGAGTAGGTCCTGCATGGATATGCAAAGCCTATGCAAACAGAGCACAAGCTCCAGTATGTGTTACACCTGTGGCTCCAAGAAGTTATAGCCTGTGCAGCAGCTACATCCTGATAAACTATTTCAGCAGATGAGCTAAAACAGGTTGAGGGTAACTGATGGGTCCCCAACCTGTCCATGACTTAAGCAGATGTCTGTCCCAAGCATGTGAAGACTTCCCCTAGCAGAATGGATGGATGAGAACAATTTATTCCAATACCTATGAAGGCAGGTGAAGCAAGCACTGTGGATCACTTAGAGCTTGGTTCTGCATCAAAGATGCCAAGCCAAAGTCACCCACTGCATCCTGGGCTACCACCAGCTGTCTTAAGTTTTGTCTTGGCCCTAAACTTAAACAACTCTGGCAAAGAGAGTGAGGCTGTCAACTTCTGGCAACTCTGCCTCACTTAAATCTCACTTAAATCCAATTTTTGAAGAAGTCAAGATATCACCCCATGATGTCATTTGTCATCTTTGAAAATAAAGGATGAATAGCAACAACCAAGGTGATCCACATACAGGCATGTTTTCTAAGGCCAAGATTAGCTAAATTTGTGAGGATTACCGCCAGAGGATTGGCTGCCACAGGCCTAACATGTCATGACACTATTTACTAAGGTTTGGAGGGCTCGCTGTTCTTTAGTGATAACAGGACTGCCCACATGTATAAATTAACATCTTTTTTGTGATATTGAAATCTTGATCCCTGGGTGGGGGTGAGGGAGAAGAGGTGGGGAGGACTCTTTCCACATTTGCATAAATTTTTTTTTATATTTCAAAAGAACCAAGAATTTTTACTCTTGCCAAAAAATAGGGTCTATAGGAGATAACCTGCGTTATGACATACTGAACCTCCCTCACTCAGCCCAGCTGCAGCCTATCTAAAACAATTATCACAGCAGTGGCCACTAGCCCAGAAACAAAATCAGCACATTGAATCCCGGAACAGGAAGGAAGCTGATACAGTTATAGAAATCCTGCCCATGTGATGATGATATGCAGGTTTCTCCCTGTCTCATCTCTTAGTTCACACAAATCAAAATAGAGCCTGAAATATGACTGACATACAAATAAGGACAGTCTAAATGGTAGTAAATGTTTATTATACGTGTTTTTATACTCTTCTCTACTTCCTGTGATTAAAGAAAAAAAACCTCATTAACAGTCGACTTAAAAGTCTCTCCTCAACACAGAACTTTGCTCCTACATATGGATTAAATTAAAAAGAGATTATTTTCAGCTCCAGAATTCAGCAAATGCCCAAATAAATGTACATTAAATTATAAATAGATATAGGTAGATATAGATACAGATATTTTCCCCCTTGGATTATCTTTTTTCCCCTACTCCCTCTTCAGAAGGCAGCAAAACTTGGTATATACAAATAAACCAGAGTGCGACCTCATGACTAGTACGATTTGCAGCTTTAATCATCACATGATTCACTGACCACATCTTTTGTCTCTAATCTTCTGGAGCAGAATTATAATACAGAATCATAGAATCTGATTCAAAAAACTTCAAACTGAGCCTATCCTGTCTACAAAATCTTGAAGAAATGGTGATTCAGCCTTTACTTAAAGTCCGTTAGTAACAAGGAATAAGCTACATCTTTAGATGGCCCGTTCATCTTTCAAGCAAGTCTCACTGTTGAGAAGTTCTTTCTTTTTGTTGATTCTAAATCTGCCTTTACAAGTTCCATTCATTTTTTTCTGTATTAACCCTTATAGGGCCCAGAAAAGAAAGCTTGCTGAACTTCCACATGAAAAACCTGGGTTTGAGGAAAATATGGTCAGTTCAGTTTTGGTCATCTTGAATTTTAGATTTTGCTAAGATTTTTAGGTGGAAAGATCCAGGGGCAGCATTATACAGTGCAAGGAACACGACATTTGAATTGAAAGGACCTGAGCTCAAGTCCCATCTTTTAATTTATTGCCTTTGTGCCCTCTAGCAATTCATTAACTTCTTCGGGTTTCATTTTTCTCAACTGAAAAATTAGGTTTAACTAAATGACCTTTATGATTTCTTCAACTCCAGAGTATACTGGTAAATGTTGAACAACTGGCTCCCTAATTTGTAATGAAAATGACTAGCCATCCACAGAGAAAGAACTGATGGTGTCTGTATACAGATTGAAACATACTTTTTTTTTAACTTTCTTTAGTGTTCTTGAGCTTTTTGCCTGTTTACTTTCAGAACATGACTATTAAGGATATGTTTTTCATGACTACACATGTATAATCTAGATCAAATTGCTTGCCTTCTCAATGGGGGTGGGGTAGGGAGGGAGGGAGAGAGTTTAAAACTCAAAGTTTTAAAAATGAATGTTAAAAAATTTATATGTAACTGGGGAAAATAAAATACATAATAAAAGCTAAAAAATTGGCTCTAGGGAGCCAATTTTTAAGCTTAATTTGCATTATTAATATTTTCTCAATTATTTTCTTATGTCTATATAATATATATATACATAATATAATCAATCTATATAATCTTATATCTATGTAATCAACAAAACAGTGAATCAAGCCTTGATTTATGTTTGCCAGTTTATGACCAATATGATCATGGAAAGTGCTACCAAGCTTGGGCACAATTAATCCATGTGAACATTTGGAGTGAAGATGTCTCTAAATTTGTGCATCTCACATTTCTTTTTAGCTACTGCAATTCTGCTTTGCTCATAGAGCATGGTGTCTTCTTTGATGTTGACACTCCATGCTGGGCTGTTGCATGTCAGGGTCTCCCATGTCTCACAATAGATTCCCAAGATCTCCAGAGAGATCTTGAGAGTGTCCTTGTATCCATACTTCTGATCTCTGTGTGAGCACTTGCCTTGTGTGAGTTCTCCAGAAAATCATCTTTTAGGCAAACATATGTTTGGCATTAGAACCATGTAGCCAGCCCACTGGAGTTGTGCTCTCTACAGTACAGTTTCAATGTTTGGAAGCACAGCTCAAGAAAGGAACTAAGGGTCTGGTATCTGATCTTGCCAGGTAATCCTCAGAATCTTCCTAAGAATGCAAAGAAAGTGGATCTGTTTCCTGGTGTGGTGTTGGTATACTGTCTAGGTTTCACAGGCATAAAAATGAGATCAATACAATGACTTTGTAGACTTTCAGTTTGGAAGGTAACCTAATACCTCTTCTCTCCTACACTTTCCTTTAGAGATTCTAAACACTGAGCTAGCTGTTGCAATGCATGAGTCAACCTAATCATTTATGTGTATAGCCCTGGAAAGCATACTGCCAAAGTGAACTTATCCACAGCAAATAAAATTCCTCTATTTATTGTAATCAATTGTTCCATGTATGAGTCATGTGGTGCTGGCTTGTGGAGACCAACTGTTTTCTTGGTGTTGATTGTCAGACCAAAATTAACACAAGTGATGGAGAATTGATCCATACTTTGTTGTATCTCAGTCTCAGAGGGTGCATTGATTGCATATTATCTCCAAACAAAAAGTTGTACACCAACTCTTCCTCCATTTTACTCTTGGCTTATAGCCTTTTTAATTTAAATAATTTACTCTCAGTGAGATAGTGTCCTTGTTGAAGGCATCTGACAACATCACTGAAAATATCAAGCTCAAAAACATGGGAGCAAACACATAGCCCTGCTTCACTCCAAAGATAACTAGGAAAGTGTGAGAGCATCATCCATTTATCCACAACCCATGCAAATATGCCATCATGGAACTGGTTTACAATATTGATGAACTCCTCTGGGCAAAAAAAAAAAGAAGATTTGTCGTTATCTTCTACAAGCCCTCCTGACTTACAGTATCAAAAGCTTTGGTCAGATCAATGAACATGGTACACACATCTCTGTTTTGCTCCTGGCATTTCTCTTGGAGTTGTTGGGCAGCAAACATCATATCACCCTTTCTGAAGCCACATTGGCTCTCAGATAGAGGACCACCTTCCAGGTGAAGGATTAGGAGTCCGATCAGAGAACTCTGGAACAAATCTTGCCATCACTGAATAACAAAGAGACACCAACCCCACCCAACCTCCTCACCCCCCCCCCCATAGTTGTCATAGGACAATGTATTCCTTTTTTGACTTTGTAAAGATGGATAATGGAAGCACCCTTGAACTACTGGGGGATAACTCCTCTTGCCATATAACCCAGAAGATTTCCATTAGCTTTTGTATGAGCAGTGGACCCCCTGTCTTATAAATCTCAATTGGAGTAGAATCAGTACCAGATTCTTTGCTTCATGAGGGGAGCCAAATGGCACTCAAAACCTCTTCTTTAGTTGGAAGTTTGACTTAAGAAGGATTGACTTCAACAGGAGATAAATAGTCAACAGCTTCAGCATTAGTTGAGCCAGTCTGTTGAGAACATTATGAAAGTATTTAGCCCATCTCTCCAGGATCATGTCTTTATCAATAATCAATGTGGTTCCATCAGTGCTAATAAGATGCACCATATGTCTTTGGCCCATAAATAGCTGTCAGGGCATCATAAGAGGACTTTGGATTGTTACTATCAATGTAAAACTGACTTTCATCTGCCTTCTTACTGAACCAAGAATCCTGCATCTCTTTAAGCTTCACTTGCACCTTACTTTTGATGGAGTTAAAAGCTTCCTTCTTAGAGATGAACAAAGTATCCTGTTGGTAAACCCTATGGAGTTCTTGTTTTTCATTTCACAATTTCTGAATTTCCCTGTCATTTTCATCAAACCAACCTTAATGTTTGTGAGTGTTCTGGCCCATATGAGTAAATGTGGTCCTGTACACCAAATCTCTTAAAGATGCTCACTCCTTTTTCGCTCCATTGTTGCCAGTAGATTAGTGTTGATTGTAAAGCCTCTGCTAGCTTCACAGTGCTCTTCAAGGTGCTTCCTATCACTGCAGCCACTCCAGGAAAAACATTTCCAACTCCTTCGGTAAGCTGGCCTTCATTTGCCAACCTTGTTTCACTCAGGATTACTATTTGGATGCAATACCCAATGAGTTCTCTCACAACAAGAGCTGTTCATCTTTCAGGTCTACTGGATTTCATGTTGCAGTCTTTTTCTAAAAGACCTGTCAATTTTTATACAATGCCAGGTGATCCAAACATGTCCCTGGAGTGAATCAGAGGAAATACCACCAAATAATTAAGAATTGTAAGCCAAAAAATTTTAAATAAAATATTAGAAAAAGACTGCAGCAACTTATCATGAGAATAATAGGCTATGACCAGGTAGGATTTATTCCAGAAATGCAGGGCTAGTTCAATATTAGGAAAACTATCAGCATAATTGATCACATCAATAACAAAACTTACAGAAACCATATGATCATCTCAATAGATGCAGAAAAAGCCTTCGACAAAATACAACACCCATTCCTATTAAAAACACTAGAAAGCATAGGAATAAATGGATCCTTCCTTAAAATTATCAATGGCATCTACCTAAAGCCAGAAACAAGCATTATTTGTAATGGGGACAAGCTAGATGCGTTCCCAATAAGATCACAGGTGAAAAAAGGATGTTCATTATCACCCCTACTATTCCATTTGGTATTAGAAATGTTAGCTGTAACAATGAGAGAAGAAAAAAGAAATTGAAGGAATTAGAATAGGCAAAGAAGAAACTAGATTATCACTTTTTGCAGATGATATGATGATATACTTACAGAATCCTAGAGAATCAAGTAAAAAACTACTTTAGCAAAGTTTCAGGATATGTAATAAACCCACCTAAATCCTTGGCATTCCTATACATCACTAAGAAAGTCCAACAGCAAGAGATAGAAAGAGAAATTCTATTCAAAGTTACTATAGACACTAATAAAATATTTGGGAGTCTATCTGCCAAGGCAAACCCAGGCCTATATGAACATAATTATGAAACACTCTTCACGCGAATAAAGTCAAATCTAAATAAATGGAAAAATATCAGTTGCTCATGGTTAGGCCAAGCTAATATAATAAAAATGATAATTTTACCTAAATTAATTTATTCAGTGCCATACCAATTGAACTACCAAAAATTATTTTGCAGAGCTGGATAAAATAATAACAAAATTAATCTGGAAGAACAAGAGGCCTAGAATATCTAGGGAATTAATGAAAAGAAATTCTAGGGAAGGTGGCCTAGCCATACCAGATATTAAACTGTACTATAAAGCAGCAGTCATCAAAACTACCTGGTACTGGCTAAGAAACAGAGTCATGGATCACTGGAAGATAGGTACACAAGACACAGTAGTCAATGACTATAGCAATCTACACTTTGATAAACCCAAAGAAGCCAGCTTCTGGGGTAAGAATTCATAACTGCTGGGAAAATTAGAAAATGTTATGGGAGAAAGTGGGCATAGACCAATATCTTACACCATATACCAAAATAAAGTCAAAATACATTTATGATTTAGGAATAAAGGCTGATAATATAAGCAATTTGAGAAAGCAAGGAGTAGTTCACCAATCAGATTTATAGAAAAGCAAAGAATTCATGACTCAACAAGAGATAGAGAGCATTACAAAAGGCAGAATGGATAATTTTGATTATATTAAATTGAAAAGTTTTCGTATAAACAAAGCCAATGCAACCAAGATTAGGAGGGAAGCAGAAAATTGGGAGAAAATCTTTACAACCAGTATTTCTGATAAAGGCCTCATCTCTAAAATATGCAGGGAACTGAGCCAAATTTATAGGAATACAAGTCATTCCCAATTGAGAAATGGTCAAAGGATATGACCAGGAAGTTTTCAGAGGAGGACATTAAAGATATCTATGGGCATGTGAAAAAATGCTTGAAATCACTACTGATTAGAGAAATGCCAATGAAAACAACACTTAGCTACCACATCTCTCCTGTCAGATTGGCTAAACTGACAAAACAGGAAAATGATAAATGCTGGAGAGGATGTGGGAAAATTGGAACATTATTACATTGCTGGTGGAGTTGTGAAATGATCCAGCCATTCTGGAGAGCAATTTGGAACTATGGCCAAAGGGCTATAAAAATGTTCATGGGGGGGGGGTGGAGCCAAGATGGTGGCAAGAAAACAGGGACTTGCTTAAGCACCCCCCCCAAATCTCTTCAAACACCAGTAAAAATGGCTCCAAACAAATTCTAGAGCTGAGGAACCCATGAAATAGCAGAGGGAAACAGATGTCCAGCTCAGCAGAGCCTGGATGGTCACCGGGAAGGGTCTATCGTATAGTCCTAAGAGCCGAGGGCAGCTTAGTGTGGGCCCTGGTGGGACAGACCATACCTGGAGTCAGCCAGCTAGAAGAGGCCTTGTGGCCATGAAAACAGTGAGCTGTGGCAGTTACCAGGCTTCTCAACCCACAAACACCAAAGACCACAGAGAGGATGGGACTACATGGTTTATATGGGACTGAGAGAAATTATATAATCTTCCAGCAATACAATAATGCTAGAGGACTCAAGTTTGAGGTCCTTGAAGTTATCCTATTGTTGAGAAAATATTATACAAAAGAGTTCTTTATCAGATTTTCACTCATCCCACTAATGGTACCAAGAACTAGTAGGTGCTATCCAGATCTATGTGTTATATTCATGTACTATGGTCATGAAAATAAGATGAGGTCACTTTGAACAGTTGAGTCAACAGAAGATGCTAGAACTTGTGGGGATCAGATTTTACTGGCCCGTAATGACTGAAGACATCAAGATGAGATGTGAGACTTGGGTTCATTCTGTGCTAAGAAACTTTTAGAGTTAGTTTGGTTTGCCTTTCTGTCTCTGGAATAAGATAGCAAAAACTAGAAGCCATAACTTAGTGGCTGAGTATTCACATAACTGACTATTTACAAAGCATGCACAGATGTATCCAACACAAACAAACAAACAAAAAGAAACCTTCCACTATTGCTGAAGTATTGTGGGGAGAATTTGTTCTTGTGTATAGACTTTCTGCCAGCATCCCTTTCTTCCAAGGCAGAAGCCTTGAAAGCAGACTATCCAATAAGTTGTTAGTTTTTCATGCCATCAAAAAGGTTTTGAATGATGCTTTACTATTCTCCAGGTGCCTCATAGCCTGAGCACTTTCATTGCACACTTCACCACACAATAGGGGCATTGATTCTAGAACACAAACATCAGTTGCACGTGCCATAACTCTACTAGGCCTGAGTGGTCATCTAGTCACAGCCTCATATAAAGATTCTGAGGCCCAGAGAAATGAACTCATTTTTGCTGAAGTCAGTCAAATGGTCAATAATAGAGTAGAAATTTAAGCCCAGATTCCCTGTCTCCAAAATCCTTACCCTCCAGAGAATCATACTTAACCTTTAATCTTAATCCTGAGAACTAAGAGGAAAAAAAAACCTAACTAAAACAAAAGCCTACTCTTGAGTCCCTCTTGATTATCTGTAAAGAGACATTAGACATTATCAGATGTTTGTGTCTTTTTTGTTTTCTCAAATATAGAAGATAGCAGAATGATCTACTTGAGCTATTCTAGGATGCAGCTTTTGGTATTTTAAAAATTCACATACCATGCCAGCAAAGAGTCAGATTGCCTCTTCACTGTAAATACCTCATGGGAAACTTAGAGAACAGCTTGATTTAGAAGCAATTTAGTTCATGACTCATGCAATTATTTGTGTTTTTCTTTTTCAGCTCTCTTACTACTATAAACATTTATATGCAAACAAAATATTTTACTGCATTTCCAGAGTCCATCTGATTCTGCTATCTTGCCCACCTTTCATTTTGTTTAAATCTGCTACAAATGTGAAAAACACAAGGATGAAGGGGAGGAGGGATTACTATTGAGGAAAAATGACTTGGAAACCTGACTTTCTTTCATCTCTAACATAATTTTTTGATGTCGTCTGGTTGTTTTTTACATGTTTTCTACATTTTTCACAAAAGTCTACTGCTTATCCTTCCCTCTTCCTCTCTTATAGAATGATTCTCTATATGAAATAATATTTTAAAACAATATAATGAAGACAGAAAAAATCTTCAAAACTGATCAATACATCACAAAAGACTGAAAATATTGCAATATAAAACATTTATGCTTCTTACATCCCTTCAAAGGAGTGTCATCTTGCATCTCTTATTTGGAAGCATGCTTGCTTTTTATAATTTTGAAGCATTTATGTTTGACCATTTGTGTTCATTGTTTCCATTTATACTGTTGTAGTTGCTGTGTATATTAATGACTCTAGGTTTAGAAGGGTAGATGTGGGTGAAAGTTAGTATTAAATTTCTCTGAGAAAGGTTTGGCATCCATGATGTGCAGACAATTAAAATATAGATAAATAGATAGATATAGATTACAAATATGGGTATAGAGACAGTTACATAGAAATATAGCTGTAGCTAAAGATGGTATAGCTATGTAGATATGGATTTATAGATATAGGCAGGCATAAATATAGATTAAAGATATAGATACAGAAAGATTAAACACATTAGATGGATAGAGACATAGATATAGATTTATGACAAAAAATCATTCCCCAATAGATAAGTGGTCAAAGGATATCAATAAACATTTCTCAAAAGAAGTACAAGTAATTATAACAAAGAATATTTTAAATCACTAGTAACAAGAAAAAATGCAAATCAAAACATCCCTGAGGTTTTTTTCTTTATACCCTGTTATAATTCCCTAGATAATTTGATTTGTATAGCATTGAGACTATAAAACAACTTTGATAGTGTTATTACCATTATGTTGGCACAGACCAAGAATGAACACTGAACATTTTCCCAGCTTTTAAAAATATTTTATAAGAATATTTGAGTTGAATCTATAGAAGTACTTTGTGTGCTTTGGTACATTGATTCCCAGATATTTTATGTATTTTATAGTTATTTGAAATGAGACTTCTATTGCCTCTTGTATTATACTTTGTATAGAAGGTGCTTACTAATACTACTTTTTAATAATTACTTAGAATATTTCTATCAACTAATCCATTGTCAAGTTTTGTAAAAGTTACATGTGGTACTGAGAAATACATATATTCTTTAAAGACATAAAGTAGACAGAGCTCTGGACTTGGAGTTAGGAAGATCTGAGTTCAAATCTGCATTCTTACACTAGCTGCATGATTCTGCGTGTCTGTGTGGGATCTGCTTCAGTTTTCTTATCAGTAAAATGGGGATAATAATAGCACTTACTCTCAGGGATGTTAGGAGAATTAAATGAGGTAGTATCTGTAAAATGCTTAGTGCAGTACCTGTGCCTAAGTATACAGTAGGTAATTAATAAATACTTGTTTCCTTTGTTTAGCAGTTATATTTAGAATATGTCTTAAGTTTCTTATCTTTAGTTTTTTTCAGCAATTTGTCCTATTCAGTATTCTCCCTTTTGTTTGTCTTTCTGTTAGATTTCTCAAAAATAGAAATGCACATTAAAATCTCCTGCCAACTACAGTTTTACTCTGTTTTCTTGTAATTCAGTTAATTTTCCTTCTCTGAATTTAGATGCTAAGGCATTAGTTTAATAATGACATCAATCTATTTTCTACTATTCCATTGAACATAATGTAGTCTTCTTGTTTATCTCCACTCATGTTATAGATGTTTATTTTTTCTTTATCTGTTAATATGCTTGCAATGTTTGCTTTCTTTTAATTTTTTTTTACCTGATACATAGTGTTTTTTCCCAACCTGCATTTGCAGAGTTTTGATTTCATATCCAATATGTTCCTCTTTTTCATTTTATTGGATTGTTTAATCTATTCACATTTAAAAATATTAGAGTTAGGTTTAAATTTCCCTTCATGTGTCTTTAATTATTTCCAATATTAGGAATTTCCCCTTTTTTCTATAAATTTAGAATTTTATGTTCAAGTATACTACCTTAATCTACTTTAGCTGTAGGTACTTAATATATTTAGCTTATTGATCTTTTTATTCTATTTAATCTACCTTATTTCTACTATGTCTTTTTTCTTCACCTTCAAGCCTCATTCCCTTGCTGCTTGGGCACCCATTTCCCTAGTTTGGAGTTTCTCTTTACTTATTAATTCAATGTTTCTTCCTTTGATTTTCTTTTTTAATTTTCTTTTTAATTTATGGGATAAAACAAGCATTTCCATAACACAACACAATAAAAAAGAGTTGAGTGTACATGGAACTGCAAATATACTATGTATAACTTGCTATTATTTTCAAATATACAATAAAATTATCATGAGAATTTCTTTTTTCCCTCCCCTATAAGAGATGGCTGTCATTAGACACAAATAGATATACACACACACACACACACATATATATACATATATATATGTGTGTGTATATATATATATATGTATGTATGTATATAAGCGTGTATGTGTGCATGTGCAAAATTATTCTATACATACCTCTATCAGTTCTTTCTCTGGATGCAGATAGCATCCTTCTTCAAATGTCCTTCATAGTTGACTTGGGCATTTATAGTAAGTACAATAATTTATGTGCTCAAGGTCATTCCTAAAACAATATTGCTGTTACTACATACAATGTTCACTTGGCTCTGCTCATTTTACTCTTCACTATTTTGTGCAAGTCTTTCCATGCTTTTCTAAAACCATTGACCTTATCATTTCCTAAAGCACAGTAGCACTCTATCACAACCATATACCACAACTTGTTCAGCCATTCCCCAATTCATTTCCTATTCCCATTTAAAGTTATAATTGCTATCTGTGAATTTCCTTCCATCTTATTTTTGCTTACTGTTTTCCCTCTCAGTCTCTCTTTCCACGCTATTCCTGTTACCTTATCTTCTACCTGAACCTCTTATTCTTTACTTTACCCTCCCCTCTAAAAGTCCTTCCCTTATCTATATAACCCCAGTTCCTACTCTTAATCAATATAACCTTCTAAAAGTCCCTTCCCCACCATATCCCCCAATTTTCTCACTTCTTTAGAAGTTCAAAAGACTTCTATACCTCTTCAAATGTATATGTTGTTTCCTCTTGAACCCAGATGAGAGTAAGGTTCCAATAATACCAGTCTTCCACAACCACCTGCTTCCTCTTTATTAGCTTTTCATTTGACACCCCAATTTTATGAGATAATTTTTACTTTTGACCTTTTCCTGCTCAATTTTATTTTTTAGAATCACCTCATCATACACAACTCAGCCCCAACCTTTCTTTCAAACCATCTTAGAAAGGATAACTGTTCTAAGGATACTATTACTACTAATAACTAATTATTACTAATATTAATTCATATATCATAAATAAATAGTTTGACCCTAATCGATGCCTTAAAATCATTCTTCAATGATCTCCTTACATTTCTTCTGGATCTTTTATATCACATTTTCCATTGAGTTTTTGGTCTTTTTGTAACAAGTACCCCAAAGTCTTTCAGTTCATCAATGTCCATTGTTTTTTTTCAATTAGAATTATACTCAACTTTTCTGGATAAGTTATTCTTGAATGCAACCTCAGCTTCTTTGCTCTTTGAAATATAATTTTATCTTTTCTCTGATTTTCTAATTCACCCCACATTTTTTTTCTTTTAGGTAAGTTGTCAAGTAAAATCCTCCTTCCTCTCCTCCCCTTCAATTTGTTTGATTTGTTAGTTATTCTTTTTAAATATCAATTTCTGCACCTTTTAAAAACTAATTTCCTTCTCTGGTTCTCTTCATTTTTTCTCCTCCTTTTCTGTCTCTTTTGGACTTTTATTTTTTGATTTATGGCCTTATACTTATTTATTCCTCTCTTAGTCTCTACATTGCTCATGGAATTCAAGATTATAAGTTAGCTATTTTGACTTCTCTCTTCTAAACATTTTCTTTATTATTGTTTTGTGGATTTTGACCCACGGCATCATTTTTATATTGTGCCTCACTCTTGGAAATATTAGTTCCTGTAAATGATAGAGAGAACAGAAGTATTGCCTCATAACATGAGGTTTTTTTCCCTCAATTTGTTCAGGTTTTTTTTCCATGTCCTTGATTAGGCAGTTCTTTTTGCCCTCCACATGATCACTTTTTTTCCTGTTTGCCATGAAATCTCTTTTCTGAGACCATGGTCTTTAACTATTCTAGGCACAAATTTCCCCCAGAAGCTCTGATTACCCTCCTTCTGAGGAAAGTTAAGCAGTATCTGTAAGCACCAAATTCCTGCATATTATTCCCATTGAAAGATGTCCATCAATTATGATCTAAAGGCAATCAAACTGTGCATACCCTTTGGTCCAGCAATACCACTACTAGTTCTTCATCCCAAAGACATCAAAAAAGGGAAAAAACACACATGTACAAAAATATTTATAGCAGCTCTTATTGTAGTAGTAAAGAATTGGAAATTGCTGGGATGCCCATCAATTGGGGAATGGTTGGACAAGTTGCAATATATGAATGTGATGGAATACTATTGTACTATAAGAAATGACAAACAGGCAGATTTCAGAAAAAAAACCTGGAAAGCCTCACATGAAATTATGGTGAGTGAAATAAGCAGAATCAGGAGAACGTTGTAACAGACAGCAGCAAGATAATTCTAAAAAAGTCATAATGGAAGATGCTATCCACAGCCAGAGAGATAACTATGGAGTCTGAATGTAAATTGGAGAATACTATTTTCACTTTTTTTTTCTTTTTTTCCCCCAAGGTTTTTCCTTTTTATTCTATTTCTTCTCTCACAACATGACTAATGTTGAAATATGTTTAACATGATTGCACATGTATAACCTGTATCAGATAGCTTGTTGTCTTCGGGAAGGGGAAAGGGTGACAGGGAGGAAGAAAAATGTATATCTCAAAATCTTATAAAAATGCATGTTGAAAACTAAAAAAAAAGAAGAAAAGAAAAATATAAGATGTCTACTTCCCATTTTAGACCATCTGTCTTCTCCCATGGGAATTTCCCTCAGTTGAGTCCCATCCCACCACCGAAATGAGATAATTTTCCCTTTCTTTCCCTCTATCTTAATCCTTTCCTTTGCATTTATTTGTAGCCCTCTCTGTGGGAGTGCCCTTTCAAGTCAAACAGGTAGTAAGATGCTTCCTAGCAAGTAGCTGATCACTACAACACTCAGCATTCTATGAGTAAAGGGTTTAGGGTTTCAAACACCATAGCTAATAAATCTCCCTCTTGTACATTCCCCATTATCAATCAGTTGTCTGGCATTAATTAGCTTTGAGAAAATAGATTTATAGAGAAGTTACAGTTACAATTAACAATCACCTCTATATCATGGCACACTCTCTCCATGCACATACAAAGTCCCCAGGGAGAATGGACAAAAAGTAAAGTGTAAAGGATATAAGGAAATGGTACTTTTATTCTTACTTATTTTATTAGATGTTTCCCAATTACAAATAAAATTTTAAAAAAAGAACTTTTTTTTAAAGTTTGCATTCCCAATTCTCTACCTTGCTCCTGCTTTCTCACCAAATTGAGAAAACAAGTAATTTGATTCAGATTATACCTGCGAGGTCAGCAAAACATAATTCCATGTTATCCATGTTGGAAAAGAAAGCACAAATAAAACAAAACAGCTTTTTAAAAGATAGTAAAAATAAATATATTTCAATCTGCATTCAGAGTTCATCAGTTCTCGCTCCCTGGAGGTAGATGTCATTTTTCTTCATGGGTTCTTTTGAATTGTCTTAGATCATTGCCTTGATCAGAATAGCTAAATCTTTCACTGTTGATCATCCTTACAATATTGCTGTTATTGTTTACAATGTTCTCCCTGTTTTGCTCACTTCACTTTGCATTGGTTTATATAAGTCTTTCCAGGCTTTTCTAAAAGCTTCCTGCTCATCATTTCTTATAGTACAATAGCATTCCATCACAATCATATAATGCAGTTTAGTCAGCCATTCCCTAACTGATGGGCATCCCCTCAATTTCCAATTCTTTGCCACCACAAAAAGAGCTACTATAAATATTTTTGCATAAGTAGGCCCTTTTCCATTTTCTTTTAACTCTTTGGGATGAAGATCTAGTAGTTGTATTGTTGGGTCAAAAAGCATATACAGTTTTGTAGGGTTTTGGGCATAGGTCCAATTGTTCTCTGAGTGTTTTGACTACTTTGCAGCTCCATCAACAGTGCATTAGTGTCCCAATTTTTCCATTACCCCACCCCCAGCATTTGTCATTTTCTTTTTCTGTCTTGTTAGTCAATCTGACAGGTGTGAGATGGTATCTCAGAGTTGTTTTAATCTGAATTGTTCTAATCAGTAGTGATTTAGAGGATCTTTTCATGTGACTATTAAGAGCTTTGATTTTCTTTTTTTGAAAACTGCCTGATCATATCTTTTGGACATTTATTATTTTTATAAATTTGGTTCAATTCTCTGTGTACGTAAAATGAGAGCTTTTCCAAGTTTTCTGTTTTCCTTTTAATTTTGGCTGCATTGGTTTTATTTATACAAAAGCCTTTTTAATGTCATGTAATCAAAATTATCTGTTTTACTTCCCTTAATCCCTTCTGTCTTTTGTTTGGTCATAAAATATTGTCTTATCCATAGATCTGACAGGTACATTTTTTTCCCATGCTTCCTTAATTTACTTATGATATCATCCTTTACGTCTAAATCATTTCTCTATTTTGACTGTACCTTGGTGTACAATGTTAATGTTGATATGTATATATTACATATTGTAGGCATAGGCCTAGTTTCTGCCAAACTGCTTTCCAGTTTTCCCAGTAATTTTGGTCAAATGTTGAGCTCTTACCCCAAGAGCTTGGATCTTTCAGTTTATCAAACACCAGATGACTGTGGTCATTGACAGCTGTGTATTGTGTTCCTAATTTGTTCCACTGATCCATCGTTACAGTTCTTAGCCAGTACCAAATTATTTTGATGACTGCCATTTTGTAATACAGTGTGAAATCTGAAACTGTGAGACCACTTTTTTGACGTTTTTTTCCATTGGTTCTCTTGATATTCTTGACCCTTTGGTCTTCCATATTAATTTTGTTACTATTTTTTTAGGTCTATAAAATAATTCTTTGGTATTTGATTGCTATTACACTGGATAAATAAATTACATTAAATAGTATGGTAATTTTTATTATATTGTCTCAGCCTACCTATGAGCAATTAATATTGTTCCAATTGTTTAGATCTGTCCTTTTGTGTGTGAAAATTGTTTTGTAATTGTGTTCACATATTCCCTGAGTTTGTCTTGGCAGGTAGACTCCCAAGTATTTTATAATGTCTACAGTTATTTTGAATAGTGCTTATGTATCTTTTTTGGCTGGGTTTTCTTAGTAGTATATAGAAATGCTGATGATTTATGTCTATTTATTCTGTATCTTGCAACTTTGCTAAAGATATTAATTGTTTCGACCATTTTGTTAGTTGACTCTCTATAGCTCTCTAAATATATCATTTCATGTGCTAAGAGGGATAGTTTGTTTCCTTACCACCTATTCTCATTTTGAATTTCTTTTTCTTGTCTTATTGTTATAGGTAACATTTCTAGTACAATATTGAATAATAGTGATGATAATGGACATCTTTGCCTTGCCTCTAATCTTATTGGGAAGGCTTTTTTCTGTATCCCCAATACAGGTAATGCTTGCTCTTGGTTTTAGATAGATGCTACTCATCATTTTAAGAAAAATTCCATCTATTCATATGTTTTCTAACTTTTTAGTAGGAATGGATGTTGCATTTAACAAAAAGATTTCCTGCATTTATTGATATTATCATATGATTTTTGTTGTTGTTATTAACATAGTCAATTAGATGGATAGTTTTTCTAATATTGAACCAGCCCTTCATTTCTGGTATAAATTCCACCTTTAATTTTTTATTAATTTGTTTTTTCCTAGTTTTTTTTTGAATTGTATGCCCAATTCATCACTTTGCTATTTTCTCGTTTATTGACATATTGGTATATGTATATGTATATACACACATGCGCACGCACACACACACACACACACACACACACACACATATTTCCTTCCCCTAAGTACTGCTTTGGCTGCATCTCACAAATTTTTTAACGTTGTTTCATTGCTGTCATTCCCTTTAATGAAATCACTATTTCTATGAATTATTCTTTGACTCTTTCTTTAGAATTAGATTATTTAGTTTCCAAACAGCCTTTAATATATGCTTCCATAGCCCTTTACATAATGTAATCCTTATTGCATTATGGTCTGAAAAGGATGCCTTTAATATTTCTGTTTTTCTGCATTTGTTGTGACATTTTTAGGCCCAAATACAGAACAAATTTTTAAGATGCCATATATGGAGGGGAAAAAGGTATACTACATTCTATTCCCTTTCAATTTTCTCCAGACATCTATTATATATAATTTTTCTAACATCTTATTCATCTCCTTAACTTTTTTTCTTATTTTATGGTTAGATTTATCTAGCTCTGATATGGGAGAGGTGACATCCCCTACTAGTATAGGCTTACTGTTTACTTACTCCTGCAATTCATTAACTGTTCCTTTAAGAATTTGAATGCTATGTCACTTGATGCATATGTTTAATTTTGATATTACTTCATTGTCTATGATTACTATCAGCAAGATGTAGTTTCCCTGCCTATTCTTTTTAATTAGGTCTATTTGTCTGAGACTATAATTGATATCTCTGCCTGTTTTTTTAAAAATTTATTTATTTAATTTATTTAATGTATTTAGTTTTCAGCATTGATTTTCACAAGAGTTTGAATTACAAATTTTCTCCCCATTTCTACCCTCCCGCCCACTCCAAGATGGCATATATTCTGGTTGCCCCGTTCCCCAGTCAGCCCTCCCTTGTGTTACTCCACTCCCCTCCCATCCCCTTTTCCCTTCCCTTCTTGTAGGGCAAGATAAATTTCTACTCCCCATTACCTGTGTGTCTTATTTACTAGTTGCATGCAAAAACTTTCCCTGTCTGTTTTTAACCTTAGCTGAAGCATAATAGGTTTTGCTCTAGCTCCTTATTTTAACTCTATGTGTGTCTCTCTACTTCAAGTGTGTTTCTTATAAACAATATATTGTTGGACTATAGTTTCTAATCCATTCTGCTATCTGTTTCTGTTTCCTGGCACTTATATTCACAGTTTTGATTACTATTGATTCTCCTATTTATCCTTCTCTCTCTCTCTCCTTCTTCCTATTTCTATCTAAAGTATTTTTGCTTCTTATCACTTTCTTCTTTTATCTGCCCTCCCTTATATCTACTAAATCCTTTTTCTTATCCCTTCCCCTTACTATTTCCCTGTTGGGTAAGACAGATTTCAATTATCTGTTGAGTATGTAAATATATTTCTCTTTCTTTGAGCCAATTTAGATGTGGGTGAAGTTCTAACATAGCTTCCAGTTGCCCAATTCCAATTTTTAAGGCATGATTTTCTTCAGTGTGCTTTTGTAATTATTTTTCTATTGGCCAATTCTGAAATTGTTTCTATCAGTGAATTTTTGTGTCTTTTCTCATTTGGCCAATTCTGTCTTTTACAGTATTATTTTCATATATATATATATTTACATATAGTGTGTGTGCCTCTTTTACCAAGCTTTTGTCTTTTCATTATTATCTCCCTTCGCTTTCATTTCTTTACCTAATTTTTCCTCAACCACTGTTATTTGATTTTGAAAAAAAAAAACATATTTAGCTCTTCCAGGAATTCTTGTTGTCCAATTCACATTTTTTTTTATGAAGCTTTGCTTGTGGTTGTTTTGACTTCATTGTCTTTTTCTGAGTGTGTGTTTTGAACTTCTGGGTCACCATAGTAGCTTTCTATGGTCAGGTTCTTTGTTGTTGTTTTCTCATTTTTTCACCCAAATTTCTTCTTTTAGAGCTTTATGTTAACATTGAGCTCCATTCCTAGCTGGGTGTGGGGCACTTTTCTCAAGCTTCAATGTTTTTTGCACTTCTTTTTTCAAATCTAGTTCTTGGAGTTTGGATATTTTCAGTGCTTCAAAGGTGATATTATCTGGGAAGAAGTACGGTAATTGTCTTGTTTTGAACATTGGTCTTTACCCAGGAAGGTAAAGATCCCTTGGGATTGCAATCACTACTACTTCTCAGGGATCCTCCTCCCTTGGAACTGAAAATGATACTGTTCCTCAGGGTTCCTAATCCCTTGGGTCTGGAATTGATATTCCTTCTAAGTGCTCTTAATCTGTATTGACTGGAAATGTTCCTCTTCACCCTTGAACTATGACCCAGAAGTCAGTGCAGGCAATGGAGGTTCCAAATTGCTCCTCATGGGTCTCCCTCCTTCTTGACTGAAAGTATTCCTCTCTACCCTTAAACCATGACCCAGAAGTATGTACAGGCAATGGAGTTGCCAAATGAGTCTGGCTCTGCCTCTAGTGCTAGCACAGGGGTATCCTGTAATCTCTTTCTGACCAGTTTCCAGGTTCCTTCACCATCTCTGACTTAAGAGATCCTGACACTGTTGGTGCTTCTGTCTCTACCACATTGGTGTTTCATTCATGTGAACTCTGGGCCAGCTTTTTCCCCATGTCACAAATTTTCCTTTCTAACCTCCTATGCAGTCTTGAGTTGATCTTTTGTTGGCTCTGCCATTCCAAAATTTGATTTCAGTTGTGATTTTAATGTTATTTAGAGGAAAATGTTGGGAAAGCTCAGCCTCTTCTCCACCATTTTGGCTCCCTACACAATAGTTCTTAACTTGGAATTAGGGCCAATGGTACTTCAAGACTCTTTGCTTGGGAAGTTTTTTTTTTCCTTTTTATACAGTTCTCATGAAGATCCCTTTAGGTGTACTTTTCCTCTGGTCTGTAAGGATTGGTTATTTTTTTTTATAATCTATAGCTAGCATTTCTTTCTACTCTCAACCAGGATGGAGGCACAAGCCACTACTTTAAAATGTAGACTCAGTTCCTGGCCATCAACTCATGGGCCACCAGTCCTTCTGGATTCTCAGCCAACTAAAAAACTCCTCACTACTATTACATGAGAAATATCTCCCTTTTGAGTTCATATGATAGGTTACCACTGACAAATATATCTATTTTAATACAGAAATTATAAAGGGAATTTCTTTTTTGTCTTTCTGAAATACTCATCTCTACAAAGGCTTTGTCAGAAACTCCAGTCTTCATTCAGGGTTATTTTTCTATTTCCTAAACCTGTGCTTAAGCATAATAAAACCTAGATTTTTACCTCTATAATTCTGCCAAGAATATGGCCCATATTCCCTCCAAAAATTGTCATGTCTTTATGTCATCTTTACCAATCTTAATGGTGTGAAGAGGCATCTCAGAATTGTTTTCATTTGCTTAAGTTATTAATGATGTGAAGAATTGTTAAAATGACTTTTCATATTTTGGATTTCTTCTCTTGAGAACTATCTATTCATGTCTTTTGATAATTTATCTACTAGAAAATAGATACTGTTCTTCTATCTTTGAATTAGTTACTTATATATCTGACAACAGTTGTCTTTATCTGACCTTACGACATGGATTTCCTCTCAGTTAACTGTTTCTTTTCTAATTTTAAAGGTATTTATCTTGCTACACCAAAACATTTTTTATTTACCATAAGCAAACTTCTCCATCTTGTCTTTTGTGATTTTCACTATCCGTTGTTTGGTCAAGAACAGTTCTCCTATTTGCAATTTTGGAAGGTATCTCCTTCCCTGCTGGGGATGGCCCTGGATGCAGGGGGAGACCTTGGCCTTTTTAAACTAAAGTCTTTAACAGGTCTCAGTTTGAATGAGGCAATGTCCATTCAGCAAATTAGGCTAGGTAAGAAATGAGGAGGAGAATGGCCTCCTTACCTAGTCAAACATATCAATCAGGGAAGGGAAGGCCCTTAGGGTTTCCAGCCAAAACAGAAACAATTGTTATTTACATTTGCTCTGAGCCAATCAGGGCCCAAGCAATGACCAAGTGACTCTTGGTCTGCAACCTATTGTATGTCAATTAATGAGAGCCAGAGTGATTTCAGTTTAAAGCTGAAGTCTGGGGGGTGGGGGGCAGAGCCAAGATGGTGGCTGGAAAGCAGGGACTTGCCTAAAGCTCGCCCCCAGGACCCTCCAAACACTTATAGAAAATTGCTCTGAACAAATTCTAGAACTGCAGAACCCACAAAATAGCAGAGGGAAGCAGGGCTCCAGCCCAGGACATCCTCAATGGTTGCTGGGTAAGGTCTATCACACAGAGCTGGGAGCAGAGTGGAACAGAGCACAGCATGGGCTGTGCCCAGACAAACCAGACTGGGAGGCGGGCGGAATGGGCCCTAGTGCCCTGAATCAGTGAGCAGTGGCAGTTACCAGACTTCTCAACCCACAAACACCGAAGACAACAGAGAAGGTTAGTGGGAAAAAACTGTGGGGACAGAGTGAAAGGAGATCACAGTTCAGCCACCATCCTGAGGGAAGTAGACATGGTACAGCTACAGAACTACAGCTGCAGTTGCTTTTGGACCCAGGCCTACCTGGTGGGAGAAATTAAGTGGTGGATCAGAGCAGAAGTGCAGACCCTGCTGGGATCTGAGTCGCAGTCCGGGTTGGTGGTTCTTGGGGGAGGAGGAGCGCTGGTGTGGCAGAGCTCACTATGTAGAAATAGCTGTGAAAAAACAGCACAGCCCCTCAAGCTTGGGACAAAGTACTCTCTACTCTACAAGCAGTCATGCCACAATGAAAAACTCAAGGGTCAAGTAGTTGGCTGGGAACATGACCAGGCAGCGAAAATGGATGCAGATTCAGACTCAGACTTTGCAATCTTTCATTGGTGACAAAGAAGACCAAAACATACAACCAGAGGAAGTTAACAAAGTCAAAGAGCCTACATCAAAAGCCTCCAAGGAAAACACAAACTGGTCTCAGGCCATGGAAGAGCTTAAAAAGGATTTGCAAAAGCAAGTTAGAGAAGTAAAGGAAAAATTGGGAAGAGAAATGAGAGGGATGCAAGAAAACCATGAAAAACAAGTAAATGACTGGCTAAAGAAGACCCAAAAATACTGAAGAAAATAACACCTTAAAAATAGACTAACTCAAATGGCAAAAGAGCTCCAAAAATCCAATGAGGAGAAGAATACCTTGAAAGGCTGAATTAGCCAAATGGAAAAGGAGGTCCAAAAGACCACTGAAGAAAATACTACCTTGAAAATTAGATTGGAGCAAGTGGAAGCTAGTGACTTGATGAGAAATCAAGATATTATAAAACAGAACCAAAGGAATCAAAAAATGGAAGGCAATGTGAAATATCTCATTGGAAAAACCACTGACCTGGAAAATAGATCCAGGAGAGATAATTTAAAAATTATTGGACTACCTGAAAGCCATGATACAAAAAAGAGCCTAGACATCATCTTTCATGAAGTTATCAAGGAAAACTGCCTTGATATTCTAGAGCCAGAGGGTAAAATAGAAATTGAAAGAATCCACTGATCACCTCCTGAAAAAAATCCCCAAAAGAAAACTCCTAGGAATATTGTTGCCAAATTCCAGAGCTCCCAGATCAAGGAGAAAATACTGCAAGCAGCCAGAAAGAAACAATTTGAGTATTGTGGAAACACAATTAGGATAACACAAGATCTAACAGCTTCTACGTTAAGAGATCAAAGAGCTTGGAATATGATATGCTGGATGTCAATGGAGCTAGGATTAAAACCAAGAATCACCTAGCCAGCAAAACTGAGTATCATGTTCCAAGGCAAAATACAGATTTTCAATAAAATAGAGGACTTTCAAGCTTTCTCAGTGAAAAGACCAGAGATGAATAGAAAATTTGACTTTCAAACAGGAGCATCAAGAGAAGCATGAAAAGGTAAACAAGAAAGAGAATTCATAAAGGACTTACTAAAGTTGAACTGTTTTGTTTACATTCCTACATGGAAAGATGATATGTATAATTCATGAGACCTCAGTATCATAGTAGCTGAAGGGAACACACACACACACACACACACACACACACACACACACATATAGACAGAGGGCACAGGGTGAGTTGAATATGAAGGGATGCTATCTAAACAAAAAGCAAATTAAGGGCTGAGAGAGGAATATATTGAAAGAGGGAGAAAGGCCGTGATAGAATGGGGCGAATAATCTTGCATAAAAGTGGCAAGAAAAAAGGAGTTTTGTAGGAAGGGAAGAGAGGGTAGGTGAGGGGGAATGAGTGAATCTTGCTGTCATTGGATTTGACCTGAGGAGGGAATAACATACACCCTCAATTGGGTATCTTACCCCACAGGAAAGAAGGAGGAAGGAGATAAAAAGGGGGGGGGGCAATAGAAGGGAGGGCAGTAAGGGGGAGGAGGTAATCAAAAGTAAACACTTTTGAAAAGGGACAGGGTCCAGAGAGAAAATTGAACAAAGGCAGATAGGACAGGAAGGAGCAAAATACAGTTAGTCTTTCACAACATGAGTATTGAGAAAGGGTTTTACATAATGATAAACATGTGGCCTATGTCAAATTGCTTGCCTTCTTAGGGAGGGCGGGTGGGAGGGAAGAGGGGAGAGAATTTGGAACTCAAAGTTTTAAAAGCAGATGTTCAAAAAAAAGTTTTTTCATGCAACTAGTAAATAAGATATACAAGCAATGGGGCATAGAAATCTATCTTGCCCTACAAGAAAGTAAGGGAAAAGGGTATGGGGGGAGTCAGGTGACAGAAAGGAGAGCTGACTGGGGAATGGGGCAACCAGAATATACGCCATCTTGGAGTGGGGGGGAGGGTAAAAATGGGGAGAAAATTTGTAATTCAAACTCTTGTGAAAATCAATGCTGAAAACTAAAAATATTAAATAAAAAATTAAAAATAAAAAAAACAAATTGACTATTGTGTAAATAAGTTTAATGCAAAAGCATATGTAGAATATGTATCACATTCTATGCCATCTTGGGGAGGAGGGAAGGGGTGAGGGAGGGGGGAATATTTGGTGCTCAAAACTTGTGGAACTGAGTGTTGTAAATAAAAAATAAATTTAATTTTAAATAAGCTGTGCTTCTTAAAAATAAAGGTTTTGTTTTCTTTGGGCAGAGCATTTATGATACCCCATGTGGAAAGAGGGGAAAGAAAGACAGAAAGACAAAAAGACAGACAGACAGAAAGACAGAAAGAAGCCAGCAAGGAAGGCAGGAAGGCAGGAAGGAAGGAAGGAAGCAAGGAAGGAAGGAAGGAAGGAAGAAATGAAGGAAGGAAGAAATGAAGGAAGGAAGCAAAGAAGGAAGGAAGGGAGGGAAAGAAGGAAGGAGGAAGGAAGAAAGGAAGAAAAGAAGAAAGAAAAGAAAAAGCTGCATTGCCTAACTGTACAGTTTTCAGTTGGGTCCCCAGTAGGGCAGTTCCTAACATCCTGGTATCTTAATCTAATTTTCAAAATCATCTTCTGCCTTGAGCAATGATTCTTATCTCCTATATTTCTAGTTTATATGTCTAAGTTCTAGAAGTTCTGCCTATGTGCCACCAAAAACAATGGTAGCTAAGCCAGATGATTACAGGGAGTTTTATTTATCACCATGAATCTGTGACTACATGTCTCTGTTAGCGCCTGAATCAAAATCTATAGATTATCACTCAGTGAGCTAGCTCAATGCAAAAAATTATTGAAATTAAAAACAAATCAGAATTATTACCAGTCTCTGAATGTCATGATCCACAGTTCCTTGTTCACTTAGGAAGTAAAGATTTAAATAAAACTGAAAAGGCCTGTGCAGACAAGAGAAAAGTTCCCTTGAAGAACTCTTTCATCATGATATGTACCAGCACTTACAGTTTTCAGGGGATGGAATCTTTTGAAATGCTGACTACAGAAAATGTTCCTCACATTACTTCAAGCCATCTGACATTGAAATATTTGCTTTTATAACCAGAAAGATTATTGGGGGTTACAAATGTGATTTTAAAGAAATTCCTTTGATTCAGTAGTATCATGGTGGGGTCTTATAAAGCATTTCAGTTAATGTAAAGACAAAGATACAATTTAAGATATTGCTGAGAACTGACCTAAACAAAGCGAATCAAAAAGATTGTTTAGTAAGATAAAACTAAAATGCTATTTTAAAAAAAATGTCTTATGAACCAGAACATTATCTGACCTGAGATAGCGTAATAAACACCAAGGAGCCAATTTCCAGGTAAAGAATGTTTCTGTTGAAATGTTTTGACAAAAAATTGTCATTTTCAGTTTTGTCCAAATGAGGTCTTTAAAGGAAAGAGATGTACAGATGCTAGACTGATGTATCAATTTTGCATTTTCTATGTTGGAATGGAAAGGGGGTAAATTTATGGTTAAACTATAATTATTTCCTGCCTTGTGTAAGTTATCTGTTAATGGTGAATTTAAAACTACCCCTATATTGAAGTTACCTAGGATTTTTATTTTGTTTTGTCTTAGTTTTGGTCCAGATTTATGTAGGGAACATCAGATCTTCAATTTTATTGACTTGAGGAACTTCTATTGTGGAAACTCCTTGCACCAGTGAAGATGGGCAATTATAATTCATTGCTTTAGACACAAAAAAAGTTTAAGTGATTTACCCATGGTCACACAGCTAACATATGTCAGAGTAGGACTTGAACAAAATTTTTCCTGAATCTGGCAGCTAAGTGATTCAGTGGACAGAGTACTGGGCTGGAATCAAATTTGATCTCAGACATTTACTAGCTATGTGACCCTGGAGAAGTCACTTGAACTCTGTTCAACTCAATTTCTTCAACCACAAAATAGGGCCAATAATAGCACGTACCTCACAAGATTGTTGTAAGGAACAAATGAGATGACATTGGTAAAGTGTTTACTATAGTGTCTGGCACATAGTAGGTACTATATAAATGCTTATTCCCTTCTTTTCCCCTTTCCTCTTGAATCCCTATTCATTTGACACTGCCTTTCATCTAATAATATAGTTTTTAAAATTATCTCTTTGAAATGTAGAATTTGAGCACTGCAATATCTATTTTAATAGAGTAGTGTTCTTTTGAAACATTTAATATCCAAATCTTAGTGAATAAAAAACAAAACAATATGTAGGTAAAAATTAGAATTTAGATTAGGCACTGGTTTATAGAAGTAATTATTAATATCAGATATGTTTTTGAAGCCCTGAAAATGAAAATATTGAATTTTTTATAACTCTTTATGCATTCCCCTGGCTCTGTTACATTAAATATCAAGTGGTTATCAATCTCCAAAAAATCCAGTTGTTTTTTTTCCTGAGTGATGATGTTCCTTGAAGCCTCCTGAATCAACATTTTCCAGTTTTCTGATCCTTAGAAATAGCAGTTCTTCCAGCCCCTTTGTCTGCATCCATCCTCATGGGATGCAACCCCTGTGAAGATATAGCCTGGCAGCTGTTCCTATAGGTACTACAGCTACATCTATTGAAGACATAGAAAAGTAAGTTCTTGTCAGTAAAGTCCTTGGCACTGTTAAATGGTTCTTTATTAGAAACTGATATGATTTTATCAGTGAAAATGACATTAAAGAAGAAGCTTTGCCACTGAACCCTAAGGACCATGAGAGCTTTCCAATTGACTTACAGCTGAAAGCTTCCGTATGTGATGTTTAACTCATTAGAAAGTGAGCTTCCACAATACTTTGCACATAGTAAGCCCTTAATACATGCTTGCTCCATTCATTCACTCATTTATTCATTTTCTGTAGTCAGCATTTCAAAATATTCCATCCCCTGAAAACTGTTTATACTGATATGAGTAAGACCAGGTGGTTCATGCTGTTTTCCCTTTACTACAGGGGGAATACCAGAGGTAAAAAGAGCAAATAGAACTTCCAACATTTGTGCAGTGGGAAAAGTGTTAGGAGACAATGGAAATGACCAGAGGCACTCCACTGAAACCCAGTGAAAATGATCTAATAAGAAGTAACTCCTTTAATGTAATACAAGACTCATCTCCTCTTCTCACTTAAAACCAAATGCCATTTTTTCTTGGTATTTAAACAACAGCTATCAAAGATTTAATGATTGCACTGTTGGACACAGTTCAAACAATACAGGCAGGAAAGAATGTACAGCTGTCAAAGAGAAGTAGAAACCGGCCCAGCTCAGAAGTGCTCCAGACAAATCATTGTACATCATCGTCTGGTTTTAATAAACAGCCGACTGATTTTCCCTCCTCCTTCAGTGACTTTAAACAAATGATTTGTAGTGTACTGTCTTATTTGGTATCTACCCTGGTGGAAATGAGGGATGTTCCTGGAAATAACTTGAGCCAAAGTTCAAAGCATATTACAGTATCTAAAGGATACCTCAAGATTTTATCTTGGAAGGATGATAGGACTGGGTTACATTTCCACATGCCCTTTATACAATAAATTCAGCTTTGTGGTAAGAAGTTCCCTTGTTGTTTTTTTTTTTTTGAATAGGCTGTTAGTAGCAGTGATCTAATTTTTAAAAATGTAACTCCTAGAGGGATAAAGAATACTTTGATATTAGAGTTTTAAAATCACAACCATCCATACTCAATGGAGAATTTTTAAAATTTATTTTCATAGGTTCCTAAACTTAACAGATGGAAGGGACAATAGGACCCATCAAGTCCAACACCACTCTCCCCCTCATTTTACAGATGAGGAAACTAAGGCTCAGAGGAGTGAAGCAACTTGCGTAAGTTCACAGTAAGTGAGAAAGGCAGGATGTGAACCTAGGTCTTCTTACCCTAAAGACCATGCTTTTTCTATCCTGTCAATGAGTTAAATACATATTACTTTTCTACTACTATAGGAGTTGTTAACCTTGGGTCTTTAAACTTGTTCTTTAAATTTTTTTTAATATATCACTCTGTTTTCAATTGAATATGAATTTTATTTTTTCTGAGATAGGGTCCAAAGGCTATCAAAGCAGTTTATGACAAAAAAAATAAGAATTGCATTTGTAGGATGTAAACTCTGTCAGAGAAGAGATTATGTAAGCAATTAGTAAATGATTGTTGATTTGGATTTGTTGAACTGTAGAAACATAGTTATAGCTTGTCATTTCATTACAATAGTTTTGAGAATGAGAGAGAAGAATCTTATTGACTAGTGATACTAAAATCAAGAGGCTTTACATTAAGGGCATATTTTAACTCACAAAAATGAAGACTAGAGCCTCACAGTGACAGGGTTGGGGGTTGGGTGAAGAATGCAATGTAGGAGAGGGAAAATTCCAAAAGTGGTCCACAATCCTTGGGCATGATGTTCCTTGGGCTCTATTAGGAGGTAGAAGAGAGTCCAACAATGGTCTTAGGGAACAGTTGCTCTTCAGACTTTACATGCTTTCATCTTAAGGTCTTTTAAGTAGGAAATGGCTAGGGTTTAATATTATCCACCAGGCCTGCGCACCAGCTTCCCACACTGTTGCTGGAAGTCAACACTTTCAAAAACATCCACACTAGAACAGCCCACCTACTGGGATCCCAACAAAACAAGAATGGGCAAGAAGTTTTATAGAGAGGGACATTAAATGCATCTGACTGGTTTCACTTTTCTCAAATCTGAAAAAGGACAACACTAAGAAATGGCCAGTATGACTTACTCCACCTGAAAAATGGAATGTGGAAGTTCATAGCACGAAATCTTTTGAGCATAGATTTCATAAGATGGGGGGAGTCTTAGGCATAAGGAGAAGACATCCAATGCAAAAGTAGTCTGTTTCAAAGGAGAGGCTAGGGGGATGGAGCCAAAATGGCAGAGTGAAAACAGGAACTCACTTGAGCTCTCCCCCAAATCCCTCTAAATCCCTGTAAAAAATGACTCTAAACAAATTCTAGAGCTACAGAACCCATAAAATGACAGAGTTAAACAAGTCTCCAGCCCAAAACAGCCTGAATGGTCATTGGGAAGAGTCTATTATACCATGCTAGTCTATCATACCAGCCCAGCATGGGCCATGCCGGGACAGACCAGGCCAGAACAGACCAGGAAGAGTAGGCCTCAGGGCCCTGAATACCTGAGCTGTGGTGGTTTCCAGACTTCTCAATCCACAAACACCAAAGAGAACATAGCAGGTCATTGGGGAAACTATTGGACCTGGGTTAGAGAAAGGCATGGTGCTACCCTAGCACCATGGCAGACGCGGCTGCAGTGGCAGCAGCAGCAGTGGCAGTGGTGGCTACTTCCAGAGCCCCAGACCCACAGACAGTGGGGGGAATCAAGTAGCTGATCAGAACAGGAGTATAGAGATCTCTTTGCTGGCACTGAGGATTCTCTTGCTTTGCCCTGCTCAGTTCTGGGTTACAGTCCTGGTTGGTGGTCTATGGGGGAAGAGGAGCGCTGGTGTGGCAGAGCTTGTGGTGGCTGTGGAAAGGGAGTCCTCCTGATAGTTACATGACAGAAAAGAGTGCTTGAGATCAGGGCACAGACCAGGGCACAGACCAGGAAAGAAGTAAATATCTCTCATTGGATCATAGCACCTCAGAAGAACTGAAAATTTGCAGGTGCCTACAAGTAGCTCTGCAAACAGCAGTGCAAAACTCCTGAAACTTGAAACAGAGAACTCTCCATTCTGGAAGCAGTCATAACCTGACAAAGAGCTCAAAAGTCAAGTAATCTACTGGGAAAATGAGCAGACAGCTTAAAAAGACTCAGACTAGAGAATCTTACTTTGGTGACAAAGAAGATCAAAACATACAACCAGAAGATGTCAACAAAGTCAAAGATCCTGCATCAAAAGCTTCCAAGAAAAATATGAACTGGTCTCAGGCCATGGAAGAGCTCAAAAAGGATTTTGAAAATCAAGTAAAAGAAGGAGAGGAAAAGTTGGGAAGAGAAATGAGAGTGATTCAAGAAAATCATGAAAAACAAGTCAACAGCTTGCTGAAAGAGACCCAAAAAATACTGAAGAAAATAACACCTTAAAAATAGACTAACCCAAATGGCAAAAGAGGTCCAAAAAGCCAATGAGAAGAGGAATGCCTTAAAAAGCAGAATTAGCCAAATGGAAAAAGAGGTCCAAAAGATCACTGAAGAAACTAATGCCTTAAAATTTAAAATGGAGCAAATGGAAGCTAGTGACTTTATGAGAAATCAAGAAATTATAAAACAGAACCAAAGGAGAGGCTACCTCAGAAAAGTAATGTTTCTTTTAAATTTTATTACCAAAGAGATTAGCAAGTCTAACTCTTACTTTCAGAAAAAGATTTGGACATAGAAATAGATATTGAACAACTTAGCTAAGGTTGAATAGTTTATAGCGGTAGATCCCGAAAGAGTTATGATTCCCCTAACTCAAAGATCTCAAAATTATATAAATTCATTTACAAATTAGCAACATCAATCTAAATATTTAAAATAAATCTAATAAAATTGCACAATGAGGACTAGCAACCTCATGCCACATATGGGTAGTATACCTCTGGGTATATACCTCTCTCAATCTCCACTCACACTAGCAGGTTGGGTCCCCAGAAAGCTGCTGACATAGCCATATCTGACCTCCATTTATATATGCAATCATAGAGTGCTAGAATTTAGAGGGACTCATAGAAGTTATCTAATCCAACACTCGTCTACCCTTCAACTGAAGAGAGAGAGAGAGAAAGAGAGAGAGAGAGAGAGGCAGAAAGAGACAGAGAGAGACAGAGGGAGATGAGGCAATGGAGAGCTACAGAGGTTAAATGAGGTCTACAGATGTTAGTGTCAGATCTAAATCTAAACCCAGATCAGTAGTCACCAATACAGAGCTCTTCTATCACTGCACATAAATTGCAAATTCAAAAAATGACTCTAAAGGAACTTCTCATTTATGACAGGACATCTCAAGAAGCATCTAGTAAATACCTATTTTATGCCAACCACTGTGCTAATCACTGAGACTACAAAGAAAGGCATAATAACAGTACCTCCTCCCAAGGAGCTCACAGCCTAATAGGACTACTCTATAGTCTAAGTAAAATGGCCATAAAATTACAGATTCTCAGAGTTGAAAGGGCCTCAGTGGTCATATACTCTAATTCATATCAGACCAACAGGTCCTTCTGTAACATCCTCAGCAAGTAGTTGCCTACCCATCACTTCCTAAAGCAAAACATTGCATTTTTGAATAGTTCTAAATTTGAGGAATTTTTACCAAATATTAAGCACAAAGATTTGTCTCTGCAACTCATAAAGAAATGTCTCTATTCCCCTCATTTTCTCTTTGTTCTCTTCTCCATAGGTTCCAGTTCATTAATGTCATTAGGCTTTTTTTTAATTTGTTTTATTTGGGGGTTTTTGGATTCAGGGAACCTTATTTGATAAAATGTTACAAAAGTCATTGTGGATTTGTTGGCCCTCACCATTTTTAAAAAGCAGTAATTTTCCACTGAAGACATGGAGAAAGTTTTCATTTGGATGTTCCATAAAACAAAGTTTAAAATTGAATAAAACTGTTGCCCAAGGGTGCTGCTTTGTCAAAATCAGCAGTTACATAGGAAAATGTCAAATTATTCCAGGTTTGGCACACAACACACAGCACTGAATTTTATGTCCAAATAGAAGACTGAGGTATCTCAAAGACCCTTAAAAACATAATTTTGGAGAAAAACAGCTCAACTTATGATTAAGATACTTTGGGGAGATACCCTTAGGTTTTCCCTCATCTTTTAGTTAGAATATGTGTTTTAACCCACTCTGTACAATATTTTAGCCTATTGCAAAAGAAAATAAAAAAACATCGTGTTTAAGCAGACATCTCCACAGAGTCATTATCCTGGCTTAGCCATGGTATGTCACCTGAAAACAAAGAAAATAGGTATGCAGAACAGGTCGACACTAAAAATATGCACATTTTGGGACAGCTAATTACAGCTGGAACCTTTCCTAAGAATGTTTAATCATCAACAAGTCAACAAATGAGTCAACACATTCAGGTGCCATTCAAATAACAGTTGTTGCTTTTTTCCCTCAGCCATTTGTGATCTTTAAGCTTGTGCTGCCGCCATGGAATGAGCCCTAGAGGCTGCCCACCAATGCTTACATCTCCAATAGCTACCTGAGAGCAGGGGTCCAGCAACTTCGTTAAAGAAATATGTGGCATCCTTAAGCTTTAAATTGGCAACGCATTTCTTTCCAAGGCTTTGCCTACATATTTGTAGACTAGAAAACTAAAGCACACTTTGTAGCAGAAGCCTTCATTTGCAAGTGGCAAATCAGGGTTGTCCAGAATATTTTAAAACGGAGAGCAAGGTCTTCAAAGGAAAGTCTTGATTTTTACCCATGATTAATTCAAATGCAACCTGGTAGCCATAGGCAAATACAGTTGAGAATGTCTGTTTTATCCCCTTAAAGATGTCTATGATTTCCAGTTGCCAGTACCAAACCAGCAGCAAAATGTAAAATTTTCTTCAAAGATAAAAAGTATCTTTTTCTTTAAGAAACCCAGCTATTAAAATTCTTTTTATTTTTAGATTCTGGGCAGTAAAATGTTTTTTTTTCTTTCTTAGAATTGTTATGTATTTCATATTTCCACAGGAAGGAGTCTTCTTCAAAAACAAATTGTACATAACAGGCTGCTGTGCTGGGGAGCTGAAGATCCAGAAAGTTTGGTTTGAATTAGTGCTTTGCAATTATTAAGATTAAAACCATTTACAGACAGTTATCACTTTATGTAACTGAATTGTTCAGCAGACCTCTAAAGTGATTTTTACATAATACAAATTTGCCCACTGTCCTGGGGAAAGAAGAGAGAGAGGAAGGGAATTAAGAAAGGGACCATGTGCTTGTCGAGGGAGGAGCCCCTCCACATGGTTTAAGGACACTGAGAAGTGAGAGCAGGAGTAGGAGGAGCAAGTGGGGCTGGAGACAGACAGCAGGTTCCTGAAGGAAGATCCTTCCAGGGGGAAGGGTGCCAGACATGAGGTAGGTGGGCTAAGTCAGCAAAGGTCTCCACTCTCAGTGCTGGAGGCCTCAAGCCAATTCCCTATCCCTCAGCTGTGAGGTGGCAGTTTCTATGCCTGTCCCTTCTTCTGCTTTCACTTGGAGGAGTATTTTTTGGGGGGTAGACCTCAGAGTGCTAAGCAGAGGGACAGGATTTGAGAGAGAGCTTAGTACTGTACAGTAAAGGTAACATAGGTGGGTTGTTTTTTGTTTTTTTTTTTTTTACTGTTTTCTTTCAAAATCGTTTACTTGAAGTCTAATTTGAGTAATGCAAACTTCCTTAAAGCAAGAGCTGTCTGTACTTCTATTAACTTTTCAGTCTCTTTCAGGTTTGAATCTTTCAGAATGTTCTTCTTATCTCCTGAAAGATCTCTTTGAGCAGCATTTATTCCAAGAACAAGTAAGAAGTTGTCTTGGCAATGAGCTTTACTCTAGAGGCATCTTGAAGTAGCTGTGCTGTCTTCATCTTGGAGTCCAGAGTTTTGCAGAGTCAGAGAAAAAAATGCTTCTTTACAGGTCTGCAGCTAGTATTTTCTTTGTTGTATTTGTCTAGAAAATGGTGTAATTTGCAAACATCCTAGGATATTTATTGTACTTGTACTTCTTGAAAGACAGTCTCATAGCTGAGACTGGCCTTGGGTAAAACAGCAACTGTTTCCCTCATACTGGCTAAACTATCAGACTGCAGACAGCTGTAAGAGGTTGTGACACATCCATTTAAATCTGGATCACTTCCATGGGTCCCAGGTGCTGCCCATTGCTCCAGAATTTCCAGGGTGCTAAAAGTTTCAGACTTGTCAGAAACCTTGTTGAAGCCTTCAAAGTGACCCCAGGAGCCATTGTGTTCTATGAAATGAAGTAGCTGCTGTCAGAAATGCCTGGTTCCCATGCAGCAATGGTAACAGTAGAATTTCTTGCTTTGCTTTCCAACCATGGCAGAGCAGAATGGTTTATTTACACCATCTACTTCTCATCACAGTCCCTGTTCCCGGGCACACAATTTCTGCCATCCCCTTTGTGGGGCCTGCTGATAGAAGCCCTTTCTATTGCTTCCATTAGTCACTGAGGGAGGTCCCACGGGCAATCTGTCTGTGGGGATTTCTTGTCACAGGATGTTGGCCCTGTATTTTAAGCAAGGAAATCTTCAGGGGAAATTAAAAACTAAACTAAACTAAACTAAAACAAACAAATCTCTCATGCAAAAGATCAGGTCAGTCAGTGGCGCTAGACCTCAGAAGTCATTCACTTCTTACTTTCTCTCCAAGAAAGAAGACAACAAAGACTGAATTGGGTTGCTATCCACCTCGGGGAGTCCAGCATTTCAATTCAGGGATCTGCCCAGGGGTGCTCTTTCAGTTTATCCAGAAAGCTGGCAAAGAAAATACACAGAGTTAGAATGGAGAGACACAGCAACATTGGTGGGCATGGGTTGAGGAGAAGGATGCTGGGAAAAGGAAGGGCATTAATGTCATTTGTAAAATACGGTGTCTTGAACTCAATACAATCATCCGTATGTGGATGGCTATACCAGACTTATTACCTTCATAGAAACAAAACCTGTAGCCCTATAAATATGAAAACATAAGATATAGGTATACAACTGTTGATTAGAAAATTCAGCTGGCTATGGGAAAAAAAATGAAGTCAAGACAAAGTACAGTGGAACTATCACCTCTCTCCTACTGAATATGATATTTCTTTGAACGCCAAAGGTCAGGTTATATTAGTTTATTTTTGTTGTTGTTTCACATTTCTGATTCATTCCAGGATTGTGGTGCAGTAAAACTCTTTCCAAGATCGCAGTATGCTGAGGATCTTTTTAATAGTAGCTATTACCAATCCGTGTCTTTTTCAGTCATATTTTTACATCTTGTTTTTGGACATGCATATAGATCACCATAGTCCATTCCAGACTGATAGACCCTTCTTCTGGGCTCATGACCATTCTACTTCCTTATGTGCGTCTCAAATATGGCAAAAATTCAGGGAGCACTCCTAGCCAACATATCCTGCCTAACTTCTTTATGTCCACCCCCAGCATTCCAATAGCAGCCTTTGGAAAAATTGGAGTCCCTCTCTATACAAGAAATTTTCCATCTTGGAGAATTATGCCTTGACTCTGAGAATGGATACATCAGGCGCTGCGACAATCATTCCAGATTCATTCCCAAAGTAACTTTGTGTCATAGCTCTCAGTTTTAGCACACCAAGAAGGAAGCACAATTGTCAAACTTGGCTTTATTGATTGATTTCAAAACTTTGGGCAATTGTGGAAAATCATGTAATCACAGCAGCAAATATTAAGGCCATTCTGCTCTGACACCTAAGGAAAGCTTGTGATAAGAAATTGAAGCTAATAGTACAAAAAGAACTGAAATTTTCCACTAACCACCATCAACTGCTTCATGTACCAACAATTTTGGTCATACCTCTAATCCTAACCCACTTTGGATTTTGAAAAAGTAGGACATAGTAGGGAGAAAAGGGCATGAGGAGAGGAAATAAGAAAGTAGTTGAAGAGAGAAGACTAAATAGCAAAGAAAGGAAAGACACTTAAGCATAGTTTAGGTGTCACAGTGGACAGAGTACAACATGGAGTCAAGAAGATCTGCATTCAAATGCTGCCTCAGACGCTTCCTAGTTGTGTGACCCTGGGCAAGTGACTTAACCTCCCTCAGCATCAGTTTCTTCATTTGTGAAATGAATATGATTATAGCACCTACCTCTCAGAGTTGATGTGAAAATACAATGAGATAATATATGAAAAGTCCTTTGTCAACCTTAAATATACAGGGAACTGAGCCAAATATATAGGAATACAAGCCATTCCCCAATTGAGAAATGGTCAAAGGATATGAACAGGCAGTTTTCAGAGGAAGAAATTAAAGCTATCTATAGGCATATGAAAAAATGCTCTGGATCACTACTGATTAGAGAAATGCAAATCAAAACAACTCTTAGATACCACATCTCTCCTGTCAGATTGGCTAATATAACAAAACAGGAAAATGATAAATGCTGGAAAGGATGTGGGGAAATTGGAACATTGTTGCTTTGCTGGTGGAGTTGTGAGCTGATCCAGCCATTTTGGAGAGCAGTTTGGAACTATGCCCAAAGGGCTATAGAAATGTTCATACCCTTTGACCCAGCAATATCACTTCTAAGGTTGTATCCCAAAGAAATCACACAAGCGGGAAAAGGACCCATATGTACAAGAATATTTATAGCGGATCTTTTTGTGGTAGCCAAGAATTGGAAATCAAAGGAATGCCCATCAATTGGGGAATGGCTGAACCAGCTGTGGTATATGAAGGTGATGGAATACTATTGTGCCATAAGAAATGGGGATGATGCAGACTTCGTAACAACCTGGAAAAACCTACACGACATAATGCTGAGTGAGCGGAGCAGAGCCAGGAGAGCGTTGTGCACAGCCACAGATATATGGATTCCATGAGGACCAACCCTGACATACTTCGGTCTTCTCAGCAACCTAAGGTGCAAGGACAACTCCAGGGGACTCACGATGGAGAATGCTATCTTCATCTAGAGAAAGAACTGTGAAGTTTGAATACAGATTGAGGCGCACTACATGCTCGCCTTTTTTGCTTCTCTTTTGTTTTTGTTTTTGGGTTTTTTTGGGGGGTTCTGTTTCTTCTTTCTCATGATTCATTCCATTGGTCATAATTCTTCTCCACAACTTGACTAGTGTATAAATTAATTCAATGCGAAGTTATACGTGGTAGTTATATGAGATTCCGTGCCATCTTGGGAAGGGAGGGGGGAGGGAGGGGAGAAAATCTGGAACTCAAAATTATGTATAACCGTGTGTGGTAAACTAAAAATAAGTAAATAAATTTTTAAAAAGTGTTATAGAAATGCCAGTTATTATTATTATCAGCTATTAGTAGTCAAGAAACAGAATTCAAACTACCAGAAGAGCAAGATGCTTCACCTCAGGTCCACATCCCTATTCCCCTCCGTCAAGCATATCAGTCATAGAGCTATACCTAGATATACTCACTAGTTCTTTTCCATGCTTAATTGCTGTAATTTTGACTTCATTTTTTCCATAGCCAATTAAATTTTCTAATCAGTTGTTGGATACCTACATCTTACATTTTCATATTTATAGGGCTACAGGTTTTGTTTCTACGGAGGTAATAAGTCTGGTGTAGTCATTTCAGTGAAGGAAACAACTCATCCAATTTGACCATTTATTTAAAAATCTTTATTAGGATGTCATCAAGGGTCTTCTTGTTAATTAACTCTGAAGTCTCTTTCAACTCTGAAATTCTGTAGTGTTGTGATTTTGTGAAAGGGTATCAGCCATTGGCTGCCATTTGATGGCACAACTTCATAGAATTTAATTCACCAAAGGAGGATTTTTATTATCTCACAGGAAGACCTTATTTATGGACATTTTCTTTAAAAAAAAAGCCTAATAGATTTTCATAGAGATTAAAGTTATCTATGCCCACACGGAAATACAAAACAGAAGTCAAAGAAATTCAAAAGTATAACAAATTATAACTTCAAATGTTATAAGGAAATGCTTTCTATGTGATAGGGTAATCAGAGGAACTCCTTGCTCTTCCATACTGGGACACCTATTATAGAGCTACTTTGGTCCCTTTCTGCATAATCCAAACTATTGCTGAATAAAACAAATTGCTTCCAATGTGATTAGTCACAGGATCAGGATGGGCCCCTCACTTGGTGGGCTTTGAAAGGAACTGGCATATTAAGTTCCCCTTAATTGAGGTATAGCTAAATAGATTGTGATAGGTGAATAGAATGGAATATTATTGTGATGAAATAGCAAATATGATGAATACATGAAAATATGTATTTGTGACTTACATGAACAGATGCCAAGTGAAGTAAGTACAACTAACAAAACAATATACATAATCACTAGGACAACATAAATGGAAAACACAAGAACCATTTCAAAACAGTTGAAAATGACCAGTGTATGGTACACACCTGTAATCCTGGTGGCTGAAGCTGATTTGGGCTTGAGTTTGGCATTTCTAAGTTGCAGTACCTGTAAAGCTGATTGACTTTTCCCACCGAGTCTGGTATCAATATGGTAGGTGACCCTCCAGGAGTGGAGAACCATAAGATTGCATAAGGAGCAGTGAACCATCCCAAGTGGGAAAACTGAAGAAAGTTGAAACATTCATGTTTACCAGCATTATGATGAGGACCATGGCTGGTAATAAGACTAGGGGGCAAGGGGCTCAAGTGGAAAGGATAAGGTCAAATATAACTGATTTGCCAAGGGGTAAATACAGGGAAAAAAAGGAGCATGCAGTTTGTGTAGGGATAATGGCCTCAGAAAAAAACAGAAAGGTAGAGGGATTAGAAGACACAGAGAAGATAAAATATCAGGGTTAGGAGTCATAAAGCAGAGGGAAAGATGGAATATAAAATCATAAGAGAAATTATTATTAGACAAAAGAAATTTGGAGTTCATGAACAAAGAAGTGGGATATTTGTGGGTGTTGGCCAAACTAAGGGTATGACCATCTCTTTTTGTAGCTGAGGTGGAGTTTGATCCCAAGAATTAAGTAGACTAAGTAACTGGGAGGTTAAGGTATTCAAAGGACTACCTTTCCAGCTTTAATTTATCTATCTATCTATGTTGAAGTTTCCTAATATAGATCAAGAGTTGGGGAAGAAAGATTGCGAGTCAGGAACTGAACCGATTGAGAAAGGAGGTAGAATATCCTGGGAGTTAATTGATAAGAGTCATCAAATTCTGAATTGAGTGATAGATTTTATAGAATTAGCCTCAAAGAGAGAAAGGTTGCTAAGTGATGATGATAGAAAGAGACTCTGGGAGTGACAGTACTGAACAAGGATACCCCCTCAAGAATGAGGAGTTCTAGATTGAGAATGCAATCAAAATTAAAAAGGGTGGTCAGGGACATGGCATCAGGAGGGAACCAGATCTCAAGGAGTTCCATAAAATTGAAGGTAGGAGATGAAATGAAGTTTAGTAATTATGGAATCAGCATTTTAGAAAGCAGAGTGGATAAATAGATCTGAAGTGGGATATCTAGAGAGGAGCTAACGGGAGTAAGAGTGAGAGAAAAGGCAGTTCGTTACGGATAATGGGATTTGTACTTCATTAGCCAGGGGTTAATCTCAAGAATGAAAAGAGTGTGATAGAATAGGAGTATGCTAATCATTGGAAAATGAGTTCAGGCCAAGCATCAGTGGTTAGAGGAAGGTCCATTGAAGGACATAGGTGATTTGGCAGTTTATGGTCCTTTCTTGAGGTCCAGTCTCGTGAAAGGTGGCTTGTGAAGCCTATCTCATAGAAGGCAGAAACAGATGTAGGTATGAAGGCAGGAGCAGTTAGAGATTCCATCCAGGAGGTAGAAGGTGGCAGTAAGAGGTGGGTCTAGTCCAGGAATGATCTCTATAATATGGGAACACTCTGGAGCACTGAAGAAGACTTTGAAGGTTTGGCTTTCCCATTGGAGATAGTCAAAATGTCCACGAGATAGCAGTAGATGGTAGCAACATCTGTGTTGGAAGCTGCAGAGGAACTAGACATGTTGAGGAAAGGTAGATTCAGGACTCTGCAGGGGCTCTGATCCTCCAAACATGCATGGAGAACTGCATAATTGGGAGAAAAGGAGTACCACCCAACTAGGAACTGCAAGTCACCTCTTACTACAGGTGCTATGTGGTAAGTTTGAGGTCATTTCCTCCTTGGAATCTGTATGTATTATATGAGGAAAAGTGTGTATGTATCAGGGGGGCAATATTATTGTATTCTGGTCCTTGCAATACCTTCTCTGAAAATATCACTTTGTAAAAAAAAATTAATGTTAATTGTTTAGTTGATACAGAAGATGGGGCAGCTAGGTGACACAGTAGAGACAGTATACTACTTGAAGTAGGGAAGAACTTCCAATTAGAATTTCTCTAATCAATCATGAGTTAGAGAATTTTATATGACTATAGATAACTTTAATTTCTTCATCTGAAACTGCCCGTTCATATCTTTTGACCATTTATCAATTGAGGAATGACTTATATTCTTATACATTTGACTCAGTTCTCTATAAATTTTAGAAATGAGGTCTTTATCAGAGACATTGGTTGTAAAAGTTCTTTCACAGTTTTCTGCTTCCTTCCTAATCTTGGTTGCATTGACTTTGTGCAAAAAACTTTTCAATTTAATGTAATCAAAATTATCCATTTTGTATGTCATAATGTTCTCTATCTCTTTTTTGATCATAAATTCTTCCATTCTAGGAGCTTACATTTTTTTTTAATTTAAATTTATTTATTTGACATATTTAGTTTTCAGCATTGATTTTCACAATAGTTTGAGTTACAAATTTTCTCCCCATTTCTACCCTCCCCCCCCACTCCAAGATGGTGTCTATTCTGGTTGCCCTGTTCCCCAGTCAGCCCTCCCCTCTATCACCCCCCTCCCCTCTCATCCCCTTTTCCCTTCCTTTCTTGTAGGGCAAGATAAATTTCTATGCCCCATTGCCTGTGTATCTTATTTTTTAATTACATGCAAAAACTTTTTTTTTTGTTTTTGAACATCTAATTTTAAACCTTTGAGTTCCAAATTCTCTCCCCTCTTCCCTTCCCACCCACCCTCCCTAAGAAGTCGAGCAATTCAACCTAGGCCACGCATGTATCATTATGTATAACCCTTCCACAATACTCATGTTGTGAAAGACTAACTACCTTTTGCTCCTTCCCAACCCATCCCGCTTTATTGAATTTTCTCCCTTGACCCTGTCTCCTTTCCAAAGTGTTTGTTTTTGATTACCTTCACCCCCATCTGCCCTCCCCTCCATCATCCCCCCCTTTTATTTTTTTTATCTTCCTCCCTCTTCTTTCCTGTGGGGTAAGATACACAACTGAGTATGTATGGTATTCCCTCCTCAGGCCAAATCTGATGAGCGCAAGGTTCACTCATTCCCCCCTCACCTGCCCTCTCCCCTCCTCCCACAAAACTGCTTCCTCTTGCCACCTTTATGTGAGATAATCCACCCCATTCTATCTCTCCCTATCTCCCTCTCTCAGTATGATGCTCTCTCATCCCTTAATTTCATTTTATTTCTTTTAGATATCTTCCCTTCATCTTCAACTCACCCTGTGTCACACATATATATACACATATATACATACATACACATTCACTTATATATATACATAAACATATATATATACACATATATATATATATATGCATATTCCCTTCAGCTACCCTAATACTGAGGTCTCATGAATCATCCATGTCCTCTTTCCATGTAGGAATGTAAACAAAACAGTTCAACTTTAGTAAGTCCCTTGCAATTTCTGTTTCTTGATTACCTTTTCATGCTTCTCTTGATTCTTATGTTTGAAAGTCAAATTTTCTATTCAGTTCTGGTCTTTTCACTGAGAAAGCTTGAAAGTCCTCTATTTTATTGAAAATCCATATTTTGCCTTGGAGCATGATACTCAGTTTTGCTGGGTAGGTGATTCGAGGTTTTAATCCTAGCTCCATTGACCTCCGGAATATCGCATTCCAAGCCCTTCAATCTCTTAATGTAGAAGCTGCCAGATCCTGGGTTATTCTGATTGGGTTTCCACAATACTCAAATTGTTTCTTTCTGGCTGCTTGCAGTATTTTCTCCTTGATCTGGGAGCTCTGGAATTTGGCGACAATATTCCTAGGAGATTCCTTTTTTGGATCTATTTGAGGAGGCGATCGATGGATTCTTTCAATTTCTATTTTGCCCCGTGGCTCTAGAATATCAGGGCAGTTCTCCTTGATAATTTGTTGAAAGATGATATCTAGGCTCTTTTTTTGATCATGGCTTTCAGGTAGTCCAATTATTTTTAAATTATCTCTCCTGGATCTATTTTCCAGGTCAGTGGTTTTTCCAAGGAGATATTTCACATTGTCTTCCATTTTTTCATTCCTTTGGTTCTGTTTTATAATATCCTGATTTCTCATAAAGTCACTAGCTTCCACTTGCTCCAATCTAATTTTTAAAGTAGTATTTTCTTCAGTGGTCTTTTGGACCTCCTTTTCCATTTGGCTAATTCTGCCTTTCAAGGCATTCTTGTCCTCATTGGCTTTTTGGAACTCTTTTGCCATTTGAGTTAGTCTGTTTTTTAAGGTGTTGTTTTCTTCAGTGTATTTTTCAGTATTTTTTTGGGTCTCCTTTAGCAAGTCATTGACTTGTTTTTCATGGTTTTCTCGCATCCTTCTCATTTCTCTTCCCAATTTTTCCTCTACTTCTCTAACTTGCTTTTCCAAATCCTTTTTGAGCTCTTCCATGGCCTGGGACCAGTTCATGTTTTTCTTGGAGGTTTCTGTTGTAGGCTCTTTGACTTTATTAATTTCTTCTGTCTGTATGTTTTGGTCTTCTTTGTCAGCAAAGAAAGAATGCAGAGTCTGAGACTGAATCTGGGCGCGTTTTCGCTGCCTGGCCATAATCCCAGCCAACTAACTTGACCTTTGAGTTTTTCAGTGGGGTATGACTGCTTGTAGACTACAGAGTTCTATGTTCCACGTTTGGGGGGGAGGTGCCAGCTCTGCCACACCAGCACTGCTCCTTCCCCAAGAACCCCCAACCCGAACTGGGCTCAGATCTTCGGCAGGCTGTGCACCCCTGCTCTGATCCGCCACTTAATTCCTCCCACCAGGTGGGCCTGGAGCCGGAAGCAGCAGCAGCTGCAGCTGCCCCACCTCCGCTGCCCCCGGGGCTGGAAGCTGAACCGCGAACTCCTTCCACTCCTGCAGCTTTTCCCACTAACCTTCTCAGCAGTCTTTGGTGTTTGTGGGTTGAGAAGTCTCGTAACTGCCGCAGCTCACTGAATCAGGGCGCTAGGGCTTGCTCTGCCCGGTTGCTGGTCTTATTGGTCCACGCCGCTCAGGCTGGGCTCTGCTCCACTCCGTTCCCAGCTCCCAGCTCCGTGTGGGATAGACCTCACCCAGAGACCATCCAGGCTGTCCTGGGCTGGAGCCCTGCTTCCCTCTGCTGTTCTGTGGGTTCTGCCGTTCTAGAATTGGTTCAGAGCCATTTTTTATAGGTTTTTGGAGGGGCTCGGCAGGGAGCTCAGGCTGGTCCCTGCTTTCCAGCCGCCATCTTGGCTCCGCCCTAGGAGCTTACATTTTAATGAGGGAAAATAACACACAAAAAATTTGCTGAAAAGCAGGAGTGGGGAAAGGGTGAAAATGGGAAGCTATGAGGTACAGGAACATTGTAGAAAAAGTCTAGGAGAATGTAGAGTGCATCCTGGAGAAGAATGAAAACGTGACTGGCATGGACCTTCTCCTTAAAATAGAGGCTCTGGAAGGAACCAGCTAATTAGAGAAATCACTAAGGAGAGTGGAGAGGATACTTCCAACGTGTATGGTCCAAGGATGAAGTGAGGTTCTAGGCTGAAGAGATTTCTGCGACATTGAAAAGAAAGACCAGGAGAGTCAGGAGGAATGCCTGGAGAAGAATAACTGACTGCAAATATACCCTAGAACTCTCAAATTCTGTGATTCTGAGTGTTTGGCCAATATATTCACTACAGTTAATTATTTCATACCCATGCAGACTATGAAGCTAACATATTACAAAAATGTGTCTCTAACATTCTACAAAATACAAGATATATAAATAACAAATAATTTGAGCATACAAATTGGGTACACAATGTTAAAAATTTGATATATATGTATTTTTTTCATTCAAGGGATTTCCTACCTTAGTTTATTTCCATTACAATTCTGAAATATTTAGGATTAATAGAATTGTCATGTCCTTTTTATTATCTAGAACATCTAATGAATTGTCAGAGAGTCTATGGCAGAAGTCCCTATCAAGGGAAGAACAACCATTGAGAGACTCCTCTGAAGTAGTCCTTTCCCTTCCACCCTGTTCCTCATTTCTCATTTCTCTCTGATCTTCATTTAAAAATTGAATCCTATAGCATGAGCTTCTTCTTCTTCTCCTTCTCCTTCTTCTCCTTCTCCTTGTTCTCCTCCTTTTCATCTTCCTCCTCTTCCTCTTCTTCTTCTTCCTCTTCTTCTCCTCCTCCATTTTGTCTGTCTGTTTCTCCTCCTTCCCTCTCTCCTTTCTCACTCTCTAAGTCATTCCATTGTGTCCATATTTTACTTTAGAGAGTTCCTTTTTGTTATCCAGTCTCATTGGGGAACTCTTTTGTTTTCCAGTAGACATTTGCTCAATGCTAAAAACAGATGGTGATAGCTATATGCTGTTCAGTGCCAAATTTCCTCAATATTATACATAGCTGAAGAAGCACAACATTTTACCTGGGAATACTACTGGTTATGGAAGAAGGGAATAAATATATATTAAGCATCTACTATGTGCCAGGTATTGTGCTAAGCACTTTACAAAGATTATCTTATTTGATCCTCACAACAACTTTGGGAGGCAAGTGCTCTTAATTTTATAGATGAGGAAACTGAGAGACAGATTAAGTGACTATCTCATGGTCATACAGCTAATAAGTATTTGAGGCAGGATTTTAATTCAGGTCTTCCTGATTCTAAGCCTAGCACTATAACCACTGTACCACCTAGCTGCCTCTAAGCTTGAATACCTGGTTTTGATTTTTCAGCTCTACCGTTTTCTAGCTGGGTGACCATGAGATAGTCACTGAACCTCTATGAGCTTGAATTTCCTACAAAATGGGTAAAAATCATAATTGATGTACATATTTCAAAGGGGTTTTCTAAGTACCAAATGAAATAACGTGTGCCTCATAGTAGTATTAGTATGGAGTTGCTTAGCTGAAGAAAAGCACTAGACATTTCCCTCTCAGGGACACTCTCCATTATCCCCTCTCTTCTGGCATCCTTGTGCATGTACCTGCCTCTGAAGAGAACAAAGGAAGGGAAGCTGTTCCCCTCCCATCAAGGTAAGCAGTTCCAGCTAGCTCCTTACCCAATTGCTGGTTCAGGTTATACATAGGTGTAGTCTGGATTCATGTGACCTTTCCACTGATTTGGAAAAGTTATAAAATATGTACCAAAATCTCTTTGATTCATCTTGAGACCTTGTCTCATGAAAAATTCCAATGCTTAGGAAAAAAATCTCTCTCTCTCTCTCTCTCTCTCTCTCTCTCTCTCTCTCTCTCTCTCTCTCTCTCTCTCTCTCTTTCTCTGTGTGTGTGTGTGTGTGTGAGTGTGTGTGTGTGTGTGTGTGTGTGTGCACATGTGCATGCACACTCCTCCTTGGTGAGATCTAAAACAGTAGAAGGTCTTTGTTGCCCGGAGACACACACACACAAACATACACACACACACAAACACAAACACAGTAGGATCTTAGAGAAACGAGATTCTTTTGCAGAACATATGGCCAATGCAGGAAGCAAACAGACTTTTTACAAAGGCTAAACAAAGAATGAGCTATAGGCTCAATGATAAAGCGAAATAAAGGAAAGGGAAACAAGTTTACTTTCGCTATTCTCAACAAGCAGGGCCTGCTGACACCATCCACGTTGGTTCATGGTGGTTCTGAAACTCTCAGCTATAGTGTCTTCTATTTTCGTCTTGGCATTCTATGTCCTGCAAATTCACAACTTACAGCCACAGCAGCAGCAGAGGTGGTGCTGGGAGGTGGTCACTTTCCTATCTTTTCCTACTATATTATACCTTAGAGGATCATTTATCTTCCCTTGAGTACATTGGTTACCTCTCAGTTATCTTGAGCTTCCTGCTCTTCATCTTCCTTGAAGACAAGAGCAGAAGTAAACTGTCTCTTCCAAGAGCAGTCATAGTTCAGAATAGTCCTTGGATGGGAAAACTCCTGTAGAAATCTAACTCATTAGATAAAGGGGGCTACATAATGTAAAGCACTTTTAAAATGAAATTTACACTTACTATTAGTTTACATTTTTTAATCCTTTTTATTTCAGTGATAAATGGAATATATTTTTCTGCATTGGAAATAATTAAGCATTCAAATTTTCAGTTACACATAAAGACATCTGCTTGGTATTTGGAAACTATACAAAGGTTGCTGCTTCTGTTATTATACCTTTTCTAAATGTCACCTGTCTTTCCAACTAACTCGGTTTGGCAATCTTTGATGAAGTGTTTTCCTTGCTAGTAGCCAGTTGGTTGAGCTATCTTTCTATTTATAATTTTCACAACTGTTTGAAAAATTTGCTGGAGGAGCAAAAGTGTCACACACAGTCCGGTCTTGACAAACTTCCACTTTGTAGCTGAGGGTCTATTTGACTTTAGTCACGGTCACATTACTAGGCAATGAGTCTGCATGTTTCATAAGCAACTGACCGGGGATTTTTCATTACTCATACTTTTCCATTTCATTAGCTCCATTGGGCATTGCACATTTGACGTGAGAACTCCGGCAGAGTGATTAGGACACCTGCTGAGACCATAGAGTACAATGCTTAATTTGTGTTCAATCGTGGCACGTGCTTCAGCTGAAGTTGAGCTCCTTTGTCGCAGACTATAAAGCAATAGAGCTTTCTTTGCAACATGAGCTGGCCCATCTATGTGCCGCCATCAAGTTTGTGTTGAATTTTCAGTTTCAGGAAAGTCATAGGAGTAAAAAAGGCAGCACTGACATTTTAAGTGGAGGATTGCACTTATTTCTCCAAATTTAGACAGAGGAGAGAATCTCGCGGGAAAGCAGCAGCCATGACACTAATCATTCATTAGTATTGTACTGACTCAAGCAAATAAGTTCTCTGTGCCTCAGATTCACCACCTATAAAATGGGGTGAATATAACAGCCATACTTTAATTCAATTTAATTCAATTCAACAAATGTTTATTAAGCACCTATGAAATTCAAGGGATAATACTAGGCCTTGAGAATACAAAGACTAAAAATAAAACAATCCTTGGACTCAAAGAGCAGGTACTCTATTGGGAGAACATGTATAGATAAAACATATAGATAATATATAGCTAAGAACACGTATCTAGATAAGGATAAAGCACAGTAATTTCAGGGGGGTAGAAGTACAAGCAATTGGGTTTGGGGGATCAGAAAAGCATCACAAATACTTCCAACTAAGATGGTATTAGGGGTAGACCTAACACTTGTGTTCTGTTAGTTCAAATCCAGGTTGGGATAAAATGAGAAACTTCCAAGTCATTGAAAAGTTAACAAAAGGAGAGTTACTTTTCCTTAACATAGAAAGGGTATGAAACAAGGAAATAACAGCATTTGGCTTCTCTGAATGTGGTCCCCTCACCTATAATGTGCCCCCCATACACCTCACACACATAATACATACATACATACATACATACATACATATATATACCAATATGCGTGTATCGTATATGTTATATATGTATGCATAACTATATATTTGAAGGGGAATGAAGCCAGGGAGGCATGTCTCAGTCAGAGTCACAAGAAGATAGAAACGTGGATAGGGAATGGAAAAGATTTAAGATGGAAGTGTATGTCAACACACAAACATAAATATATGTATGTGTAATATAATTGTTCACATGTTGTCATTAGACAGCATTAGACTATGAGATCCCTTGAAAGTGGGGATTGGTTCTTTGTTTGGGGTTTTTTATCAATCCTCAGCATTAGCATGGTGCCTGGCACATATTGATGCTTTATAAATGATCGTTGACTGACAGACACCTATGCTTCATAGGTCTCTCATACAAGTTAGAAGAAAAGAAAAAGAACCTATTTCCCTTTGGCAATTTGAGACTACAATTGACTATAATTCAAAGAAAACTATTACCTAATTGTATAAGCAAAAAACAATCCATGCTTAATGCAAAAGTTTCTTCTGCTTCGGAATTTCTCAAAATCATCCCAAAATTAATGTTGAACTTTTGGCAATGATGATGATGATGATGTCAATGATGCCACCTCCCTCAAAAACCAACTCATGATCCATGGTGAGGTGAATATCAATGGCAAAGCACAGAAACGAAAGACAGGCTAATGAATAACAGTAAATTTGTGTCTCAAACTAATACAATAGCTGTCGACATCTGGTAAGAACCACTAAATGCTGCTGGAAATGATGGAAAATACAGTTTGAGCCATCATGCTGGTTACTGTGATGAAATTGTAAACTAGCTGCTCCATTGTTACCATTTCATCATATTCTGGTCTAACAACCTAGTGTCTTCCTGACAGGAGGGGACTTCTCTTGCTTACAGAAGACCAATGATCCCATTCCATTGGGCTCTGGTCTCTGTCTGAGCTACCTAACTCACTGAGAGGACACTACCCTGAAGTCAAACCATTAGTGATATTAATAACCCTTCCAAGTTCATTCAGCAATATTAGCAAACTTCTACCCACTCATACCCTATCTATTAAAGTGATCCTGAACTCCTGGCTGTCTGTATTAAAAGCCCTATTCTCCATCACCTGTACCTCACTCCCTTATTCCTATTCTTCTCAGAACAACCCTTCAACACAATGTCATACTCTAGAGTTACCCAATGTGTTCTCTGGAATATGTGCTTGGGGTTAAAAAATATGCTTTCATCTTAAATCTTTTCCTTTCCCATATCTTTTATTTTCTGACTCTTACTCAGACATGGCTCCTTTCTGATGACACAGTCTCTGTGGCTACCCTCTCCAACACTGGTTGAATTTTCATTTAGCCCCCTCCCCCACTCACTGGTCAAAGTGGAAGAATTGGAATACTTTTTGCTCCACTTTACCACTTTCAGCCTTTCCCTCTAGTTCCATCTGTTGGTAAACTCCACTCCTTTGAGGTTCATTCAACCCAAATCTGTCATTCAATAAAAACTCTGGTAGCTGATGTGTCTTGAACTCCAGGACATCCACCTTCTTTCCTCAATGAATTCAATGACTGACCCAGAGTCTTCTCTTCCTCCCCAGCTCCTGCTATTTTTCAACATACATACTAATACTTCCTCAAACACTCTTACTTCCCATTTCCTCAGCTTACTCATTTCTCATTCCTCATGATCTACTCCACTCCATTTCACAAGGAAATTGTCATAGTCTTGCAATTACCTAAAATTCCTCCATTTCCACATATAAGAACCTTGAAATTTCCTATTTCAAGACAGTCTGTCCATTCCATTTCTCCTTCTGTCTTACAGTCCCAAACCCTGTTCTTCATTTTTGCTGTGACCTATATATTCCTTGTCACCTTAGTACTTTCTTAGACAATTAACCTTACCTTGGAAACACTTTTCTCCTTTCCCCATCTTGACCCCTTAGTAAACTAGTTCAACTATACACCGCATTTTTCTCTTGAATCTTTTGCCCCATTTTATCCTATTATCAATCTTGCCTTTAAAAAGCCATAGCTCTGCATTATTCTCACCATTCGGTACTTCCACTCCAACTCATTTATTGCCAAATAAAGCTAGAGAAAGTCACAAAACCATGTTGACTGAACACTCTAAAATGTATGCTGTGTGACTTTAACTGGGCCCTCATTGCAGCAGAGCAATCCTTTTAAATCTCCCTCTTTGACTCACTGTTTGAATCACAAGAATGGCTTTTCCAAGTCTTTTCACTGAAAAAAAATTGAGGTCATCCACTGAGTTTCTTCCCTGCTCCTTCTCAATCCGTGTATCTCAGATCATCTTTGACACTATTTTGACCTTTATCATCATTTCACATATTGAAGTGGCCCTTCCCCTGTGGGAGCGGGGGAACTCTTGGACAAACTCACTCACCCAAGTAATCTATCCAATAATATCTTCTCCAGGACATTATACACTCTATCATCTTCACTTCCTCAGTTGTTTTCATTTTCTGTCTACTAATTTCTTCCCTTCTTCCTACAAATATGTGCCTATCTCCCCATCCTCAAAAACCCACAATTGATCCATTTGTCATTGCTATCATCTCATATCCCCCCTGTCATATCCCTGGGATAGTCCTGAGTAGTTCCTCTTACTCTCTTCTTAACTCTATAAAGTCTGACTTCTGACCTCATCATTTAACCCAAATTGCTCTTTCCAAAGTTACTAGAGATCTCTTAATTGCCACACCTAATAGCCTTTTCTCAATCCTCATCCTTCTTGACCTCTTGGCAACCTTTGTTACTGTTGAACACCAGCCTCTGCTTGTTATTCTTTTCTCTCTAGGTTTTCATGAAACTAATATGTTCTGGTTCTTCTCCTACCTATCTGACCACTTATCCTTAGGCTACTTTGCTGGAACTTCATTCATGTAGTGCCAAATAACCATGAGTGTCCAACACAGCTCTATCCATGGTCTTTTTTTCTTTTCCCTTTTTATTATTTTTCTTGGTGATTTCATCAGCTCTCATGAATTCAATTAACATCTCCAGGTTAATGTTTCTCAAAATTCTTATCCAGTCCTTAACTCTCTACTGGCCTCCAGTTTAATATCTCCAACTACTCATCAGGCATCTCCAAACAGATGTTCTGTAGACATCTCAAACTCAACAAACCCAAAACAGAACTCATTATCTTTACCCCAAACCCTATTCCCTCCTTAATTTCCCTATTACTGTTAAGAGTATCACCATCCTCCCAGTAACACAGGCTCATAACCTAAGTGTTGCTCTTGACTCCTCACTCTCTTGAATTCCTGCCATATCCAATTTCTTGCCACATCCTGTCAATTTACCTTTGTAACATCTCTTGCATAGGTCCCCTTCTCTCCTCCACACTCCTATCACCCTGCTTCAGGTACTCCTTACCTCACACCTGGACCATTTCAAAAATCCTGACAGTTTGTCTCTTTCACAAGTCTCTCCTTACTCTAGTCCATCCTCCACTCAGCTATTAAATTAATCTTTCTTGAGAACATGTCTGATTATGTCATAACTCTACACACTCAAAAAGTCCAGGGACTTCCTATCACCTCCCGGATCAAATATAAAATGTTCTCTTTGGAACTCAGACCTCTTCAAAAGCAGCTCCTCCTACTTTTCAAGTCTTCTTATTCTTTGCACCTGTCCCATGTACTCTGCAATTCAGTAACATCAACCTTCTTATTGTTCCTTGAGAAATACACCCCATCTCCTAATTCTGGGCACTTTCTCTGGCTATTCCCTATGCTCCCAATGCCCTCTTTCTTCTCTTCATTTCCTTTAAGTCTCAGCTAAAATCTTACCTTCTGAGGAAATTTTTTTCTGATCTCCCTTATTTCTTGTACCTTCCTTCTATTTATTATCTCCAGTTCTTCCTCAATAGATATAGCTTGTTTGTACATAGTTATTTGCAGAATATCTCCTCCATTAGTCTATGAGGCAGCTAGGTAGTACAGTGAATAGAGTATGAGGCCTGGAGTCAGAAAGACTCATCTTCCTGAGTTCAAATCTTGCCTCAGACACTGACTCTAAGCAAACAGCTTAACCCTCTTTGCCTCAGTTTCTTCGTCTTTAAAATGAGCTAGTGAAGGAAATGGCAAACTACTCTAGTATCATTACCAAGAAAACCCCAAATGGGGTCAGAAAGAGTCATAGACTAAAATGATCAAACAACAATGAACAACATTAGCCTGTTAGTTCTTCAAAAGCAGGAACTGTCTTTTGCTTTTATATCCCCAATGCTTTGCCCAGTGTCTGCCATATAGAAGCTACTTATTAAATGTTTATTGGCTAAGTGACTGGCCTTAGTTGAAATTGTCTTGTTGGTCAGCTTGACATGGAGGATAACAGAGCAAATAGCACACTTTTTAGTGTCAAAAGAAGGCAAGATAAAGTCTAACAAACCACAAATTCCACCTGATAGAAATGTTTCAATGTAGATGGAGCCAACCAATAAAGTGGGCAAACAATGAGCATGGATAAAATGAACTGAAGACAAGAAGACTTTCATTATGTGCCAAAATTATACCATAACAAAACTGAACCAGATCTTACCAGTTATAAACAAAGGCTTGGGTTTTTTTTTTGTTTTTGTTTTTGTCAATTGAACCTTCAGCTTTAAGTCACAAAACATGTTTCTGACTAGTTCAGGACAATCATAACATACACACACACACACACACACACACACACACACACACACACACATCATAAAATAAACCAGAGACAAAATTGATCAGTCATCGTATTTGAAGAGAGAAAATCTGGAAAACCTGAGTTTACTGAAAATCTTCACTTAATGCAAACCCAAGAAATTATACTTAAAAACAAAACAGCACTGAAATCTTAAATGATTTTGAGAAACAGATACTCAGAGTATAATTCTAAAGAGCTTTGATTGCATGGATCCAATCAGCTAACTATTAATTTGGGGTCAACATGACCTGCCAATTTAAACTAAACCCACTCAGATTCTATATTTGCTTTTTAAAGAATTTTAACACTTACCAAATCCAAATGACATTTTGATATCACTGGGGAAATATTCGCTGAGATGAAGATGACATTTAATTTGTATTTAAGTGAGTCAGATAGCTTGATGTCATTTGTATACATCAAAGTGATTAATAAGATCCATTGGTTTGATTTTCACTTCAATTTGGAATTCATATTTAGCTCAATTTAAAGGTTAATTTAGTTTAATTTAAGGATTTAAGACTAAGTAGATCCATGACCTAAGTTGTGTCTCTGTAAACTGTCATATTTTACATCAATCATTCTATGTAATATTGTGTTGATGAATGTTTTAAAAAAGAGAATGTATAGACATATAGACAAGAAATCTATAGTGTTCTCCTTGCATTTGGGTCCATTTTATTTATTTGTAGTTACATTGCTACTGGACTACCTGAAAAAAGAATTTCAGCATCTCATAGACATGGCAAAATGCTTAAGTAAACATTTTATGAAATACAAAATCAAATGTTTTTTCCAGTGTACTAGATATAAGTATCCCAAAGTACAGTGAAAAGCAACATCAGAACATAAATTGTGAATACAGAACAGAATCAGAGGCTTTTAAATAACGTTAAAATAAATGTTATAACATTTTCAGGCAGCATGTTCAATAATTAGTAAGTCCTTATTAAGGTATTCTTTATTAAACTCATAGGATTTTTGCCCCCCCCCCCACCTTTTGCAGTTCAGACAATATCTTGTTTTCTTGGGTTGGCAAATATTTTTGAGCAATATAAGCATCAAGTGCATTATGTAAGGCGCATAACATATAACTGGTCTCTATTTCCAGTGGTTACTTATATTCCCATCAGAGTAAAATAAATCTATTTGTATTTATATTTGTGTGTGTATGTATGTGTGTGTGCATGGGCATGTTTATAACACATATATCTCCGGGGGATAAATTTTATAGGTTAGAGAGGTTATAAAGTTAAAATACCTTACTAGTAATTTATGCATTATATGCAGCAATTGTGAATTTTCGCATCCCAGTTCTGTAGAATCTAGAGTTTTAATCACCTCCTTTCATATAACTCTCTATCATTCATTATAATAACAGCACGAAAACTTTCTAGTTCTTGCTTTATCCAACTTGCATTTTCATTGGGTTGAACTTCTCTTAATTATACAGGTTATCAGAAATACTCTCCAGACTCCTTCAGAAAAGTCTGTCTCACGTCTGACTTCTTGCTTCTCAAGTTATGTTATTGCATTTTCCATTATGTTCAGCTGTTTGTTTTGACCCTTGTGTTGCTTTAATTCTCTATCACCTTAAACTTTCGACTTTATTCTAATTGCTGACTTAGGGAACCATAGAATTTCTGACATGCAGTCTTTTTATGAATTCCTTTTCATATGTTTTCGTGAGGGAGTTTTGTCTCTAATTGAAAATACATTTCATGTTTTATGCAGCAAATAAGCGCTAGATACTGACATTTTCCATGTTACTGTCTTTCTTTCTGTATTGCTTCCAGTGTATCACCAGTATTTACTTTAACAGTTTCAGGGCACACAAATTCCCAGTTTATATTACCCTGCTTTGTGTTTGTTTCTCTGCTTTGGCATTGACACTTCCCTCACAGTAGGGATGACTTGGACACATCATCACCATCATCATCATCATCAAAGATTATCAGTGTTACTGAAACCACGACTTAAACTATAATTTTGAGAAATTCCTAAACAGAAGAAATAAATTTATTAAACATTTTTTAAATTTTTTGCATTTAGTTTTAGTTAATAGTTTTCTTTGAAATATAGTCACTTGTAGTATCATAAATTGTCAAATTTCCTTCCAACTTCTGCATAGAGATCTATGGGGTGTGGACCTCTGTCAGTTAATAAGCATTTATCAAATACTGAACAAAGAGCCAGGCACTGCATGTCAGAGATACAAAGAAAGCCCTACTAAGCAACAGACACTTGATAAATATTTGCTGATTGATTGATTCTTTCATTGTTCAGTAACTTCTGTTTAAGGGTCACTCTATCCAGATTCATCAAGTACTCCACACCTTGGCTAGTTACATACTCATCCCTGGTCATTTTCCCTCCTTTCTCAAAGAGTCCAGTATCTGGCTCTTGGCTGTCCTCTCAAGTCTAATTCCTGCTCTTACACTTGGGATTTCATTAGGCATGATACAGTTCTTTCAATCCCCCTGGCTCCCTAGTTCATCAACCTCAACTACTCCTTTGACCTGAACTTTGTACTACTACAAAGGTGGCCATATATCAGTCTCCTTTTCAACCACAAGTTATATACATGATAACAACATTTATGCCACTTTCTTGCAAAAAATTATTATTGGTCACATATTCCAGACTTTTTGCACTCAATACGCATCCTTGTGTTGTGTTTTGTGTTACTTGAAATTATAAGTCTTTTGAGATGGTAATTTGATGATTCACAATGATCTAGCATCCTCCAAAGATTATTGTCATTGTTCAGTAGTTTTTCCATCATGTCTGACTCTTCATGACCCCGTTTGAGGTCTTCTTGACAAAGATACTGGATTGGTTTGCTATTTCCTTCTCCATTTCATTTTGCAGATGAGAAAACTGAGGGTTAAGTGACTTGCCCAGGGTCACACAGCTAGTAATTGTCTGAGTCCATATCTGAACTCAGGTCTTCCTGACTCTAGGCCCAGCATTCTATACATTGCAACACCTTGCTCCCCCTGAAGATTATTAGAGCTCCCAAATGATTTCATTTTGCAGTAACTATTACAAATATTTATTAGGAATTTACTCTACAAATGGAGTTATATTTATAAGATTATAAGTCATTCCCCAACTGATAAATGTCCTAAGGATATGAATAGGCAGTTTTCAGAAGAAGAAATCAAAACTATCTATGGACATATGAAAAAAATGCTCTAAGTCACAATTGATTAGACAAATATAAATTAAAACAATTCTGAGGTATCACCTCACACATATCAGATTGGCTAACATGACAGAAAAGAAAAAAAATGACAAACATTGGAGGGGATGTGGGTAAATTAGGAAACTAATGCAATATTGGTGGAGTTATAAACTGATTCAGCCTTTCTGGAGAGCAATTTGGAACTATACCCAAAGGAGTATAAAACTGTGCATACTCTGATCCAACAATACCACTACTAGGTCTGTGTCCCAAAGAGATTTTTTTAAAAAGGAAAAGGATCTATATGTACAAAAATATTTATAGCAGCTCTTTTTGTGGTAGCAAAAATGATAAAATGAGGAGATGCCCATAAATTGGGGAATGGCTGAACAAGTTGTGGTATGATTGTGATGGAATACTATTGTGCTTTAAGAAATGACAAGCAGAATGGTTTCAGAAAATGCTCGAAAGAATTACATGAACTGATTCAAAGTAAGTGAACAGAACCAGTAAAACATTGTATGCAGTGACAGTAATATCACAAGGATGATCAACTCTGAATAATTTAGTTATTCTTAGCAATACAACTATCCAAGGCAATTCCAAAGGACTTATGACGAAAAATGCTTTTCACTTCCACAGAAAGAACCAATGATGATTGAGGTCTACTTTTTTTTCACTTTCTTTCTTTATCTTTTTTTTATCTGTGATTTCTTTTACAACATGACTAAAATGGAAATATTTTTGCAATACAACACACATATAACCTCTATCAAATTGCTTACCTTCTCAATGAGGGGGAGGAGAGGGAAAGAGAAAAAGAATTTGGAACTATTTTTTAAATGAATGTTAAAAATTGTTTTTACATGTAATTGGAAAACATAAAATGTTAAAGTTTAAAAAAAAAGAATTTGCTCTACTTAAGATTAAAGTGAAGATAAGGAACAATTCTTTCCCTCCTAAAGCTCACTGTCTAGAAGGAATTATTAATCATCCAAATAACCATAAAATAATATTTAAAAATATTAGAATTGAAAACAAAGTGAGATATATAAGAAGCCACATTTGTTTCATTTTAATATTGCTTCTCAAACAACCAACAGTTAAGGTTTCAGGCCCCACTTAATCCAAATGAAATTATTAAATTAGTGCAGGGGACAATTTAGATTTAGAGGGTACTCCTATTCAATTAGGACTAGATAATCTAAGAGAGCTTTTACCTTTTCAACTCTGAGCTTCTGTGAGTGAAACTTTTAAGCTGATTTTTATTTTGTTCATCACAGCAGTATCAATATATATATTACATATTACATATGTATTACTAGTTTCACATATGGGAAATATATAATATAGATATGCTATAAATGTGAAATAGTTATACATGTGTGAACAAAACACATTATTCGGTCCATGGAAAGTATGATTATTATACTATTATCCTGTATATATATATGTATATATAATGTATATGCATATATATATATATACACACACATATAGGAGCTCAGTAAAGATAAGTTAACAGTACTTTTTATACTTATGGATTCAATGAGCACTTACCAGATGTTCCCAGGTCCCTAGTAGTCTTCTTACCACAGAGCTATAACCATTATCCTAGAATCAAGGTCATTTTTAGGAACAATAAATTTGAAAGTAATGACAAAATCATTTCAAAATCAGGAATGAGCAGAAGTTTCCATAATAATTGTCTTCAATCTTTTAAATAATCCAATATAAGGATTTTTATTACCATCAAATAGTAAGTAAAATTCATGTAGCCATTTTAAGTTTTTAAGGTGCTGTATATCTGTATATGTATACGTGTGCGGTGTGTATATGTGGGTATGTGTATATACAGATATAATCTCATTTCAGCTTTGTGACAACATTATACCCCAAATATATTAGATGTTATTATCTCTATTTGCAGTCGAAAAATAAAACTCAGGCTTAGAGAAGTTAATTGACTTGTCCAAAGTCATATGTCTCATAAGTATCAGAGAGAGGTGGGATTCATACCCAGATCTTCCTGACTCAGAGTCCAGTATTCTCCTCCACTCTGCCATACTGGACATATTAAAGCAGCTACCTAATTAGTGCTATAATTTTCACACATTACCATCCAGGATGCGAACCCTGGACTTTCAAATTTGTATCTAAGGCACCAAGAGGAGACATTGATTTAATGCATTATGTCCCAGTTGTAAAATGTGCTATGAAGCCTAAGAAACAAAGATTTGAACTGGGCTTAAAGAACTCAAGACTGACCAGGCTGTTAACTAAACATCTACTAAATATGTTTCTGCTATTGATAATTAACACTTTCCCCATGGGAAGCCTTGAACTTTCTTGAAAGGCCTAGGGAAAGAACACTAAAAACTTTCCATTGATAAACCTTTCCAGTGCTTACCATTTTCTCATAGCTAAGAATTTAATTGTGAGTCCCAAGGTTAACGTTAAGAAGGTTTTTAATTTTGTTTTAATAATAATTGGTTAATAATTAAACCTAAGCCCATTCCAATTTTAATTTAGCTCTGTTCATGTTACTTTATCATCTGGAGACTGTAGTAAACTTAGTCACTCTCCAAATACATAAAAGTCGCTTTTCTATATGCTGTTCTTCAGGAAAAATTATCGAAATTCATTCAACTTTTTATTTAGACTTAGTTTTTCAATTCTTAATAAATATGAAAGGTTTTTAATTCTCTTTTGTATTTTTCTCAAGTTCCCCATAGTTTACCGAATCTAAAATAATGAGTCTTTATTACTCTCTGGGCAATATAGCTAAGAGTTAATTAATGACTCTTGTGTGTTGTATGTGTATCTCTATCAGTTATATAAGTGTCTTCTTGAAAACTTAATATTAAACATTAATACATTGACCTGAACTTCTTTAGTAACAACTACCGTTAATTTCAATGAATAAAAATTTATATCTTTTTTTTCTTTTTACATATTTATTGCTATTGACCTTTAATAGAGCCCTTCCTATGTTACAAATATGTACAATCAGATACAACTAATCAACACATTCACAGCATTTGAGAATGCATTCTGGTTCTTTATCATCAGTCTATAACCCTTCCATTAAAGAGTGGAAAATGTTTTTCATCAATCTTTTGAAGTCCTTTTTATTCAGTGATTTGGTCAGATTTCTGAGTTCTTCAAAAGTTGTTTCTCCTCAGATTATTGTTGTGATCACCATGCAAACTGTTCATATGGTTCTTCTAATTTCACTTGCATCATTTCATAAAGCCCATCATATGTTTCATTTCTTATGATGCAATAATATTTCATTATGTTCATATCATTCCCTAAATGATGGACCCTCTTTCATTCCTGGTTCTTTGAAAAACAACAAAAATACATGGCTATAAAAATTCTTCTATCATCTATTTTTTGACCTGCATGGACTATACCATCATCATTACCATCATCATCATCATCATCATCATCATTTTAATCATAGTTAGCATTTATATAAGCCTTACAATGTGCCAGGCACTTTGCTAAGCACATTAACAAATATTATCTCATTTAATCCTCACAACTAAGAAGAAGATATTATTATGCTCATTTTATACATGAAGAAACTGAAGCACACAGAGGTTAAATGGCTTGCCCAAGTTCACATAGTTAGTTTCTAAGGCTGTATTTGACCTCTGGTCTTCTTGACTCCTAGCATAGCTAAGTGGTACAGTGGATAGAGCACTGGGCCTGAAATCAGAAAGATCTAAGTTCAAATCTGGCCTCAGATACTTATTAGCTGTGTGATCCTGGGCAAGTCACTTAATCCCTATTTGTGTGTTTCTCATCTGTAAAATAGGGACATAATAAAGAAGGAAATGGTTACCACCACAATACCTTTGCTAAGAAAACCCTGTGGACAAAGTTCATTGGATCATGTAGAGTTGTACAAAACTGAATGACAACAACAACTTCCTGACTCTAAGTCCAATATTGTATCCACTAGGTTGCCCACTTGCTTATTAGTACTGTCTAATAGGAGTATCTATAGGTCAAAGAGTATATAATGTTTAGTGACTTTTTGAATATAGTTCCTTATTGTTTGCCAGAGTGATTGAACCAATTTTACTCCTATTTGCATATCCCAATTTCTCTATCATATTTGCACATAGATCTGCCTTGTGGCAAGAGTTTTAGAGAGTGTCCTTAGGATAAACTTAAGATAGATTGCTATCTATGTATTTTTGTGATGCCATTCTGCTTTCTCTACTTATCTCTACTCCAGCGTAGGAGACAATTTGCCTCAACTGGTTTTCAGGTACTAATGTCACTAATGGATGATTTCAGTGGTGTTTTTTCTCTTGGTTACTAAATTAAAATCTCAATTGATTTACTGCCATTTTCAGAAAACAAAAACTAATTTTGCCGTATTTTCCAAGGACTTTGTACCTAGTATAGTTGTATCTACTTGAAGCGACTTAATTGAACTAGGACTGAAAGTTTTAATTTGGTCAGGTCAGTCCACTCTATGTGTGTAGAGATACTTCTAACATGAACATTATGGATGAGGGTAGTACTTAGAGCCTACATCTATGAGCCAGTATCAGAACCTTAATGTATAAGACCAGGAGAAAAGAAGGACCAAGGGCCCAAAGAGAACTGATAGATTTCAGAAAACCTTGCTTCGAATTCCAAGTCTGGCATATACTACTTTTGTGATCTTGAGCTATTCATCTAAACGCTTTGCCTCTCTATGTAGAGCATCTGGATAGGAGATTGGTGAGATGCAAAATTAGGTAAGTGGAGCTCATAGTCTAGTAGGAGAACAAGATACCAATACACATAGCTATAATACATAAAAGTACACAATAATTGCATTAGAAAGTCGCAAAACAAAGTGTTGTTCTAGAAAGTATTTAATGAGTGGGAAAAAGTCAACAGGCACCTAGATGAGGGTACACATTCAATGAACAAATAACAGCCTGAGAAATTGCACAGAAGTGTAACAAGGCAGTAATTTTTCAAGATTCAGAGAGTTGTCTGGTTTGGCTGGATTGTAGAACGCAAGTTAAAAAATGAGATGAAGCAATGCTAGAAAGGTTTCGTGGTGCCAGACAATGGAGGATTTTGACTACTAGCCAGAGGAACCTGTTTTTTTGTTTGTTTTGTTTTGTTTTTACTGAGGAGGCAATATTTTTAGTCAAAGGACTCCAGGCCAGAGTTATGTCAAAGAAGCATTATTCTCAGAACAATATAAAGAAAATATTAGAGGGAGAGAGTGAGTGACACCAGAAAAACCTATAAATAGGCTAATATAAATCTCTTCATATTCTAGGTACATGGTGATGAGTCCCTAGATTATAGTGGTTGCAGCGAAATAGTCAGAGAAGAAAACACAGGTTCAAGAGACTTTTTCAGAATGTGGTGCACGGTAATTAATGTTTGTTGATTGAGTGGATTTCTGGAAATGGAATTGATAGTGTTCAATAATGTATAATTTGTAATCTTTGATCTCCCTTATGTGGATGACCAAAAGAATGGTGATGACCTTGATAGTAATAGAGCAGTTAGGGGAAGGAGCTTAAGAGGGGGAAATAATGAATTCTGTTTTAGATACATTGAATTTGAGGTACTTATGGGACACCAAGGTGGAAATATCCAGAGGGCTATTGGAGGCATGGGAGTTAAGGGATGAGGCTAAAATATGTAGATTAGAGATTTAGCTTTATAGAGATGATTGAACTCTTGATAGCTAATAAGATCACTGAGAGTATATATAAAGGAAAACCAGCAGAAGACCCATAAAGAGCCCTGTGGTACACTCATGCACAGAGGGGCAATCAGTGATAATCCCACAAAAGAAATAGCAAGATCTCATAGGAAAGAAAGCTATGAAAGACCTGCATCATAAAAACTGAGGGAATAGAGAGCATCAAGAATGGAAGGGTGCAACAGTATCAAAAGTTACAGACAAGTGAGAAAGGAAAGGGAATGAATAAAAGCAATTGGAATTACCATAGAAGAGGTGACCTTGGAGAAAATCATTCCAGATAAATGACAGAAACCATAAAGCCCTGGGCCTTAGCCCAGTGAGGGTGAGGTAAGAAAAGGGAGGCAGTAAGTACAGAGAGATTTTTCAACGATTTTGGCAGCAAAGGGGAAAAAAGACTTAGGATAATACCTTTAGGATGTGGTTATTAATCAATCAGTTGACTTAGTAAGCATTTATTAAGTTATTGTACTAGGTGCTAAGGATATAAGACAAAAGTATAACAGTCCCTGCCCTTGAGAAGATTAAACTCTGTCCAGAGCAGATGACATACATAGATATACATATATACAGAAGAAATACAAAATAAACTCACAAGAAAAGTATCTAGGCAAGACACAGAAGGCCGCATGTAGAAGTTGTCACTTTTCCTGAGCCATAAATTCTGACTAAATAGAAAGCTAGTGGAATTGGGAAATTTTGAGAAATAGAGGTAAGGATGGAGTACATTCCAGGCATGAGAAAAGCCAATTCAAAGGCACAAAAGACAAAGATTGAACATTATGTATGATGAACAGTAAAAAAGTCAATTTGGTCAAGTTCTAGGGAAGCCAATTTGCAATGTGTATTAAATGTCAAAAGGAGGAATTTATATTTGTTTCTAGAAGTGATAGGGAGTCATTGGAATTTGCTGATCAATAAAAATGATCTTTACCTTGGACACTTGAGTTTGTGATGCTAATGGGATAACCAAGTTCAGTAGTACCAATATCTAGAGATGAAAGTCTGGAGCTTAGGGGAAAGGTCAGGGCAGGAGATCAAAATCTAGAGGCTACCTCCATAGGTTGTTCACTAATGAGCAAATAACTATTTATATAGAGTTGTTGTTCAGTTGTTTCAGTCACGTGTGACTCTTTGTTACCCTGTTTGGGCTTTTCTTGGCAAAGATACTGGAGTGGTTTGCTGTTTCCTTCTCCAGCTCATTTTAGAGAGGAACTGAGGCAAACAGGGTTGAATGATTTGCCTAAGGTCACTCAGCTAGTAAGTGTCCAAGGCCAGATTTGAACTCAAGAAAATAAGTCTTTCTGACTGTAGGCTCAGTACTGTATCCACTGTGCTACCGAGTTGCCCCATTTCACTGGTACTATTTCCTAAAAATGTAGGAATTTGGCATGGTAGCAATTCCATCTCCGATCTCATTAATGGGAATTGGCTTATTGAATTTTCAGAATAATCTCTTATAAGGCCATCTTAAGTCATCATTAAAGCTTAAGTTATAACAATCCTTTTAATGAGGTCACAATTGGTTGTTTTTTAATTTTCTTCTAGAATAAGAGTAGAGTCAATTTAATTTTAACCTTTATTATTTTTTTTCTAAAATAAGCTTATATTGGATAATAGTAAAAACTCTACTAGATCACACAACAAATTATAATCCCTGAAGCCCAGAAAGTTTCCAGTCAAATATTAATTTATCCACATCAATAGTGAATCTGATATTTTATTTATCCAAATATTGATCCAGAACTATATATGCATATGTTACATATGTATACATATATGCATACTGAATGTTATATACTGATAAATATGTATTGCATTATGATATTATATACATGCATACACACATATATGTGAGATAGACAGATAGATAGATAGACAAGATACAAAAAATCAATTCCTAATAGACAGTGTTGTATAGTGCAAAGGGCATAGTATTTGAAGCCAGAGGCTTTCACTTCAAATCCCTGCTAAGTGGTTACATGTTTTAGAGTGAGACACCTCTCTTCTTTGGGCTTCAATTTCCTCATCTTAAAAAATGTGGGGTTGGACTAGATGATTTGCTAAGGTTCCTTCAACACGTGGTTACTATTAACTATAAGGTCATTGCTTTATAAATATGTTTTAGTCACTGAGGAGCATTATATTATACATGAGTGCATAAACCTAATATTTATCAAAAGTCTTGCATTTTATTAATAGTGAAAAATGTTTAGGTTTTTTTTTAAAAAACATGTTTCTACTATCTTTAAAGGTAACTTGGACTTTGTACCAGGGCATAAATATTTGATGAGGTCAGGGAGCATTTCCTCCTGGGGTAAAGTTAGTTTCCTTTCCAAAGATGGTCCAGAAAACAACATCCCAATGATGCATACCTTAGTCCTTTGCCCTCGTATACTCCGTATCGTGATCCTGCTCTTGTGATTGACAATTATTTCAGAGTTCCTAACTTCTACAGAGAAGAGGGCTAGATTATGTGGGGTGGATAGGAGAAGCAGGATCTCCTTTTAGAACTTCTCCTTTTAGAACTGTACTCACGATTATACTGTCGTATAAGTCGCTTCCCTTGACCCCAATTGTCTTTGCCCTAAGTGAAAGGATTCATAGTTATGGACGTACTGTGCAGACTTCCACGTTTGAATATGTAAAGAAGCCCTAGTGTCTCAAAGCAGATGTGGAAGAATAACCCATACCAGTGGATTATTGAAATTCTCTTTTTCATGATTGTTTGAGTAAATCTGTTGTGAGAAATGATAGCATGTTATGTAACATCAGACAAGTCTTTCCTTATTTTTGTCTAATTTATTTCATCAGGAACCATGGGTTGTCTGAGATATTTTATCAAATATACTTTTTATTTACTAGCAAATCAATTTTCATGTTCAATCTCTTTGATGTTTTATTGCCAAGTAGCAACTAGTAATTATTCCAAATAAATGTTTTGTAGTTAATAAAATTCTGTCTAGATCAATAAGATTAATAAATGACATTGTCGCTTCAGCATGTTAATAAATAAATAAAACTTTGGTGACTGAAAAGCTGAGACATAAAATAGATTATAACATTTTGCCCTAAGGCTTTGGCAACAATTGAAACAAAGTGTTTTGAAATATAGTAAATTGGCATTTCACTGACTTTGAAAGTACTGTCTTTCCAAGCAAGACACCTGGTTCAGCTACACAAAACAGCTATTCAGAATTAAAGCCAGAGCTTTTGTTTGCAAAAGGTATATGAGGGCCACATGGAGTCTTTCCAGGGAAAGCTGTTTTTACTTTTTTTCCTGGGGAGGATTGTTATGAAAAAAACAAAAACAACCAAAAAACCCAGCTATTGACAGGAAATCAGGAGACTTGAAGGATGTGTGGTTTTAAAAATTATTTTTGAGACCAAAACTTCCTATAGTGGAGTGGAATGTTCCAAATATAATAGCATTAAATTGAATAAAGGAAGGTTCACATTATAGAACACCAAACCTTAGAAGAATTTTTTGGCCCTGCCTCACTTGAATAAAATCCTTATTCACTCAGCTCCACCCTAAACTTTAAACAACTTGATCTTGGTCTCAGTTGGTTTCGTTTTAATGGCATACATAGTCAAAAAGGAAAGTAAGTTTCACAGTGCCCTATTTTTGCATTAAAAAAAACTATATTCGAGATCTTGCATCTCTACCTTTTTGACAAAATCATAATATAAGATTTGGAGTTGGAAAGGATTTTAAAAATCACCTAAGTCAATTGTTTTTTTAAAGATGGAGAAATTGAGTCCAAAAGAAGTTAAACGACCTAACCATGGTCACACAACTAGTCAGAGATAGGATTTGAACTCAGGACTTTCCTGAGTCTGTTGCTTTTTCTACTAAACCATGCTGCCACTGTGAATCTGAGTGTGGAAGCACAGAGAAGATCATTTGCCAAAGATTGAATAGAGAGAGAAAAATGACACGAAGTCAACCCAGACATGTTTGCATAGCCCTTCTGAGTTGAGGTTGCTTCATTTACATAATGAGAGACTTGGCTGGAGGATTTCTAATGTCCTTCCCAGCTCTAGTTAGTTTGAATTATGAAAGTTGGTTGTTGGTTATTGTTCTTTGTTCTTGAAGAGGACCCAAATGACATCATTTTATTGGGGTCAAGGTAAAGCGTGTCTGGCTATGGCTGATCAGACCAACCAACACAAGCTCAGAAAGTTCTACCACAGATCAGGCACAAATAGTGCATATGAATATTTGGAGTGGAGAGGTCTCGATTTGAATATCTCATGTTTCTTTTGAGCTATTGCAATTCTGCTTTGCTCACAGAATAAAATAACTACTTTGATGTGAACATGCTACCTAGGCAGTCCTGTGCCAATGTCTTCCATGTCTCTCAATCAATTCCAAAGTTCTTTATAGAGACCTTAAGAGTATCCTTGTATCATTTCTTCTGATCTCCATGTGAGCATTTGTCTTGTGAGTTTTCCATAAAATAGTCTTTAAGGCCAACATATATCTGGCATTTGAACAACGTGGCCAGCCCATCTCTGCAATAGAGTTTTAATGCTTGAAAGTGCCACTCAGGAAAGGACCTCAGTGTCTAGTACCTTGTCTGATCAGGTGAACTTCATAATCCTCCTAAGACAATTCAAATATAAGCAGTTCAGGTTCTTGGCATGTTGCTAGTATACTGTCAATTTTTCAGAGGCATTCAATAAGGTCAGCATAATGGCTCTGTAGATTTTCAGATTAATACCCAGCTTAATATCTCTTCTCACTCACGTTTTCCTTCAGAGCCTCCCAAACATTGAACTATTCCTAGCAGTGTGAGCACCAATCTCATCATGTATGTGGACATCTCTGGAAAGTATACTACCAAGGTAAGTGAACTTATCCACAGTATTCCATTTGCTATAGCCGAGGGTTCCACATATGGATGGTGTGGTGCTGGATAGTAGAGTACCTGTGCTTTCTTGGTGTGAATTGGTAGGCCAAAATTGGCATACATAGCAGAGAATTGATCCATAATTTGTTGCATCTCAGCTTTAGAGGCTACAATGAATTGACCAAATGGGAAAAAAAGATGTACAAAAGACCACTGGAGAAAATAATTCCTTAAAAATTAGAATTGGGCATGTGAAAGTGAATCATTCCTTAAGACAGCAAGAAAGAATAAAACAATCACAAGAAAGAAAAGATAGAAGAAATTGTATAATAACTCATTGGAAAAAGAACTGACCTGGAAAAGGAGAGTGAGGGCAGAAAATTCAAGAATTATTGTACTACCCAAAATCCATGATCACAAAAAGAGCCTAGATATCATGTTTCAAAATATTATCAAGGAAAACTGCGCTGATATCCTAGAAACAGAGCAAAATAGAAATTGAAAGAATCCAAAAATCACTCCTGGAAGAATTCCCAAAATGAAAACTTCCAGCAATATTATAGCCAAATTCCAGAGTAACCAGGTCAAGGAGAAAATACTACAAGCAGCAAGAAACAATTCAAATATCACGGATCTACAGTCAGGATAACACAAGATATAGCAGCTTCTACATTAAAGGATCAGAGGGTTTGGAATATGACATTCCAGAGGACAAAGGAGCTAGAATTACAACCAATAATATCTATTAAAACCGAGCATAGTTCTTTGGAGGATAAGATGGATATATAATGAAATAGATGACTTTTAAACATTCCTGGTGAAAAGACCAGAGCTAGATAGAAAAATTGACTTTCAAACACAACACTTAAGAGAAATATAAAAAGTTAAATATGAAAGCAAAATCATAAGGGATTTCAATAATGTTAAACTGCTTACATTCCTACATGGGAAGATGATATTTCTAATTCCTAAGAACTTTATCATTATTAGGACAATTTGAAGGAGTACGTATACACAAAGGTCATACCTAAGATGGGATATCTAAAAATAAGATAAAATTAAGGGTTAATGCAATGGGAGAATGGGGAAGGGAAAGGTATAATGGGGAAAATTCATAAAAGAGGTACAAAAGGAAGAGATTTTAAAATGGAGGGGAAAATAGTGAGCATGGTGGACAATGTTTGAATCTTACTCTTATCAAAACTGGCTCAAAGTAGTAGTAATGTACACAATGAGTTGTGTATATAAATCAATCTTACCCTTCAAGGAAGTGGAAGGGGGAGATAGTAAGAGTAAGAGGGGGTTGACAGAAATGAAGGTAGATTGGGAGAGGTGGTGGTAAAAAGCAAAACACTTTTGAGGAGGGATAGGGTGAAAGTAGAGAAGGAAGGATAAATGGGGAGGGAAATACATAGTAAGCAACCATAGCTTTGAATCTGAATGGGATGAACTCACCCACAAAAAGGAAGCAAACAGCAGAACGGATGAAAAATCACAATTCAACAATATGTTGCTTAGAGGAAACATTCTTGAAACAAAGAGATATACACAGAGTTAAGGTAAGGGACTGGAGCAGAATCTATTATGCTTCAACTGAAGTTAATAAAAAGCAGCAGTAGCAATCATGATCTCAGACAAAGCAAAAGTAAAAATAGATCTAATTAAAAGAGATAAGCAAGGAAACTACATTTTGCTGAAAAGTACCATAAATAAATGAAGTAATATCAATACTAAGCATATATGAACCAAAGGATGTAGCAACCAAATTCTTAAAAAAAAAAGATAAATGAGTGACAAGAATATATACACAGTAAAGCTATACTAGTGGGGGACCTCAACTTTCCCTTTGAAGAACTAGATAAATCTAACCAAAAAATAAATAAGGAAGAAGTAAAGAAGATGAGTAATTTTTTAAATTAGGTATAATAGGCCTCTGGAGAAAAATTTATGAAAATAGAAAGGAATGCGCCTTTTTTCTCAGTGGTACATGGCATCTACACAAATACTGATGATGTATCGGGGCATAAAAATCTTCCAAACAAATGCAAAAAAGCAGAAGTACTAAATGCATCCTTTTCAGATCATAATACAATAAAAATTACTTTCAATAAAGAGCTATGGAAACATAGATTAAAATAATTTGGAAACCAAATAATATAATCCTAAAGAATGAATGGGTCAAAGAACAAAGTATAGAAACACTAAATAATTTATTTAAAAAGAAAGAAAATGAGAACAACGAAACAACATACCAAAATTTATGGGATGCAGCCAAAGCAGTAATTAGGAGGAAATTATATCTCTAAATGTTTACTTCAATAAAAGAGGGAAAGGGGAGATCAATGAACTGGGCATGCAACAACAACAACAACAAAATAAAACTAGGTAAAGAACAAATTAAAAATCCTCTATTAAACATCAGATTGTAAATACTGAAAATCAAAAGATAGGTTAATAAAATTGAAAGTAAAAATAAATCATTAAACTTTTAAATAAAACTAATGATTGGTTTTGTAGGAAAAAAAGTAAGCCATTAAATAATTTGATTTAAAAAGGAAAAAAAGAAAACCAAATTAGTAACATCTTATCACCACCATTCACCACCAATGAAGAGGAAATTAAAACAATCATAAGTAGCTCTTTTGCTCAATTATATGCCAATAATTCTAACAATCTAGATGAAATGGATGCGTACTGGCAAAAACATAAGTTGCCCATATGAATAAAAGAGTAAGTAGAATACTTAAATAACCCTATATTAGAAAAAGAAATTGAACAAGTCATAAAAGAGGTTTCTAAGAAAAAAATTACAGGAACAGAAGGATTCACAAGCAAATTCTACCAAATGTTTAAAGAACAATTATTCTCAAAACTATATAAACCATTTTGGAGACTAGGCAAAGGAGTCCTATGAAATTCCTTTAATGACACAAATAATGTTTTTACATGTGAACCAGGGACAGCAAAAATTGAGAGAGAAAACTATACACCAATTTCCCTAAAGAACATTGATGTAAAAATTTTAAATAAAATTAATAAATGGAGACTTCATTAAAATGAAAAGTCATTATCTAGCTAAAATCATCAGCAAGCATTATTTGTACTGGGGATAAGCTAGAAGCCTTCCTAGTAAGATAGGAACAAGGATATCCACTACTATTATTCAATGTTGTACTAGAAGTGCTATGTATAGCAATAAGAGAAGAAAAATAAATTGAAGGAATTAGAATAGACAATTAATAAACAAAACTATTACTCTTTGCAGATAATATGGCATACTTAGAGAACCCTAGAGAATCAACTAAAAAACTAGTTGAAATAGTGAACAACTTTCGAAAGTTGAAAGATACAAAATAAAGCCACACAAATCATCATTTCCCTATATTACCAACAAAGTCCAGCTGGAAGAGATAGAAAGGGAAATTCCATTTAAAATAACTGTATACAATATGTTGTTTGTCATTCATTTTCAAAAAGGATCAATGATATCACAGGATAATGTCTTGACTTTAGCATGAATTGGATTTAAGTGAGACAGAGTGGCACAAAGTCATTAGCCTCACTCTCTTTTCCAGTAGCAGGACAAAGTCAAGACAACTGGTGATGGGTTTTGTCTTCAATGCCTGACCAACCTCTAAGTACTCCACAGTGCCTGCTTCAGTCACCTTCAAGCCTCTTTAACAAATTGTTCTCATCCAACCATTCCACGAGGGGGACATCTTCACATACTCGACGTAAACATCCTCTAACTCACTGATAGTTTTGAGGCCTGTCAGTTATGCTCAAACTGGCTTAGTGGATCTGCCAAGACAGTTTTACCAGAGTATGGCTGCTGCACATGCTACAACTTCTTGGATCCATAGGTGAGAATTGCATGACCCATTGAACATCAGAAGTGAATACCCTGAAAAGGGCTCAGTAAGCCCACACACTGAAGGGGCTAGTCCTCATTTAACAGCACATACCCTCTTGTAAACAATTGTAGATTGTAGAGAATAAAAAATACTTGGGAGTCTACCTGCCAAGATAAACATGGGAATTATTTGAACACAATTACAAAACCCTTTTCACACATAGAGAAATCTAAACAATTGAAAAAATATTAATTGCTCATGGGTGGGCTGAGGCAATAAAATAAAAATGACACTTCTACCTAAATTAATTTACTTATTCAGTGTCCTACCAATCAAACTAACAAAAAATATTTTATAGATAGAAAGAAATAGTAGCAAAATTAATCTAGAAGAGCAAAAGGTCAAGAATATCAAGGGAATCAATGAAAAAAATTGTGAAGGAAGGTGACCCAGCAGTACCAGATTTCAAACTATGTAATTAGGCAGTAATCATCATAACAATAGTGTGGTGGATCATTGGAATGGATTAGATAAACACTACACAGTAATAAATGACCCTACTAATCTTGTGTTTGATAAACCTGAAAATCAAAGCTTTTAGGAAAATAATTCGCTATCTGACAAAAATTTGTAGTGAAAACCGGAAAGCGGTTAGGCAGAAACTTGGTATAGACCAATATCTCAAACTGTAGACTGAGATAAGATCAAAATGGGTACATGATTTAGACATAAAGGGTGATAGCATGAACAAATTAAAGGAGATTGGAATATTTTACCTGTCAGATCTATGGAAAAGACCAAACAAGAGATAGCATCATAAGATGTAAAATGGATAACTTTGATTACATTAAATTTAAAAAGTTTTGCACAAATAAAACAAACAAGTACAGCCAAGTTTAGGAGAGCACAAAACTGTGAGGGAAATTATAGAAGGTTTCTCTGATAAAAGCCTCATTTGTCAAATACATAGAGAACTCAGTGAAATTGTTAATAATAGGAGGCTTTCCCCAATTGATAAATGGTCAAAGGATATCAACAGTTTGCAGAATAAGAAATCAAAGCTATCTAGTCATATCAAAATGCTCTAAATCACTATTGATTAGAGAAGTGCAAATTAAAACCACTATACCTATCAGATTGGCTAGTATAAACTAGAAGTAAAATAGGATTTTGTTTTAATTATTGAAAACAGGAGAGACTACAAACAGACATTGCCAAATGTCTATTTTCAAAAAGAAGGAAACGGTAGTCTAGAAAAAACTATCAACCAATGAATTTTACCTAAATATCCAATAAAATTCTTGATTACTTGATTGAAGAGATTATTTCTGAGCCCAAAGAAAGCATGGATTCACTAACTCATTGTCAGAAGAGAAGATCTTGATTGACACAAGAGGTTAATCTTGGAGACTTTACACCTAAATCTTTCACTGGCTTGTGACCTTACTTTGTTTTTTTCCTATGTTTATCAGAATTATAGTTATGTAATTCTAAAGGACTTATGATGAAAAATGCTATCCACCTCCAGAGAAATAACTGATGGGGTATGAATGGAGATCAAAGCACACTTTAAAATTTCCTTTAGTATTCTTAGGATTTTCTTTGGTCTGCATTTACTTTTTCAACTTGGCTAATATGAAAAAATTTTGCATGATGGCACATGTATAATCTATATCAAATTGTCAAGGAGGGGGAAGACAATGAGGGAGAGGATATGGAACTCAAAGTTAAAAAATGTTGAAAAATTATGTTTACATGTAATTGAGAAAAATAAAAATTAAATAAAATGAAAAAATAATTACAGCATGATTCAGTTCTTACAACATAGGGGAAATGGTCTTCAGCTTCCATGCAAATACTTAGTCTAATAGTACAGAGAAATTTGACATGCTTTATTCAACTTTACAAAAAAAAAGTCAGAGAGCACAAAGAACTAAAACCTACTCCCATTAAAAATCCATGGTTCCTTTTCTTTCCTTTCTGATGTGTCTCTTGCTTCCAGTCTCCTAAACAGTCCTCCAATTTATAGTATTACACTATGTTTCAAGACTCCTAGCAAGAGAAAAATTCTAAAGATAAAAACCTAACCCTTTCCCCCACAATCTGGATCATCTTTATAATTCAAAATTCTGTCCTTTTAGGTCTCAGCTCCAAATCCACATACCTCCTCCTTCATTTAAGAACTCTGAGCAACCTGGAATTTGGCATTATCCATAAGTGCCTCTTCTGCTCTATAGACAGCTTTATCCAAGAACTTTCCATTGCATAGGGAATCCTCCTTTATAAACAGAAAGCTTGATCCTGGCATTTCTCTGCTTTTCCACCATTGCTTTGCCATTGTTGCTGACTAGTTTCTTCTGTCTGGCATAGGAATGCCCTGCCACTACTTATACCTCTGGAGTCACATGTTTCCTACGTAGATGATTCACAAAAGAAAATACATGTCTGTGGGGCCCATAAAGATTTCTTTCTAGGGAACTAGAGTGTGTGTATGCATCTGTCAACTTTCCCTCTGGCCTTATCAGACCTTGTTCTCTGCCACCTTTGTCCTCCGTCCCTCAGATATCCTTTTAAAGTCAGGTGTATGTTCAGTGTTGACTCAATGAATTATCCCAATTGCAATGTTGATCCAGGAGAGGGTGATTTTCACAATTTCTTAAGGAGATATCAGAGCCAGAACAAAGGGATTAACTTCGTCAATGGAATACAATTAAAAGAACTTGACATCCACAATGAATGAATCCATTAATCACCAGGCACTAATTAAGCATCTACAAGTTCCAGGCACAGTGTTAATTGTTGGAAATATAAATAAAATAACTGAAACAATTCCTCTTTAAAAGAGCTTACATTCTACAAGGAGGCAATAAGTAATGAGTTCCTCATTCTTTGAAGTCTTCAAATAGAGGATAGATGACTGCCCTCTTTCAGGGATGTTGTAAAATAGATTATTCATTGTAATTTTGAGCATAAAGACTTACACAAAGAACAAATGATGCTAAAGTAATCTCACTGCTTTTCTGAATGGTAAAAGGAAATGCCTTACATATCTGAATTTCACCAGTATATATCAGAAAATTTCACAAGATAATCCTTGTGGATAAACTGGAAAATGTAAATGAGGTGAATGGTTATATGCTGTATGGATTTCACTTGATTGTTAGAAAAAGCGCTAAATGTACATGATCAAAAAGATGGAGGAATAAATACTTTCTCTGATCTTCATGACTTCTAGGATCTCTAATTTAAGAATTATGCATAACAGATAAAGTATTTTCAGCTGGTTCTGTAGTCCAAGATACACACACACACACACACACACACACACACAAACGCGTGAGCGCGTGCATGCATACACACAAAACACTAAGGTAACCAACCTATGGATTTAACAGTGGAAAAAGAGAATCTCTAATTCCCCAGTAATCACTCAGCACCTTCTCAACTACCATGAGTGATCAAGTTCAACCACAATACTGCAACACAATTCATTTCTGCCCCACTTACCTCCTCCTTGCATTATGTAAAACCAAAAGGCAAAAGTTTTTTTGTTTATTGTTTTTTCTCATCAAGACCACAGCATGGTAGCACTAAGTACTACAACAGTGTATATCCAGAATACTAGGAACAGGAAAAAATGGGGCAGGAAGCCAGCCAGTAACCGTATGAATCCACAAAGCCTGAAAACAGCTGAGGCCAGCTCTATCCTACCCAGAAGCCAGTTGGGGCAGGATCAAAGGCTGGTTAAACATTTGTTGCTCAAATTGGAAGAAGCTGAGAAAACTTTGAGGTCTAGATATGGGGGAAACCCACAATCAAAGGGATAGGAGTTAGAAAATCAGCAATAGGGAAACAGTGGGGAGGGAGACTAAAATTAACAAAAATCACAGGAAGAAAAGCACAAGAAAATAAAGCAACCAAGAAGGTATTTTTAACAGAAGGGAAAATGCCCTCTAGATATCTATAAATGAATATTGCAAGGCAAAGGAAAACAAATCAACAACTGATAAGACAGAGGACACTGTAGATTCTCAAGAGTACATGGAATGGGGCGGAGCCAAGATGGCAGCTGGAAAGCAGGGACGTGAGTGAGCTGCCCCCCTCCAGGTCCCTCCAAACACCTATAAAAAATGGCTCTGAACAAATTCTAGAGCTGCAGAACCCACGAAATAGCAGAGGGAAGCAGGGCTCCACCCCAGGACAGCCTGGATGGTCACTGGGTAAGGTCTATCTCAGGGAACTGGGAGTGGAGAGGAGCAAAGCCCAGCATGAGCCACAGCTGGACCAACCAGACCAGGAGCTGGGTGAAACAGGCCCTAGCACCCTGAATCAGTGAGCTGTACCAGACTTCTCAATGCACAAACACTAAAGACAACAGAGAAGGTTAGTGGGAAAAGCTGCTGGGACAGAGTGAAAGGAGTTCACGCTTAGGTCATGTAGCCAGAATGGACTTTGTTTTCTTTGAATGACTCAGCTCGCCTCGTTGAGCTTCCCTGGACGCTGGGGCTTGCTCTTCCGGGGCAGGACCAGAGCTTCCTGTGTGATGAGTCGTGGCGCTGGCTGAGGGGAGGTGTGTTAACGTGGTCTACGCTGGGGGAGGGGCCAAGTCAAGAACCAATCGGCCCTGGTCATTCAGGCGGCGCTTGATGATGTCAAAAACTCTATAAGAGGGGAGAGGACAGCTTGAAGATCCTCCTTTCCTTTTCCGGTTGGAGCCAGAGACGCCTACAGCCGAGGCTGAGCTGCCGGTAGCAGAGCTGACTGGAGGCTAGTAGGTAATCTTCTTACCATAGAGGGGAAGCATGTATACAATTTTGCCTTATACCATCTCGCTTCTCTGTGGCCTCCTATTTACCCTTGTGAGGTGGACTTATTGGGCCTGGAAGCTTTTGATGAAAATATCAAAATGGGGATGCTGGTTTGTGGGATTGTTACTGTGGAGTGTAAATACATGCTTTAGTTCTCCTGCCCTCTGCCTAGAGAATTCCTTATATCCTGCGGTTCCGGACCTTTTAGGCACATATGAGATTCTCTTTGAAATCATAAATTCTGCCTTCCTAATATAGGTCACCACCCCAGAGGTGATGCAGCTCTGAGGCTACTTACAAAGCTACAGCTGCAGTTGCTTCTGGCCCTAGGCCCACCTAGTGGGAGAAATTAAGTCAGGGATCTGAACAGGAGTGCAGAGCCAGCTTAGATCTGAGTCTGGCCTGAGTTGGCAGTTCTTGGGGGAGGAGTAGAGCTGGTGTGGCAGAGTTTGCTGTATAGAAATAGCTCTGAAAACACCAGCACACCCCCTCAAGCTTGGAACAAAGTACTCTCCACTCTACAAGCAGTCATACCCTGATAAAAAACTCAAGGGTCCAGTAGGTTGGCTGGGAACATGGCCAGGCAGCGAAAATGGACTCAGATTCAGACTCAGACTTTGGAATCTTGCTTTGGTGATAATGAAGACCAAAACATACAGCCAGAAGAAGTCAACAAAGTCAAAGAGCCTACATCAAAAGCCTTCAAGAAAAACATGAACTGGTCTCAAGCCATGGAAGAGCTCAAAAAGAATTTAGAAAAACAAGTTAGAGAAGTAGAGGGAAAACTGGGAAGAGAAATGAGAGTGATGCAGGAAAACCATGAAAAACAAGTCAATGACTGGCTAAAGGAGATCCAAAAAAAAATACTAAAGAAAATAACACCTCAAAAATAGACTAACACAAATGGCAAAAGAGCTCCAAAAAGCCAATGAGGAGAAGAATGTATTGAAAGGCAGAGTTAGCCAAATGGAAAAGGTGATCCAAAAGACCACTGAAGAAAATACTAGCTTAAAAATTAGGTTGGAGCAAGTGGAATCTACTGATTTTCTGAGAAATCAAGATATTATAAAACAGAACCAAAGGAATGAAAAAATGGAAGACAATGTGAAATATCTCATTGGAAAAACCACTGACCTAGAAAATAGATCCAGGAGAGATAATTTAAAAATTATTGGACTACCTGAAAGCCATGATCCAAAAAAGAGCCTAGATATCATCTTTCAAGAAATTATCAAGGAGAACTGCCCTGAGCCAGAGGCTAAAATAGAAATTGCAGGAATCCATCGATCACCTCCTAAAAAAGATCCCAAAAAGAAAACTCCTAGGAATATTGTCACCAAATTACAGAGCTGCCAGATCAAGGAGAAAACACTGCAAGCAGCCAGAAAGAAACAATTTGAGTATTGTGGAAACACAATGAGGAAAATGCAAGATCTAGCAGCTTGTACATTAAGGGATCAAAGGGCTTGGAATATATTCCAGAGGTCGATGGAGCTAGGATTAAAACCAAAAATCACCTACCCAGCAAAAATGAGTATCATGCTCCAAGGCAAAATATGGATTTTCAATAAAATAGAGGACTCCCAAGCTTTCTCAATGAAAAGACAAGAGCTGAATAGAAAATTTGACTTTCAAATAGAAGCATCCAAAGAAGCATGAAAATGTAAACAAGAAAGAGAATTCATAAAGGACTTACTAAAGTTGAACTGTTTTGTTTACATTCCTACATGGAAAGATGATGTGTATAATTCATGAGACCTCAGTATTAGGGTAGCTGAAGGGCATATACTTACATATATATATATATATATATATATATATATATATATATATATATATACACACACACACACACACACACATATATACATCTATACATATATGTATGTGTATATGTATATATACATATGTATGTGTATATGTATATATACATATGTATGTGTATATGTTATATACATATGTATGTGTATATGTATATATACATATATATATATTAAGGGATGAGAGAGGAATATATTGAGAAAGAAAGGGAGAGATAGAATGGGGTAAGTTATCTCACATAAAAGTGGCAAGAAAGAGCAGTTCTGTAGGAAGGGAAGAGGGGACAGGTGAGGGGGAATGAGTCAATCTTGCTCTCATTGGATTTGACCTGAGGAGGGAATAACATACACACTCAATTGTGTATCTTACCCCACAGGAAAGAAAGAGGAAGGAGATGAAAAAGAGGGGGACCATAGAAGGAAGGGCAGATATGGGGAGGGGGTAACCAAAAACAAATACTTTTGAAAAGGGACAGGATCAAGGGAGAAAATTGAATAAAGGGGGATAGGATAGGAAGGAGAAATACATAGTTAATCTTTCACAACATGAGTATTGTGGAAGGGTTTTACAAAATGATACACATGTGGCCTATGTTGAATTGCTTGCCTTCTTAGGGAGAGTTGTTGGGGAGTGAAGAGGGGAGAGAATTTGGAACTCAAAGTTTTAAAAACAGATGTTCAAAAAAAAGTTTTTGCCTGCAACTAGGAAATAAGGTATATAGGCAATGGGGCATAGAAATTTATCTTGCCCTACAAGAAAGTAAGTGAAAAGGGGATGGGGGGGGAGTGAGGTGACAGAAGGGACGGCTGACTGGGGAATGGGGCAACTAGAATATATGCCATCTTGGAGTGGGGGGGAGGGTAGAAATGGAGAGAAAATTTGTAATTCAAACTCTTGTGAACATCAATGCTGAAAACTAAAAATATTAAATAAATTAAATAAATTAAAAACAGATTACATGGAACCACAACAGAATGTTCCTGAGTGTTTTAAGAGAGAGACAGACAGACAGACAGACAGACAGAGACAGAGAGACAGACAGAGGGAGACAGAAAAACTGCCCAAAATTCCTATACACTAAGAACAAAGTGACAATTGAAAAAATCCCAAAGTGACTGTTGGAAAAAATGCTACAAATTCCAATATTCATAGTGATTAAATTTAATATTTGTAATGACAAACAAAAATTCTACCAGCAACCAAGAGAAACATATACCACTCATCCCACCTATCTCTTGGTCTGGCATGATCCTTTTAGGTAGGCCTAAAAGGAAAGAAGTATCATTCCATCCTGCTCCCTCCACCACTCTCCCAGCCTGAGCTATGCAATGCCATAAGAAGATTTTACAGAGGCCAGACATCTAGGAATATTGATAAGCTATCTGTACTCATTTCTCAATGTTTAAAAAACTCCCACCAGATTATATATTCCCCTTCTCAGTGATTCTGATCTGAAATTATTTACATTCCATCCTCTATTTCTAACCATCCACTCTTTTGTTCCCATACTCCTCAAACTATTCCCTCAAAGGCCCATTCTAAAGCTATCTACTTCTTCCGGGATGCTCTCTGTAATGCTCCATAGGCAACAAACTTGGTTTCATCTTAAACTTTCTCATGCCTTCCATCTTTTAGAGCTCCCAATGAGACCTGGCTCTCTCCTGGTGACACAACCTTCCTGGCTATCCTTTCCATCATTGATTGCATTTTTATCTTATTCCTCCTGACTTCCTAGTTGACCTGAAAAAGTTAGAATGATCCTTATTCCCCTTTCCACTTTCAGGCTCTTCCTGTACCATCATCACTCAGTAAACTTTCCTCTATCCATATCTACTATACAATTAAAATTCTAATAGCTGTTGTATATTCCAGGCTGCTCTACTTCTTTTCTCCATGAGTTCACTGCTGGGCTCACAATCTTATCTCTTCAACTCTTACAGTTTTACAAGGGACTTCAATGTACTTACTGATACTTCTTCAATTACCCTAAGCCCCAAGTTGTTGAACCTACCCATTTCCCATGACTTACTTTTCCTTCCAAATACTTGGTCATGTTTTTAATTTGCCATCAACTATAAGTTGATGAAATTCCTACAAGAAATTACTTTATATGATTACAATCAGGTGAAATTCCATATTTCTCTCTCTGCCTTGCAACTCCAAACCCTGTTCTTGGTCCTCACTGCAATCTAAAATTATTCTTTTCCTGGTCATCACCCCACACACTGCCTACATTGCCCTCACTTTACCCTCCCCATGCCTGGGGACTTAGTTCAACTCCTCTGTCCTCCTCTCCATGCATTAGCTTCACTGTCCTCCTAAAGGGGTCAATGACCTCTTATCCAATGATCCATCTTGCCCTGCCATGCTTTATGTTTGTATTACTCCTACTATCTGATGCTTTCACTACTACTCACAGGCTGCTGAATTAAACTGGAAAAAATCAAGTGAGTGTGCTGAGTCCACTACAAAGTTATGTTAAGTAATGTCTCATGGGCTATCACTATGTCAAGGAAATCCTTATCCACTTTCTAATTGACTCATTATCCCCTTACCATAATGTCTTTAGAAAGCTTTTCATCTATCTTCAAACTTCCTATGGCTTCCCCTCCCCCACTCCCTCAATTGAGGATGTCTCATATTTCATTAAAAACAATTGAGACCATTTGGAGAGAGGTGCCTCAAACATAACTAGATGACTCCTGAAAGTATTACCTGCTTTGCTTATATCTGTTTCACATAAAGATGTGGTTCTTTTCCTTGCCAAGGCAAACTCTTCTATGTTACTTATAATCCCATTTCATATCATTTCTTCCAAAAAATTGCAGCCTCTGTCATTCCCATTCTCTCATTTTCAATCTCTTCCTTGCTATTGTCTACTAAATTCCTTGAGAAGGTTGTATACAACTGGGAATTCAACTTTCTTTCCTCATTTTCTTCTTAATTCTCAGCAATCTGCCTTCTGACCTCATCATTCAAATAAAACCACTCTCTCCAAGTTACTAGACATTTCTTTTTAAAAATAAGTTTTATTGATGTATTTTATCTTTTATATCATCATAGTTTTCCTCAGTATCCTTTAACCTCCACCTCCCAGAGAGCCATTCCTTTATAACCAATGGTATTTTTAAGACAAAAAAGAAGAAAGAAAAAGACTATGAACATAAAACTGATTGATATATCCAAAAAAGATCTGAAAACATTTGCAATGTACATTGTTGTTGTCACCGTGTATGTATTTTTTCTTGGTTCTGCTTGTTTTATCCTATCTGAGATATGGAAATCTGCCCGTGCTTCTTGATATTTGTCATATTTGTTATATGTTTATATACTATAATTTGTTTAGCCATTTAACACACTTTGAATGGACATTCATTAATGCTATTGATTCACAGTTCAAATATACAAAATCCCAAGCAAACAAAAGACAAAATAGAGAACTTAAATAATCCAATTTCAATAAAAGAAAGAGTACTCTCTGTAAAGGAATTACCAATGGAAAAATAACCTCCCATTCTTGATAGATTGACAGGAGAATTTTATTAAACATTTAAAGAAAAATTAGTCCCAATACTAAATAAATTATTGTAAAAAATTGAAAAGGAAATACTTGAATGAGACAAATGCTTTTTATAAGACAAAGTCCTAATATCTAAACCAGGGAAGAATGAAACACTCTAATAGAATAGAAAATAAAATAATCCAATTAAGGAATATCAGTTTAATATTTTTAAATTAAATCCTTCAAACGCACTACTATAATCCATCTAGGAAATCATGATGATGATTAGGTTGGATTTATACCAGGTACATAAGGATGGTTCAATATTAGGGAAACAATCACATAATTATATTAGAAACAAAAACATCCTAAACCACATGATTCTCTCAATACATGTCCCTTTGACAATGAGGTAGCTAGATGGTGCAGTGGATAGAATGCTAGGCCTAGAATCAGGAAGACCTGAATTCAAATTCAGCTTCAGACACTGAGTAACTCTGTGATGTTAGGCAAGTAATTTAACCTCTCTTTGCCTCCATTTCTGCAACTCTAAAATAGGGGTCATAATAGCACCTACTTCACAGGGTTGTTACCAGGATCAAATGAAATAATATTTATAAAGCGTTTAAGACAGTGCATGGTAGGTACCAAATAAATGTTAACTATTATGATGATGATGATGATGATGATGATGATGATGATGGCTAGAATGTATAGACAGAGAGAGACCTTGTAATATCATACTATATGTCCAGAAGCAAGTATTGTATAAAATATGGATGTACCAAAAGGTTTCTCAATAAATTCAAGAACAAGGATATTAGTTTACATCTTTATGGAAATGCTAGCAATAACAATAACAGAAAAAATTAAAGGTATAAAGATAGGTAAAGAAGACTTTAAATTTCCCTATTTGCTGATGATGTTAGGTTTACTTAGAGAATCCTAGGGAATCCTAGGGAATGAGCAAAAGCACTGACACAATTGACATTTTCATCAAAATTGCAAGCTATGACATCAGCCCTGAGAAATCAACACTATTTAACTATGTAAATATCAAAATCCAAGAGGCAATAATAAAAAGGGACCCACCATACCAAATAACTATGATGTGCATAAAATATGTGGGGATCCATCTAACAAAGCACAGAGAGATTCAACTGTAAAGTGCTTCTTTTTGTTGAGGGTAGAAAGCAGGGCAATTGGGCTTAAGTGACTTGCCCAAGATCACACAGCTAGTGAGTGTGTCAAGTGTCAGAGGGTAGATTTGAACTCAGGGACTCCTCACTCTAGCACCAGTGCTCTACTCACTGCACCACCTAGCTGTCTCTGCAAAGTGTTTCTTAAAAAAATAAACAACAACTTCAGTATCTAGAGGACTGTTTATTGCTCACAGCTTGGCCATGCCAATACAATGAAAATGGCACAGTTAGTTGAAAATGTTATTGCTATAACCTTGAAATTATTAAAATAGTATTTTACAGAACTTGATCAAATTACAGCAAAATCATTCAGAAAAAAAGATCTAGAATAATAAGAAAATAATGAAAATAGGTAGAAATCAAAGAAAAATAGCATTTCTAGACCTCAAACTACTATAAACACAGCAATCCTCAAATCCACATGCTAAAGGATAAAATAAAATGGAAAGGTGTATCAACTGGGGAGATGAGACAAGGTACACCAGGACCAAACAATGGACCTACAACAACCACTGTTCCATTAACTGAAAAACATAAATTACCTAGGAAAGAATTATCTATCTTATAAAAACTGATGTAAGTAGAAAGTGGTCTAGCAGAAATTAGGCCTAGATACCATATTCTATAACATATTATGAATAAATACAATTCCTTAATAGTAAAGATAACATCATGCTTTCATATATTCAATAAATTGGACCTCCTTAACAATTGCTAACATTTATATAATGTTTTAAGGTTTGCAAAGTGCTCTATCTATACTTATTGTCCTTATATGCTCTATATATAATTGGAGCCTTACAACAATCCTGCAAAGTAAAGTGCTATCTACATTTTGTAGATCAAGAAACTGAGTCTCCAAGGTCAGAGTCACACAGCTAGTATGTGTTACAAATAGAATTTAAACCCATCTTTTTTAATATTTTATTTTTCCCCAATTACATGTTTTAAAACTACTTTTCCCAATTATCTGCCAAAACAATTTTAGCATTCATTCTTACAAAATTCTGAGTTCCAAATTTTTCTCCTTCCTTCCCTCCCTCTCTCTGTCCCCTCCCTTCTCTTCCTAAAATGGTAGGCAATTTAAGTCTTACATATGCTATCATGTAAAAGATATCTCCATTTTAGCCACAGTTATTAAAGAAGGAACAGATCAAAAGAAAAAATAATAATAAAGTAAATGAAAAAAAGCATGCTTTGATCTGCATACAGAGTTCATCAATTCTTTATCTGGATGTGGATAGCATTTTTCTTTCTGAGTCCTTTGTACTTGTCATGGATCATCGTGTTGCTGAGAAGAGCTGAGTCATTCATAGTTGATCATCATGCAATGTTGCTGATAGTGCATACAGTGTTTTCCTAGTTCTGTTCATTTGGCTCAGCATTAGTTCATGTAAGTCTTTCCTGGTTTTTCTGAACTCTGCCTGTTCCTCATTTCTTATTGCACAATAGTATTCCATTACATTCATATACTACAACTTGTTCAGCCATTCCCCAAATAATGGGCATGCCTTCAATTTCCAATATTTTGCCACCATGAAAAGGGCTGCTATAAATATTTTTTTTGATATGTAGGTCCTTTTTCCTTTTTTATTGGCTCTTTGCAATATAGACCTAGTAGTGGTAGCTGGACCAAAGGGTATGTGCACAGTTTGATTGCCCTTTGGGCATAGTTCCAAATTGCTTTCCAAAATGGTTGAATCAGAATACAACTCCACCAAGGCTTTAATGTCCCAATTTTCCCACATCTTCTCCAACATTTTTCATTTTACTTTTTTGTCATATTACCCAATTGGATGGGTGTGAGGTGGTACCTCAAAGTTCTTTTAATCAATAGCAATTTGGAGCATTTTACATGATTATAGATAGCTTTAATCTCTTCAACTGAAAACTGCCCATTCATATCCTTCGACCATTTGTCATTCTTATAAATTTGACTCAGTTTTCTATACATTTAAGAAATGAGGCCTTTATCAGAGAAACTTGCTGGAAAGATTGTTTCTCAGCTTTTTGCTTTCCTTCTAATCGTGATTGCATTGGTTTTATTTCTTCAAAAGTTTTTTATTTAATATAATCAATATTATCTATTTTGCATTTCATAATGTTCTCTATCTCTTATTTGATCATGAATTCTTCCCTTCTCCATAGATCTATCTAACAGGTAGACTATTCCTTGCTCTTCTAATTTGCTTATGGTGTAACCCTTTGTATCTAAATCATGTACTCATTTTGACCTTATTTTGGCATACAGTAAGAGTCTTGGTTTATACCTACTTTGTGTCCTACTGTTTTCCAGTTGTCCCAGCACTTTTGTCAAATTACTGAGTTCTTATTTCAAAGACTGGAGTCTTTGGGTTTATCAAACACTAGGTTATTATGCTCATTTACTACTGTGTCTGGTGGGCCTAATGTAAACAACTGATCTACCACTCTATTTCTTCACCAGTATCATATGGTTTTGGTGATCAATGCTCCATTATATAGTTTGAGATGTGGTATCCCTAGGCTACCCTCCTTTGTACATTTTTCATTAATCCCCTTGATCTTCGTGATCTTTTGTCCTTCCAGATGAACTTTGTTGTTATTATTTCTAGTCTTATGAAATAATTTTTGGTAGTTTGATTGGTAAAGCACTAAATAAGTAAATCAACTTAGGTAAAATTGTCATTGTTATTATATTGGCTTGGCCTAACCATGAGCAATTGATATTTTTCCAATTGTTTATATCTGAGTTTATTTGTGTGAAAAGAGTTTTGTAATTGTCTTCCTGGGTTCCTGGGTTGGCCTTGGCAGGTAGACTCCCAAATATTTTGCAATGTCTACAGTAACTTTAAATGGAATTTCTCTTTCTATCTCTTGCTTTTGGGCTTTGTTGGTCATATAAAGAAATACTGAAGATTTATTTGAGTTCATCTTATATCCTGCAACTTTGTTAAAGTTGTGGATAATTGGAAGTAATTTTAGTTGACTCTCTAGGGTTCTCTAAGTATCCCATCATATGACCTGTAAAGAGTGATAGTTTTGTTTCTTCATTGCCTATTCCAATTCCTTCTATTTCCTTTTCTTCTCTTATTGCTATAGCTAACATGTCTAGTACTATATTGAATAATAGTGGTGATAATGGGCATCCTTGCTTCACTTCTGATCTTATTGGGAAGGCTTCTACCTTAATTCCATTATAGATAATGCTTGCCTATGGTTTTAGACAGATACTGCTTATCATCTCAAGGAATTGTCTCTTTATTCCTAATCTCTCTAGTGTTTTTAATATTAATGGTTGCTGCATTTTGTTAAAAGCTTTTTCAGAATCTATTAAGATAATCATGTGATTTCTGCTGATTTTGTCATTGATATGGTCAATGTTGTTGATCCTTTTCCTAAAATTGAATGAACTTTGCCTTCCTGGTATAAATCCCACCTGGTCATAATGTACAATCCTTTTGATATATTGCTATAATTGCCTAGCTAGTGTTTTGCTCAAAATTTTTACATCAATGTTTATTAGGAAAATTGGTCTATAATTTTCTTTCTCTGTTTTAGTTCCTCCTGGTTTATGTATCAATACCATATTTGTGTCATAAAAGGAGTTTGGTAGGACTCCTTCTACACCTATCTTTCCAAATAGTTTATATGGTATTGGAAGTGATTGTACTTTAAATGTCTGGTACAGTGGAGCCAAGATGGTGGCTGGAAAGCAGGGACTTGCCTAAAGCTCTCCCCCAGGACCCTCCAAAAACCTACAAAAATGGCTCTGAACAAATGTTAGAGCTGCAGAACCCACAAAAAAGCAAAGAGAAGCAGGGCTCCAGCCCAGGACAGCCTGGATGGTCCCTGGGTAAGGTCTATCACACAGAGCGGGGAGCAGAGCTGAGCAGAGCCCAGCATGGGTTGGGCCCAGACCAACCAGACCAGGAGCCAAGCAGAACAGGCCCTAGCACCCTGAATGAGTGAGCTGTGGCAGTTACCAGACGTCTCAACCCACAAACACCAAAGACTACAGAGAAAGTTAGTGGGAAAAAAACTGTGGGGACAGAGTGAAAGTAGCTTGTGGTTCTGCCACTGGCCGGGGGCAGCAGAGGTGGTGGAGCTACAGAGCTACAGCAGCAGTTGCTTCCAGCCCCAGGCCCACCCAATGGGAGGAATTAAGTGGCAGATCAGAGCATGAGTGCAGAGCCTACTCAGATCTGAGTTGAGTTCTGGTTTGGCAGTTCTTGGGGGAGGAGGAGAACTGGTGTGGCATGCAGACCTTGCTGTGTAGAAAAAGCTCTGAAAACAACAGTGCAGCCCCTCAAGCTTGGGACAAAGTATTCTACACTGTGCAAGCAGTCATGCCCCGACGAAAAACTCAAGGGCCAAGTAGTTGGCTGGGAACATGGCCAGGCAGTGAAAACGGACTCAGATTCAGACTCAGACTTTGGAATCTTTCTTTGGTGACAAAGAAGACCAAAACATACATCCAGAAAAAGTCAACAAAGTCAAAGAGCCTACATCAAAAGCCTCCAAGGAAAACATGAACTGGTCTCAGGACATGAAAGAGGTCAAAAAAGATTTGGAAAAGCAAGTTACAGAAGTAGAGGAAAAATTGGGAAGAGAAACGAGAGTGATGTGGGAAAACCATGAAAAACAAGTCAATGACTTGCTAAAGGAGACCCAAAAAAAATACTGAAGAAAATTACACCTTAAAAACTAGACTAACTCAAATGGCAAAAGAGTTCCAAAAAGTCAATTAAGAGAAGAATGCCTTGACAGGCAGAATTAGCCAAATGGAAAAGGAGATCCAAAAGACCACAGAAGAAAATACTACCTTAAATATTAGATTGGAGCAAGTGGAAGCTAGTGACTTTATGAGAAATCAAGATATTATAAAACAGAACCAAAGGAATGAAAAAATGGAACACAATGTGAAATATCTCATTGGAAAAAACCACTGACCTGGAAAATAGATCCAGGAGAGATAATTTAAAAATTATTGGACTACTCGAAAGCCATAATCAAAAAAGAGCCTAGATATCATCTTTCAAGAAATTATCAAGGAGAACTGCCCTGACATTCTAGAGCCAGAGGGTAAAATAAAAATTGAAAGAATCCACTGATTGCCTCCTCAAAAAGATCCCAAAAAGAAGACTCCTAGGAAGATTGTTGCTAAATTCCAGAGCTCCCAGATCAAGGAGAAAATATTGCAAGCAGCCAGAAAGAAACAATTTGAGTATTGTGGAAACACAATCAGAATAACACAAGATCTAGCAGCTTGTACATTAAGGGATCAAAGGGCTTGGAATATGATATTCTGGAGGTCAATGGAGCTAGGATTAAAACCAAGAATCACCTACCCAGCAAAACTGAGTATCATGCTCCAAGGCAAAATATGGATTTTCGATAAAATAGAGGACTTACAAGCTTTCTCAGTGAAAAGATGAGAGCTGAAAAGAAAATTTGACTTTCAAACACAAGAATCAAGAGAAGCATGAAACGGTAAACAAGAAAGAGAAATCATAAGGGACTTATTAAAGTTGAACTGTTTTGTTTACATTCCTACATAGAAAGATGATGTGTATAATTTATGAGACCTCAGTATTAGGGTAGCTGAAGGGAATACACACACACACACACACACACACACACACACACACACACACACACACACATATGTATAGATATAGATATAGACAGAGGGCTCAGGGTGAGTTGAATATGAAGGGATGATACCTAAAAAATGTAAAATCAAATTAAGGGATGAGAGAGGAATATATTGAGAGAGAGAGAAAGGGAGAGATAGAATGGGGTACATTATCTCACATAAAAGTGGCAAGAAACAGCAGTTCTGTAGGAAAGAAAGAGGGGGCAGGTGAGGGGGAATGAGTGAATCTTGCTCTCATCAGAATTGGCCTGAGGAGGCAATAACATATGCACTCAGTTGGGTATTTTACCCCCTGGAAAAAAGAATAAAGGAGATAAAAAGGGGGGACCATAGAAGGGAGGGCAGATAGGGGGAGGAGGTAATCAAAAGCAAACACTTTCCAAGAGGGACAGGGTCAAGGGAGAAACCTGAACAAAGGGGGATAGGATAGGAAGGAGCAAAATATAGTTAGTCTGTCATAATATGAGTATTGTGGACAGGTTTTACAAAATGATACACATGTGGCCTATGTTGAATTGCTTGCCTTCTTGGGGAGGGTTTGTGGGGAAGGAAGAGGGGAGAGAATTTGGAACTCAAAGTTTTAAAAGCAGATGTTCAAAAAAAAGTTTTTGCATGCAACTAGGAAATAAGATATACAGGAAATGGGGCATAGAAATCTATCTTGCCCTACAAGAAAGTAAGGGAAAAGGGGATGGGAGAGGAGTGGGGTGACAGAAGGGAGGGCTGACTGGGGAACAGGACAATCAGAATATATGCCATCTTGGAGTGGGGGGGAGGGTAGAAATGGAGAGAAAATTTGTAATTCAAACTCTTGTGAAAATCAATGCTGAAAACTAAAAATATTAAATAAATAAAGAGGAACTTAATATGTATGCACATATGTATAAGAGTAACAAACTTGTGTAAAGTTTGGATTCAATCAAAGGGCCACACTTGAGGACCTAGAGGACTACATGTGGCTTCAAGACTTGAGGTTCCACACCCGTTTTCTTCAGTTGATTATTTTCTGTTTATCCTGTATATGGCTTGTTTGTGTGTGGTTATTTTTATGTTGTCTCTCACAGTTAGTTTGTAAATTCCTTGAGGACTGGGATTCTTTTTCTTTTTCTTTGTATTTGTATCCCCAGCACTTCACACAGTGCCTGGCACTATAGCAGGTACTCAATAAATGTTTATTTACTGACTATCCCCAGGACATCAGTGACTATTGGCAGTGTCTTCCTCAGAAACCAAGAATACACTGTACTCTGTAAAGAAAGGCAGATTTAAAGATCCACAAGGAGGCCAACAGAAAAGCTGCAACTTGCTGAAGGAGAAGTTCATGAGTACTCCTGGAAGGAAAAAAAGGACTTCCAGCAAATATGTGCACTCTTAAGCTTCAGACTGCTTTCTGTTGAACTCTCTATTATTGTAGGAGAATGTTTCACACACTTTGGGGTCAGGGAGAAGAGGGAGTTGTATGTTGTATGTTACCATAGTAAATACTCATTTCTTTAAAAAAATGTTTGGTACAATTCTCTTGCGAACCCATCTGGCCCTGGGGATTTTTTTTTCTTAAAAAATTCATTAATGGCTTGTTCAATTTCTTTTTCTAAGATGTGGTTATTTGCACATTCTATTGCCTGATCAATTAGTCTGGGTAATTTATATATTCATAAATATTCATCAATTTCACTCAGATTGTCAGATTTAATGGCATGTAATTGGGCAAAAATATTTCCTGCTGATTGCTTTAATTTCTTCTTCATTGGTGGTGAATTCACCCTTTCCATATTTGATACTAGATATTTGGTTTTCTTTTTTCTTTAAATCAAGTTAACCAATGGCTTATCTATCTTATTGTTTGTTTTTTCATAAAACCAGGTCCTAGTTTTATTTATTAGATCAATAGTTTTTTTTTTGTTTTGTTTTTTTTTTGCTTTTAATTTTATTAATCTCATTTTGGATTTTCAGGATTTCCTACACTTGGTGATCAAATGGGGATTTTTCATTTTTTCTTTTCCTAGGTTATTTTTAGTTGCATGACTAATTCATTGATCTGCTTTTTCTCTATCTTGTTGATGTAAGAATTCAAACAACTACATTTTCTCCTAAGTAGTTTTTTAATGACATCCCATACATTTTGGGAGGTCATCTCATTGTTTTCTTCTCTTTAATGAAATTGTCAATTTTTTCAATTATTTTGACCCATTTATTCTTTAGGATTAGATTATTGAGTCTCCAATTAATTTTTAATCTATCTTTCCACTGCCCTTTTTTGAATATAATTTTATTGCTTTGTGATTCAAAAAGAATACCTTTAATATTTCTGCCTTTCTATATGTGATTGTGAGGGTTTTATGCCCTAACACATGGTCAATTTTTGTGTAGGGACCATGTACCATTAAGGAAAAGATATATCCCTTTCTGTTCCCATTCATTTTTCTTCAAGGGTCTGTCATATCTAACTTTTCTAGTACTTCATTCACCTTCTTAGTTTCTTTGTTGTTTACATTTTGGTTGGATTTATCAAGTTTTAAGAGGGGGTTGTTATGGTCCCACACTAGTATAGTATTGCTGTCTATTTCTTCCTGTAACTTCCTGTAATTTTTCCTTTAAGAATTTGAATGCTATGACACTTGGTGCGTATATGTTTAATATGATATTACTTCATTGTTTATGGTACCTGTTAGCAAGATGTAGTGTCCTTTCTTATATTTTTTAATTAGGTCTACTTTTGCTTTTTGCTCTGAGATCAGGAGTACTACACCTGTTTTTATTTTTTTGTTACTTCACCTGAAGCATAATAGATTCAGCTCCACCCCCTTACCTTTAATCTGTGTGTGTCTCTCTGCTTCATGTATGTTCTTTTAAACAATATGTTGTCAGATTCTGTTTTTTTTTCTCCACTCCATTATCCACTTCTGTTTTACGGGAGAATTCAACCCACTCACATTCAGAGTTACGATTACTAAATATGTATTTCCCTCCATCCTATTTTTTTCTCCTGTTTGTTCTCTCTCTCCTTTCAGCCTTTCCCTCCTTGACAGTATTTTGTTTCTAACACCTCTCTCTATTTGCCCTCTCCTCTGTCAGCCCCATGACTTTACTTAATCTCCTTCTCTCTACATTCCTGTAAGGTAAGATAGATTTCTATGTTCAACTGATTGTGTATGTTATTCTCTCTCTGAGCCAGTACTGATGAGGGTAAGGTTCAAGTGATGTCCATTGTAAACCCTACCATCTTTCCCTCTACTGTAATGGGTTTTTTGTGCCTCTTCATGTGAAATAATTTACCTCTTTCTACCTGTCCCTTCCTTCTGCACCCAGTGTACTCCTCTTTCTCATGGCATAAATATTTTTTATGTTATCTCCTCCAATTCACCTTATACCCATACCATCTCTCTATGTATATTCCTTCTAGCTATACTATTACTGGTACAGTTTTTAAGAATTACAAGTATCATCTCATGTAGAGACATAAATAGTTTAGCTTCATTGAATCCTTTATGGTTTCTTTTCTCTTTTTACCTTTTTAGGTTTTTCTTAGGTCTTGAGATTGGAAATTAAAATTTTTGTTCAATTCTGGTCTTCTTATGAAAGCTTGAATCCTTCTATTTCATTGAATGACCATTTTCCCCCTTGAAATAGTATGCTTAATTTCACTGGATAGGTGATTCTTGATTGTAGTCCTAGCTCCTTTGCTTTCTGGAATATCATGTTCCATGACCTCCAGTCCTTTAATGTTGCAGTTGCTAAATCCTTTGAAATCCTGCTTGTGGCTCCCCAATATTTGAATTGTGAATTGTTTCTTTCTGGATACTTGCAGTATTTTTACCTTGATCTGATAGTTCTGAAATTTTGGCTATAATGTTCCTTGGAGTTTTTATTTTGGGATCTCTTTTCTGGTGTGTTCTTTCAATGCCTATTTTTCCCTATGGTTCTAGATCAGGGCAATTTTCCTTGATAATTTCCGGAAAGATGCTGTCCAGGTAGTCTTTTTGATTTTGGCTTTCAGGCAGTCCAGTGATTCTGACATTGTCTCTCCTGGATCTATTTTCCAGGTCAGTTGTTTTTCCAGTGAAGTATTTTACATTTTCTTCTGTTTTTTCATTCCTTTTGAATTTGTTTTATTGATTATTGATGTCTCATAGAATCATTATCTTCTACTTGCTGAAATCTAACTTTTAAGAAGTTGTTTTCCTCAGTTGATTTTTGTACTTCATTTTTTATTTGGCCAATTGTAGTTATTAAGGAGTTATTTTCTTCAGTAGATTTTTGCATCTCTTTTTTCATTTGACCAGTTCCACTTTTCAAGCAATTCTCTTCTTTTTCAAAAATGTTGACTCCTTTTTCATAATTCTCTTACATCCCTCTCATTTCTTTTTCCAATTTTTCTTCTGCCTCTCTTATATGATGTTAAGCTCCTTTTTTGAGCTCTTCCATGAGTTCTTCCTGGCCCTGAGACCACTTCCTGTTTTTGCTTGAGTCTTTGCCTATAGGTGTTTTGACATTGTTGTCCTGTTCTGAATTTGTGTTTTGATCTTCCCTCTCACCATAATAACTTTCTATGGTCAGATTTTTTTTTTGTTCATCTTTTTTGACCTTTTTTTTTCTTTTAAATTTAAGCTCTGCTCCCAGGGTGGAAGGGGCACTGTATCATGCTTCTTGTGCCAGGGGTCACAGGCCCAGTCTGTTTACCTGGTACTGCAATGATGTTGCCCTGAAGCTCCTGGGGAACCCTCATATCTGGTGCTGTACTGAGGGGATAGGGTTGGGGGGGCATGGATGGCACTACTAGAGACTATAGGGATCTGTCAGATTACCTGGTGCTCAGCCAGAATCCTAGTGCCGGTATCTGGCATGTGCTGAAGCTGGTGGGGTTTTTCTGAATTTCCATGACGCTACACTGAAGCACATGACAGTCCAGCCACTTGGAGTCTTTCCATTCCCCTGGCTATGCCAAAGCATGTGTGGGACAGGGGCGGGGGGGGGGGGGAACTGGTGTTGGCAGTTCCTGCTCCTCCACACTAAGGCTCAGGATCTCCCACTGGTTTGCTGAGCTGGGGCTTGCTGCTGGTTTGCTGGGATACTTCCTGTCCTGGCCTGTACTCCCCTTTTATCTGAGTGAGACAGACCTTTCCTGTTGATTTTCCAAGTTTCTTGGGCTAAAATGTTGTTTCACTCAGTCTTTTTATTGGTTCTGTTGTTCCAGGATTTGTTTTGGGGTGCTATTTCATGCTTATTTGGAGGTGATTATGGAGAGTTGCAACAATTTACTGCTCATTTTGTAATCTTGGCTCCCAGACCCAATAATATGTTAAATAATTTTTAACATTTTTTTAAGTTTTAAGTTCTAAATTTAAGTTCTAAATCCTTTCCTTCCTTCCTTCCCTTCTCCCTGACATGGCAAGCTATCTGATATGCATTATACATGTGCAATTATGTAAACATTTTCACATTAGGAATTTTGTACAAGAATATTAGAAAGGAATAAAGGAGGAAAGAAAAATAGCATACTTAAGTCTGTATTCAGACAACATCAGTTCTTTCTCTAGAGTCAGAAAACATTTTTTTATTACAAGTCTTTCAGGATTGTCTTGGATCATAGTAATCCTGAGAATAGCTAAATCATCCACAGTTCTTCATTGTATAATAATATTGCTGTTACTCTGCACAATGTTCTCTTGCTTCTGCTCACTTCATTTTGCATCAGTTCATGTAAGTCTTTCCAAACTTTTCTGAAATCATCCTGCTTGCCATTACTTACAGCACAATAATATCCATCACAATCATATACCACAACTTGTTCAGCCATTCCTTAATTGATGGATCATCCCTTTGATTTCTAATTCTTTGACACCACACATACACACATACACACACATACACATGCACACACAAGATGCTATAAATATTTTTGTATAACTAGGTCCTTTTCCCCTTTCTTTGATCTCTTTGCAATACAAATGTAGTAGTGGTATTGCTAAATCAAAAGATGTGCACAATTTTACGTGCCCTTTGGGCATAATTCTAAATTGCTCTCCAGAATAGTTGGATCTGTTTACAACTCCACCAACAATGCAGTAGTATTCCCATTTTCCCACATACCATCCAACATTTATCATTTTCCTTTTTAGTAACATTAGTGAATCTGATAGGTGTGAGGTGGTACCTCAGAGTTTTTTAAAATTTGCATTTCCCTAATCAATGCTGATTTAGGGCATTTTTTCATGTGATTATCGATAGCTTTGATTTCTTCATATGAAAACTGCCTATTCATATCTCCTGATCATTTATCAATTGGGAAATGACTTGTATTCTTGTAAATTTAACTTATTTTTCAATACATTTGAAAAATGAGGCTTCTATGAGAGACATCTGTGGCAAACTTTTCCCAGTTTTTTGCTTTCCTTCTAATTTTGGTTGCACTGGTTTTGTTTGTGCAAAAACTTTTTAAATTTATATAATCAAAATTATCCATTTTATATTTCATAATGTTCTCTATATCTTGTTTGGTCCTGAATTCTTTCCTTATCCATAGATCTGACAGGTAAACTATTTCATGCTCCTCTAATTTGCTTAGCTTATGTAAACCTCAATCTTCTTGACATTGAGTCCATGACTCGATACATTACAACATTCTGCCTTCAGCTATTTACTACACACAAGGCACTGTGCTGGGCACCAAAGAGGAATACAAAGTACATAAAATAGGATTTCTTTCCAGAAGCTTAGAATATAATATCAGTATTCATGATGTGCTCCCAAAGTTATAATATAAAATGGAACATGGTAATTGCATAAGAGAACTATGAACAAGGTAGTTTAAGAGTTTGTAGGACTGCAAATTTTGCCTAGATGGAGAAAATCAGAAAGGTTCTACAGAAAAGAGAAAAACATAAGAGCTAGAAATTATAGATAGGAATTCAAAGATGGGAAGATGAGAGAAGCAAAGGCCCGCTAGGAAGAGAGAGAAATGAGAGCCAAGTCATGGAGTAATAATAGATAAGAGTGATAAGGTAGGCATGGTCCACCATAGTACAATACTTTAATTTTTAAACTAACTTTATCTGATAGACACACTGGAAGATTATGAGCAGCAGCTCACACGATTACAGCAATACAATAAGAAAATTACCATAGTGATCTGGTCACAAAACTTCAGAATGAGAAGAGACCAAAGAAACCATCAATTCAAAATTGTACCTGTATAGGAATCCTCATTACAAAAGCTTCTGAAAGTGGACAATCAGCCTCCACTGAGGAGAAATTTATTATCTCACAAGATAACCTATTCTACTTTGGATAGCTCTAAGGGTTCTAAGGTTTTTTGTTTGTTTGTTTGTTTTTTACATGAAGCCTGTCTGCTATGCTGCAATTTCTACCTATTACTACCAGTTGTTTAATATATAACCAACCAGCATATGTCCAAATCCCTCCTGCACATGATAGTCTCCTTTCAAATAATTGAATAAACTCCCGTGTTCTCCTGAACTTTCTTCTTCAAGTTAAATATTTTCAGGTCTTTGAATTGATCTTCTTATGGAATAATCACCATCCCGGTCTATCTCCTCTGGATGCTCTTCAGGTTTTCTGCATCCTTCTGAAAATATGGCACCCCAAACTGAATACAATAGTCCAGATGAGTTCTGAGCAAGGCCAAGTACATCAGGATTATTGCCTCTTTTATACAAGAAGCTACAGTATTTGAAATTCAGCCTACAGATGCATTAGGTTTTTTTTTAATATTATATCATGCATTTGACTTATATTGAGCTTTCAGTACATGAAAACCCCAAATATTTTTCACCTGAATTTCTGTCTAGCCATACCTTACCAATTTTCTAATTGAGAAACTGACATTTTTAAACTTACGTATGTTACTTCACTTTTGCCACTTGTTAAATTTCTTTGTTTATATGTAACAACAACTCTAGGCTAATTCTCCAACTCAGAACTCTCAGGTTTTCAGGTTGAGACCCTGAGAAATACTATTTTTCTAACAAGATTTAGCAGGTCTCCAGTGACTCTGCCTTCCTAAAATGAGGTCCCACCAGTAAGCTAGCTGACAGTAGATGCAATTTATTCTAATCAAAGGTATTTACCTTCACAAAAAAAGAAAAGAAAAAGAAAGAACGGTACTACCTACAAAACCTACTATAATGCACCTTTGTGTTCATGGGAAGAGTGGACACAGAGAACAGTAGTACTTAAGTAAGCATAAAGGGAACACATGGTCAAGGAAGGTCAAATCTCTGATACTTCAGACTTGATGGCCTTGCTCACCTTCTGGAGTCCTCATACTGTTCCCCCTGGATATATCATATCTGTTAGAAAAGAGGGGAATCATTCACCTGGTATCCCAAGGCTTCCTCCTCTTCATATCTCAACCCTTGACTGACAAGACTACTTCTCTCTTGAATGTATAGGTCTACAGTCATCTCTCTTCTTTCCAGCCAGTCGTCTTGCACCATTAAGCTGCTTCCTGTCTTAAATACTACTTTGCTTTACATCAGTATTTCCATAAAGAGTGTGTCTCTGCTCCCTTTTGAATGAATCTCAGATGTACTTCGAACTCTCTTGAATTAAGTCTTTCAAACTGCTTAATGGAGTGCGTGCTATGGATAAGTCGTTCTGATGAAAATTACCATGCCCAATGTGGTAAAGGAGGAAAGAAAAAGAAATCATCTCTTCCCCTCCCCACTGCTTTTAGACATAGAAGTTACATTCCACAAAGCTGTTCCCATTATTACTTAGTACAAAGTTTAGCGAGCTAGATTTTTAAAAGGCAACTAGGGTTATGGCCAAGCTTCTTTGAGTAAGTAATGAGGTGCATTTCTTATTCCATCAGACAGAACTTCACATATAATAACAAGGTGTTAACACATAAGGTCTTTCATCTCTGTTACCTTTCTTTTTAGCTTCTTGGAGTGCATCTATCTTTATACCTAGTTCAACACCTTATTATCAGTGATTACATCTTGGGCTAGTAGAAATCAGTTGGTCCAAAATTCTAGTCTGCTAATATCTTTTTGGATCCTGACTGCTATCCATCGTTAAATGTCCCTTCTGGCTTTATGGATCCTTCATTACATTATAAATGCACTATCTTATTTCATTTTCACAATAACTCTATGATTTGTAGGCACAAATATTATTGTTCTAATTCTATATAGATGGAAACTTAGAATCAGAGACATCAAGCAACTTGTCCAAGGTCACACAGATAATAAGTTAACAGATCCAGGTCACCAAGGCCATTTGTCTCTCTCCTTTATCATTTTACCCAACCTAAGTCACGTTGAGCTTCCACTTTCCATAATTATTCTGTTTCCTTAGGATTCTGAATTTGCTCAAGCCAGGCAAATTCTAGTCAGCTCTCCTAAGGAGTAAGAGTTTGCTTCTAGAAAAAAAAGTACATGCATATATACATATACATATACATATATAGAGAGAGAGAGACAGAGAGACAGAGAGAGAGACAGAGAGACAGAGAGACAGAGAGAGAGGCTAACTTTGGACCAAAGTTACCTGGCTGAGAGACAATTTAAGAAAAAATTTAACATGGAGAAAATAAATCAAAACTTCTGAATAGTAAAGATAGTTTACCCTTGGCACAAGGTGACCTCCTTTTTCTAGAGGGGAAAATATTTAACTCAGTATCATAAAAAGGTTCTCTTGGCTTATTGGACATCAAATACCTCTTAAATAAATAACATTTGTATTGAATAAGTTAATTCAAAAGGCACTGAACACATGCATAATTTCCCCATTAAAATACATGAATTTTTTTGAAGGAGGAAAAATTTCCTAAACAATTGGACTCACCCTGGGTGTGTCTTGGGATCCTGTACTTTTCGGATTCAAGGCTACACTAGGAGGCTTTAGGCTAAAACGTTTGCTAGTTTTTAGTACTTTTTAAAACTTATTAGACTTTTTATCCTATGAAGAATGGGATATAGATGAAAAGGTTTATCATATCCAAAACTACGATTTATTTCTTCTCCACCAATTGTTTTCATCACTCATTTTATGCATTGACTATACAAAAAAAGATATTGACATGGGACACAAAAGTAAAAAAGTCTCTAATAAACTACCATTGAAAGAGAGTATCTATGAATGCTCTTGGATGGCTACTTATTTAATCTAAAATCTCATTTAATACTTCAATGAAACATGATTTCATCAGTATGAGTAAGAATCTACCACCAGCTCAGATCACAACTCTTCTAAGACTTCTGTCCTCCTTTATTTCAGTCTTTGACATTGTTGTGGATTTTCTCCTTCCCTGGTCCCATCCCCTTGAATTTTCTTCACCACATTACAACCTCAATCATTTCCTTCTCTCTAATATTCAACCTCTTCTTATCTACTAGGCCCTTCCCTAGTACTTTTAAACCCCCTTATCTCCTCCCCATTCTTAAAAATGCCTTCACTAGATTTTGCTTTCCAACCTAACCATTGTCCTGTATCTCTCCTATCCTCAACTAAACTCCTAGAAAAAGCTTCCTACTCTAAATGCCTCCTTACCCTCTCACTTATCTCTCAACCATTTTCAGTGTGGATTCTGACCCTATCCTTCAATGAAATTAGTCTCTCCATAGTTACCAATAATCTCTTAATTACAAAATCTGATGGTTTTTTCCAGGGTATTAGTTTTATCTTTATAACTATTGACTGTCAACACTTTCTCTCTCCTCTTTAGGTTCATTGATATTATTCTCTCTTGGTTCTCCCTTTACCTATCCAACCACTGCTTAGTCTTCTGTGATGATCATCATTCATTTCACACATCCTTGCTTGAGAGGTTCCCCAAGGCTCTATTTTAGTCCCTTTTGTCTCTGTACATTTTTTGGTGACTTGATCATTTTCCATGGGCTTATTTATGATCTCTGTGCCAGTGACTCACCAATCTATATTCAGACCCAGAAATTCTTCCCTGAGTTTCAATCCAGTATCACCAATCATCTACCAGACATTTATACTGGATACTTTGTAGACATCTCAAACTCAACATGTTCAAAATTCAGAATTCAATACCTTTCCCAAAAATTCATTCCTCTTCTAACTTTCAAGATTTCCTCATTTCTACCAAAAATACCACCATTCTCCTTTTCTCACACATTCATAACCTCTCTGCTGTCCTCAACTCTTTACTCTCCCTTATTTCACATATCCAATCAATTGCTGAATTTTGTTTTGTTTTTTTCTGAGTCCACCATATCACTTGCACTTGACCCCTTCTTTATACTTACACAGGCACCACTTTAGTTCAGGCCTTCATCACTTCTCATATAGATTGCTACAACTAGAATTAGTCTTCTTGTTTCAAATCTTCCCCATTTCATTCCAGTTTTCACACTGCTGATAAATATATTTTCTTTAAACTAAGATATAACCATGTCATTCCTATACTCAATCAACTCTAATGATAAACTCCTCTGTTTATCCCTTAAACAACTTCATAACCTTACCTCTATCTAGTTTTCTACCCTTGTTGCTCATCATTCCACACTCCTTCACACTGTGATCTAGCAAAATGTCTTCTTCTCTGTTCTTGTATAACACTCCATATTAAATCTCCAGGCCTTTTCATTTGCCATCCTATATGACTGAAATTATCTCCAGTCTCATCTTCATGCCCTTCCTTCAAGATGAACTTCAATCATCATCTTCCACAAAAACCCTTTCCTCGTGCCCCTAATTTTTAAAGCCCTCCCTCTCAAACTGCTTTGTATTTAACTACTTTGTGTTGGTTTATATTTATTTTCTTCATATTTATTCTCTCTCTCTATATATATATATATACATATATACTTATATGTGTGTTTGTTGTCTCCCCTCTTAGAATGCATACTCTTTACATTCTAAGTAAGGATCATTTCATTCATTGTGTATTTATATCTGCAGTGGTTTGCATAGCACCTGACATATAGTAAGTGCTTAATAATTATTTGTTGATTGATTAATTCTATGACCTAGGTTTCAATCCTGCATCTTCTGCTACCTTTCCATTGTGACATAAGCTTCTTAATCTCTCAAATAGAAAGAATAAAATGGTCCATCATGGTGTAGTGTATGCGGTAGTGGCCTTGAAGCCAGAATGTTCAGGTTCTCAGAGAGAAGAAATGGACTTGCCAAAAATCTTGTTTCCGAGTCAGTGTTCTTACCACCTGTATTTCCTCCAACATATCAGTTTTATATAGAGTCGTGAATCAGAATCATTGATTTAGAGCTGGAGAGAACACAGAGGTCATCTAGTTCAATTTTTTTCATCTTGCTAATAAGGAGAGTGAGGTCCTGTAGCAAGGTCACAGGAAGAGCCAGCTGCAGAGTCAAGATTTAAACCCAGGTTCCCTGATTCCAGTTCTAGCCTTCTTTCTACAACACAAGCTAAATATTTGCAAAAGTTAGTAGAAGCACACAAAATGTATTTTGTCCTCAATAATAGTTTTGACCTAATACATATTGCTTAATATCCCCACCCATACAACAATAGTGTATTCTCAACTTTTGCTTTGGAACATATCTCAGAAAGATGATGCAACCTTGGCTTGTAGGAACTATAAATGGTCTTGAGGTATTTAAAAAAGAGATGGCAGGCTATGCTTTATTTTTAAGAAGGTTTTTGTGAGAATCAAAGAACCTCTATAATATTCTTTAAATAATTATGGGATTGCATCACTGATGAACTATGCTCCTGGGGGACAATGCCACAAGGTGAGAGATGGCATGTAATATGAATTCATTCCCTGGTAAATCCCAAAGGAATTAAAGAACAGACAAAAGCCTTTTTCTCTCTCCCATCTTTCCCTTCCCCAGTCAACACCACCCACAGAAGCAAAAGACCAGAAATGTCTATTAGGGGAATGTTGCCCAGTTCAGGTTCTGTTTCATGTATCTATGAAGTTAATCCTGAAAACATTATAAATTGTGGGTTGGAAACACTTTGAGGGAAAGCTTTTTCATGCATTCCAAATATCTTAAACTCTTCAGAAAACTTGAACTAAAATATTTTTTTGCCAGTGGCTTTAATTTTCCTGGTATTGTTTTACAATGTGGTTTAGTTCTCCTTAAAGGCACTTACAAGGCTTTATACTCTAGAATAGCCATGATTTTGTACAAAAAAGAAAGTGGTGGGTGGAAACTAATAGTCACAGAAACTGGTGACATGACATGTGGGATTCTGGAATACTTTAAAAGTAAACAGAAAGTATTAAACAATTAACAGCATCTTTTAAAACTGGCTTAAATTCTCACTTCCAAATCTGCTGTAGAAGATGACATAGATTTTTCTTTCTCATTTTTAATAGATGACTCTATTTGTTCAATTCAATGTCAAATTGATAACTGATAACTGATATGTGTATGTATATATACAGGGTCTCATTCTTAAGTCTCATTCTCTCTCTCCCCTCACATATATACATTTATTCATATATATACACATATTCATTTAACTATATATACACATATATTCTTATGTAATGTGTATATGCAAAGTATGTGTATGTGTATATATACATGTATATATTATATATGTGTGTGTATATATAATATATACATATATATTATATATATAATATATACATGTATATATTATGTATATATGTATATATATACACACATACATGCATGCATATTTGCAATAATCCTGTGAGGTTAAATCCTTCTTATCCCTATTTTACAGATAATGAAACTGAGGCTCGGAGTTTTTTGATACAACTATTGTCTAAAGGATTCAAATCTCATTTTTGTTAATGTCAAATTAATCATCCAAGCTATGCCACCCTTTTTATATTATAAGAAACATTTTCTCTTGAACATCAAGTAACATTTATACTAGGTCTGTAATTTAGACAGCCTCCCTGAGAATGAGTCAAATAAATTTTTAACCAGTTGGATAAATAGAATGTTACATTTGAAGGTGATGATAAAGACGATTTAATCCAACTCTCACATTTTGCAGAAGAGTACAATGTAGCCCACAGAGGTGAACTGTCTTTTCCAAGATGCAAAAGTTAGTTGTAACTTAAACTCAAGTCTCCTAACTCACCGTGGCACAATGCCCAAACAGCTTAACCAGCAAACTGCATAGCAAAAGCAAAGGCAGAATGATGTAGTGAAAACTGTGCTGGACTTGGCAGAAAGGGGAGGCCTAGGTTCAAATCCCATCCATCTCTGAACCTCGGTTTCTTCATCTGTAAAATAAGGGTAGTGATATGAGTTGCCCACATAAGGTATGCTAAGAGATAACAAATGTGAAGTGTTTTGTGACTTTTGCTGCACTATATAAATTTGAACTAACATGTTTGAATTGAGAGGCAATGTGGTTTAGTAGCTGATGAGCCAGATTCTGAGGAAAGCAGACATAGGTTCAAGTTCCTCCACTGATGTATATTTGCTATGTGACCCTGGGCAAGGCATTGAATCTCCAGGCAATTCTCTAAGACTTTAAATTACAAAGAAAGTTTCAAATTGTCTGGCAGAGGAAATTCTGTCATTTAAGAGCTCCCTAGACTAATGAAATCATAGATCCAGTCCCTATCCCTATTTTTGAATGTTCAGAAACATTTCTTTAGAACTAACTTGGACTCAAGTTGGACTTAGTTCTTTAGAACTTTTCTTTAGTTGTAAGTTCTTTAGAACTAACTTAGACTCATTATTTGAGGAAAACTACTGGAAAAATTGTAAAACAGTGTGGCAGAAACTAGGTTTAGAGCAACATCTCACACCATATAAAAAGATAAGGTGAAAATGGGTACATGATTTGGACATAAAGGGTGATACCATAAGCAAATTAGGAGAGCAAGGAATAGTTTACCTGTCAGATCTATGGATAAAGGAAGAATTTGAGATCAAACAAGAGATAGAGAGCATTACAAAATGCAAAATAGATAATTTTGATTACATTAAATTGAAAAGGTTTTGCAGAAACAAAATCAATGCAACCAAGATTAGAAGGAAAGGAAAAAGCTGGCAAACAATTTTTACAACAAGTGTTTCTGATAAATACCTCATTTCTCAAATATATAGAGAACAGAGTCAAATTCATAAGGATGGAAGTCATTCCCCAATTGACAAATGATCAAAGGGTATGAACGGGCAGTTTTCAGATAAAGAATGATGGATGGCTTAGAGGATCATTCTTGTCCCATAGAATGTATTTCCCAATCTTATTTCTTCTATCCTCACTCCTAAGCATCCCTATTATTTGAATCCTTGGTTTCTTTCTCTGAAGTCTTACCCTTGAGTAATGATTTGTTATTTGTTCTAACTACAGACTTAGTCCTACAACATTTCCCAGCTTAGTGGTTGACTCTGTTAAATCTTTAAAAGTAGCTTACGTGAACAAATTACAAAGCATATATTTGAAGTACTGTTCTATGCTTTCTTTTGTTAACAGGAAATTAGAATGGCCCAGAATAAGCTAGTCTAGCCTGGGCTGTAATTCTATAGATACCAAGGTCTCTTGCTAAGAGATGCAAAAACCTGAGGGGAGTGGATAGAAAATTGAAGGTGAAGATTGCGTGTTTCCATGAAAATTTTGGTTCCTTGTTTCTTTAAAAAGAAAAAGAAAATATTTGAGATTATGATTTTTAGCAATGGAAGGTATGATATTTATATATTGGTATGTGCTTAAAATTATTTCTCAAAATTGTATAAAATGAAGATATTTGTATTAAACCATAGGCAATGCAGCTTCTGAATCAAATAATCTACTCTGTCATACAATTCCTTTACCAAATTACCTAGATCTAAGTTATGTGTATTTCCTCTTGGAAGCACAGAAGAACAAAAAACAGAATTAAAGGACTTGAGCCTTGGAAGAGATTCAGTAACTATCCCAAATCACACACAAAATGACTCCCTGTGATAACGTGATTGAAAATCTCCAATAAGGAGTGACCCACCACCTCTCATGGCAGCCCATTCTACTTTTGGGCAGCTCTTAGTGTTAGAGTAATTTTTTCCTCACATCACATCTATAATTGACCCCACACCTTCCATCCATTGCTCCTATTTTTGCCCTCTTACTACAAACAGAATAATCCTTACTCCACAAGATAGCTCTTCAAATATTTATTCAATGCGAGTCTCTCTTCTTCAGGCTAGTTCCTTCAATTTAGCCTAATATAATATATACTTAAGACTTTTCACCATCCTGGTTGCTCTCTTCTGGACACCCTCTAGCTTCTCCATGTCCTAAAACTATGGGGCCCAGAATCAAAGATAGTAGTTCATACAAGGTCTAGTAAGCAAGGACATGACAGGTTGAGACTATCACTTCTCTATTCTGATAACAGCATCTCTTAGAGCTGATGGTTTCAGCTTTTTTAGTTGCTATGTCACAGACGTAATTCATATTTTGCAGTAAGCTCAGATTTTTTTTTTGGAACAATTGCCATGTAACTACACCTCCTTCATATTATAATTACAAAGTTGATTTTTTTGTACCCAACTGTGAGGCTTTACTTTTATCCCCATTGAATTTCATCTCAGTGTTAAATGCTCAGTTCTATAGCCCATAAGATTCTTTTGGATCCTGAAACTGTCATCTAGTCTGTTGGTTATCCCTCATAGGTGTGTGAAATGTGCAGTTTTGGGGCTCATATCATCTACTGTCTTTTTTTTCTTTTTAAGTTTAATATTTCTTTTGACATTCTCTTTTTTTTAGTTCTAAATTCTCTCCCTCTCTAGCCTTGCCCCTACTGAATGTAAACAATACAATACTAACTTTACAATATTGTTATTGTTGTTCAGTCATTTCAGTCACACCTGACTCTTCACAACCTAATTTGGTGTTTAAGAAAACTTTGCTAAGAAGCAAAGATACTGGTGTGATTTGTCATTTACTTATCCAGCTTATTTTACATATAAGAAAACAAGGTTAAGTGACTTGCTCAAGGTCACATAGCTAGTAAGCATCTGTGGCCAGATTTGAACTCAGTTCTTCCTGACTTTAGATCTGGCACTCTATCCACTGTGCCACCTAGCTGCCCAATATACATATTATCTATTGTCTCAGTCATTGATAACAATGTTAACCAACACAAGGCCAAGCACAGATCCTTGGGGTACTAAATTGGAGACTTGTCATGTTGACATTAGATATTAACAACCACCTTTTGAGTAGGGACATCCACCCAGTTCTAAAAACATCTGATCATGTGATTTTCTAATCTATATCTCTCCATTTTCCCCCATAATAATAGTATGAACCTCTTTATTACACTTCAGCTTTACTAACATCCAGGTATCTATAACCAACCCTCAGTATTCCCTTTATCTAATAGTTTAGTCATCTTGTAAAAATAAAAGGAAATTAGTTAAGTATGGTATAACTTGTTCTTGATGATGCAATGCTGGGTCTTTGTTATCCCTGCTTCCCTGTTTATTCACCAACCATCTCTTTGGTGAGCCATTCTAAAATTTGAGGAAATTAGTCAAACTCATTGTCCTATAGTTTGTACTCTCTGTTCTCCCTCCTTTTTAAATTGGGATATCATCATTCTCCAACTTTATGGTAGTATTCCCATTTTCCACATTTCTTTAGATGTCACTAACAAGGCTCTGTCGATCCTTTCAGGATTCAAGGAAGTCATTCATCTGGGACAAGTGACATGATTTCATCATAGCTAAGTACTCTCTATTTCCTTAATCTTGGGTATCAACTCCCTGTTATTTTTGTATTATCATTTCCAATTGTAAAGTGTGTTCTTCTTTATAAAGAACCCAGAGTCAAAATAAGATTTGAAAAGTTCTGCCTCCTTTCTATTTTCAGGTCAGTTCATCCTATCTCCTTTAGCAAAGTTCTTATCTCTTCTTTATTCTTCCTTTTTCTCCTAAAGTAGCTAAAAATAACCACAGTCCTTTTTGTTGCCCTGAGATTCTTTGCTAACCTCAGCCCATTCTGAGCTCTACCATTCCTGATGTTACTTTAAAAGTGAATCAGTTAAATATGGGGATAATAGGCCATACGCACCCACCAGTAGCCCTCCCAAGGGCAGTGGAACCAGATCAAAATTTAATTGGCAAATATTTAACAAAATAAATTAAAAATATAACAAAACATGGATAACATTACATGAATACTAAGTCACTGTGTAGCACACAGGAATCTTTATATATCGATTAGCAGCCCTGTTTCTATTTGAGTTTGACCCCAGTGCTTTAGAGGACTTTACCACACTGTAGTATTCATTCTCTATCATCTTATCTTGCTTTCAACTTCTATACATTTCTTTTTGAAAATTGGTGGATCAGTGAGTTGCCTTTGTATCCTCATCTGTCTCTTCATACATTTCCCAAATTTCACCTTCATTGGAATATTTCCCTTTGTGTCTCAGGAATTTCATTCTTGACCCACTCCCCTCCTTTCTGGGCTAACCTCCTCTAAAACATTTTACTTTATAAGATACTACATTTTTTCTCCAAGTCTTTTAAAATCAGTTTTCCCCAAATTTAAGAGATATCTATCTATCTATCTATCTATCTATCTATCTATCTATCTATCTATCTAATTTCCATATTTCTTCTCTTCTATCACAAACTACAGAATGAGCTGATAACTTCCCTCCAGGGATCTCAACTCTCTATTAGTGAAAATCAGATCCTGAATAATGTTTCAGTGTTTTGCTTCCTCCACTTGTTTAAGGACAAAATTATAAGTAAGACTAGTTGAAATTTTATTAGTTGCTATTCTCTCAACAGAAAGAACTCCAACAGATATCCCATCATCTCTCTGTGTGTGTGTGTAATAATAAAGTAAAAGTATTATTTAGAAAAAGAAACAATTTTCTTGACACTACTGACAATCTCTTAGATCTAAGATTTATAGGCAGAAATATAAGGAAACATTTTTGTTCAAGTTTAGGTTGGACTAGATGACTAGGTGGAGGCATTGTCGTATTGTGGGGAAAGTGCTGTCTTTTGATTCAGAGAACTTGGACTCAAATCCTGTCTCTTCCACTTAAACTACTTATTCAAACTTAGGTAAGTTACAGTGCCTCAGTTTTCTCATATGTAGAATGAAAGTATTGGACAAGTAGGTCCAGCTCTAATTGTATGATCCTATAATCCTCAAATCTGATGACCTCTGAGGTCCCTTCCAATTACAGAATCTATAATAATGATACTGGCTTATTGAATTTACTCAGAGAAAGAAAGAAAATAAATGCTATAAACTGCATACTATGGGACATCTTCTGGTATTTGGTCCAGCAGTGCAGCATGATATTCTATCCTAACTAGGTCTCCTGAAACATGGTAGTTATGCTTTTGCATGACAGGAAATGACTTTTTTCTCAGTGGTTTCGATTCCTGTTTTTATGCATTGTAAAAAAATCATCTTTGCAAATTCTTACTACAAATCAATACTACCAATTAATATGTGAAAATGCAGGGAAACTTGGTTTTCCTAATTTAATGAAATAATAAAAGAAAAGCTTCTAGAGAAACAAAGCACTTTGAACTGTGTTACTTTGGGATTGAATCATTTCATGAGAGACTTTTAATAACAAATTCATACTGGTTTCAATATGTCCTCCTGCATCCCTCTCCTATTTATCCATTTGGCAAGAACAAGAACAAATAGTATCAACTTAATTAGCATCCTTGATACCTCAAAGAAAAGGAGACTGACTCAATGAGTGCTAAATATTATAACTAACAATTTTGGGGAATTGTGGGATAATTTGAATTTTTCTTACTGCCTTTTCTGAAAACATATCTTCAATTCTATGTACTTGACATTGTCAAATTTTCTAGATATAGTGTTCTCCACAGTGTCAGATAGATATCATTGAAAACACTCATTTTCAGAAAAGTAAGTAAAAAAACTCCCTCCAACAGAAATAATTAAATGTAATATATGATATTTTATGATCTTCTGCCCTGGTCAGACCCTATCCAAGTGTTATGTTCAGGTCTTAGAGGCACATTTAAATTCAGACACTGAAAAGCTGAAGAGTATCCAGAAGAGGCTGAGCAAGATGGTGAAAGGCCTCAGGTCCATGCTAGGTGAATATCATATCAATTTACCTAGACTAGGGAAGAAAAGACTTGTAGATAACATGGCACCAATTCCAAGTACCTGGAATACTGTTTTGTGAAAGAGAGTTTTGTCTTGTTTTGTTCTTTGTTTGTCCCCCAGAGGTAAAACCAGAAGCTGTGAGCAGAGATACAGATTTACACCTTGATGTAAAGAATTTCCTCAGTTAGAACTTAATATTCCAAAGAGGACAAGGTTAATCAAGAGTAGTGACTTCCAGTTTACGGGAAGGCTTAAAGCAAAGTCTGCATAGCCACTTAGGTATATAGTGAAGACAATTCTTGTAAATGTATGTATTGGATTGGATAGCCTCTGGGTTCGCTTTCACTTCTGAGATTCATTAACATATGTTATGGAATATCCTCTTATTTGAATATCTTTCCTGCTTTTTTGTGGAGATTAAATATGCCTACTATGATATATTATGTACCATATTCTTTGATTACCTGGAATCTTAGAATTTTAGAGTTGGAAAGGATATTAGGAATCTACTTCCAACTTCATATTTTTTCAAATGAGGAAATTGAGTCCAAGGGAAGTGAAATCATTTTATCAGATTTACACAGCTAGAAACAGGAGAAGAATCCGGGTAATATGACGCTGGTACTCTCACTGCTTCAGAATGCTGCTTTTGCTGTAAATCAGTTCCCTACTTGTAAAAGGGACAATTTTTATCCACTACCTACCTCAGAGTCCTCTGAAAATTTGTGAATTAATGCCTAATGACCTTTTCCCTACTTAGATTAAAGGGATTATAAGAAATATGTGCCATGGAACTCTCAAATTTTGTAACTCTGTGAAGCAAGAAATACAAAGTATCATTCTGACTCTATTTTAAAGGTCTGTGGATGTAAAAGGGTATTTTAAAATAACTATCTAGAAAGAATATTTAAAAAGTAAGTGTTTTTTACCTCACTTTTTAAATTCCCAATTTTTTTCTTCTCCATGTACATTTATTGTTTTATGTCAGTTAGATTTCTGTCTAGGAGCATAAACAAAGATATATATTTTTTCCTCTTGATGATTGTTATCACATAATATTAAAGCAAAGATTTCACCTCCCCTGTTAACAATAACTCAAAAAGCATTTATTAGAACAAGGGTGAGGAACCTGCAGCCTCGAGGCCACATGTGGCCTTCTAGGTCCTTGGGTGAGGCCTTTTTCATTAAGTCTAAATTTTACAGAACAAATCTTTTTATTAAGCGGATTTGTTCTGTGAAGTTTGGATTCAGTCAAAGAGCTGCACTTGAGCATCTAGAAGGCCACATGTGGCCTTGAGGCTACAGGTCCCCCGCCCCTGTACTAGAACAACATGTTATAACAATGTCACCAGACTGCTAAGTGAAACAGAAGCCCAGGGTTCACCTTTGTAAGGACAAATAGCAATACTTAAGTTGTATCATAACTTTCATTAAAAGACTATCATAAAGCAACAACATCTAGGCTACTTACTATCTGCCTATGTAACCTGGGAGAAGACATGTAAACTCTCTGGACCTTAGGGGCAGTTAAATGGCACATGGGACAGCACTGGGTCTGGAATCAGAAAGACCTGATTTGAAATTTGGCCTCAGACACTTACTAGTTGTGTGACTTTGTCCAAGTCATTGTTTGCCTCAGTTTCCTCACCTACAAAGTGGGGAAAGTAGTCACATCACCTCCCAAGATTGTTGTGGAAACAAAGTAAGATAATGCTTGTAAAGCACTTCACAAACCTCAAAAGGCTATATAAATTATTCTTATCCTTATTATTAATTTTTTAATCTGTTAAATGATGTAATTGAACAAGATCATCTTTAAGGACACTTCCAGCTCTAAATGAAATGATTTAGTACTAATGCATTACATTTCTACCCTATCCTCGAAGCCATAACCATAATGATGTGATGGGGAAGCTGAGCATTTGTACCGGGACTCTGAAATTTACCAAAAAATGGCACTTTTTCATCATCATTGAAGTAACTTCACTATACTGTTTTTTATTATTTCTTGGATTATTTTAATATCATGAATTACACAGTTGATATGAGATTGGATTTCCTATGTCTCAATGCAATTACTAGAAATAGCTCTGCCTGCAAGATGGGTGGGAGCTTCTGATTTGCAAGGGCCTATTCCCATTGAAAACCTGAGATACAGAAGGTTTTTAGTGGCTCCCACAAGTTAGAACGAGCCTCAAGGAAATTCTGGTCTATTACTCCTATCACTGGGGCCATAAAATAAGAACACTCCACTTGTTTAGGGACAATGAGAATCTGGAGTGAAAAAGTACTAACCTAATACCTTCAGTCCCCCAAGCTTGTGCCGGAAAATCTGAGTAATTTACTTTGACTTCTCTAAAATCCATTCTCCAGTCTGAACATACTTGCCAATATTCCAATATTATGTATTTAGTACCCTAGAATTCCAGAATTATAAAATATCATCTACTTTGTGTTTTATTATTATTCTTTGTGTTTTTTTTTATTTCTGAATTTGCATCCCTTTGGAAAAGTAGTCTATGGGCCTGACACACATTATTAAATTCAAGAAATACTTAGATACCAAAAATGTTGCAGCCAGAAAGGACCTTAGTGTCCGTATATCTAACTCATTTCACACATAGTCATACAGCTAGATAGTAGCCAATGCAGAACTGGGCCTTAGGATCTTATTCCCAATCCAGGTGTGTTCCTACTGTATCACTCTATGTAACAGCATTAGGAGGACTGTTTCTCAATATCCCAAACTGCAGCCATCGCACAAAAGCCTTATAGCCTAAGACAAGATCAGAAAGATGGGTTTTATCAAGAGAAAAAGGTTAAGCTCTCCCTATTGAGAGAGAAGTTGCCTTAAAAGAGAAAATTAATCTTGTGATAGAATTTCAAGTTTGTACACTGTGATGACAATTAGTTAAAAAGTAAAAACTTCAATGAAGCTGATTGTTCTTTTTTTCGTCTACATGACCCAAAACAAGTACCTTGAATTGTGTTATTTTGGGATTGAATCACTTCATGAGAGACTTAGTAACAAATTCATACTGGTTTCTATATGTCCTCCTACATCCCTCTCCTATTTAGCCACCTCAAGACAACACATAGCACATGGCAAGAAGAAACAGTACCAATTTAATTGACCCTTCCAAAAGTACTTTTATTATTTATAAAACTGATTTAATAGGTCAAACATTAAATATTTTGTATTATTGCAATGTCATGTTGCAAAGGGTGTTGAGAAAGTCATTCTATGTGGCATGCAAGTTTTTAATATATATGCAAACAACAATAATGAAATCTGTCTGGTCTGAACATAGTCAAGTGAGATTCCATCTCCTTTCAACAATACTGACTGCCAAGGGTAAAGAACATTTACTGTAACTCATATTTTAACTCCCTCTGAACTTGCCGCCCACACAGGAAACTGCTTGGAACAGGTGGTCCAAAAAGCTGGCTGATCATGTCTGGCTCAACTCATAATGTTTGTGGGCTACTGACTCACTGAATAATTATGAGACTAAACAAAAGGCTCTCAGATAAGCTCTAAGTCAAGGAACTGAAAAAAGGCAAGGTGTAGAAAATGACGATCGGATGCTCTGTTCAAAATAAGTTGAGGAACATATGCTCGCTGAGAAACAAGGATCTCTTGTTTTATGTTGTGCTCTCCCTTCCGCCATCACACCCTCAGCACCCAAAGAAGGCTGATGGGATCATAAAAAGAAAGATTAGGTGACAGATTTGTGCTATATCTTGGGTTTTAATGAATGGGTCTCAATACAGCAAATGTCCTATTTATAATAGAGTTCTTCACAGACTGTTCAACATTAATAAAATAGTCTACTGTCCTTTTAGGTTGTGAGTTCTCCAAGGGAAAGGATTGCAGCTGATTTGATCTTGTCATCATTCCTCCAAAGCCTAATACAGTGTTTTGCAAAGAAGAGATTCATGGTTCCATGGAAGTTGTTGCCCTACTATGGACACTTTTGTCTGGGCACCCGAAGTCAGTTCCTTGAGAGAGTCATGTGAATCAAACTGCTCAAGTAAAAGAATTCAATACTATTAAGGTAGCAAGAGGCATTAAACATGTGTTGACAAAGAGGCGGAGAGGTAAGTGAGAAAACTGGTGATTCCCAATATAAGACTCAATATTTGTCAGGACAGTGACTTGGGCTCCTGCTTCAGGTTAAAAATCCCAAGATAGAAGTGATCACACCTATTCTCCCAGTTCATCGATGCAGGAGGTAATTTTATAACCTGGGAAATTCTTCACCTCCCCAGGTGAAAACTCTCTTTCTCTCTCTGTGTGTCTCTCTGTGTCTCTCTCTGTCTTTTCCTGTTTCTCTGTCTCTCTTTTTCTCTCTCACGCACACGCACACATACACACACACACACACACACACACACACACACACACATACAGAGACAGAGAGAGAGAGAGAGAGAGAGAGAGAGAGAGAGAGAGAGAGAGAGAGAGAGAATCATTCACATCTACTTTATTTTCTCAAATTATCAGTTCTCATTAAGGAACACTGCACTACTCAGTTCAGATATGGAAAACATTTGAGAAATAGGTGTATAGGTAACATAGTCGATTTGCACTATGTTTATTTTCTCAAATATCTTTGACCTTCAGAACCAAAAAAATATGAATTTACTGTGGGGAAGAATGGCTTAACAGGGAATTTTAATTTAGTTGGTCAGTTTCTAACAGACTTGTAAAGCTTAGCCTTTTATTCAGGAAAGGAAAAGTTCCAAAGAGACCACCCAGTGTGAATTTAGTGTGTGTGACTGACTGATTATAACAGGCTGGAGAGAGAAAGAGAAAGAGATATGAGATCAGTGTAAGAAGCTGGGTATTCCTTGAGTTTTAACAGATCACTTTTTTCCTCTATTTCTTTTGATCTTTCTTTAATACCGATAGGCATTATAAATGCCATTTTTTTCAATAGTTTCCTCCTTTTCTTCCTTTAGCAAATAAAATTTAAAACCTCTTCTTTCAGATGATGATTATGTAGTGGCTTCTGTATTCACCATTGGCCTATTTCTTTTTTTTTTTAATGCAATTTATTTATTTAACATATTTGGTTTTCAGCGTTGATTTTCACAACATTTTGAATTACAAATTTTCTCCCCATTTCTACCCTCCCCCCCACTCCAAGATGGCTTATATTCTGGTTGCCCTGTTCCCCAGTCAGCCCTCCCCTCTATCACCCCCCTCCCCTCTCATCCCCTTTTCCCTTCCTTTCTTGTAGGGCAAGATAAATTTCTACGCCCCATTGCCTGTGTATCTTATTTCTTAGCTGCACGCCAAAAACTTTTTTTTTGAACATCTGATTTTAAAACTTTGAGTTCCAAATTCTCTTCCCTCTTCCCTTCCCACCCACCCTCCCTAAGAAGTTGAGCAATTCAACCTAAGCCACACATGTATTATTATGTATAACCCTTCCATAATACTCATGTTGTGAAAGGCTAACTACATTTTGCTCCTTCCCAACCCATCCCGCTTTATTGAATTTTCTCCCTTGACCCTGTCCCCTTTCCAAAGTGTTTGTTTTGATTACCTCCACGCCCATCTGCCCTCCCCTCCATCATCCCCCTGCCTTTTATTTTATTTTATTTTTTTTTATCTTCCTCCCTCTTCTTTCCTGTGGGGTAAGATACCCAACTGAGTATGTATGGTATTCCCCCTCAGGCCAAATCTGATGAGAGCAAGGTTCACTCATTCCCCCCTCACCTGTCCTCTCCCCTCCTCCCATAGAACTGCTTCCTCTTGCCTCCTTTATGCGAGATAATTCACCCCATTCTATCTCTCCCTATCTCCCTCTCTCAGTATGTTACTCTCTCATCCCTTAATTTCATTTTATTTCTTTTAGCTATCTTCCCTTCATCTTCAACTCACCCTGTGTCTGCTCTCTCTCTTTTACATATATATATATACATAAACACATATATATATACATACATACACACATAGATATATACATACATACACATTCACTTATATATATACATAAACATATATATATATACATATATATATATATATATGCATATTCCCTTCAACTACCCTAATACTGAGGTCTCATGAATCATACTCATCATCTTTCCATGTAGGAATGTAAACAAAACAGTTCAACTTTAGTAAGTCCCTTGCAATTTCTGTTTCTTGATTACCTTTTCATGCTTCTCTTGATTCTTGTGTTTGAAAGTCAAATTTTCTATTCAGTTCTGGTCTTTTCACTGAGAAAGCTTGAAAGTCCTCTATTTTATGGAAAATCCATATTTTGCCTTGGAACATGATACTCAGTTTTGCTGGGTAGGTGATTCTAGGTTTTAATCCTAGCTCCATTGACCTTAGGAATATCGCATTCCAAGCCCTTCGATCTCTTAATGTAGAAGCTGCCAGATCTTGGGTTATTCTGATTAGGTTTCCACAATACTCAAATTGTTTCTTTCTGGCTGCTTGCAGTATTTTCTCCTTGATCTGGGAGCTCTGGAATTTGGCAACAATATTCCAAGGTGATTTCTTTTTGGGATCTATTTGAGGAGGAGATCGATGGATTCTTTCAATTTCTATTTTGCCCTGTGGCTCTAGAATATCAGGGCAGTTCTCCTTGATAATTTCGTGAAAGATGATATCTAGGCTCTTTTTTTGATCATGGCTTTCAGGTAGTCCAATAATTTTTAAATTATCTCTCCTGGATCTATTTTCCAGGTCAGTGGTTTTTCCAAGGAGATATTTCACATTGTCTTCCATTTTTTCATTCCTTTGGTTCTGTTTTATAATATCCTGATTTCTCATAAAATCACTAGCTTCCACTTGCTCCAATCTAATTTTTAAAGTAGTATTTTCTTCAGTGGTCTTTTGGACCTCCTTTTCCATTTGGCTAATTCTGCCTTTCAAGGCATTCTTCTCCTCATTGGCTTTTTGGAGCTCTTTTGCCATTTGAGTTAATCTGTTTTTTAAGGTGTTGTTTTCTTCAGTGTATTTTTCAGTATTTTTTTGGGTCTCCTTTAGCAAGTCATTGACTTGTTTTTCATGGTTTTCTCGCATCCTTCTCATTTCTCTTCCCAATTTTTCCTCTACTTCTCTAACTTGCTTTTCCAAATCCTTTTTGAGTTCTTCTATGGCCTGGGGCCAGTTCATGTTTTTCTTGGAGGCTTTTGTTGTAGGCTCTATGACTTTGTTGTCTTCTTTAGGCTGTATGTTTTGGTCTTCTTTGTCACCAAAGAAAGAATCCAAAGTCTGAGACTGAATCTTGGTGCGTTTTCGCTGCCTGGCCATATTCCCAACCAACTAACTTGACCCTTGAGTTTTTCAGTGGGGTATGACTGCTTGTAGACTAACGAGTTCTATGTTCTACGTTTGGGGGGGAGGTGCCAGCTCTGTCAGAGCCGCACTCCTCCTTCCCCAAGGACCCCCAGTCCAGGCTGAGCTTAGATCTTCAGCAGGCTGTTGCACTCCTGCTCTGATCTGCCACTTAATTCCTCCCACCAGGTTGGCCTGGAGCCGGAAGTAACAACAGCTGTAGCTGCCCCACCTCCGCTGCCCCCGGGGCTGGAAGCCGAACCGCGAACTCCTTCCACTCCCGCAGCTTTTCCCACTAACTTTCTCTGCAGTCTTTGGTGTTTGTGGGTTGAGGGGTCTGGTAACTGCCGCAGCTCACATATTCAGGGCGCTAGGGCCCCCTCCGCCCAGCTTCTGTTCTGGATCGTCCACGCCGCTCAGGCTGGGCTCTGCTCCACTCCGTTCCCAGCTCCCAGCTCCGTGTGGGATAGACCTCACCCAGAGACCATCCAGGCTGTCCTGGGCTGGAGCCCTGCTTCCCTCTGCTGCTCTGTGGGTTCTGCCATTCTAGAATTGGTTCAGAGCCATTTTTTATAGGTTTTTGGAGGGACTCGGGTACGGAGCTCACTCTAGTCCGTGCTTACCAGCCGCCATCTTCGGCCTATGTCTTACTCATGAGCTTTTTGGTGATTTTTCAGTTAAGAAACTTATTATCTAAGTACTTCCCAAGAAATCATAACCATATAAAACAATATTTATTTCAATAGTATAAATTTTCTAATGATGTTGATGTGGGTCCTCTCTTCATGGATGCAGGTCATACCTGCATCATGACCTGGTTACCCCCTCTAAAACTTAATGAATGGTATTTCATGGTATGGATATTGCTAAAAATTTTATCATCCTTTGACTAACATAGTGATGACCCCTCTCTGAATTTTGTTAAGCTAGACAATAGGTATAACCTTACTGGGCCTGGATTTGAAACTCTTGCAGCTGGGCAGAATTTTGCAAAGTCTGTGCATCACCAGAATAGTCTTTAAGAATCTAGAGTTCCCTCTGAATCATAAGAAAGCATTAGAGGAGAACTTTGGTGGAAAAATAACAATATTCACTGGCATTAATATAGGGTTTTATGTCTTGCAAAATACTTGGTGCACATTGTCTAATTTAATTCACGCAACAAATCACCAGAGAAATTGCTACTTATTATTACAGCCATTTTTAAGATAAGGAGTTTGAGTCTCAGACAGGTATATGAGCTTCCCCACTGTCATAGAGTGAGTAATGAAAGATCAGAGGCAAAAATGCAAACCCAGGTTTTTTCTGATTTCAAATCCTATACTGCTCCCTGTTTATCAGTCAGAACAATTTCTTGAATTTAATATCCAAACTGGAGAAATAATATGCATTTTGGTCACCCCCTAATCTGTTGCCAATGTCTATTGATTTCACTTTTGTAATATTTCAATTGATACAATTTTGTAAAATTGTAATATTTTTTGTAATATTTGAATTGAAGAAATGCTTGAATCAAAGGTCAATGACAAGAGCTTTGACAAAGCCTACGTGATACTGGGACAATTCTTGGTACCAGAAAAAGATGAAGATCTCTCCTGGGAATAGGTCAATGATACCTGTGGAGCCAGTGCCAAATAATCTTAGGAGTGCTTTAGCTGTCTTTGAGAATGGTGTGATGCCTTCTTGTGAGCCCTGTACCTGTTGGTTAGTTCCCTTTTGCTCTGAAAACTGGTCTTCACCCATTTATAGCACCACCAAGGTGGAAATGCTGTTCTTCCCTCCCTTTCCACACCTTAACAGGGGGAAAGATTTTTGCAGCAACCCCTATTTTCCCCTCGCCACCATCATTTTGACTCAAGCCTCCTTATCGGCACCTCAGCATGCCTCCTGTCCCATAAATTTCAGTGACTATAGTTATTAGCTTCTCTGGATGGGTCCCTGGAGAGGCCTCTCTACTCAAGTCCCCATTTCTGGTCTCTTTTATGTCATCTGGATAAACTTTGGCAGAAGGACATCCACTGCCATTGTGAAGAGGGTTTTTCTTTTTTAATCAATAAAGTCGACAATCTTGGTGGAGAGAGGCACCAGGAATTCTGCTATGCACTTTGCAAATATAATTTCATTTTGTCCTCAAAATAACCCTGGGAGGTAGGTCATATTATTATTTCCGTTTTTCAGATGAGGAATCTGAGGCAGACAAATGTTAAAAGTGACTTGTCTAGGGTCACACAGTAAATGTCTGAGACTAAATTTGAACTCAGGTTTTCCTAATTGGAGGTCCAATGACCTATCCACTGCACTATCTAGCTGTCTCAGGTAATGGTGTCTTCTCATATCTCTTCTTTGGGGCCATGATTAAGTTTTGTGATTTTGCAACATTCACTTTTGATTTTTCTTTAGTTAATGTTCTTTGCATTTACATTGTTGTAGCTATTAGGTTTATTATTTTCCTGGCTCTGCTTACCTCACTGCATCAAGTCATGCAATTCTTTTGATGCTTCTCTATAGGTATCATATTAATCATTTCTTACAGCACAGCAATATTCCATTACATTCATGTACAAAATTTATTTATCCATTACTTTGTTTCTAGTTATTTGCTATCACCAAAAGTATTGCTAAAAATATTTTGGTACATATGGGAACTTTCTCCTTATCAATGACTTTCTTGGGATATATGCCTAGTAGTACAGTCCCTGGGTCAATGGATACATACATTCTAGTCACTTTATTTGCATAATAGCAAATTAGTTTCCAAAATGGTGGTATTGACTCATAACTCTATCTTCTTACAAGTCTCAAATAATGATTTTTCTCATCTTTTGTTTCCTGGATCTCCTACCAATATCTGTAAAAGGTAAAGATTTGTTTCTCTTCCATTATTTCTTAAGAGTATAATCTTAAACATTAAAGTTGCACACCCACTTTAAATTTATAGTGGAATATAGCATAAGATGCTGGTCTAAGCCAGATTTGTGACAGACTGCTTTCCAGTTTTGACAGCATTTTTTTATCAAAAATAATTATTTCCTAAGTAATTTGTTTTCAGGTTCAACATACACTGTACTGTGTCATATTGTGTCTGATTGTCCCTTATGTAATTGGTTCCATCTATTAACTTCTCTACTTTTTAAAAGCAATATCAAATGTTTCAGATGGCTGTTGATTCACGATGTAGTTCAAGTTCTAGAAGTGCTATTTCCCCCTTCATTCCTATGTTTTTTTTTCATTGTTTATCTTGATACCCTAAGACTTTTATTTCTCCAGGTGAATTTTGTCATTTTATAGAATTCTATAAAATGTTCTTTTTGAAAGACTCTGATAAGTATAGCACTAAAACTATAAATAAATTTTGGCTGTATTATCATTTTCATTATATTGGCACAGTCCATCCATAAACAATGAATTCCTCCAGCTATAAAGTGTTATTTATTACTTTAAGGAGTCTTTTTAAATTGAAACTATATATGAATTTTAAGTGCTTTGGTTGGTTCTTGTCTAAGTATTTTGTAGTTCTTTTGACTGGTACTCTATTATTACTTCTTGGATTTTGTTATTTATGATGAAACATCTATATATTTACTATATAGAAATGATATCACTTTTTGAGGGTTTAAAGTAAATAGCCTGAAACTTTCCTTAAACTATTAATTGTCTTATTTAGTGTCTTTGCTGATTTCCTAAGATTTTCTAAATAAACCAATATATCAAAAACAAATAAGAATAGACTTCTCTATTATTTGCTTACCTTTATAACTTTATTGCTATTGATATCATTCCTAGAACTATATCAAGGAAAAGCAGAGAGAGATGGCATCCTTCCTTTACTCCTGTATTTATTGGGGAAGGTTCTATTATATGCCCATTGCAAAAGATACTTGTTTTTTTTTTGTTTCAGATAAATACATTTTATGATATTGAAAAGCTCCCTTTATACCTGTCATTTGAGTAATGTACTTTTTCCAAGGGTTTTAGCTACATCTCTTGAGAAAATTATATGGTTTCCAGTGTTCTTGGTTTTGGATATGATTATGTTATTTTCCTCATGTTGAATCATCCCTACCTCACTGCTCTAGATTTGATTTGTTCAACTTGGTTTCCTTGATGAATTGTCTGATTGGCAGGTTTTTAAATTTATTTTTGAATTAATATTCATTAATAATATTGGTCTATAGTTCTTTGCTTTATCCTTCTCTTGTTTAGTTTTTAGGATAATATTTGACACATAAAAGGAGTCTCTTAGTGTTTTTTTCTTTCTAAATTTTTATGAATAACTTGTGTAATATTGGTACTAATTTTACTTTAAAAGTTTGATAGAATTCTCCTGTGAATGCAGCAGGGTTAAGAGTTTTAATTGTGATAGTTCCTTTACAAGTGGTTCTATTTCATTATCTAAGGTTGGATTGTTTATGATTTCTATTTGATCTTCTGTTAGTTTGGGCACTTTATATTTCTGAAGGCATTCCATCTCTTTCTTGTTCTCAATTTTGTTAGCATTTAACTGTGCATAGAAGGTTCTGATAATGCCTTTTTTCTTCTGATTTTATTGTGATTTCACCTAACTCATTTCTTACCTAGACTTAAATCACTGAATGAGTATTGCCTCAGAGAACTTGAGACTTGGGAAAGACCTTAGCTTAAAACGGCCAAGGTCTCCTACCACAACTGGGTTCATTTCCAGTCATCCTGACCTCTGTCTTGCCACTGGACTCAGATGACCCTGGAGGAGACAGTGAGGTTAATGACTTTGCACACTTAAATCCACACTTAAATCTAATTCTCTTTCAAATCAAGACACTACCTTCTTGATATCATTGGTCTTCTTCCAGAATGAAGGACAAACAGCAATCTGTGAATAGTAGTAGTTGCCTCACTAGGGACCCAATTGGCCAGCTCCAGTTGGGCAATGTTCCTCCCTGCCTCCCTCTTTTCCCTCTGTCCACATGGGGAATCATAATCTTACATGTGGGTGTTCTGCCCCCCAAAAATATAACATTTGATCACTGAAACTTTGCAAGATACCTTGGGGGATAGATTAGTTTTCTCTTCCCTACTTATTTATTCTATCTTTAAAAATAAACTGTGATAATTAACTCTTTTGTCCCCTGTAGTTTCATATATGATTTCTTGAAACAGAGTTCCAGAAAACCAAGCTTTGATAAAGCCCATTGAGATTCAAATGGAGCTACTTGACCATGCCTTAAACCCAAATCACTCTGGCTCTCACTGACTGGTCAATAATAGGCCCCAGAACAAGCCTCACTTTCTCATTGTTTAGGTTTTGATGGTTTAGCAAAGACCTGCACAACTTGTAAACTTCTTGAGGTCAAAATAGGTTAGAGATGGCTGGTTGCTGCAGATCATGTGACAGCTACTCTAAATCCTTTGGCAGGCTGCAAGCAGACCACAGGTCGTATGTTATATAGGCCTGGCTTAGAGTAAGTATAAAGAGCAATTGTTTCTGTTCTGGCCAGAAACCCTGAGGGTCTTCCCACCAGTTTGATTTTTTTCTTTGACTAGACAAACTAGGTCATCTTTTGCCTCATTCCTTACTTAGCTTTAAATCACTGAATGAGTGTTGCCTCAGAGAATCGAAGATGTAGGAAACATCTTAGCTTAGAAAGGCCATGGTCTCCCACTGCATCTGGGGTCATCTCCAGTCAAACTGACCTATGTCTTGCCAATGGATTCAGATGACCCTGGAGGAGAGAGTGAAGCTGATAACTTTGCACAACCATGCCTCACTTAAATCCAATTCATTTGCAAGTCAAGACATTACCCTCTTGATATCATTGGTCCTTTTCAAGAATGAAAGATAAATAAACAACAGTGTTGTTTTGTTTATTCACCTTCTTTACAATAACTATGTCATGCTACTTCAAGACCCATCTCTTAGTTTTATTTATTATTTCTATAATCTGTCTTTTAGTTTTACCATTTTTCTTTCTTCTCTAATTTTTAGCATCTCCTCTTTTGTACAATTTGTAGTTTGTTTATGTGTTGGCTTGATAATTTTTCAAAATGCTGAGTGAGTGTGGTAGAGATTACTTATTATCTCCTAAACTTCTTTGTTTCTGGACCTATCAAGACAGCTGTGATTACTTCATATCCAGTCTCATCTGAAAGTAAACTCCGTAACTATTTTCAAACATAGAAGAAAACAATGAGGAAATCAGCACATTTATTTTTCATTCACTTTGAACTTCTTTCCATTCTGATTTAAATGATTTATCATTTATTTTAAATGACTGCAATTCCAATAGTTTGTATATAAAACAAGAAACATAGACTAAAGTAGGACAGAGAACAAAATACCTTCAACTAGAAATGGAACTTGGGTTATCAAAATTAGTTTGAATCCTACAAGTTGAAGCCCATGTGTTTTGAATCTATGTCCTTGACCCATCATTTGAAATTCATTTTCTCTGAATTTTCCATTGAACATTCAAAAAGAATAAAGGAATTCTCACTCACCATCTAAACTATCCTAATTCCCCACACAAAGACACATTTATCTTTTCTATATTGCCTTGTGGCATAGAATGCTCTCCCAGTATTCAGATTAATTCTGGAGAATCGTCCCATTTGTTTTTTTCCTGGACAAAATTAGAAATTAGCATTCTCTTATTGTGTTCAATAATATGCAAGGGGCCTCTTTCTTGTTTACCTCATATATTGCCTTGAAAACAAAGCTTACCTTAACTTCAATGGTTGCTTTCTGTCTCAATCAACTCTGTCAGTAATACCATAAGATGTGGGGTGGGGAGGGAGAAAGGAAGAGAATTTGGAACTCACAGTTTTAAAATCAAATGTCAAAATTGTTTTTATACATTACCAAGGAAAAAATTTAAAAATAAATAAATGAAAAAAATAACATAAGATGCAGCCAGAAGAATGTATCCCAAAGTACCACTGATGGAATAAAAAAGAACAAAATTCCCTGGCAATAGAGAAAAATAAAAAATAAATAAATAAAATAAAATGCTTCATGAAAGAGCTTCATATTTCATTATGTAAAAAAAAATGTGCAAAATATTCTAGTTAATTTAGAAGAATCCAGATCTCGCTTAAATGAGGACATTTTTTAGGCTGACAGCAGCCAATGAAAACCCTGAAATACTGAATGCTAGCTGTGATTTTTTTTCTTCTGTAAATCCATTAGGGATATTGGCTCTGTTCCAAATCTGTATGATGTGTTTGTAGCTTCTCAGCTTTATGTGAATCCTTTAGAAACATTATGAGTAATGTCAGTATTTGGAAAAGGATTATGAGTAACAGAACTGAAATGACTTAGAGCTTCTGCAGCCTGATTCCATAAAAAAAATTTTTATTCCATGATCAAGACCATGATATCTTTCCACTTTTTTTTTCTTTCATTGGTAGGCCAGAACGTTGAATTTCAATCTAAATTTCAAATATATTAAGTTGATTTCAAGAACTCAAAACCACATACTCTGTACTTATTCTTTGTGTTGGGGAAATTTATAAATCCCTGCTACTTAAAAAAAGCACACCCTGGAAAAATAAAATAATACATAGAAGTATAAGGTTATATAAGACTTTCACATATATGATCTCTTAGCAAAAACCTTTCAAGCTAAAACACAGAGGCAATATTAGTCCCACTTTACAGATGACAAAACTAAAGTTTAAAGGATGTTACCAGAGGATCCAGAAGTAATACATAAAGGAATTTTAGTTTCAACCCCTTTCTTTTCCAAGTGAGGAAACTAAGGTCCAGAGAGGTTATGACTAGCCTAAGGTCATGTAACAGCTAAGTAACAAAGCCAGGATTTAAACTGAGTCTCCTGATATAAAACTAAGTGCTTTTTGCATGATTACTGTGGCTATTTTCTCATTTCAAGGTCACACAACTTGCAAGCTGATAGAATGAGAGTATTCTGGTAAGAACTGTAAACTAGGTATTCTCACTCAAAGTCCAGTACTCTTTCCTCTATTACAGACTCAAAAACTACTCAAAAAACTCATTGATACTCCCTGCAAATCTTCCACCAACATGACTTTCAACATTTATCATAATATCTCTTCACCATCGCCACCGTCTCATGTTTCTCTGAGATTTTCCTGTTCTCCTCCACTCCAGCTGTGAAACACTAAATTCCCTACATTTATGAGATCATTTTCTGACCACTTTCCCCCTTTAAGACTTCTCAAAATTCATCCTCTTCCTTCCCCAGGATAGCTTTCTAACTTGGGAAAAGAAAATAAGCAATTGTGCCCAAGAAGGTCAGAAAATGTGTATGTTATCCTTTGTGTGCTCTGGTCTGCTCCTGTCTGGAGTATTGTGGTCAGCATCACATTTTTAGGAAGTCTATTGACAAGCCAAAGTTTATCTGTCAGAGGGGGATCAGGATGATAAAAGGACTAGAGACTATGCTATATAAGTACATATAAGTACCTATTAAAGGAACCAGGAATATTTAATCTAGAGAAGAGAACACATATGCAGGAGTTCTTAACAGAGGGTTCAAATTTTTTTTTTAAAATTTAACTATAGTATTTCAGCATAACTGGTTTCCTTAATAAACCTATGTATTTTATTTTATGCATTTGAAAACATTATTCCAAGATTTAGACTGATCGTAAGAAAAACTTCCTAATACTTATATCTTTTCCAAAGTGGAATGGACTGTCTTGGTAGGTGGTAGAGTACCCCTCCCTGGAGGTCTATAAGCGGAGGCTGGATTACCACTTCTTTGTGATATTATAGAGTAGATTAATGTCAAGGTATAGATTGGAATGGGTGGCAGCTGCATTCCGTTACAGATCTGAGAATGTGTTATTCTGTGAGTTGGGGACAGAGCTGTAAAGAGTACTTGGAAATGCAGGGTTTGAAGGTGGAGGGAAGTGAGACAGTGACATATAATAATGAATGAAGATACTTCTTCCTCACTGACTTATCAGTTCCCCTGACCTATAATTAGTTATTCAAAAGAATGACTATACTAGGATAAAAGGTAGTTGAATTTTTTTTTTACTTTTAAAAATTCATTTTGAACTTAAAGATACAAAAAGTGGGGGGACTTTTGCATGTACACAGCAAAACATAGAAAAATCAATATAAAACCATGAATTTCCATTTTGGACTGTTTACTTAAAAAAAAACACCACTACATACTGTTTTCAAAGCTGTCCTGCTTTTCTGTACTTCCTTCTAAGTTTTCTTTTTTCTCCTTTATGCACTATTTTTTTCTTCCTCTCTCCCTACCCTGCCCTAGAAAAGGCTACAATTGAACACACACACACACACACACACACACACACACACACACACACACGTGCAGAAAGTTCATCTCACTTTCATTATCTCATTCAAGCCTTTCCATGTTTTTTTTCTAAAATTAACCAGTTCATCACTTCTTATAACACAGTAGTACTCCATAACAATCATATACTACAACTTGTTTCGCCTTTCCCCAGTTGAAGGGCATCTGTCATTTTAGCCAGGCTGTGTGTAAGATGATTTTTCAAAGTTATTTTAATTTGCATTCTCTAATCAATAATGATTTAGAGCATCCTTTAATATGACTATATATTTCCTCATAAAAAACTTCCTGTTCATATCTTTTGACCATCTATCAATCAGGGAATGACTTGTATTCTTAAAAATTTGACAAAGTTCTTTTTAATATATTTGAGAAACAAGACCTTTATCTGAGAGATTGCCTATGAAAAATTTTTCCTAATTTTTCTTCCTTCTAATCTTGTCTATACTGGTTTTATTTTTAAAACCTTTTTAATTTATTGTAGTTGAAATTTTATTTCCATTTTATACCTCATGACGCTCTCTATTACTTATTTATTCATAAAGTATACTTTTATCCATAAGTTTGACAGTGAATGTGTTCCATGCTCTTCTAATTTTCTTGTAATATCTCCTTTTATGTATTATGAATCCATTTTGATCTTACCTTAGTAAAAGGTGCAACATATTGCTCTATGCACAATTTCTGCTAGACTGCTTTTCAGTTTTCCCAAATTTTTTTTTACCAAAAAGTGAATTCTTATCCTCAAAACTTAAATCTTTGCATTTATCAAAGACAAGATTACTATAATCCTTTACTACTATATATTATATGTCTACCTTTCTATTTCTTAGCCGGTACCAGGCACCTTTGATATTTGTTTCAGAATATAGTTTAAGATCCGGTACTGCTGAACTTCCTTCCTTTACATTTTTTCCTTTTAGTTTCTTTGACATTCCTGACCCTTTGTTCTTCCAAATGAATTTTGTTATTATTTTTTCTAACTCAATAAAATGATTTTTTAGTAATTTAATTGGGATGGAATTGAATAAATAGGTTAGCTAGTTAAAATTAAGATTTTATTATATTGTCTTTGCCTACCCATGAACAATTAATATTTCTCCAACTATTTAAATCTGACTTTTTCGTATAATGTATAATGTAGTTCCTGGGTCTGTTTTGGCAGGTATACTCTCAGGCATTTTATACTGTCTGCAGTTATTTTGAATGAGGTGTCTCTTCTTATCCATAGCCACACCCTGGGACAGTATTTGGTCAGCACAGTGGAGTGTGGCATCCCAAGACAGCAAGATGGCAGAAGGTCCTTCAGTCTTTCCCTACACAGCTATCTGCCCCCCACACTGTGAGTTGAGAGTTCCTAAGGCCCAGGCTGCCTCCCACCCAGCTTCCTCCAAGTTTTGTTATTTGTCGATTCAGCAGAGTTTATCTGGAGATGTTGGCACTTCACACTGACCAAACCTCAGCCTCTGAAAGTCCAGTCTTTCCTGAGATCCTCCCAAGTTGTCTTGGGAGGACAACTGCTTTTCCCCAATTTTTATTTATTTCTGCTGTTCTATTCTCACTTTGAGGTGATGTTCTGTCTTTTTTGTGGGGGGAATTTGGAGAGCCTGGAATTTTCTGACCTACTCTGCCATCTTCCCAGAATCCTCTGTATCTGAATAATTTTAACAAATATTCTTGAATGGGTAAATTAGGTTCCTTAAACTATGAATTAAATGGGTCATTTCTAAGTCTAATAAATTTCTAGGTTTCTAAAACATATTATCCAACAGTCAATTGTACAGTCTCTGCATTTTATATTAATTAACAATTCTACTAGAATGTGGTTAAGCAAGAAAAGTGCTTTCTAGGGTTGCTGTGAGACTCAAATGAGTTATTATTTGTAAAACACCTTGCAAACCTTGAAGTACTATGTAAATGATATGATTGTTCATAGATCAGATAAAAGGTCTGTGATTATTTTGTTTGTTCAGAAGTCATGCGAGTGAGAATTTTGTGAGGGAGATGGTAGTGTCAGTTTACTTAGAGATTCAGTATGGTGGAAACTTTTAAATGGAATTTTGTTGAGTATCCCTGTAAATTAATGACCCAAATAGTCTTTGCCTCTCAAAACCATCTCTATTTTATGGTGCAAATTGTAAAAATATAGGCCTGGAAGTGTCATTGATTGATTTTGGACAAATAAATTCACTTCTCTCAGTGGTGCTTTGAATAAGGACTGGTCCTGGAGTCAGGAAACCTGAAGTTCAAATCCAGCCTCAAACACTGTGTGACCCTGGGTAAGTCCCTTAATCTCTGTCTGCCTCAGTTATCTCAACTGTAAAATGGAGCTAATATTAACACCTACCTCCCAGAGGTTCAAATGAGAAAATACCTATAAAGCACTTAGCACAGTGCCTGACTCATTGTAGGCACTGAAAGAATTTTTGTTCCCTCTCCTCATCTTCTCCCCACCCCACAATGAGCCGCCATTTCTTCATTTCCATGCTGGAGGACTATGAAAACATGGGGGCAAATTGCAGGTCTTCCTTTTACTAATGTGTGACCTTGGAAACATTTTCCACAATATAAAAACATAGTAAATTAGATCCAGCCTGGGAATGGACCCCAGAGGCCATCTAGTCCTACTCTTTCGCTTTACAGAAAAAGAAAATGAGAGCATGCGAAATACAATGCAATAGGAATCTAAGGTAGGTTGCCAACCCAAATCCTCTGCCTTCAGACCTACTCTCTCCATTGTACCATGCTTCCTTCTATACCTCAAGTCACCAAAGAAGTTTTCATTCTTGCAGAGAAGCATAATCATTTCAGCTCTCAGAATCTCAGCCTTTTTCATGTCTCCATTGAGAGAGTTTGAATTAAATGACCTAAAAGTTCTCTTTCAATGTTAAAATCCTATGGTTTCCCCAAGTTAACAGAGAGATGTTAAAAGAATACTAAACTATCAAGGGGATGCCCATCAATTGTGGAATGGCTGAACAAGTTGTGGTATATGAATGTAACAGAATACTATTGTGCTATAAGAAATGGGGAACAGACGGACTTCGTAACAACCTGGAAAAACCTACATGATATAATGCTGAGTGAACGGAGCAGAACTAGGAGAACATTATACACAACCACAGATATATTGATTCTGTGATGACTAATCTTGATAGACTTGGCTCTTCTCAGCAATACAATGTTCAAAGAGAACTCCAAAGGACTCATGATGGAGAAAGCTATCCACATCCAGAGGAAGAACTATGGAGGCAAACTATTTGCTCTCCTTTTTTTATCTCTTTTCTTTTTGTTCTTTTTTGGTTTTGTTTCTTCTTTCTCATGACTCATTCCATTGGTCATAATTCTTTACAACTTGACTATTGTGTAAGTAAGTTTAATGCAAAGTTATGTAAAGAGAATGTATTTGATTCCACACCATCTTGAGGTGGGGGGAGGGAAAGAAAATCTGGAACTCAAAATCATGCAGAACTGAGTGTTGTAAATTAAAAATAAAAAATCTTAATTTTTAAAAAAAAGAGAATACTAAACTTCTAGTAGGAATGTAGGATAAAATTTGAAACTTTTCAGAGAGAGGCTTAGAGGAATGAGTCCTTTCCTTCAATCACCCCAATACAAACCAACCTATATTTTACTAAACTAAGTTTGATGGTGGATTTCACATAACAAAATGACAAATATACTGGCCTTAGGTCAGAACTCTCAAGCTTGAGTTCCAGTTATATCGCTAACAGCAGTGTGATCTTTGATAAATTACTTAATTTTTCTAGGCCTTAGTGTCCTCAGCTATAGGATGAGAGCAAGAATATCCACCCTGTCTACCTCCCAAGGTAAATTCAATTCTGTCCAGTTAAGTAAGGACTTATTTTATGCTAGGCACTGAGGATACAAAGATAAAAATAACATAGAGCATTCCATCAAGTTAGAGAGTGGAGAATATATCAAGTATATAGTAATAATACAAAGTAATAGACCAAGTACTTTCAGAAAATTTTGAGACAAAGGAATATTTTCAACTGGAGGGAACAAGGAAGACTTCAACAGGAGGTGACACCTGACCAAGCCTTTAAAGAAGCAAAGGACTCTGAAAGACAGCAATGATGATGAGAGGTGTTATAGACATGTGGGAAATGCATAAAGATGCTGATAGACATGTTAAATTTTGTGAACAATTAAAAGTCCAGTTTGACAAGAATGTAAACTATGAGGAAGAAAATAATGTGAAATAAAACAGGAAATTCAATACAGGGCCAGATGTGACATGAAAGCTAAAGAATTTATATATGCATATAAGCATGGGTGTATATGTCCTTTTTGTGGTCCAGTCATTTCAGTCATGTCCAACTCTTTGTGACTTTATTTGGGGTTTTCTTGGCCAAGATGCTGCAGTGATTTGGCACTTCATTCTCTAGCTCATTGTACAGATGAGGAAACTGAGGCAAATAGGGTTAAGTCATTTTCCCAAATGTCACATAGCTAGTATCTGAGAGCAGATTTCAGCTCATGAAGAGCAGTCTTCCAGACTCCAGGCCTGGCACTCTATCCGCTGCACTACCTGATTGCCCATACTCCTAGGACTTATTTTAGATAGAGAAATAGAAAGATAGTTTATACGTATGTGCACGCACATGCACGCACACACACACACACACACACACACACACACACACACACACACAAACAATATCCTAAAGGAGGATACAGTGTCTGCTGAACATATGCAAGCATCCTCAAAGCTTAAAAGTGTACTATACTTGAATATAATCATACTATATATACTATATAGTATATAAATATACTATTCTTGCATATAATTATATAGTACATTCCATATTACACATATATTATATAGACTATGTATATATACTTAGGGATTGTCTTCTTCTTTTTTTCCATGATACCATTCTTCTTCCCTTTCTATTTGTTCTTCCATCACATACATGTGGGTAGCTCTCCAGGTTTGGTGCTAGGACATATTATTCTTTTCTTTTGATCATTTTTATTGGATCTCAGGTCACCATGAAATATTTCCTCTTTCTGTTGAATGCAGCACCACCCTCCCAGTTACCTAGGCTTGAAAGGGTTAAAATTTGAAAACCATTTTTGCTTTTTTCCTTTCTCTCATTCCAAGACATTTTTCCACGTAATGTTGGTGAAATTGAAAATATTCCTTTCATCCAAAAATTTTCCTACAGCATTTGGTCTCTATTAGATTATGTGTTCCTTATTTCACCATCAGTATCTCTATCTGTATGTCTATCTATCTATCTATCTATCTATCTATCTATCTGTCTGTCTGTCTGTCTGTCTGTCTATCCTCAAGTGGATCATTGATCTCATTGATTCAGGAGCAATCTCCCACAATGCATATCTCATTCGATCCATCATTTTATATCTGGTGATTCTTGTTCATAATCTCCCCAAAGTTTGTCACAGGCACTAGAGGCCTTCCTCATTTTATCATTACACTGTGAAGGTAACAGAAGAACATTCTAGCTTTTCCTCTGTATTTCCTTGCTCTAGCCTCATCATCATGCTTTATTTTCTTTCTGTCCTCCAGCTATTTAATTTTCTTTTTGTGTCTTTAAGAGGCAATCTGTAGTTGAATCTATCCTTGTATTTTGTATATTGGTCCTGAGATATTTTAGCATTTTGCAGTTGTTTGTAATGGGGTTTCCCTCTCTATGAATATCTCTTCAATTTTATTATTGTTATTTGTATTATTGTTATGGAAATGCTACAGATTTTGAGTTCTTTATTTTCTAGATTTCAACTTTGCTGAAATTTTGGTCCTACTTAGTATCTTTGCTGATCCCCATAATATTTGTAGGTAAACCATTAATTTATGCCTCATGTTCCTTTTATTTTCCTATTCCTATGACTAACATTTCCAGAACTTCATCACATAATAATAGGGGAAACTGGTGACTTTGCTTTATTGTTGAATTAACAGGGAAAGATTCTAGTCTATCTCCATGCCATATCATTCTTGCTTTTAATTTTAGATAGATACTTTATCTGATATTAAAATAAGGTTCTTCTGTGCCAACACTTTGTAAGTTTGTTTTTAGCACAAATGAATGTTGTATTGTCAAAGACTTATTTTCCATCTACTGAGATAATCATATGGCTTAATTTTTATGTGATTACATTTTCCCAAAGTTGAACTGAACTTGCATAGCAGGTATAAATCCAACTTGGTGATAATGAATGATTACTTTCATGAATTTCTATACTTTGTATGACAGGATTTTATTTTAGAAATTTTAATCAATATTCATTAATGCCTTATTTTCCTATGTTATATACATCCATGATTTAGGTATTAGGACTATATTTGCCTCATGAAAGGATACTGGTGTAGTCATATGAAAAAATACTCTAACTCACTATTGATTAGAGAGATATAAATTAAAACAATTCTGAGGTGCTACCTCATACCCATTAGATTGGCTAATAGGACAGAAAAGGTAAATGACAAATGTTGGTTGGGATGTGGAAAAAAAATGAGACATTAATGCATGGTTGGTGGAGTTGTGAACTGACTCAACCATTCTGTAGAGCAATTTGGAACTATGTCCAAAGGGCTATAAAACTATGCATACCCTTTGACCTAGCAATCCCACTACTAGGTCTATATCCCAAAAGAGATAAAAAACCAAAAAGGAAAAGGACCCATATGTACAAAAATATTTATAGTGGCTCTTTTCTGGGGGCAAAGAATTAGAAATTGAGGGGATGCCCATCAATTGGGGAATTGCTGAACAAGTTGTGGTATGTGAATATAATGGAATACTATTGTAGTTTAAGAAATGATGAGCAGAATGCTCCCAGAAAAACCTAGAAAGACTTTTGTAGGGTGATGCAAAGTGAAATGTACTGTGCATAAAGTAACAGCAATATTGTAAGTTGATCAGCTGTGAAGGACTTAGCTATTCTCAGCAACACAATGATCCAAGACAACTCTGAAGACTTAGGACTAAAAACGATATCCATCCCCAGAGAAAGAACTGATGGTGTCTGAAAACAGATTGAAGCATACTTTTTAAAATTTATTTTTCTTGAGGTGCTTTTTGTTTACATTCGCTTTCACAACATGACTATTGTGGAAATTTTCACATGACTACACATGTATAACCTACATTGGATTGCTTGCCTTCCCAAAGACAGTGGGGGTGGGAAGGGAGGAAGGTACTTTATTAAAAATGATTCTTATTGCATCATGATCTGAAAAGGATGCATTGACTACTTCTGCTTTTCTGCACTGGATTGTGAGGTTTTTATGCCCTAGTACATGGTCAATTTTTGAGTATGTGCCATATACTTTTGAGAAGAAAGTATATTCCTTTTTATCCCCATTCAGTTTTCTCCAGAGGTCTATCATATGTGCCTTTTCTAAAATTCTGTTTACCTCCTTAACTTTTTTCTTATTTATTTTGAGGTTAGATTTATCAAGTTCAGAAAGGGGGAGGTTGAGGTCTCCCAATATTATAGTTTTGCTGTCTATTTCTTCCTGTAACTCCCTTAACCTCTCCTCTAAGAAATTGTATGCCTTACCACTTGGTGCATATATGTTAAGCAATGATATTGCTTCATTGTTTATGGTGCCTTTTAGCAGGATATAATGTCCTTCCTTATCTCTTTTAATTAGATCTATCTTTACTTTTGCTTTGTCTGAGATTAGGATTGCTACACCTATATTCCCTCATCTGATTACTATTTTTGTGTTATGGTCAGCAAAATAAATTATTCACTATTCTACCTTTTTACTTCATTTACAAAACCTCTGTACCTTACTATGTTTTTGTAAATGTTCCATGTAGTTCTGAGAAATACATATATTCTTTAATAATCCCACTAAAAGATGCTATTAGAAAATTTATATGAGCTGATGCAAAGGAAGTAAAAAAATAACAATAAATTAAAGATAATCAGTTCAGAAAGACTTAGCTACTATGATCCATGATCAATGATCCATGATACAATGATTCATGACAATTTCAAAAGACTGATAATGAAAAATATTATTCGTCTCCAGAGAGAGAACTGATGAACTGATGATATTTTTTCACTTATTTTTCTTGCTTTGTTTTTCTTCTTTTTCCTTTGGCCCCCACCTTTTTTGTTTCTTTTACAAATCCCAGTTCTTGAAGATGGTAAAGATGACAGAAGTTTTGCCCCATGGTAAGAATTTTCCTACATTCCTTATTGTTAATTTTTAATACTTGCCCTTCCCATTATGTTTTTTTTTCTTTTTTGCCATGAAATCTTCTCTGTAGGTCACTGTTCTGCCCTCTCTTCTAGAAGTCAGTTGACCGAAGAGTGCTGATTATTTTTTCTCCTGAGGCAAGATGTGTGGTCTAAGTACCAAATCTCTCCAGATTATATGCAAATTATAGTCATTTTAAGGTCCTCATCCTCATTTATGGAATATCTCTCTTCTTTCATAAGAGCATTATTTATACCTCTAACACCACTGATTTGCTCTCTTTTCACCTTCTTTCAATCCTTTTCTTTGCTTCTCCCCAACTCTGATCCAGTTCTTCTGTAGGCCATCTTCTGCATGAGAGAGTACAGGGGTTATATTCTCTGCATTGTTAACAATAGCCTTGATTAGTGTACATCACATATTTTTCTCTATTTTCTTCCTCCCTTCTCCTTTATACATCCTCTTATTCTGAAATTGAGTCACACAAAAAATTAGTTCAACTATAGGTGGAATGTTGTAAGATGTTTCAGTCACGTCCTTTATCCATCGCTTCTATATGATTTCCATTTTTTCCCTTTGTCTCCTTGTGTTCCTGCTGTTATTTTATTGTTGCCATCATTGGTTGTTGTATTTACTTACCATTTTGTATTTCTTTTGTGTGATGTATTTGAAAAGCAAATCATTCATTCAGGTCTGTTACTCTCTAGAGAAATGCTTGCACATGTATTTTTATATGAACATTTTTTTCATTAATGGTAAGGTATGGCATCTTGAGTAGCATCTTGAACTTCTTTCATCTTATTATATTTCCCCTTGCAGTTTCTGATGGGTGTAGACTAATTGAATATTATTCACATTACTTTTTCTTTATATTTGAAAGTCTTTCTTTCGGTCACATACAGATTTTTTGTTGTTGTTTTTCATTGGGATTACTACATTTAACTATGTGAATTAGTTTGTAGCATAATAAAAATTTATTGTCCTCTGAAGGTGATCTAAGGATTCTTTCTACTGGAATTTTGCTTTCTGTGTTCAAAAGCTCTTGGAAGTGTTTTTCAGTTATTTCTTGCATTATGGTATTATGGGGGTTTTTTGCCTTGTATTTTTCTGGTACATTGATAATCCTTAACTTGTCTTTATGCAGAATACATATGAGGTCAATATATTTTGCTTGTATGGATATCATGTTTTCTTTTAATGTTGCCACTTTTTTTGGTCTCCTTTCCTAGATTGTCTCTTACTTCTGTGTATTTCTATTTTTCAATAAGTTATTCTCTATTTTGTTTCTTTGGCATTTATTGCTGCTGTGGATTCAAATTTTTCTGTCTTGTCAACTATTGTCAACTATTCTGGGGCATATTCATATTGTTTTATACTCTCTTGGGAATTCATAGAGGGAATTCATATGTCAGGTCCGTTTATTTCCTCTTGAAATATTTCTTCATAGCTATCTGGACTCTTTTGGATGATCTGGAGGCCACAGTTGCTTCTGCTGTTAATATCTTTTTATTGGTTGATATGCTTATTGTCAATTATGTAATAATTTCTATAAATATTGTCCATTTTATTCTGCTTTTTCATGATCATATTTTGATGACCTCCCTTGCGATGACTTGATTAGTTGGATATATATTGCCAAGTTTTGTTTAGACTGGCTTTACCTTCCTTTATTCCAGTCTGTTATAGGATATGTTACTATACATAATTGTCCATGTTCTTAGAAGGATTTTACATCTAACCTTAAAATCTAACCTGCTATTGCCTTTGGTAGGCCTTTCTTTGGGGAGGGGAGGCCTAAGTCAAATGTTTGATCACTGAGCCTCTTCCTGGATTCTTTTGGGGATATTTTTTTTGTTCTAGCAATTAATTTACACTTTGGATGAAACTATTATTTTGTTGTTCAGTCATTTTCAATTATGTCTGACTCTTTGTGACCCCATTTGGGGTTTTCTTGGCAAAGATACTGGAGTAATTTGCCCTTTCCTTTTCATTTTACAGATGAGGAAACTGAAACAAATGGAATTAAGTTATTTTCCCAGGGCCACGCATCTAGTAAGCATCTGAGGCCAGAGTTGAACTCAAGAAGTGTCTTTCTGACTCCAGGGCTGGCACTCTGTCCAGTGCTCCACCTAACTGCTGTATTATAACCAGTGCCAATGTCATATCTTTTGCTCATTTCTATATGTGTAAAAATAGATACACAGATATGCGTCTGTGAATTGCTCATTTATTTATTTCATATGGAATTATTTCACTTTCCTTTTTATTATATTACTCATTAGAGAAGCTCATAATATCTACACATCCTTCTTTCTTTCCTTCAGGCTCAGTCTCCCCTTTTTGCCTCTCTCCCACTCCCCTACAATCATTTCCCCAATGTCTTATTCCTCAGATACTGTAAGGAAACATCATCCCTTCACTGTTCACACATGGACTTGAAAGGGATTACATCACTTATTCCCTTTTTTTTTTCAATTTCCTTGTTTATGTCACATTCAATTCTGCAACTTCATTACACAAAAGTTATTCATTTCCTATAGGAGAGGAAAGAACTTTAGCCCATGGTACTTCAATTCTATTCTTCCAGATTCTTCCAGGTTCTTCCAGATTCTTCCAGATTTCAGATTCCAGATTAGCTTTATCAATTTGTGGGTTTTATTTTTTCTATTTTCTGTCTTTCAAGATTTCCTCTTTTGTGTTTATTTTGGATTAGATTGTTTCCTAATTTTAAGAATTCATATTCTTTTCACTACCACTATATTTTTTATTTTATTAATTTTTGTTCCTATGAGTATGTTTCCTCTGCTAACTTCTCAAGATTCGTGGCATTTTCACATCATTGTTAACTTTTGTTTGTTCCAGATTCTTCCAGGTTCTGCCAGATTCTTCCAGATGCAAATTTTTTCACATTCCAGATTCTTCCACATTCTTCCAGATTTGCTTCTCTCATTTTTAAGGTATTGTTTAAATCTTTATTCCCATGTGTTAGGGGCAGGCTTGATGCCATCAACTTGTTACTTTGGGTTCCATTTTCTGATGAGATAAGGAATTTATAGCTCATTGAATACAGTGGATATAAAGGTGAGATCTCACTTTAGAAGGAGAGGAGAAGGTGCTGCAAAAGAGTACACTCATGGAAAAAGAAGAGTGTGCCTATAATGGGAGATCACAGAATCACAGAATTTAAAGGATGGAAGAGATCTCAGTAGCTGTGTAGCCCAATCCATACATAAAAAGAATCCACACAATAAAATCTCTGACAAATTATGATACAGCCTCTACTTAATGACTTTTGAGGAGGAAGATCTCACTTTCTCTCAGGGTAGGTGATTCCAATTTTGGACAGCTCTAATTGTGAGGAAGCATTTGCTGATAGTATGACTAATGCTGCTTCTTTGCAATTTTCACCCATTGTTCCTGTTTCAAACATCTGGAGACAAACATAACAAATCTAATCCTTCCTCCACATGTTAACCCTTTAATTACCTGAAGACAATCATCAATGTCTCTCCTGTGTAAAGATTTCCAATTTCTTCCAATAATCCTCATATATCACAGACACATGGCCTATCATCATTCTAGTACCTGGGTGGGAATAATGTGGCAGGTGAGGAGAAGGAGGAGTATAGAGAGACTCTATGGGAGAGTAAGGTGAAGCATGCCAGGGGTCCTTCCTAAAATGGTGATCCTGGTGAGGAAGTTACCAATGAGTAAAAGAGCGCCCCAGAATGGAGGTTTCTCAGACTGGCAATGCAGCAAGCAAGGAAGAAGAAAGGGTCCAGAGAGAGTCTAAATGACAGTGAAATGAAACATGGCAGAAGTTCTTCCTCAAATCATGGAAAAAATTGGTAGGCAATTTTATGAAACTCTCAAGTGAGAGCATTCCCTTTTCTGCAATTTAAAGTCTTACGGAGTGGCTTAGAGAACCTAAATAACTTGCCTAAGGTCACATAGCTAGTATGTGTGTGAGGTGAAATTTAAGTTTAGGGCTACCTGGCTTCAGTTTGGCTCTCTCGTCATTCTGTCACACTTTGGAGGCAAAAAGTAATAATAATTAATATAGGCAGAACAAACAAAAGTTAACAATGATGTGAAAATGCCACAAATCTTAAGAAGTTAGCAAAAGAAACATACTCACAGGAACAAAAAATAAAAAATATAGTGGTAATGAAAAAAATATGAATTCTTAAAATTAGGAAGCAATCTAATCCAAAACAAACACAAAAGAGGAAATCTTGAAAGATACAAAATAGAAAAATTGAAAACCAGAAATTGATAAATCTAAATGCTAGCCCCTGCTAAGTCCTTAGCTAGCCTGATAAAAAAGAAAAACAGATGATAATAAAATTAACAAAATAAAAATGAATGTGATAAAAACACAGCAAGAGAGAACAAATAAAATGAATTTGTAGAAACTAGTATGTAATTTTATATATATTAAAACATGCACAATCGTGTGCATGTGCATGTGTGTGCATGCATGTGTGTGTGTATGTGTATGTGTGTGTGTGTGTGTGTGTGTCTTGGATACCACTTGTCTGATAAATGTGATACAAAAGAATTTTCCCATTCAACCACTTCTCTTCCTATCCTAGAAGCATTGCTCTTATTTGTGGAGAAGATTTTCAATTTTGTATAATAAAAATTATTTATTTTATCTTTGATAATTGATTGTCTCCAAATGCTTTATTTGGCAAATAACAATAATAATTTCCTGTTCATAGCTATAAGACATATGATCTATTTCTTTACAATTTTAATGCTGAGACCTTTAATAATAAAGTCATTTCAAATTTATTACAGAATAAAGCATAAAATGTTATTCTAAGTTTAATTTCCAGATTGCTTTCCAATTTTCTTTGAAGTTTTTTTTTAATAAAATAAGTTCTTTCCTAAGTCATTTACATTTTCAGGTTTACTGAACCATGAGTTATTAGGTTCCGTTTTTCTCATTCTCCATTGTTCCATTGATATGCTTGTCTATTTTTTAACCTATAAAATATGGTTTAGGTTGAAACTGCTTACAACATAATTTGATTTCCACATGTTCTATTCCAGTTCATATCTAGCTTTTTCCATTATTTCTCTTGGTATCCTAGGTCTTCAGCTTCTCCAAATGAATTTTTAAAGTTGAGTTGGTTTAGCATTAAAATTGAAGACTAACTTTGGTAGTATTTTAATTTTTATTATATTGACACAGCTTAGACAAAAGCATTGAATATCCTTCCATCTACATAATTTTTTCATTATTTTTAAGGAGCACTCTGCAATTAAGTCTATACAAATATTTTTATACTTTAGTGAATCCATTCACAAATATCTTAAGCATTTTGCAGTCATTTTAAGAGGGATTTCCCTTTCAATTATTGAATCATGGATTCAGTTGATGAAATGCTATTTATTTTGTGGACTAATTGTCTTGCATACAACATTTCTGAAACCATTAATTATCTCAATTAGCATCTTTCCTGAGGCCCTAAGGTTTACTAAGTGAACCATTATGTCAGCAAATAGGGATAGATTTATCTTTGCACATCTATACACCTTTAATTTATTTCTCCTTTTTCATTCCTATTGCTAGAATTTCCAGGGCTATATAATAATAACATTAAAAGTGGGCATCTTTGACTTCCTCCTGTATTTTTGGGAAAGTCTCTAGTATATCCTCAATGTACACAATCCTTGATTTATGTTTTAGATAGATACTTATTATAATATTACAATTTTTTAGGTTTTGTAATATAAATGAGTGTTGTGTTTTGTCAAAAACTTCTCTGCATTGAATGAGAAAATAAAAATCATTTCAGGTATTTTTGCTTTAAATGTGATTACTCATATTGATTGTTTTTTTTTTCCAATGCTAAACCATTTTATGTCCCATGTAATTATAAATTTAAGTTGGTCATAATGCATGGTATCTTAGATAAATTATTTTAATGTGTTTGAAAGTATTTTATTTAAAATTTCTGAATCAATATTCATGAATGACATTGGTCTATAGTTCTCTTTTTCTTTATTCTTCCATGGCCCAAGTATTAGAATCATATTTGCTATATGAAATTAGTCTGGTAAAGTTTTTTCTCAATTTTTGAGAATTATTTGTGTACTCTTGGAAATACATTTTCTTTAAAATTGTGATAGAATTAACCTATGAATCCAACAGGTTCTGAAGGTTTTATTATTTGTATTTCCTTTACAACTAGTTCTTATTCTTTTTCTGCTATTGGATTATTTAATATCTCTATTTAGTCTTTTGTTAGTGTAGCTGGTTTGTATTTTTAATGTATTCTTTTTCTCTTGTGTTCTCAATTTTGCTAGCATATAACTGTGAATAGTAGGTTCTGATCATTATTTTTTATTGTAGTCTTTTGCTTTCAACTTTTTTCATTTGCTTTTTTTGGTTTATTTGCCCTTTTCTTTTAATTGCATTGGCTATTGGTTTATCAATTTGTCATTTGTCATTTAAAAAAATAATTGGAGGTGGTGACAGATGACACAGTTATATTCTGCTACTCATTGCCACAGAATGGCTGGATGAATCCAAGGGAAGGTTGGGTTGAGAGTAGAACAGCTGACTGGATCTTACAGCACAAGCCTACAGTTTGGATTGTGCTGCTCTGCCAAACCATGGTGGCAGTTAAGGGATGGGGTGCTAATTGGCCATGTCATGAATTAAGGATTGGCTTTTTCTGGTATTAATTCATTAAATTACCTCATTAGATCCTTGGTGCCTTGGCCCAGGGAAACAGCTGTAATTACTTAAAGTTTTGCAGATTAGTCTTATTTTGAGGGGTTGGAGAAAATACCTAATCCAACCACATCTTGGTCAAGTAACTTGTAAACAATACAAAGCCTATGTAACCTCTGCTGTGAAATTACTTCAGAGCTCTGATATAGTACAGACCATTTTTTTGTCTTTGGGCTCATCTTGAACAAGAACTGAGGTAAAAGAATTTTAAGAAATGAACTTAGATTTACTTACCCTTCAGGAAATACTTGAAATGGAAAATTTTTAAATTGGCTTTATTGATTTCAAGACAAAGCAAGTAGTGTTCTCCTCTAGTTGGTGCAGTGGATAAGGCATTGGGCCTGGAGTTAGGAAGACCTGAGTTCAAATCCAAACTCAGATACATACCAGTTGTATGAACTTGGGCAAGTCATTCAACCTGTCTGCCTCACTTTCCATAACTGAAAAATGAGGATGGTGGGGAAGAGCCAAGATGGTGGCTGTAAAGCAGGGACTTCCCTAAGCTCTCCCTCAAATCCCTACAAAGACCCATTAAAATGGCTCTGAACAAATTCTAGAGCTGCAGAACCCATGAAATAGCCAAGGGAAGCAGGTCTCCAGCCCAGGAGAGCCTGGATAGTCTCTGGGAAGGGTCTATCACATGGTGCTGAGAGTGGAGTGCAGCCCAGCATGGGCCACACCAGGATAGACCAGACTGGGAGTGGGCTGGAACAGGCCTTAGGGCCATGAATCATTGAGCTCTGGAAGTTACCATACTTTTCAACCCACAAATGCCGAAGACATTTTAACCACAGAGCAGGTTAGGGGGAAAACTGCTGGATCAGATTAGAGACCAGTCTGGCCTGAGCACTGCGGGTGGTGGCAGCAGCAGCAGGAAGCTCCTGCAGCTGCTTCTAGAGCTCCTGACTCTGCTGCTTCTGGAGTTCCCTGGCTCACACAGTGGGAGGAATCAAGTGACAGATCAGAGCCAGAGTGCAAGGAGCTTTTTGTTGGCACAGAGGCAGCTTTGCCCTGCTTGGGTCTGGGTTGCAATCATGGTTGGCAGTTCTTGGGGGAGGAGGAACACTGCTGTGGCAGAGCTTGCTGTGTAGAAGTAGCTCTGAAAATAGCAGCACAGCACCTAAAGCTTGAGACAAAGCATTCTGTACTCTGCAGGCAGTCATACCCTGACAGAAAGCTCAAAGGTCAAGTAGTTGGCTGGGAACATGATGAGGCAGCAAAAAAGGATGCAGACTTACACTCAGATTCTAGAATCTTTTTTTGGTGATAAAGAAGACCAAAACATACAGCCAGAAGAAATCAACAAAGTCAAAGAGCCTACATCAAAAGCCTCCAAGAAAAATGTGAATTGGTCTCAGGCCATGGAAGAACTCAAAAAGCATTTGGAAAAGCAAGTAAGAGAAGTAGAGGAAAATTTGGGAAGAGAAATGAGAATGATGAAAGAAAACAATGAAAGAAAAACAAGTCAATGACTTGCTAAAGGAGACCCAAAAAATCCTGAAGAAAATAACACCTTAAAAATAGACTAACACAAATGGCAAAATAGCTCCAAAAAGCCAATGAGGAGAAGAATGCCTTGAAAGGCAGAATTAGCCAAATGGAAAAGGAGGTCCAAAAGACAACTAGAGAAAATACTACCTTAAAAATTGCTTGCCTTCTTAGGGAGAGTGGGTGGGGAGGGAAGAGGGGAGAGAATTTGGAACTCAAAGTTTTAAAAACAGATGTTCAAAAACAAAAAAAAAAGTTTTTGCATGCAACTAGAAAATAAGATACACAGGCAATGGGGCATAGAAATTTATCTTGCCCTACAAGAAAGGAAGGGAAAAGGGGATGGGAGGGGAGTGGGGTGACAGAAGGGAGGGCTGACTGGGGAATGGGGCAATCAGAATATATGCCATCTTGGAGTGGGGGGGGTAGAAATGGGGAGAAAATTTGTAACACAAAATCTTGTGGAAATCAATGCTGAAAACTAAAATATTAAATAATAAAATAATTGTTAAGAAAAAAAAAGAAAAATGAGGATAACAATAGTACCTATTTTACAGAGCCATTGTGAGGATCATATGAGATAACATATACAAAGTGCTTAGCACAATGCCTGGTATATATTAGGCACTTAATAAGTACTATTCCCAACTACTCTTATTGCCCCTCTCTACCAACACAGAAGAATACAGAGAAGCAAGGGAAGACTATGTATGAACTAATACAAAGGGAAGTGAGGCAAACCAGTAAATATATACAGTGACTACACAATATAAATTGAAAGAACAACAAAACAATTAAAACTGAATGCTGTGAAATTATAATGACCAAGTTTCAAAGAACAAAAAAGAACAAAGAATAGATGAGAATGCTTATTCCTTCCTTTCTTTATAAAGTGGGTAAAATTCTGCATAATGTTGACATTTGGTTAGTTTTTGCTGAATTGTTTTCTTTTCTTTCTTATAGAAAAGCCCCCAGACTTGGGTGCAGGGAGTGTTATATTAAATGTAGATGAAGTAAAAGCAGATGATACATAAAAGAAAATAGAGAACAGCAGATGTGGTGGATATGAGCATTTTTCAATGTATAAAAAAACAATGAGGAGATTCAAAAAAGAACAGGAATAAAATGCAACAGGTATGATGGGAAGAGAAGATGGCCTGGTTGTGTAGCAAGTATAAGAGATAATATAAAGTGATTGTTTTCCACTGATATCCTTGTGATAACAGGAAAAAGTCAGAAAGGCCTCTTGTGCTTCTGTGTAGTTATTTCCTGTGTCAAACACTTACAGGAAGACAAGGACAAAAGTTGCACAAGATGGGCACGCATTAATATGTTACCATTTAGATCATTGAGGGAACATCAAATTACTGAAATCACAGATGCACTTCAGTATCAATGTACCAAATTATAGCCTAAAACCTTGGCAGTAAGAGTATTTGTCAGTAAGGGTATAAAGTCTTTAAAATGATAAAAATAAAAGAATCAAGATAGGAACTTTATATTTTTGAGTGTTAAATATTACATGAAAAATTTTCTAAGTTCCTACTCTCATGCTTCAAGGAAGACTGCTGACACAGGACTTTCAAAGACTATGCCACTATTGCACAAGCTATGGCTCCTCAAATTCAAAGCTCTAGGAGGAAATCACCAATAGGATTTGAGTGTGAACCTTAGAACCAGATATTCCAGGTTAAAAAACTGCAGCAGTGATTGGATATTCCAGGACGATGAGACCCTTGCTGCTAAGGGAAGTTGCAGGATAAGACGCATGGGCATGGTTTTAAAGTGCAAAATCCAGAATCATGGTTAGAAAGTGGAAAAATTCCTCTTTTGTTTGAAAGTTTTGATATTTTTGTTGTTTGAGATGAACCAAAAGAACAATGGTATAATGAAGCCACAGTGTGGTTGGAGAAGAAAAAACACTGAATCTGTCATCAGAAGGCCTGAACTTCTGACTTGCTGAGAAAGCCTTCATCTTCTACTTTCCTCCATAGAAAGACAGACTCCCAGGCCTCTTCCAGTTTAGAACCTCAGTGTGCAAGAGTATTAGTTGATTGATTGGTTAAACTAAAAGAATACAGCTGGATAAGTCAAGAAATTCTTGGCCACAACAAATGTAGAAATAACCATGGACTCACTGCCATGTTTTCTTTGGACTGACTTACTGTCTGGTTTCCTTTGGGCTTTGATCACAGTTTTCATGACTAAGTAAATGCTAATGGAGATTATTATACAGATGCTAGCAGTAGAACCATTTTAATTATCTTATACTGGTTACGAGTAACCAAAGTGCATATTGAAAGAATTCTCATGTAGCTTCATTTCATTATGAGTGCTATTCAACTGTCATGTGGAAACTTCTAATCTTTGGTCTCTATGTACACAAAAAAATACAGAGTAGAATTTAGGTCAATAGTGAAATCAATAATATCTGAGAGACCTTTCCAAGTCTAGGATTTGGAGTTTAACACGAGGAAATAAAAAAATGCAAAGAGAAGGAAAAGAAAATTAAGTTCAATTCAATTAAAGAGGAGAAAAAAATCAGTAAGTAAATGGGAAAATATTTGACCCAAGTTCCAGAAGCAAAACTTCAACATCTGTCACTATTCATTTCCATACTACTTTATACTCATGAATCTAGATTATATAAGATTCTATTATTACATTTAACACTAACACATTAACATGATGAAAATATTAAAATGCTTAATGAAATACAAAATTCAATTCATTTAAAGAAAGTAATGTTTCACTCTCCACAGAACACAACCTTCCCCCTCCCAAAAATGTGGAGTTTTAAAATTACAGTTATTTATTGTTGCTTAATGTTTAATGTTGCTTAATGTGTTGCAATCTAGATCATTAAGGGAACATCAAATTATTAAGATCACAGATCCATTTGAGTATTATCATATCAATTTATACCTAAAATCTTGGTATCAAGGGTATTTGTCACCCTCAATCACTTAGTCACTAAAATATTTTTTTAAAAAAATAGAATCAAGAAAGGATCTATAGAGAAAGAAAGAATGCATTGTTTTCACGTAGCAGAAGTATGAAGTAGTATAGACTAAACCAAGCATGCGACTGTAAGCCTCAAGCTCTATATGTTCCTAATTTTATGAAATAAGTCATCATCATCACCATCACCATCATCATCATCTGGCTCACCCCAGGAACTGAAAGGGGGAGGCAAAGAATTTTAAGAACTTCCTAGGAGCCAGGATAGTGGAGTGGAGGAAGCATTCAGCCAACCTCCCCCAACATTCCCCTCCAAGCAACTCTAAAATAATACCTCAAATTCAATTATGGAATGGCACAGATAACAAAGTATCAGAGTAAGACATTCCTCCAGCCCAAAACAAGTTTGGAGGTTGGAAGATGAGATCAGTGAAATGGGTATGGAAGCTGGCCCAGAGGCTACTCGGATGAAAAACTAGTGATTAGACTTGGTGATGGTAACAGAAGTAGCAGCAGTTTTGGGAGCACTGAAGGCAGAGATCCCAAGGGAACTTGTCATCTGATCAGAACATTTACAGACCTCTGTGCTAGCACTGGACACAGGACAGGAAGCTGTTTGGCAACTCCATGGCTTATACCCATTTCTGTGTCACAATTCAAAGGCAGAGCAAAGCATTTTCAATCAAGAAGGAGCAGGGTCCCTGAGGAAGAGTACCACTTTAAATCACAAGGGACCATGAACCCTGAGGAGCAGTATCACTTCTAGTCTCAAAGGACCAGAAACCTTGAAAAACAATATATAGGAACTTCCATGTTAAAGGAGCAGAGGACTTGAAATATGATATTTCAGAAGGTAAAAAAACTAGGATTATAACCAAAAAGTAACCTGCTCAGCAAAACTGAGTATGAATTCTTCAAGGAAAAATGGATATTTAATGAAATTCCTGATGAAAAATACTAGAGCAGAATGCAAAATTTTATTTTCAAATACAAGATTCAAGAGGAGGATAAAAAGGCAAACATGAAAGGGAAATCATAAGGAACTCAATAAGGTTGAGCTCTTTACCTTTATATATGTGAAGATAATGCATGTAACTTTCTTTATAATTTCTTTATAATTTCTAGCTCAATTAGAGGAATTCTAAAAATATAGAGGATGTGGGAGTGAATTGATTATATTGGGATGATGAAAAAATGGATGGATGAGAAAAATGCCCTGGGAGAAGGGAAAAGAAAGAGAAAGAATGGGGAAAATTATCTGACATAAAAGAGGCACAAGGAAGAGCTTTTTTTTTCTTTTATTTTGAAGGCATTGGGGTTAAGTGACTTGCCCAAGATCACACAGCTAGTGTTTCAAGTGACTAAGGTCAGATTTGAACTCAGGTCCTCCTGACTCCAGGGCCATTGCTCTACTCACTGCATCACCTAGCTGCTCCAAGGAAGAGCTTTTACAATGGAGGGAATAATGGGAGGGAGGTGGTAGGCAATGCTTAACCCTCACTCTCATCTAAATTGGTTAAAAGGGGGAGAAAAAAAATGTTTACACACACAATTAGGCATGGAACTTTATCTTACCCAACAATGAATTAGGAGGAAAAAGGGATAAAAGAAAGAGGAAATGACGAAAGGAAGGGTGGATAAAGGTAGGTAATGGTAGAAGCAAAATGTACTTTAAAATAAGGACAAGATAGAAAGAAAGAGAAAGATAAAGAGAAGAAACTAGGATGGAGGGAAATGCACAGTTAGAGACCATGTCTGTGAATGTGCATAGGGTGAACTCACCCATTAAAAAAAGCAGAATGAATTAGAAACTAGAATCCAACGATATGCCATTTATAAGAAGCACACTTGAAACAGAAGTACACACACAGAGTTAAAATAAGGTGCTAGAACAGAATACATTATGCTTCAGCTGAAGTAAAAAAAGACAGGGGTAGCAATCATGATCTCAAAAAAAGTAAAAGCAAAAATAGATGTAATTAAAATAGATAAGAAGGAAACTGTCTCTGATAAAAGGTATCAGACAATGATAAAATGTCATTAATAAACATATATAAACCAAATGGCAGAGAATCCAGGATAAGTGAAATGAATTACAGGAAAAAATAATAAAACTATACTGTGGAGACCTCGACTTTCCCCACTCAGAGTCAGATAAATGTAATCATAAAATACATTTTAAAAGAAGTTAAGGAGATGGATAAGATATTAGAAAAATTAGACATGATAAATCTCTGGAGAAAATTGAATGGGAATAAAAAGGAGTATACATTTTTTCTGTTATACATGGCACCTTCACAAAAATTGACCATGTGTTAGGATATTAAAAACCTCATAACTAAATACAGAAAAGCACAAATATTAAATGCATCCTTTACAGATCATAATGCAATAAAATTTACATTCAATGAAGAGCAATGGAAGTGTAGATTACAATTAATTGGAAACTAAATAATCTAATCCTAAAGAATGAGTGGGCACAAAACAAATCATAGAAACAATCAATAATTTGATTAAAGAGAATGACAACAGTGAGACAACATACTAGAATTTGAGGGGTTGCAGCTAAAACAGCCCTTAGGGGAAGTTTTATATTTCTAAATGCTTACATCAGTAAAGGAGATAAAGAACAAGTAAATAAATTGACCATGCAACTTAAAAAAAACATGAAAAAGAATAAATTAATAATCACAAATTAAATGCCAAAATGGAAATCTTAAAAATCAAAGGAGAGATTAATAGAATTGAAAATTTAAATATATATATATGTATATATATTTTTAAATAATACATAAAACTAGAAGCTTGTTTTATGAAAAAAAAATAAAAATTGGTTAATTTGATTTAAAAAAGAAAGAATAAAACCAAATTATCCATACAAAAATGAAAATGGTGAATGTGCCATTCATGAAAATGAAATTAAAGGAATTACTGGAAGTTATTTTGCCTAATTACATGTCCATAAAATGGACAATGTAAGTGAAATGGGTGAATATTTACAAAAATATAAACTGCCCAAAGAAGAGGAAATAGAATAATTTAATAACCTCTTTTAGGAAAAGAAATTGAATGTCATCAACGAACTCTCTAAAACTTTCACTTATTTTAAAATTTTGAGTTCAAAATTCTCCCAAAATGAACGTTATTTTTTATATGTCTGTTGAAAATATTTTAAATAATAAATGACAAAATATATAAATTTATAATATAATTATTAAATAATGAAATAAATATTATCTATTAAGAAGTTTAAAAAAGAACTTCCTAGTTTCATTTTTAGGTTAACTTCTTAATGAATATTTAGAACATTAGACCAACTACACCTTAAAGGCTTCCCTTAAAAAGAATTAATAGACAGTGTCCTATTTCTAGTTTATCATAAAATGCCAGCTACTTTTCTGAAAGAAAGTATATTACTCAAAGAAATTACATTAGCCATTTTCCAGTAAGAGCTCATATTTGTGTAGTATTTAAATTTTTTAGTATAGATGTCTTTCATTTTTAAATAGTCATTTCTAAATATTTTCCTTTTCCCAATGTCTGCAGTAAGAATTCACTTACAACAACAACAAAAAGTTAATCAAAACCAACACCTCAGCCCATCTGAGAGAGTAGGTCATGCTGCAAATCAATTGTTTCTTTCATCTTCTCCATAGACAAATTTGGCCATTACAATTACAAAATATTCAATTTTACTTTATTTTATTTATTTACATTCATTTTTGTAGTCATTCAATATAGTATTTTGTTGGCAATGTTTATTTCTCTACATCAGTTCACTCAAGTATACCCATAATTCTCTGTATTCTTCATAGGTGTTTGTTCTTATGAATGAATCAATGAGAAAGCATTTAGATGACTTTATTTTAGTGTTTTTGTAGATCAATTAACAGATAGGTTGAGATTTCTCTTCCTATTATTTCCTCCTGCTATTTTTTTATTGCATTATAGGAAGAAATGCCAATGATCTTTAAAGTTTTAGTTTTTATCTTACCATGTTATAGAAGATATTGTCTCAATTGGGAGTTTTGTTGATTATCTGTGGGTAGTTTTATCTCCTTATTGCTGATAATTGTGCCTTAAGTTGCTTTCTTTTGCCTCATTGCTGATCATAGCACTTTTAGAACTATCAAATAATTATGGTGAGAGAAGGCATCTTTCTTTTATTCCTTCACAATTGAGGAAGATTCTAATATTTCTCCATGGCAAATATTATTAATTTATTTATTAAGTTTATATTTAATGTTTATAATATTAAAATTGTTCTTCTTTGCCTAAATTTTTAGGGTTTTTAGTACTAAATGAATGTTGAATTTTGTCATCTATTTATAATCATATGGTGGAGGGGAACAAAAGAGAAAGAAAGCATCTACTATATGCCAAGCAATGTGCTGATCACTTTTATGAATATTATCTCATATGATATTATCTCATTTGATACTTAAAACATAACATTTATTACCTCATTACCATGAGGCAATTGCTATTATTCTCCTTATTTTATTGTTGAGGAAACTGAGAACAAAATTAAGTGACTTGTTCATAAGTGTATTTCCAGGCTTTAAAAAAACAATAACAACTCTCCCCTCCATAACTTTGTATGGTGCAATTATATTCCATTAAATTTACCTACCATAACAATCTAAGTGAAATAGATGAATATTTATAAAAATATAAATTATGCAGATTAACAAAAGAGGAAATAGAATATCTAAGTAACCTTATCTTAGAAAAGTATATTTAACATACGATCAATGAACTTTCCAAGAAAAAATTCCCAGGACTGCATGGGTTTACAAGGAAATTCTACCAAACATTTAAGGAAAAATTAATCCCCAAATTATATAAGTATTGAAAAAATATGTAAAGAAGGAATTCTGCCAAATTTCTTCTATGAAACAAATATGTTTTTGATACCTAAACCAGGGACAGCAAAAACAGAGAAAGAAAAAAAAGAGAACTGATATTCAAAAATTTTAAGGAAATTAAAATAGATCACAAAGATCATATACTGTAATCAGGTAGGATTCATACCAGGATTGCAGTGCTGGTTCAAGATTGGGATAACTGTCAACATAATTGACCATATTAATAACAAAAATCAAAATCATACAATAATATCAATAAGTACAGAAAAAGCTTTTGACTAAATATAACTCCCATTCCTATTTTTAAAAAAATGCTAGAAAACATAAGAATAAATGGAGCCTTTCTTAAAATAATGAGTAGTTGCTATCTAAAACCAAGAGCAAGGATTACCTACAATGGGGATAAATTAAAAGGCTTCTCAATAAGATCAGAGGTGAGCAAGGATGTTCATTATCACTACCATTGTTCTATATTGTACTAAAAATGCAAGTTATAATAAGACAAGAAAAAGAAATTAAAGGAATAAAAATAGGTGATAAACACCAATATCACTCTTTGCAGATGATATGACAACATACTTAGAGAACTATAGAAAGTAAAGTAAAAAAAACTAGTCAAAAGTTGCAGGATAAAAAATAAAACCACAAAAAGCATCAGCATTTTTATATATTACCAACAAAACCTAGCAGGAAGAGAGAGAAAGGGAAATTCCATTTAAAATAGCTATAGACATTTGGGAGTCTACCTGCTGAGACAAACTCATGAACTATATGAACACAATTAGAAAACACTTTATACTCAAATATATACAGATATAAATAACTGGAGAAATATTAATTCATCATGGCAGGCTGAGCCAATATAATAAAATTGACAATTCTACTTAAGTTACTTTACTTATTCAGTGACATACCAATCAAGCTAACAAAATTTTATTTATAGAGCTAGAAAAAATAACACAATTCACCTTTTAAAAAAGTCTGCAATAGGAAGGTAATAAATGGGAAAAATAGAAAGAAGGCAGTCTAGCAATACTAGATTTCAAACTATATTACAAAGCAGTAATCATGAAAAAATATGGTACTGGCTAACAAATAGAGTGGTGGATGCAATGGATTAGGCACACAATGTACAGTAGTAAATTGTCATAGTAACCTAGTGTTTGACAAGCCCAAAAATCCAAGCTCTGGGGACAAGAACTTATTATTTGACAAAAATTGCTGGGAAAAATGGAAAAGCGTGGAAGTGGAAGTTTCTGCAGTGTGGCAGAAACTGGGCAAAGACCAACATCTCACACTATATACCGAGATAATGTCAAAATGGGTGCATGATTTAGACATAAAGGTTCATTTTATAAGAAAATTAGGGAAGTATGGGGGGAGGGGCAAGTACCTGTTTGATCCATGGATAAGGCAAGAATTTAAGACCAAACAAGAGATTGAGAGATTTGTCACAGGAAGCAAAATGCCTAATCTTGATTCCGTGAAATTTTTTTTTTAAAAGCACACAAATTTATTGTGGCCAAAATTAAAAAGAAAATTGGAAACTGGGGAAATTTTTTTTATTTTTTTATATTTTTTTTGGTTTTTTTTTCTTTATTTATTTTTAGTTTACCACACACGGTTCCACATAGTTTTGAGTTCCAGTTTTTCTCCCCTCCCTCCCCCCTCCCTCCCCAAGACGGCATGAACTCTCATATAACTGTCATGTATAACTTCGCATTGAATTAATTTATGCTCTAGTCAAGTCGTGGAGAAGAATTTTGACCAATGGAATGAATCATGAGAAAGAAGAAACAGAACCAAAAAAAAAAAAAAAACAAAAAAAAAACCCCAAAAACAAAAACAAAAGAGAAGCAGAAAAGGCGAGCATGTAGTGTGCCTCAGTCTGTATTCAAACTTTGCAGTTCTTTCTCTGAATGAAGATAGCATTCTCCATCGCGAGTCCCCTGGAGTTGTCCTTGCCTCTTTAGGTTGCTGAGAGAAGCGCAGTATGTCAGGGTTGGTCCTCACGGAATCCACATATCTGTGGCTGTGCACAACGTTCTCCTGGCTCTGCTCCGCTCACTCAGCATTATGTCGTGTAGGTTTTTCCAGGTTGTTATGAAGTCTGCATCATCCCCATTTCTTATGGCACAATAGTATTCCATCACCTTCATATACCACAGCTTGTTCAGCCATTCCCCAATTGATGGGCATCCCTTTGCTTTCCAATTCTTGGCTACCACAAAGAGAGCGGCTATAAATATTCTTGTACATATGGGTCTTTTTCCCGCTTGCGTGATTTCTTTGGGATACAACCCTAGAAGTGGTATTACTGGGTCAAAGGGTATGAACATTTCTATAGCCCTTTGGGCATAGTTCCACACCGCCCTCCAAAATGGCTGGATCAGCTCGCAACTCCACCAGCAATGCAACAATGTTCCAATTTCCCCACATCCTTTCCAGCATTTATCATTCTCCTGATTTGTTATTTTAGCCAATCTGACAGGAGAGATGTGGTATCTAAGAGTTGTTTTGACTTGCATTTCTCTAATCAGCAGCGATCCAGAGCATTTTTCCATATGCCTGTAGATAGCTTTAATTTCTTCCTCTGAAAACTGCCTGTTCATATCCTTTGACCATTTCTCAATTGGGGAATGGCTTGTATTCCTATATATTTGGCTTAGCTCCCTGTATATTTTAGAGATGAGGCCTTTATCAGAGATACTAGTTGCAAAGATTTTCTCCCAATTTTCTGCTTCCCTCCTAATTCTTGTTGCATTGGCTTTTTTTGTACAAAAACATTTCAATTTGACATAATCAAAATTATCCATTTTGCATTTTGTAATGCTCTCTATCTCTTGTTGGGTCATGAATTCTTTACTTTTCCACAAATCTGATAAGTAAACCATTCCTTGCTTTCCCAAATTACTTAGAGTATCAACTTTTACTCCTAAATCATGAACCCATTTTGACTTTATTTTGGTATATGGTGTAAGATATTGGTCTATGCCCAGAAACTGGGGAAATTTTACAGCATTTTTTCTGCTGAAGGCCTCATTTCTCAAATGTATAGGTAACAGAGCCAAATTTACAAAAATATGAGCCATTCCCCAATTGATAAATTGTTGGAGGTTATAAACAGAAAAAGTTCAGAAGAAAAAAATCAACACTATGTATAGTAATATGAAAAAATTGTTCTAAATGACTGTTGATTAGAGAAACAAAAATTAAAACAACTCTGAGATATCATTTTACACTTATCAGGTTGGATGAAAAATGACAAATGACATGGTAGACTTGGAAAAATTGGGACACTGATACATTGCTGGTAGAGTTGTGAATTGGTCCAACCATTCTGGAGTGTAACTTGGAACTATGCCCAGAGGGTTAAAAAACTGCATATCCTTTGACTCAGAAGTACTACCGGGTCTATATCCCAAAGAGATAAAACAACAAAAAAGAAAAGGATCTATTTGTTCAAAAATATTTATAGCAGTTCTTTTTGTCATGGCAAAGAATTGGAATTTGAGGGGAATGTCTATCAATTGGGTAATGGCTAAATAAGTTGCAACATATGATTGTGATGGAATGGATTTATATGAACTGAAGCAAAGTGAATTGAGCACAAGCAGGACAACCTTGTACATAGTAACAAAATGTTGTAGTGATCATCAACTGTGATAGACTTACTTAGAAGTGGTTGCAATTATAGCTGATGTTCCATTCACCCATATTGGGACTGGAGGTAACAGAATCAGAATGTCCAAAATCTTGCTGATATTAGAAATATCTTTAGGAGTTCCAAAGTCACATAAGAGTAACTTGTTGATCAGTCCTCCAAGGCCAAAGACTTTGAGAGGCTATATAGGAATTTTCTTTAAATGTCTCTCCTAGGGCTGGAATATGATGGTCACTTATACTCCGCTGTCCAATATGTAAATATATTTTATCCCCTGTGCCGCCTAGCTGCCTTTCATAAGGCAATAGCTTGAAGGGGGTTAAATGATTTGCCCAGAGTCTGACAGGTAATAAGTGTCAGAACCAATATTCAAAGCCATGTATCTACTTACTCCAAGTCTGGTGCTTTTTTCTTCTTCTATCATGATAACACCATAACATGTAAGCTCCTTGCAAGTAAGGTTTGTTTCATTCTTTGTATTTATGGGCATCATGATAACATTTGAAAAGTTCTTTGACTAGTATCACAACTCCAAAATTCATTATATTTTTCTGTATTTTGTTATTTTTTTAATTGTCAGATAATTTGGAGCTAAATGGGAAAAATGTCAAAAACACCACTAAGAAAACTTGAATGCCCTTTTTTATCAACAGTCATACTATACCATCAGTATTAATCAGTGTATTAAGAGCTGCCTTATTATTATTAAGCATATGTCACATAGCCCTATTTTCTGGCTAGCAGTTACCCTACTGACATTCACAATGAAATTCAATCCCTGAGCATTAATTAACTTCAAATTAAAGAACAAATATGAGATTTTTTGAGTGCTTTTCACTCCTCATTTCTTAGCATTTCTATAGAATAATTTAACAATATTCTCAGTTGTGTGGAAGGGTGTCTTTTGGAGAGTTTTCTAGTTGCATTCAAATTTGCATTTTGAGATTTTGTAGATTTGAAAAATAGTGCTATGATCTTGTTTGCAACATCTATTGGGCAATGTAGGACAGTTTCACAAAATCCTCTGGAAGGAAAGGAAATCAGAGGTTATTTAGTACAACTTCTACTTGAACTATGAATTATCTCTATATCTATCAACCTTAGATTGCTATGTGCCCTGCAATTGTCCTTCTATTCCTGCCTTGAATAACCCCTTTCAATGGCCATGCTTACCTCCCTGAGGGAGTTGATCCACTAAGATATGGAGCTCCCACCCTGGGTCTAAATCAGGAGTGGGGAACCTGCAGCCTCCAGGCCACATGTGGTTTTCTAGGTCCTTAGGTGCAGCCTTTTGACCAAGTCCAAGTTTTACAGAAGTTTGGATTCCGTCAAAGGTCTACACTTGAGGACCCAGAGGGCCCATGTGGCCACAAAGCTGCAGGTTCCCCACCTCTGGTCTAAAATGTCCTGATTGGTGAATAAGTGAGTGCAAATGCTCCTAGTCTGCTATACAGCTGGTCTCAAACCATCCATCCACCTCAAACATCTTGCTAAATACCATGGTGAAACATTTTGTCTCCTCTCCTTTCCCATCTCCTAGAATGTTGTTGTTCATCCCTCATACTCAAAGTGGATCAATGACATCATGATGTTCGGGTTAAGAGTACAGTATGTTTGACTGCAGCTGAGCAGTCCACTACGAGCTTGAAAGGCTCTATCACAGGTTGGGCAGAAACAGTTTATCTGAGGTGGAGATGTCTGTAAATTTGTGCGTCTCATGTTTCCTTTGTGCCCCTGAGATTCTGTTTTGCTCATAGAGCATAGCACTTTATTTCATGCAGGCATGTCATGTTAGGCAGTCCTGTGCCATCATCTTTCTTGTCTCACAATCAATACTAAAGTTCTTCAGAGAGACCTTGAGAGTGTCCTTTTACCACGTCTTCTGACCTCCACGTGAGTGCTAGCCTTGTTTGAGTTCTCCATAAAATAATAAGACTATTTTAGGTAAACATTCATATGGCTTTCGGGCTACATGGCTAGCCCATCAGGGTTGTCTTTTCTGCAGTAGACTTGAATGCTTGGCAGTTTAGCTGAAAGAGGACTTCAGTGTCCAGAACCTTATCTTGCCACAACAGAATTCCTGTGCTGACTTCATTGTTGTATGCCTGTGAAACACTGGACAGTCTTACAGATCCAAGCCAGAGAATTGAACCAATTACTTCCATTTGAATTGTCTTAGGAAGATCCTGAATATTACCTCCTCCAATACTAATCAAATAAATAATATCATTATTTCAGAAAAGAACATGACAATATATTGCCCTGAAGCTCTACTCACTATTCTTGTGACTCCTGGTACCAAAAAAATCCCTTCCCTAGCCACCACTCCCCTATACATGTTGTCTCCTTTTCTATTTTTTTCTCTTTTTTTTAATTTAGTTTTCAGCACTGATTTTCACAAGAATTTGAATTACAAATTTTCTCCCCATTTCTACCCTCCCTCCCACTCCAAGATGGCGTATTTTCTGGTTGCCCTGTTCCACAGTCAGCTCTCTCTCTTTCTCTCTCTCTCTCTCTCTCTCTCTCTTAATATATATATATATATATATATATATATATATATATACACACACATACATACACATTCACTTATATATATATATATATATATACATAAACATATATACATATATGCATATTCCCTTCAGCTACCCTAATACTGAAGTCTCATGAATCATACACGTCATCTTTCCATGTAGGAATGTAAACAAAACAGTTCAACTTTAGTAAGTCCCTTGCAATTTCTTTTCTTGTTCTTTTTCTTGATTACCTTTTCATGCTTCTCTTGATTCTTGTGTTTGGAAGTCAAATTTTCTATTCAGCTCTGGTCTGTTCACTGAGAAAGCTTGAAAGTCCTCTATTTTATTGAAAATCCATATTTTGCCTTGGAGCATGATACTCAGTTTTGCTGGGTAGGTGATTCTTGGTTTTAATCCTAGCTCCATTGACCTCCAGTATATCATATTCCAAGCCGTTAGATCTCTTAATGTAAAAGCTGCCAGATCTTTGGTTATTCTGATTGTGTTTCCACAGTACTCAAATTGTTTCTTTCTGGCTGCTTGCAATATTTTCTCCTTGATCTGGGAGCTCTGGAATATGGCAACAATATTCCTAGGAGATTTCTTTTTGGGATCTATTTGAGGAGGCAATTGGTGGATTCTTTCAATTTCTATTTTGCCCTGTGGCTCTAGGATATCAGGGCAATTTTCCTTGATAATTTCTTGAAAGATGATATCTAGGCTCTTTTTTTGATCATTGCTTTCAGGTAGTCCAATAATTTTTAAATTCTCTCTCCTGGATCTATTTTCCAGGTCAGTGGTTTTTCCAATGAGATATTTCACATTGTCTTCCATTTTTTCATTCCTTCGGTTCTGTTTTATATATCTTGATTTCTCATCAAGTCACTAGCTTCCACTTGCTCCAATCTAATTTTTAAGGTAGTATTTTCTTCAGTCGTCTTTTGGACCTCCTTTTCCATTTGGCTAATTCCGCCTTTCAAAGCATTCTTCTCCTCATTGGCTTTTTGGAGCTCTTTTGCCATCTGAGTTAGTCTATTTTTTAAGGTGTTGCTTTCTTCAGTATATTTTTCAGTATTTTTCTGGGTCTCCTTTAGCAAGTCATTGACTTGTTTTTCATGGTTTTCTCACATCCTTCTCATTTCTATTCCCAATTTTTCCTCTACTTCTCTCACATGCTTTTCCAAATTCTTTCTGAGCTCTTCCATGGCCTGGGACCAGTTCATGTTTTACTTGGAGGCTTTTGTTGTAGGCTCTTTGACTTTGTTAACTTCTTCTGTCTGTATGTTTTGGTCTTCTTTGTCACCAAAGAAAGAATCCAAAGTCTGAGACTGAATCTGGGTGTGTTTTTGCTGCCTGGCCATATTCCCAGCCAACTAACTTGACCCTCGAGTTTTTCAGTGGGGTATGACTGCTTGTAGAGTTTAGAGAACTATGTTCCTCGCCTGGGGGTATGTGCCAGCTCTGCCACACCAGCACTCCTCCTTTCCCAAGAACCCCCAACCCAGACTGGACTTAGATCTTCAGCAGGCTCTTCACTCCTGCTCTGATCTGCCACTTAATTCCTCCCACCAGGTGGGCCTGGGGCCGGAAGCAACTGCAGCTGAACTTCTGTAGCTGCCCCACCTCCACTGCCCCAGGGGCAGTGGCCGAACTGAGAACTCCTTCCACTCCCGCAGCTTTTCATACTAACCTTCTCCTCTCTCTTTGGTGTTTTGGGGTTGAGAAGTCTGGTAATTGCTGCAGCTCACTGATTCAGGGCGCTAGGGCACATTCTGCCCGGCTCCTGGTCTGGTTGGTTCATGCTGCTCACGCTGGGCTCTGCTCCGCTCCACTCCACTCCCAGCTCCCAGCTCTGTGCAGGATAGACCTCACCCAGAGACCATCCAGGCTGTCCTGGGCTGGAGCCCTGCTTCCCTCTGCTATTTTGTGGGTTCTGCAGTTCTAGAATTGGTTCAGAGCCATTTTTTATAGGTTTTTGGAGGGACTCGGTGGGGAGCTCACTCTAGCCCCTGCTTTCCAGCTGCCATCTTGGCTCCACCCCCCATATACTTATTTTTCAGCCACATCCCTTGGTTTCAGACTCTGCTTAGGTCAATCCTCTCCACAACTCCAGAGATAGTTCCTGTTTAGTTTTATCATTGTGTTGGTCTAGATATTAATGTCACTACTATTCTAAGTGAGATAACTGGCACTAGACTCCCAACTTCTGCCTCAATAGCTAGTTTCTGTCTGAATTTCCTGGTGATCCACCATGGCTTCTGGACTCAGCCAGTCTTTGTATACTTGTTCTGGCAGAATCTCAAACTAGATGTTGCTGTTGTTTTTTCTGTTGTATCTACACGATCTTCTTTGATCATAGATATTAGAACTCTGCTTCCTCTTCTTTTGGGTCCTTTCTCCCTCCATTTTGATCAGAAGAGTGAACTAATGGCTCTTCACCTTGCTGCACTTCATCATCATGCCTAAGCTGTGTCCTTCTGTCTCTTCCCCTTCTCCCATTGGTGAGTTCTTTCCAGAAACTCCATCTTGAGAAAAAGCTGGGAACTGCTCCCCACCCCCTGCCATCACACACACACACACACACACACACATCCTTTAATCTCTTTTTTATGTTGTCTTCCTTTAAAAGAATTTTATGAATCATAAAGGCAGGAACTTAATTTTTGCTTGTATTTGTATCTACAGTGCTTAATAAGGCACCTGGAACATAGTAAGTGCTTAATAGGAAAGAGTGAAGGAAGGAAAGGGTGAGGGCAGGAAAGGGAAAGAGGAAGAGGGAAGGGACCAGAAACAATTCAAAATCCTGTAAATTCAATGCTAGGTTCAAATATCGATTCCACCACCTTAAGAGATATTTGATAAAAGACAGTCACTTCGCCTCTCTGAGTTTCTGTTTCTTCATTGGTAAAACAGGGATTAATTATTGATTATTGATTAATTATTAATTACTTGTCCTGTCTATCTGGAAAAGTTGCTGTGGAAATATGATTTATTTATTTATTATTATTAACCTTATAATTATTAATATCTGTTTGCAGACAGCAAAAAAGAGAGCAGAAATGGTCATGTATCTACAGAAGTACTGAAAAAGATATACAGAGAAGTTAGAACACAGATGAATAAAGAGAGTGAGTCAAAGCCAACCTTGTAGTCACCTAATTGAGGGAATTAAGAGAGTGGAAAGTTTTCAATGTGAAATCTTCATTCCACTGGATTTCAGAGTATACTGTTCTTTAAAACTATTCTCCCCTTTACCAGATCCCACATGAAACATAAATTATTTGTTCCCAAGTAAACTATGGAAGCAATTTCAAAGAAATAAAGGGGAGGCATGGTGAACCAAGGCTAGAATAAGTTGTGGTTTCATAAAATAGTAGAATCAGTTGAACCCAATGGGTCATATCAACATAATAGTTTAAGAAATTCACTGTTAATATTTTGTGTTTACTGGATAGGGAAAAAAATAAGCCAAGACAAACTAGGATACCATCATTATCCTCTTTATATTTTCATTTGTGGTTTGGTCAAGTGAGATTATGGTCTCTTGTCTCAATTCAACTTCTCTTACCATAATTCTTCATTTTTTTCCTTGCTCAAGTTCTTTTTCCCTTCTTTTAGTTACTTCTTCCAGAGTGATATTTTCCATTCTCCACATTTTACCAGGCAGTTTTGAAAAATTGATTAATAGGTTAAATTATTTGATTTTTCCATGGACCTTATCACTTTCTACTTCATAATATATCAGTTTATCAGTCACTAGATGTTTGTCAAGTATCTATTATATAGTATATGCATTGTGCTAGATGCTAAGTACACAAGCATGAAAGCGAGATAGTCAATACCATCATGAAGCTTAAATTCTACAAACAAATCAATACAGGATGTATGCAAAAAATACACAGTGATGAGAATGGGGTGCATTAGTGAATGGAGGAATCAGTAAAGTCTCCATGGACTCACTGGCTTGGGGAAGATGGTGGAAAAAGGAGGAGACAGAGTATAAACATGGTGGAGCTGACCTTGCTTAGGTATTCTAGGAGAGTAAAAGAAAAATCTGAGAGAAAAGAGAGTTTGACACCAGGAGTTGAAATCTTGCTTGAATATGTTAGGACTTAGGACTGAGGCTCCTTTCTCCTGTAGGTTACAGGCTTTAGATGGATTTGAAAAATTATAGCAGTAATCCAGGTCAACGTTTCCCTGAGTCTGAAGTTACTGATGGTAGAAACTAGAAAACAAAGGAGTGATTTGTCTAATAGAGAAGAGATTGGGGGCCTTACAGTGCCAGAGGCATGAGTTGCTTTGGCCACATATATTACTTATGTAATTACCTCTGTTTTAGTGGACTCTCTACACAAGTCTCTTCTTCCTAATAGCATTACATGCACTGGTAGAAGAATATAAGCCAGGTTCATGACTCATTTTGTAGCTGTTTTGTAGCTATTCTGCTTACTAAACAATTTTATTGATTGTCTTTTCTTTTAGCTAATTGTGTCTTCTGGATGACTTTCAAGGAAAGCACATCTGTAGAAACTTGTAAGCTATTGTTTTAGGAATACAAACCCATTACCTTGTCCTTGGGATCTCTCTAGGGGACTATACCTGAAAGTGAGATTTTGGGAATAAGACAGTAGACCCAGAGCACAATTTCTCATAGAAACAATGTTATAAGCTCCAAATAAAAGTTCTTAATTTATCAGTAAGGTAGGATCTCAGCTAGCTATTAGGAAGAAATCAATCTGAAGTAGATAATTAGCAAATAATAATCAATCATGATAGTACACACATATATATCTGCATAATGCTTTAAATGTATATTTGTAAAATGCTTTCTACCTAATTCTGGTAGTTCAAGTGGGCAGAAATCATATTGCTAGAAGGAGCCTATAAAGGTTTTATTTTAGAAATTATGAAATTTTAGGCAAGAAACAGAACTGCAAATCATAGGAACACAAGGTTGTGCTCATCTCAAAGTTTACAAAACATTTTCCTCAGAACAATCATCTAAATGAAATAAGCATTTATCAAGTATTTACCATGTGCAAAGCACTGTGCTAAGACCTGGGCATACAATGAGAAAAGCAAGACTGTCCCAGTTCTCAAGAAACTCACATTCAAATGGGGGTGACAATATATTTAGAAAGTTTGAGCTATAATTTGATAAAATAGTTTCATAGTCCTTAGATGCAGAGGGAAAATAGTGCAATTATTATGGCAACACATTATGTTATATAATAATATATAATCTCAATAATATATATAATATAATAGTGTGTTATATGTTGTTTATATTATGTAGTAATTACATATTAATTATAATTATAATAATTATATATTAATTAATATGCTATATTTATATTATATTAATGCAACACATGTTAATATATTAATATGTTAATAAACTATATTACATATGGATATTATGCTTTATGCATTATATAATTATATATTAATATTGTTAATATATTCTATGTTTGTTAACATATTATTAATTAATATAATTAATTAATAGTGTTTATTATATTACATATTATACATAATATAATTATACATAATAATATATATTCCAATTTTTATAAATGAGAAAAATGAGGCTCAAATGCCTTATTTAACAGTATCTAGCTAAACAGTGAAAGAGTCAAGACTCAAATTTAGGTTTCTGAGTGTCCAATTGTAATAGGAGTAAGATCTACTCCATAAAGGTAAGGCTAGTTTTTCCCTATGAAGTTAATAATTGGTCCTTGGGACTAAGACTTGAACCACTGAGACAGCTCCCTGTTAGCCTAAAACATAAAAAGCCTAGTACACAAGGAGTTAGAGCTCCTCACATTTGACAAACTCCATGATGCCATATGACTAGACATACTAATCTGACCAGCAACACCACTATGGCAAAAATGGAGGTGAAGGAAGGAAGAAATACAGATGTGTTAAGTGCCTACTATATGCCAAACACTGTGCTAAAGCACTTCACAAATGTTGTTTTATTTGATTCTCACAAGAATCCTGAGAGGCAGGTGCTATTACTGTCCACATTTTACATTTGAGGAAACTGAGACACGCAGAGGTTAAGTTAGTGTCTGAGGCCAGATTTCAATTCGGATCATCTTGGCTACAGGTCCAGCACTCTGTCCACTGCACCATCTAGCTGCTAGGGGAACAGCTTCCACCTGAACAAGGCTACATCCTTGCTGAATATGGTTTCCCAACATCCTTTCCATACTTTTATTAAGAATATTTCTTTCTGGGAAAGGTTAGATGATCTAAGTATCTCATTTTGGTCCAATCCCAAGTCTTAACTAGGTCAGTCTGACTCAAGCCTAGTCCAAAGTATTTGGTACACCCAGCAGGAATGAAATTGAATGTGCTTACCTTGTTGAAATGAATGAAAATTGATACAGATAAAAGTGAAACTCAGGTGATTAGGTGGTCAGTACCAGAGCCAGCAACCTATTGCAACCTTTCTTCTGGCCACATATAGGGAGTCCTATTAATGGGACATGAAGGGGACCTACATTTATTCAATGAGATATGATTGATGAGTTCTCAAGGAAGTTGACATGGAGAATAAAGATACCATCAGAGTCAACATTCCTTGGTTGTTGCTAACAGTCTCCAGCTAACAGAAAATGAAAATAAACTAGCTATCCCAGCACATCCAACAATTGGAGAGAAGTGAAAATTTTCTTGGTTTTTAGGGAAAAGCACAGGGACAACTCATTCCCTTATTAACAGCACAGGTATGAGAGGTCATATTGACAGTAGTGGGAACCCAGCAAAGAGCATAAAATCTGGTCTATGAACCAGTGATCTTGCTGGAAAATAAGTTGAATCCCGATGGAATCAGTCCAATAAGGGAAAGCAAATGACAGTGGAAATAAGGATGAAAACTGTGAACTGGCTCAGGTGGTAAGAGATTCTTGACTTACACTATTACTACAGAGAAGGAGGTGATTTGACCCATGAGGGAAGAGAGAAATTCGGGAATGAATCAGCTCTCATCACCAAGAAAGTTAGGCAATTGTAGCAATTTAAACAGCAACCTGATGAGTTATTGAAATAATGGTTGGTGAGGTCCAATGAGGCCAAAGAGGTTGACCTGGAGAATAAATATTCCACTAGGGTCAACGTTCCATGGTTGTTACTAACGGTTCTAGAAAAGCTGGATCTCTTAGCCTTAGAGTTCAAATGGCTTGTGAATCTCAAAGAAGACTTACTTTTGCAAAGCCAGTTAATTAAAGGGCCTGGAAAGGGGCCATTCTTTGTCTTGTTTTAGGTGGATAATATAGGGAGCTATACATACTTGATATAATAAAATGACTTCCCTTTGCAGCCAGCTCTTCAATTGAGGTTAAGAGGGCTGGTAGATGGCTACTAGTGATTCGTTTCATTGTGTCCCAAGGTTGAACCAATGAACTATCTTGAGTCAGGTTTGACTCCAAATATGGGTTCAGGATTTTTCACACTGCACCATCTATATCCCTTAAGACTGAAAATAATGAGAAAAATGAGACTTTAAATTTTTTTCTATGTCAGAACCTAACTTGCCCTTGGCAAAATATGACTTTTCTTTTCAATTTACAAAATACATAAAATAAAAACCTCCTGAAAAATTCATATCACATTATACAGGTATTATTAAACAACATCTTGATGTCTTAAGTGTAAATGAAAGAGAAACATATGGATTGAATTCAACACCAAGTACATGTTTTGAATGACGGAAAAAGCAGTTGGCAAATTGTGCTTTGGATTTTATTCAGAACACTTGGTAAGTGTCATTCAGGATGTTCAGCAAACCCCAAATAGGACTGAGTTCACCTCATCCTCTTTCCAAGAGAGAGCTGGAATTTCATTCATTTTCAAAGACACCTCAGTTGTGGGTTTTTTCACCTTATGGAGAATGGGCTTGGCATGATTTGAAAATTCCTTCCACTTTAGGTTCATATGAGCACTATGTTCTGGCATTACAATAATAATCTAATACAAAATGACATCGAATTTGGGAAAACTCACCCGTAAATTTTCCTGTACACTTTTTTTGAATGGTTGAATAAACATGTTTTTCAAAATATAATCTGAACCAATTTTATCTCTTCAGTGAACTGTGAGAGAATGATTAGGAGGGGGGTATTGGAACACTCTCAGAATATAAGGCATTTCATGAGAGGCAATACAATATGGAGGAATGCTATGGCCAGGAAGTCCTGGGTTCAAGTCCAGAAGTTGCCACATAGTAACTATGTACCCATGCCAAGCCATTGAACATCTTAGTGCTCCAGACAGGGAGTTACCACATTAGTAGTCCCCCACCCTCCCTGAATTTCCTCCACACACATATACTGATGAAATCACAGGTCTAGGACCAAAAAAACAAACTACCAAGCATTTCACCAGTGACATACTTGTCTGCTTCTATTCCATTCCCTTTCAATGTCTGAGTGATTCACAAGATGGAAATTCTTTGTGGATATTTTTAATAACCACTTTTTTCTGAACTGGAGAATATTCATTTGCTAAAGAATTTTATGATTCAATCCAAACCCCACCCCCAGGGTTCCAGTCAAAGAAAAAAAGCCTAGTAGCTAGTTTGTACTCCCCCAAGACAAACTATTACTTCTTAATAAGTAACAAGAAAAGCTTACGTTTGTTTTTGGAACACAGTATGCATATATGAAAATTGCTTAGAATTGTGGAATACTGGTACTTGGAAGTGATGAAGTATTCCATGCCCCTCCTTTTACAGTTAAAGAAAATGAGCTCAGACTTGACTAAGATGACATAGCTAAACTAGTCACCTAATGGAGCATCAATGAAAGGAAAGTGAATCTGAAGTGCAAGAGGGGAAACTTTATCCTTATCAGGAAGCTGAAAATTGGAGGAAGGAAAGAAAAAGGAAGAAAACTTGTTAAAAACAAGTTTGAGGTCTCCCTGAAGAAGCAGAACCTTTGAGAAAGAAATAGCAGCTCATCTTCCAAATAATAATCCATTAAGCCCACATAAGCTCTCAGATGAGAAATCATCCAATAAGAGCAAGATGAAGAATCAAAAAGTAGTGGTGCTTAGCGATTACTGGCTCAGGTGTACTGAAAGAAATATTTTTTGACGTGATAACAACAATATAGGGATAAGTCATCTTCCCAGGTAATGGATGAACAACATAATAGAGATGTTCCCAAGGCTAATCAAAATGAATAGCTTCTACCTAATTCTGGTAGTTCGAGTGGGTAGGAATGATATTGCTAGAAGGAGCCTACAAAGTTTTTTTTTTTGGAAACTATGAAATTTTAGGGAAGAAACAGAACTGAAAATCATTAGGAACATAGGTTGTGTTCATCTCAAAGCTATCTACTGAAGACAAGTTAGGCAAAAGAAAAAAATGGATTTGGAATATGCATATGATGAGGTCCCAAGTGTGGTGAGATCCCCTAAGTGTACTGAGTGTCATTCCCCACATATAGCATGGGAGTATATTTGGGTACCTCCAAGGCAGGCAGAATAGATAACTCTAGCCTCTTCTTCCCCCATCAAAGGGAGACTGAGTTCTACCAGGAGGGGAAGCAGGAGGTGGGGCTAAAAGTTTGGCCTTGTTTTGGCCCTTCAAAAAGAGGAGCTAACAGGCCAGAATTACATCTCTCTGCTCCTTATCTTGTTAACCTAAAACAGAATAAATCAGGATCAAGCTAACTTCTGATTCCTACTTTATTATTAGGGGGAAAGAAGGACCTCAAGACTTATATCCAAGGTTTTACTCCCTTCCCACCAAATACCAGGTCCACAATGGACACAAATAGTAAATAGCAAATAAGCACATTTATACAAATCATAACAAAACATAAATCAGAGAATGCATACATAAGAAAACATATACCAAGCCAATACAGTGTGAAGGAGCTCTTCCATCAGGAAGGAGGTAACTCAGTTCATGCAAACATTCTGGATGTGAAATCAACCTGCTTGTCTTTCATTAGAGTACAATAGTATTCCATTACATTCATGTACCACAACTTATTCATCCATTTCTGATTCTTGGGCATCCCCTCAATTTCCAATTCTTTGCCACCATAAAAAAGAGCTGCTATAAATATTTTTGTACTAATAGGTCCTTTCTCTCACCACCACCACCCTACCTTTTCATTTCTTTTGGGTACAGACCTCATAGTGGTATTACTGGATATTATTGAACATTTACAGTTTTATAGCCCTTTGGGGATAGTTCCAAAATGCTCTACAAAATGGTTATCAATTTCTTTTTCTAAGATGAGGCTAAGTATTCTATTTGTTCTTTTGTTAATCCAAGTGACTTACATTTTTGTAAATATTCATCTATTTTGCTTACATCGTCAGATTTTTAGCATATAATTTGGCAAAATAGTTGATACTAATTGCTTTAATTTCCTCTTCATTAGTGGCGAATCTTCCCTTTTCATGTTTAATATTGGTAATTTGATTTTCTTTCTTTTTTATATCAAATTAACCAATGTTTGATTTTTTTCATAAAACCAGCTCCAGTTTATTTATTAGTGAGATGGTTTTCTTACTTTTGATTTAATTATCTCTTCAATGATTTTCAGGATTTACAACTTGGTATTTAAATGTGAATTTTAATTTGTTATTTTTCTAGTTTTTTTATTTGCATGCCCAATTCATTGATCTGCTCTTTCTTTATTTTATTGATGAACATTTAGAGATGTAAATATTCCTGTAAGTACTGCTTTGACTGCATCCCATAAATTTTGTCATGTTGTCTCATTGTTGTCAATTATTGTCAATCTCTTCAATTATTTATTATTTCTATGATTTCTCTTTGATCCACTCATTCTTTAAGACTAAAATATTGTTTCCAATTAATTTTTAATTTATGTCCTAATACATTGAAAATTTTTGTGTACATGCCAGGTTCCACTGAGAAAAGCAGGTATTCCTTTCTAGTCTCATAATTTTTTTCTGGAGGTCTGTATTTCACTTTTCTAAAATTCTATTTGCCTCCTTCTTTCTCGTTTATTTTTTGGTTTGATTTATCTAGTTCTGACATGGAAAAGTTAAGGTCCCCCACTAGTATAGTTCTATTTCTTCTTTTGAACTCATTTAACTTTTCCTTTAAGAAATTGGCTGCTATACTGATTGGCGCATAAGTTTAGTACTGATATCACTTCATTGTCTATGGAAACTTTTAGCAAAATGTAGTTTCTTTGCTCATCTATTTTAATTAGATTTACTTTTGCTTTTGTTTTGTCTGATATTATTGATACCTCTGGTGTGTGTTTTTTAACTGCAGTTGAAGGATAGCAGATCCTACTCTAGCCCCTTACCTTAACTCTGTACGTCTCTTTGCCTCAACTGTAAACAACATATTTTCCATTTCTGATTTTTAATCCACTGTTCTATTTCCTTCCAGTTTATGGGTGAGTATACCTCATCCAGAGTCATAATTATGGTTACTATGTTTTTCCCTCCATCTTATTATTTATACTTCTCACTCTCCTTCTCCCTCTCTCCCTCTCTCTCTCTCTCTCTCTCTCTCTCTCTCTCTCTCTCTCTCTCTCTCCCTCTCTCTCTCTCTCTCTCTCACACACACACACACACACACACACAAACATGCACACACACACACATACACACCCACCTTATTGATTGTCACAATGACAAATCCTTTTTGACATCCTTCAAAAGGCAGAGGAATCAAAAAGCGAACATACTGTGTTAGATCTGATTCTCACAAACTGACAAACTGGCTATTTGTGTGGAAAAAATTGGATATTTGGGGGCAAATGTCCACTCTATTCTAAAGTTTATGATAGAAGAAGGTAAAGGTAAGCATAGAGTGTCTTGCATCCTTAATTTGGGGAGAGTAGATTGTAAGGGAGCAGGTAGGTGGGGCAGTAGCACATTGGACCTGGAGTCAGGAAAACCTGTTTCAAATCCAGCCTCAGACACTTACTAGCTATGTGACCCTGAGCAAATCACTTTATTTCTGTCTGCCTCAGTTTCCTAATCACTAAAAGGGATACAATAATAGCACCTACTTCCAAGGATTGATGTAAAGATAAAAGGAGAAAATACTTGTAAATTTCTCTGTAAACCTTAAGAATTAAGTAAAAGCTAACTATTGGTGATCACAATGGTGATGTTAAGTGGAAAACAGAGAGGATACCATTCTACATGGGAAACTAGGACAGGATAGGATTTTTTGAAGAATGTTTTTAAAATTTATTATTCATTAATTAACATTTTCTAAAATTTTAAGTTCCAAATTCTTTCCTTCCCTCCAGCTCCTTTCCCACTCATTGAGAAAACAAATAATTTTACATCAATGTGAAATCAAAATGAAATTAATATAATCTATATGTGAAATCATGCAAAACATATTTCTGTATTAGCCATGTCAAAAGAAAAAGAAAAAAAGAAAGTTATACTTCAAATCACACTCAGAGTTCAGCAGTTCTCTTGCTGGAAGTGGATAGCATTTTCAATCGTAAACCCTTTGGTATTGTCTTGGATTATTATACTGATCAGAGTAGCTAAATTTTCACAGATGATCATTACAATATTGCTGTTTCAGTGTACAATAGTCTCCTGGTTCTGCTCACTTCACTTTGTATCAGTTCAAATAGGTCTTCCCAGGTTTTTCTGAAACTACTTCCCCCTCATCACTTCTTATAGCATAATAGTATTCCATTACAATTATATACCACAACTTGTTTAGCCATTCCCCAACTGAAGGGCATCTCCTAAATATTCAATTCTTTGCTGCCACAAAAAGAGCTGCGATAAACATTTTTGTACATATAGGTCCCTTTCCTCTTTTGAGGTCTTTGGGATACAGACTCAGTGGTGGTATTTCTGGGTCAAGGGGCATCATTTTATAGCCTTTAAGGCATAGTTCCAATTTATTCTCCAGAATGGTTGGACCAGTTCACAACTCCACCAATAATTCATTAGCGTACCTGTTTTCCCATGTCCCCTCCAGCATTTGTCATTTCTGATAGGTATGAAGTGATACCTAATAGTTATTTTTATTTTGTTGTTGTTGTTGAGTCTTTCTGGTTGTCTGACTCTCCATGACCCCATTTGGGATTTTATTGGAAAAAAATGCTGGAGTGGCTTGCCATTTCCTTCTCCAGTTCATTTTACAAATAAAGGAATTGAGGCAAACAGGGTTAAGTGAATTGCCCAGGGTCACACAGCTAGTAAATGTCTGAGGCCAGATTTGAACTCAGGAAAATGAGTCTTCCTGACCCCTGGCCTGGCACTTTATGCACTATGATGTTACTTAGCTGCCCCATGCTCAAGTCCGACTTCAGACACATGTTTGCTTTGTGCCCTTTAGCAACCCTCAGTGCTCCAGATACTTCAGAGTTGAATACATTAGGAATTTATCTAATTCATCTTAAATTCAAGATTTCAGTAAGTTCATTAGATATTTCTCGTATGAGCTAAAATGCTCCTGTTCCTGCCTATCTGTTGACGCACAATATTCCTATTAGTCTGGGAACAATGTATGAAGTGGCATTTTCTTGTCTAAGAGATGCAAAAACAAAGCTAGCTACCACCCTTTCTGTGTTACCCTATCAACATTTTCTATCAATCTCTCCTAATTCTCACCTTTACCGACTACTTTATCTCAATCATTCATGTACTTTACCATACCATAAATTCCTAGGCCTTGATACTATGTGGTAACTGAATAACATTTCCACAAGATAGAGAAGTAAATGCTTTCTTCTTCTCATAGTCATTTCCCGGTCAATTCACAGTCTCTTTCTTGCTCCTCCTGTTACTTCCTATATTCTTTTTTAAATTAATTTATTTTTATTTTTCAGCATTCACTTCCATAAGATTTTGAGTTGCAAATTTTCTCCCCATCCTTCCCCTCCCTCCACCACAAGATGGCATGCAGTATGGTACAGGCTCTACATATATATATATATATATATATATATATATATATATATATATATATATATATATATATATTTGTGTTAAACATATTTTCACAGTAGTCATGTTGTAAAGAAGAATTAAAACCAATGGGAGAAACCATGAGAGAGAAAAAAAAAAAAAAAAACAAAAACAGAGAGAGAGCAAATAGTATACTTTGAGCTACATTCAGACTCCATAGTTCTTTTCCTGGATGCAGATAGCATTTTTCATTATTAGTCTTTTGGAATTGTCTTAGATCCTTGCATTGCTGACCAGCGATAAGTCTATCAAAATTAGTCATTGCGCAATGTTGCTGTTACCATGCAAAATGTTCTCCTGGTTCTGCTTCCCTCACTCAGTATCAGTTCGTGTAAGTCTTTCCATGTTTTTCTGAAGTCTGCCTGCTCATCATTTCTTACAGGACAATAGTATTGCATTACATTCATATACTATAACTTGTTCAGTCATTCCCCAATTGGTGGACATCCCCTCAATTTCCAATTCTTGGCCAGCACAAAAAGAACTGCTATAAATATTTTTGCATATGTGGGTCCTTTCCCATTTTTATGGTCTCTTTGGGATACAGTGGTGTTGCTGTGTCAAAGGGTACACACAGTTTTATAGCCCTTTGGGCATAGATGCAAATTACTCTCCAGAATGGTTGGATCAATTCTCAACTCCACTGTGAGAATCGTGGTTTTTGGGATCACTGGACTTCCCCAAATTGTGCACGGCTTTGGGGATCACTGGACTTCCTAGGCAGGGCCAAAGTCCTGAGGAAGAAGTTTGTGACAATCCCTAGGGAAGGCTGTACAGACCACAGGACTCCCAGAGGAAGACCAAGTGGTAGCCATCCCTTAATCTGTGGGGATCACAGGGCTTCCTAGGGGTCAGACCCTAAGGAGGACCCAAGTGATGGCCCCATAGGATGGCAGTAAGATCACAAGGCTCCCAAGACAGGGCCAGAAGTCCCAAGTGATGTCCCCTTAAGAAGGCTGTGCAGACCACAGGGTTCCCCAAGGGAATCCAGAGTGGTAGCACTCTTAACACCGCAGTGGGGATCACAGGACACCCCAAGACAAGATCCAGGAGTAAGCCTGGCGAGCTTCCACTGCCTGTTGCTTCCCTTCACTTGACCTTAGGAAAATCCATGTGATTTGCCCATTCTCACCCAAAGAACTCAAGACCAGAGTGGGCAGAGGAAGGCATTTTATTACACTCCTCAAGAGAGCAGGTGTAGTGCTCATGGGAACACTCACACTGATACAGCTGCAGGAGCAGGGGTAACCATTCCCTCCACTCCTGCCAGAGTCATGGTTAGTTTGCAATCTGTATTTTACATAGTTTTCCTAGGTTATACAGCTTATATAAATAGGATAATAAGGATGCAGAGGCAAAAGTGAAGTTAATTAGATTTTCCTTGTCTTAGTTTAGGATTAAACTACATTCTTTTACTTCCCCTACTTTCCCTCATATGCAAATGATGCAAATCAGTAGGCCTGGATTCTTGACCAAGACCAGACCCTAGATAAGCTTGAACTGGTTCAAGTGGGTTTGGCCTCTCTAATTCCCTAGACTGCCTTCTCAAAAAGTATGCACATGTGTACAAGCCTCTGACCTCTCACCTGACCAACCTTGAGGCCTGGTCTCTGCTAAAGCTGGGGTGGGGGAGGGTGGGGAAGCACACCTTTAGTTCTGTGGAAACAAAACTCCTCCTCCCATTTCTTACATCCACCAACAATGCATTAGTGTTCCAATTTTCTCACATTTTGTCCAACATTTATCATTTTCCTGTTTTGTCATGTTAGCCAATCTGATAGGTGTGATGTGGTACCTCAGAGTTGTTTTGATTTGCATTTCTCTGATCAATAGTGAATTAGAGCTTTTTTTTCCTATTTTTTCCTACAAATAGCTTTAATTTCTTCTTCTGAAAAGTCCCTATTCATATCCTTTGTCCATTTATCAATTGGGGAATACTCCTTATATTCTTGATATTTATGTAGGGCACTACAAATTTACCCATCATTCTTTTTCCTAATGATATAATCCCTTATCTACTAGGCAGGCTTTCAACAATATTTTTCTACTCAGCTCTGTCTTTAATAAAATGTTATTACACAAGGACAAAGATAATACCTTTATTTCTACTGCATTCTGCCCCAGTATGACATCATCAGGAAGAGGCTTATTCTAGACAGATAAGGTAAGTGATGAGGACAGAGTAAGAGTTCAATAAATGTTTGATTAATGTGAATTCTGGGGTTATGTTTTAGAACAATAGTGACAATTTTGAATTCATCCCAAGGAAGGAAAATAGGATGGCAAAGGGAATTTGAATCAATGACATAAAAAGATTGATTGAAGGAACTGAGGATACTTAGTCTGGAGAAGAGGAGATTGGGGTTGGGGCTAATAACTCTCTTCAGCTGTTTAATGGGATATCATTTGTTTGATCACAGAGGATGGAACTAGAAATAGATCAATAGATAAATATTATAGGAGTCAGATCATATCTCAGTAAATTTCTTAATAATCAGTTATTCCAAGGTGAAATTGACTTCTGTGATGATGAGTTTCTCATTACAAGAGATCCTTAAGCAAAGGCTTATTGACCACTTGTAGAAGATATTATAGTGGACATTCCTGCACAGGTCCAGGTTAGTTTAGATGATGTCTGAAATCCCTGACAAGTCTGTGATTCTGTGTAGTAAAGAGAAATTATACATTCAATAGTGAGAATGATAAGATAATAATTGATTAAGGATGAAGAAAAGAGATAACTTTTTTAAGTGTCTGTTATGTGCCAGGCAGCACACTAAGCGTTTTTTTATAAATATTACCTCATTTGATCCTCACAAAAACCCTGGAAGGTAGGTGCTCATTTTGTAGTCGAAACAGAAGCAAGCAGTAGTTTAGTGATTTGCCCAGTGTCACACAGCTAGTAAGGGTCCAAAGCCAGATTTGAAATGAGAGTTTCCTGATTCTAGTCCCAGAGCTCTATTCACTGCTCCATCTAGTTGTCTCTGCAATGAATGAGAAAAGATGAATTTGTAAGAGAAGGATGATACATGTCTGCAAGTAAGTGGAGAAGTAAAGTAATAAAAGAAAAAAGGAAGAAATGAAGAAGAAAGGAGCCTGAGGGCAAATAATATAGATGAGGAGACCTTTTAAAGATATAACTTACAGACATAAGAAATGAATCTGCTAATTAAACTGATCTGTCAATATGTTTTCTATTTGTTATAAACATATGGTGCATCAATATCTACTCTCACTTTAAGCAAGTCTATACTCAAAATGCAGAATGCAAGCAATACAATTGAGCAAAAATGTGGAACTTAAAATAAGATGGTTGGCTATGTCCACAAAGCAAAAGTATTAACTAAAAAGACTTCAAAAGTATGCATATTAAATTATCTATTTCTTTGACAAAAGTAACACCATACTTTTCCAGAGATAAAAGATATCTTGGGGATTTATGTAAGACTTGGCTTACCTGTATGCCTTTGTCTGTCAAGGCTGAAATTATGAGTTATTTCAACCAGGGATGGGTAGTAGCACTTGGTTGCTGTGCATTCTCAGACAACCTGACTGGCTATTTTAATGAACTCAAATGTTTAACATATCAGTACAGAACATTTAGGGTGGTGTCATCAGATATCATTAGAAGAAAGGTTTTCGTTTCTCACTATTGCTGTTCCAAGAGATTCTAATCCTGAGAAATGGGAGAGCCACTTGTCACCACTTGAAATCAGGGTCTCCTCCCAAAATCATTACTCAAAGATTCCTTCTCAAAGGTATGCAAAGATTTACTTTCTCACTCCCACTCATTTATAAAATTGCCAGTAATACAATTCAGTTTTAATTATTGAAGGAAAATGCCAAATTATATTATAGTCACATATAAGTACTTCAACTCTATTTTTCCTGAGAATATGGAAGGAAGGAAGGAAGAAAGGAAGGAAGGAAGGAAGGAAGGAAGGAAGGAAGGAAGGAAGGAAGGAAGGAAGGAAAAATGGGAAGAAGGAAGGAAGGAAGGAAGGAAGGAAGGAAGGAAGGAAGGAAGGAAGGAAGGAAGGAAGGAAGGAAAAGCAAATGGAAGGCTTTTGTTTTGCTTAAAATACAAACCTTTCCCCTCTTGCTATGAATTCACATATAATCAACAAAATGCTTTTTACTCAGTTTATGAAATTGTGCACCTAAATGGTCTGAACAAAACAGTAGCAGCTAGAGTTTCCATTATGCACTCATTGGTTATCATGTCCAATTGATGCTTTCAGAATAGCCAATATACCAAATTAAAAAAAAATACCCTTGGCCAGATTTTTTTCAAGCAAATGATGCAACTAGCATCATCTGTATTATGTCATTACTTACAAGGTTTTGAAATAAATGTAGTGATAGCCTGATATCTTTTAAATGTCTGTAATCTGTCTTAACTTTCTTAATTCTATTGCTTGAAGGCTTATTTCTTAAGTGCCACCAGTACCACTGGGCCTAGCCATTGATTTTCTTAGCTAAAGACTGATGAATATGTGGCAATCCTTTCATTTAAAGAAGTGATTTGAGCATAGGGCCAAGAACATCCCCAGACTGCTATTCAGGAACATTCTATAATACCATTCAACCATTTTGAGCAGCTTCTATCTCTTGGCCAGACTAATTCCCATCATTCCGGGACACTTGCAGAGTCACAGAAAGTTGACAAGTCATTGCCAACTCCCCCATCCAACCTGTTAGATATTCCTCTTTGGTAACTTGTCCTTTAGACCAACAAGCAAATATTTGATCATGCTTCAGAGTGGCTTGACGTATAAATCACTTTACATAAATCCTACTTTGTACCTTTTTCCCCTATGTGTCTGGAAGGCTAATCATAAGTATAACATGAACCATGAGTCCTAGTAGGCATGAGGGTAATGATATGCTGTATAGGGGTGTTATAGCTAAAGATTTGCCAGCATTCCAACATTTAATAGACTGTAGAGAATGGTTGTTGATGTGGGCTATTGTCCTCCATGAAGCCTTTCATAACTTTGATCCCTCCATTTGTTTATTCCTTCCATAATGTTCATCATCTGTGCCATAAAATTTAGCACTTCCTTATATACTATTGAGTTCTAAGTTGCCAAACTATTGGAGTTTGCTTTGCATTTGTTGATTTTGTGGTTATTATTTCCCATTCTCATGCAACTATTTCAGATTATGCAAGTGGAGAAAATGGGAATTTTATGCTTCTGGAAGGCAGTTGGAGATCTGAAAAAAGCTCCCTAGGACCAACCTTTACCCAAGTACCATATATTTTTGAAGCTATTTTGAAAAAACTCAGAAGAATAGCACCACAGAAGTTGGAAGATAGAATCTTCTAAAAACTATGAGAAAAACTAGGAAGATATGTGAAGTGTCTGTTAATTAGATTCTGCTTCTCAAGTCAATATGCTTAGCTGTTATTTGCATTGGGACTTTGGCAGGAACTGCTAATTGCCCATCAAATATAGTTGAGCGAGCTATCCTGATCCTTCATGAAGGCTGAAATAAATAAATAAAGCTTCACTTGGGAACTCCAAGTCAGGAAAATAGGTTTGTCAGACAGTCAGTCTGCTATGGGAATTGACAAGAGCTTCCAACAAGAATGACTAAGAACCAGCAAGCATGGAAGGCAAGGGAAAATTTTCAGTGTCTTGCATATAATGCACTGTCTGCCTCCCTGCCAGGACCAAGTAATTTTCTATATTTACAAAGTGTTGGTTTGTTTCCATTCTAGAAGAAAGTATTTTTAAAAAGATTTACAAGGAAGCCTTTCCATTCTCTAGATGATCAGATGAAATGAAGTACACTTTGAAAAAAAATGGAAGGTGTTTTCCCCTTTCTCTTCTATTACTTTCTGTCATTCTCCTACCTCCTCACACAAATCAACACTACCCTCTATTTCTTCAGAAGCTTCATGTTCTTGGTTTTTACCCTGACAAAATGAAAATTGATCTTTATCTCTGTCAGCTGGTTCGAGTTTGAAAGAATGTGATGCAGAGGATGAAAGGAAGAAGGAACAATGAACACTTGGAGTTTAGAAATAGCTATGACACTCAACCAATATAGGGGGATAGAGGTATGCTCTAAAGCAAACATCTTCTTGTCTGCAAGTATATCCATAAGGGGAAAAGCTATTTGTGAGAGTCAGAGTAAGAAAAGACAAATAATAGTAGTTTCTGACACTCTGATCATGGCAGGTATCTGTCAACCTGAGATAAGCTGTTGGCATCAAAGATAAAACAGCTCTTCCAACCTCTTCTATAAGATTTTAGAAGTTTCTGTCTCCCTACTTCTTTGTTCCATTAGTTTGACTTTTTCAAAGAAAAATTAAAAATAGCATGGGACTCCTAATCACTAACTGTAAAATCACTGAACTATTTTGACTTTAATCCTACAGACTTCTCTTTCAGGTCGCTGAATTGTTCCCTAGAGCATGTCCATTGTTTTGGCAAACTTGATCATCACTGTTCACTTCTGGTGATTCACATAATGACAAACAATACTATTGGAAGGAAACAAGAAGGTGACTATGAATTATAAAGTCCTACAGAAAATACATTAATGAACCTGAAGACACAAGAAACATTTTCTGATCATAGACAGGAGTTTCAGAAGTGAAAGGCAGATTTAGAAAATGAAGAGCTGGTTAAGAAGATGATGTCTGAGAAGGATTGAGATTTCTGGGTCCTGAGTTAGAAATATAAGAATGATGGGACTGACTAGGGATGGCACACACCTAATAAGAGCTGTTAAAAAAGTATATATCTATCTTGAGTCTTACAAGCCTATTAAGAGGGCTTTAAACTTTAATAGAGGATGATGAGGAAAAATTATATTTGTCTACAAGCCTAGATACTAGAGAGAGTAGAAACTATAACATAGGAAGATGAATGACACAAACATTCAATTAATCACAGGAGATAAATTCAAAGAAAATAAAGCAATAAAACTCATAGTCTCAGTACCTTTATACAAATGTATTAAATATGGGTAATAGATAAGATAATTTAGTGATCCTAATGCAGAAAATAAAGTTGGTCTCCTAAATATCACTGAATTATAGTTCAGGAAGTATTTGCCTTCTTAAAAAACAATAAACTACAATAAATAGAAGGAGGCATAGGATCATTGGATAGAAAGAAGACATGAAACAATTCAGGAACCAGGGCTAGAGAGAAGAGGATGGGTAGGCATATGGCAAAGAATTTTTGGACAAACATCATTGGAGGAGAACAAAGAAGTGTTGTTATTAGAATATGCCGTATATCTTCTAGACAGGAGGAAACAGATGAACAGTCGAGCAAAGAGACCACGTTATAAGGCTCCAACAGAGGTATGACATAATAGTGTTAAGACTTTAATTATCTAGACAGCTACTGATTTTTTTTCTCCCCTAAGCAAAATAGCTAATAAATTTTTGGCTTTCAAAAAAAATGAGAAAAGAGACACATTTAAATAAGAAAAAAAATGAATTATAGGGGAGGAATGAGATTGAGAGGAAAAAAATGAGGTTTTTGGGGGGCAGATAATTTCATTCTTCAAAAGGTGATGACCCAAACTGTCCATCTGGAGAGGATTCTAATCAACAAAGGGAGAAGTGGTTGTTGCTAGGAAAAATGGGATCCTTGGGGAGGAATGATCACTTCCTCTAATAATTTGAGGTAGAAAGGAGGGAAACTAGGAATAGTCTGCCATACAACCTGCTTTTTGGGAAAGATGATTTCAGAGAAAGAATGGCATTAAATTCTATATGGGGATGTCAGTTGAAGGAGGTAGAAGTCTCTCAAATGGAAATTTGAAGAAACAAACAGAAACATTTCCAATAAGGAAGGAAAAAAAGGAAACTTTCAAAACAGATTTACATGTATACACATGAAATTCATTGAAGAACCTGGATTTTAAAAAAATCCTGTGGAGATCAATAGTCTGTGCTGAATCCAGGCCAGGGGATTGACTTTTAAGAGATAGTATGGGGTAGTGGCGGGAACAGTGGATATGGAATCAAGAAAGATCCAGGTTTCCAATCCCTTTTTAGACACTCAGAGTGGGGCCATGAGCATGTCATTTAACTTTCTGAGCATCAGTTTCCCCTTCTTACAAGTAAGTATAGTAATACATGCAGTACATACCTCATACAACTGCTTTAAGGATAAAACAATGTATTAACCCATGCAATTATAAATCATCAAATATTCTAATGGATCTGAGATCTCATTGCTTTGGGAGTTTACCCCAACAATTCAAATAACAACCCATTATCTTTGTCCATCTGCTACAACTCTTGTTCATACATTTCTTTGCTTTCTCTTTTCATTTTTAGGGTGACAATAGAATACTTTGGCTATTCACCTAACAATCATTTACTTCATCAGGTGACTAACCCTTCTATTCCTACTGTACATTTTCTTGGAGGTATCTTTTATACATATTCCTTAATGATTATATTTCAAAGATGGGAATTTTTCATGTTTTTATTTAAGCATGATTTCTAAATTGGTGTAGATAATAGTGGCCTGGTGCATAACTTTGTGAGGGATGAATTTGTCAAGAGATATAGAGATATATCTGGTCTGGTACTCTGCCATTTCTCAAAGGAGAACAGAGCAACCAGACTTATGGCCTCTTCCCCTGTTTCCCTCAAAGCAAGAAGCACAGACTCCTTTGGATGGGGGTAAGCAAGATTCTAAAGAAAACAATCCATGCCTCCCACTATCTATATGTTTTAATATCTTATGTGAATGGATATACATGTTTTACATGAGCAGTACATAGATTATATCTGTATCAGGGGAAATGCTGATGAAGGAGTCCTATGAGTATGCACAAAGGATTGTCTTTGCTGCTAATTACATGAAAAATTTGGTGAGACTGTTTCTGGATGTGAGTGATGATCTGTAATGGAGGGGCCCTTCTTCTAAAATTTCCTGCCCAAATACTGTGTGATAATGAAAGGCCCTTTAAATAGCTGCTAAACTGAAACTGAATGTGCATATGAAAGGCCTAGATAGGCAAAATAGCTCCAGACTGAGAATGAGGTATAAGGGTGACTCTTTGAGCTTCAGAGAGTCAGGCTGTTCCAAGAGTGCATGACATCTTAGGTTAGCTTGTACTTGTGATAAGGCTTGCCAAAGAGAATGAATGAACTGGAAATTACAAGTACAGGTCTTAGAAAAAAATAATTACTAAGGACTTGGAACCTCAGAATATAAGGATGATTTCAAGCTGTCCTCAATTAGTTCAAGTAATCAAGACCAAAAAGTTTGTGGGAAATAGTCTAGATGCCAGAATACTAAAGAAAGGTAACTAGTGCTTCAGTTTTTTTAAATGTAGACCAGTGAGTTTGGCATCAATTTCTAACAGACTCTAGAACATATTATTCAAAGGACAGTTTCAGGAAACCTAGAAAAGGAAACATTAATTGCTAAGAATCTCCTTGAATTGATCAAAAATTGTCCTAATATACTAACTGCTCAATGTAAGAAAATACTTCTTAGCCATTCAAAGTTGGAATGGGTCGCCATGGCAAGTAATGGATTCCCTCCTACTAGAGGTCTGCTTACTTGTTGGAAATGTCATAAAGGACATTACTATATGGTTAGGGGTTAGATTTCTACTCTTAGGTCCTTTCTAACCCTGAGGACTGTTATTAATTCTACCTGGAGAATAAGTGCTATGGACATGTTTATAAAGAAGGTGGAATAAAGGACAAATGCTATACTTTTAAAAAGAATACTTGGCAATAAATTACTTTTCAGAAATCTTGGATTGACTCAAAACTGCAAGAAGGGGAAGGCACCACTTCTGCCTGGATTGAAATGGATGCTTTATCATGTGGTATGTACCTAACCAGGTAGGTCACACAGGAACACAAATGATTCACTACAAAGCCAAAAGTCAGTGGGGTGGGTGGTACAATAGACTGGCTATTTAGTTGAAGACAAAAATGGCACGATTCAAGGTGCACTATTTTGATGAAAAAGAATATAATATAATTTAACTATTTGATGCTTGAAAAACAGCATTGCATAATGAAGAGAAGGCCAGCCTTGAAATCAGTCTGAAATTCCCACTCCTGACAAAGGCTGGTTATTGTGACTTTGGGAAAATCACTTAACCTCTCAGTGTCCCAGGAAATGCTAAGGCTCTAAGTTTAAGAACAGTTGCTGATTTACATTTGAAGAGGAAATTTACTCACTGTGAGATCCCTATATTAATGAAATCATGTGCCAAGATGTTTACAAATTAAGTCAAAGCTTTCTGCAAGTTCCTACCATGATAGAACCTCTCTTCAAAAGTGTACCTCTCTTCAAAAGCAGAAGCATGACAAGCAGTGACCAAAGCTAGATGATGGGCTAGAATATCTAAAGGCACTTACTGTTTGGCTATTTTTTAACTTGAAATTAATATAACATTTGTAAGACAAAAGGCCAAGATCTGTTGCTACCCAAGGAAAGGCATCAAAAGAAGCAACTGGATGTCTGCTTTCTATATTTTTCCCACAGGCATGTCAACTTCTCTTCCTGACTTAATCCTCATTGCTTGTCTTTGTACAATCATTAGGAGCTTGTAATAGAAAATATTTTTGTCTGTACGTAGTGGAAAACACCAGTTTAAACAGGATGTTTGAAGTTACAAGGACTGACCCAGAAAGTGGGCCAGGGCAGACATGAAAGCATTAAAATTTCATTCACAAAGGTTTTTTGGGACCAGTTCTTTTTCAGCCTAAATAGAGTCACGCATATGCTGGCTCCCAAGCTCTCCTTGTTTGCAGAGCAGAGTCAATTGCTTTTAAAGTTATGCAGGGCTGCATCCCTCCATGGACAGAAGCCATAAGCAGGACTGGGAACAATTACCAGCTTGAATAGCATGTTCCTCTGTGAAGGGCACAGTTCTGCCAGCTACTACCCTTGGATCTCACGGGGGAAAGAGCACATGCAGTCCCCCACGCCTACATGTTTCCTTTCCCTTCAGTGCGACAGTTTCAACTGATTTTGATTACCCTGGCGCCAAATACATGAAAACATTTCATAGACATAATCATCCATCACTGTGAAGAAAGGAAAAATGCTTCATGTTCAGTATGTTTATAAATACACTTAATGAAAAAAGGACAGCTCTAGCTTTCCTACAAATACACTGTTGTCTCTTGCTCTCTGCTGCTGACCAGATAGAGCAGTGTCTTGAGATTTCACAATGCTCTCCTTGCCTCACCACCCTCTGAATGCCTGATTTTACTTTGACATTATGGTAGAGCCCACCTAAGTCAAGAAGAGAAGAATGCCGTATATTCTAATCCTAATACCCTTGCCCAACCAAGAAAAGGGCTTCAGTGTCAGGAAGAGGTAAGCAATATTAGGGTTTGGAAGCCACTATTCTTTCTATCCAGTTTCAGGGAACAATAAGTGTAAGAGGTCTATGTTTCACAAGATTTAAAGATTTCATACAAAGTAGTTCGTGCAATTCCAGGGTTATTGGGGTGGGGGTGGTGAAGAAGGGCAGGAAAGTATATGATTGCCAGCCTTAGTGTGTATTTTGCAAGTACTAAGATGAAAGTCTAAATTTATGTTGTCAATTTGCATATTCTTTTGTGTACATATAATCTCTGATTCCTTGAAGGGGGATGATAAGTTCTAGAGGTCAAACATATAATGATCAGTCTTTTGTAAAGTTAAAATGAAAGAAATATTATCTCATTTGTCTTTCTTGGGCAGACTGTCTCCTATGAAGAAAGCAAAACTAACTAAATGTATTTATAGTATAGTACTTTAAATATCCCCAAATATTCCCTCTGGCTACATCAATTTTATACTAATTTTCAGCCCCACAGCATGAAATACTCCATAACCAGAGTACATGCATTTTTGTTCTCCTTTTCACTAAACTTCATATTTTCCAATGTGTTGAATATTTGCATTCATATTTGACTAGCAAACATGGTCAGGCTGCATCTCCTTTCTTTCTTACAGGTCATTCATGCAAAACTTGTGGCCTGAATCACAAAGAGCACTGTAAAAGTGAAAAAGTCACAATTCTAATATTCAAAGTTGGTTATGGACAAACTCATGTAAGGGCACCCTTCATTTAAGCTGTAGCAAAGAAATCATCTGATCATCTGGGGTAGTAGCAAAGAAAAGCTTGTCAGGATGTGATATCATAAAGTAATGAAAGACCAGAAGTTGTGGTTTTATTTATTTTAAGAGCTTGTTAAGCCTTCAAGTAGAAACAAATGCAGAAGTAGGATGTGCTCTGTGTGCCATTTTCATTTGTTGTAGCAGAGACTCAGAGCTAACGCAATACTTTCCTGCTACAGAGGGCTAATAGTGTCATCCTGCTTGAAAAATTATCTCTGGTCCTAGTAGGCCTCATTTGCTTTACCATCCCAGTTCCCAGTTATATGGGATTTTCTAGAATATTCCTACTATGCTGTTCTTGAAAAAAGGGCAGGAAGAATTTAATGAAGAAAGTATTTATCACAGTGCTTGGGACACAGTAGGTACTTAAAAATTTTGCTCATTGACTTCACTTGACTTGTTAGAGATGTAGGCATTCTTTGGAAATTTATTCAAATTTGTGAAATAACCTCTGATTCAAATAATATTTATTGTATTCTGCTAAAAATAATTCTGGAAAATTTTCTTGGGATAGATGAGATGATGACCCCCCCCCAACTCTCTCTCAGGCTATCTCCTCTGAACTCATCACTCCCTTCTCCCTTAGTGGCTCCTTCATGAACCAATTCAACTCTACATTGTCCTCTCCTCTCTTAAATCCTTCACCCCCTTCTCATATCACTGACTGAGCTCAGCCAAACCTCAGCCTTGGATCACTCCCACCATTCATCACCTTCATGCCTACACACATGCTACTGAATGAAGGTAGAGAAATTCACTCAACTGTTCTGACTGGATCCTCTACAGATTTATGCTATGTAGTCTCTACTAGGTTCTCACTGCTGCTAAGCAATCCTAATATACCTCCCTCACCAACTCACTACCCCAATCTCCACAGTGGCTCTTCCAAACCTTTTTTATTCCTCCCCAACCCAACCATGGCTCCCTCTCTAAGCTGAGAAACTTACCTCATATTTTACAGAAAATATTGAGGCTATTCTTCATCTCTTGTTTTTCAGGTACTTTGTGTAACTTTCTCCTCCTTCACCCCTGTCTTACATGATGAAGTTGCTTTACTTTTTATCAAGGCTAAACCCTCAATTTGCTCAAGTGATCACATTCTGTCCTGTCTCCTCCCGCAGGTTTGCCCCCTCTGTAGTACCCACTCTTTTACTTATTTTCAATCTCTCCCTCTCTACTGACTCCCTTCCTAATGCCTAGAAACATGCTCATATCTCCCCTATCCTGAAAAAACCCTTTCCTTGGTCCTTTTATTGCTGGTATCATCCTATTTCTCTTCTACCCTTTGTACTTAAACTCCTCGAAAAAGCCATCTACATCTAGGTGCCTCCACTTTCTTTCCTCTCACTATCTTTTTAACCCATTACAATCTGGCTTCTGACCTTATCACTCCACCAAAAGTGCTCTCTCCAAAGTTACTACTGACCTCTTAGTTGTCAATCACTTTTTTTGTAATCCTCATTCTTTGCTTGACCCCTCTGCAGCCTTTGACATTGCTAATTATATTCCCCTCCATGATACTCTCTTCTCCTAGGGTTTTGGTATACCACTCTGTCCTTGTTTTTCTCTTACCCATTTGACCATTCCTTCTCCGTCTTCCTTGCTAGATCCTCCTCCAAATCATGCCCTCTGACTATAGATGTCCCTCAGGCTTCTCTCCTGAGTCATCTTCTCTTCTCCCTCTCTACTACTTCACATTGTGATCTCATCAGCTCACATGGATTTAATTACCATCATTTAGCTGATGATTCTCAAATCTACCTTTTGTTCCCCAATCTCTCTGCTTACCTTCAGCCTCACATCTACAAAGGTCTTTCAGACAACTCAAACTGGATGTACAGTAGATATCTTAAACTCAACATGTCCAAAGCAGAACTCATTCCCTGTCTCCCTATACTACTCCCATCCTACTTTCTCTATTGCTGTAGAATACAACACAATCCTCTCAGTGTTTTGGTCTTGCAACCTAGCATGAGTCATCCTGGATTCCTCATTATCTTTCACCCCTCCTCCAAATCCAAACTGTTGCCAACATCTGCTGATCTCAATTTTTCAACATCTCCTAAATGTGTCCCCTTTTTCCCTCTGACACTGTCATCACTCTACTGCAGGACTTCATCACATCACACCTTGATTATTATAATGGCCTGCTAGTGGGTCTGCCTGCCTTAAATCTTTCCCACTCCAAATGCAAGTCTGATTATATCACCCCCTTACTCAATAAACTCAAATGGGTTCTTATTGCCTCTAGGAGCAAATACGAAATGCTCCATTTGCAATTCAAAGTTTTTTATAAACTAGTCCCCTCCTATCAAGTGACACTGGCTTCCTAGCTGTTCCACCAAAAGGCTTCTCTCTGCCTGTCCCCTATACTTCTCCCTCCTCCACTCTGACTGCTGACCTCCCGAGATTCCTTTAAGTTCCAACTAAATTCCCACCTCCTTTGGGAAGACTTCCCCAACCCCTTTTAATTCCAGTGCCTTCCCACTGTTAATTAGTTCCTTTTTATCCTGTATATGGCTTACTTTGTATATATTTGTTTGTATTTTGTCCTCCCCACTAGATTGTAAACTCATTCAGGTCAGGGACTGCCTTTTGCCTCTTTTGTATCTTATAGTGCACAGTGCCTGTCACATAGTTGATGCTTAATGAATGTTTATTGAATTAAACTGAATGATTGATCTCATAGAGAAAGGAGAGTTGCTTGATTTTTACTCCATTTCTCTTTTCTCTGAAAATAATCTTTATACTGGAAATGACCAAACAAAAAAAAAATTTATTAGAATTGATACCCCTGGATGAAAACATCTAGCTGCCCTTGATGAACTCGTTACCTAACTCAAGTGAATGATATCCTTGGGACCTGAAAGAACTTGCAGATGTAATAGTTGTTCTATGATCAAAGATATTTGAAAGATCGTGGAAAATAGGGAAAGTACAACAAGATTGAAAAGGGCAAATGCTCTCCTAATTTTCATAAAAGAAAAGAGAATAGAGTCTAGAAACTATAGGCCAGTCAATTTGACTTTGATTCATGAGAAAATTCTTGAAAGAAGCATTAAAGAGGTGGTTGATGAACAAGGTAAAGGGAAGAGGAGTTGAAAAAAGCCACCATGGCTTTATTAAGAAAAGGTCATGCCCAACACAACTCATTTTCTTTTCTGAAAGGTTAACTGGTAAATGAGGGGAATACTGTGGCTAGAATTTACCTAGATGTAGTCAAACATTTAAAGAAAGTATCTTGTAGAAACATTAGAGAGATATGGATTAGACAATAATGAAATTAGATATATTCATAAATGTTTGGAAGGATAGACTTAAAGAGTAGTTGTTTTAATAGTTTAATATCAACATGTTTGGAAGTCTCCAGCAGAGTACTCCAAGAATCTAAACTTCAAAGGTACATATCTTTTTACAGATCTCTGTTTTGTAACATTTTTATCAATGAAGTATATACAAGAATAATTGCTATCTTTTATATACTAGGAAACTTGCAGATGACATGAAGGTGGGAGGAAATGAGGCCTAGGACTCACAACAAGCTCGAACATTGGACTGAATCTAATGAGAATAAATTCAATGAGGATAAATGTAAAATCTTGTCCTTGGGTACAAAAGATCAACTTCACAAGTGTAAGATAGAATAGATATGGTTACATATCAGTTATTCTGAAATAGAGGGATTTCAATGGATTGTGTGCTCAATATGGGGCAGTTATGTGGAACAGTGAATGGTGTGCCGGGCCTGGAGTCAGGAAGACACCTATTCTGGAGTTCAAATCTGGCTTCAGACACTTACTAGCTGTGTGACCCTCCACAAGTCACTGAACCCTGTTTGCCTCAGCTTCCCTCATCTATAAAGTGAGCTGGAGAAGGAAATGCAAACCATTTTAGTATCTTTGCAAAAAAATGGGGTCATAAAGAGTCAGACATGACTGAAAATGACTGAACAACATACTCTATATGAATCAGCGATGTGATGTAATAGTCAAAAAAGCTAATTACTTGGACTGCATTAAGAATCGTATAACTTGGGCAGCTAGGTGGCACAGGGAGTAGAGCACCAGCCCTGGAGTCAGGAGGACCTGAGTTCAAATCCGGCCTCAGACACTTGACACACTAGCTGTATGACCTTGGGCAAGTCACTTAACCCTAATTGACCTGCCTTCCCCCCTCAAAAAAAAACAATGGTGTAACTACTGGGAATAGTAAAGCAATAGACAGTTCTACTGTACTTTGCCTTTGCCAGACCTTTCCTGAGTCCCATAGTTTAAAGGACATGACACACTATAGAGTGTCCAGAGCAGGGCAACTGAGATAAGCCTTGAGTCTAGAAAATGAGGATTGGTTGAAGGAACTGGGCATGTTTACCTTGGTAGAAGGAAGATTCTCAGGGGAAAGAAACAGAGTGACATAGCTGACAGATTACTGGGCTTTGGAGTCAGGAAGACTCAGACTCAAGTCCTGTTTCAGATCTTCAAATCTCACCTCAGAACCTTACTATCTGTATGACCCTGGGAAAATTACTTAATCTTTCAGTGGGTCAGTTTCCTCAAAAGTAAAATGAGGCATTATTGTCTGTGGACTCTAAGGTTACTTCCAACTATAAATCTGTACTCCTAGAACATTCTAGCTCTCTTCAGGTATTTGAAAGGCTGTAATGGAGAGGAGGAATTAGATTTGGTTTGTATGGCCCATGAGTGCTTAATGAAGAACAATGGGAGGTAGTTTCAGAGACAAATTTAAATTTTATTTGAACAAAAAAACCTTCCTAACAATTAGAACTGTCAAAAAAGTGAAATCAGGTAGGAGATAGTGGGTGCCTTCTCCCTATATTTGATCACTTATTGAGAATGTTATGGGGGATTTATTTTGTGTCAGGATCAGGTTATATGTCTACTAAGACTATTTACAACTCTCCAATTCTGTAATTTTGTAATTCCTGAATCTGTAAATCTAGCCCTGCTCTTTCTCCTGGTCACCAGCAACTCGTTGGACATTTTGAAAATGATGTCCTTTAGCCATCTCAAACTCATCCTGTCCAGAAGAAAAACCCTATCCCTCTTCTAAATTTGCCTGTTTCTGTTGAGAGTACCATAATTTTTCCAGCTCCTCAGCTTCACAGCCTACAAATCATTCTTGACTTTTCCTTTGACATCACTCTCCTTCACCCCACTTACTCACTAAACTATAAAATCTTATCCATTTTGCCTCTATACTGCTTCTTGCATTTTCCTCCTCCTTTCTACTTGTATAGCCACCCTCCTAGTTCAGGCCATCATCACTTCTTACCCTGAATATTTTTTAAATTACAGATTTTTTTGTTCAATTGACAAGTAATTATTTCTTGTCCTCCAACCTTAACCCTACCTAGTGAAAAAGAAGAGATAAACAAAATCTTTGTAATGAATATGCATAATCAAATAAATTGCTTTCCTATATTGGCCATATCAAAAACGTAGGTCTAATTCTACATATTTGATTCATTATATCTCTGTAAGAAGGTAGAAAGTATTCTTCATATTTCATCCTATGGAATTATTGTTGATCATTGTATTAATTAGAATTCTTAAGTGTTTCAAAGTTGTTCATTTTTACAACGTTAGCACTAAAAGTTAGTCTCTTGGTTCTGTTCATGCATTCTGTATCATTTTATATAAATCTTCCCAGGTTTCTCTAAAATAATCCCCTTTGTTGCTCCTTGTAACACAATACAATTCTATTGCATTCATATAATAAAATATGTTTAGCCATGCATTCACCAATTAATAAGCAGCCCCTAAGTTTCCAGTTCTTTGCCACCACAAAAAGAGCAGCTATAAACATTTTTGGTATACATAGGACCTTTTTCTCTTTCTTTGATCTCCCTGCAAAACAGACCTACTCGTATTTATCACCAGCCCCCAAAACTGCGTGGTTTAGTAACTTTGGGGGTACAGTTCCAAATTGCTTTCCAGAATGGCTATACCAATTTGCAGCCCTAACAACAGTTCATTAATGTGCCTAGTTTCCCACAGTTCCTTTTGTACCACACAATCAAACTATCAAATAATTATTTTATAGAAGTGGGAAAAAATTAATTCATTGGTGGGAACAAAAGGTGAAGAATTTCAAAGGAAATAGTGGAAAAAGCTGAGAAGGAAGTGGAACTTGCAGGACTAAATCTCAAACTGTGCTACAAAACAGGAATCATCAAAATAAATTGTTACTGTAGTTGTTTTTTGATGGAGTCCAATTACTAGCACAGATTTGGAACATAATGTAAAGAAGCAAACAAACGTAGTCACCTTGTGTTCACTAAACTCAAAGACCAAAGCTATTGAGGTGACAAAAATTGACAAAAATTCCTGGAAAAAAATTGGAAAAAATAGTCTCACCTGGATTATTGCAGTAACTTAACTGTTCTCTGCCTCAAGCATATCTCCTCTGCAGTCAATCTTCCAGACTACTGTCAAGTTTACATTCCTAAAACTCAATTCCAGTCATGTCACTACGCTGCTCAATGAGTTCCAATGACTCCTTACTTCTAAGAATAATCTCCTTTTGTTAAAGTCCTTTTGTTAAAGTCACAACTTCCATCCAACACACTTTTCTAGCCTTATATATTATTCCCCTTAACTCAATCTATAGGTCAGTTTTACGGCATTTCTTACTCTTCCTTTCTCTCTTACTTTCTTATTGTTCTTTACACATAACACCCCATCTTTATTTTGGTACATTTGCAGAGCCTATCCTCCATTCCTGGAATGTACTACCTCCTGACCTCCACCTCTTAGAATCCCTATTTCCTTCAAATTTCAGCTCAAGTGTCACTTTCTACATGGATCTTTTCATAATCCCTCTAGCTGTGAATATCTTCCCAAAAATTATCGTAAATTCATTTTCTATACACTTATTTACATGAATGTTGTCTCCCTGCTTGTGTTTTGTTTTTGTCTTTCTATGCTGAGTACCTAGAATGCATTAGGATTCTGAGCAGACATTGCATCATCCCACCCACATTAGAAAGTAAACAGCTCATCTTCATAATGTACCTTCTGATTGCTTGCTTCTGTTTGCCTTTGTTTCTCTTTACTCCTGTGTTTGTATTTCAAAGTTTGTGCTCATCACTGGTCTTTTCAACCCGAGTGGTTAGAATTCTTCTATTTCACTAAAGGTCTATTTATTAAATTCAGTCTCAATATAGGTAAGTTATTCTCGCATATAAGTCTCTATCTTTGGTCTTTTGGAATATACTCTATATTCCTTTGTAAAGATAGCTTTTAAATCATATGTGATTCTGCTTATGATTACTTGGTGCTTGAGCTCTTTTATTTCTGAGTTGCTGTTGCAGTATTTTTTTCTTTGATCTGGAATCTCTGGATTTTAGCTATGACATTCTTCAAGTTTTTCATTTCAGGTTATCTTTGCAGAGGTGATTGCAAGTTGTCTATTCGCACCTTGCCCTCATGTTCAAATGCATCTGGGAAGTTTTCTTTCATGATTTCTTGAAATGATAACAAGGTTATTTGTTCTTACTGTCGTCGTTGTTTTTAGCGGGGAGAGAGTCATGGCTTTCAAGTAGTCCTGTGGTTTTTAAATTACCTCTCCTTTATTTATTTTCCTGGTCAGTCATTTTTTGATAGGAGGTGCCCTACATTTTCCCCTATTTTTTACAGTCTTTTGTGTTCTGATATTTCTTACTATCTCATGGAGTCATGAACTTCTATCTGATTTCTGTTTCTAGGAGTCTTCTACTTGGATAAAGATTTGCATCTTTTGTGCTAAGCAGTGTTTTCTTACTAAGTCTTTCTTCCAAAACTCTCATTTTTTCTATTTTTTTTTACTATCTAATTTCATTTTTATGCCAATTTAAGTTTTTTATTTATTCTAGTAATTATAATCAATCTTGTTTCTCATGCTACAGAAGTTTCATAATGGCACAGTAATTTTAGTTACAATGTATCAAGGGCAATATTGTAAATCTACATTGGTCAAGGCAACATTACACGGGCTTTGTATGTAATAATTGTCATAAACTCGACATAAATAAAATGACTTAGGAGTTCTATCAGATAGATCTCCTTTTGAGATCTCATTTTGAATTGAATTATTGTGTGGCCAATCCAATCAATTCCCAAGTGATTCCCTTTTAACACGGCCAAAAAAATGAATCTAAAAGACATTACGTGCACACATAAATATGTATCATATATATTTATAGACATATTTAGAGACATATGCATACATATGTGCATATGTATGTATGTCAATATATGTAAGTTACCTACACTGTCTTCTAAAATACTTTTAAAATCTTGTAAGGGAATTTATACTTCCCTTTTTACTGAATATTTTATGCACTATACTTGTTATGGGAGGTAAAATTTTGAAAATATCTCCTACTTGCCCTTGATACTTGAAAAAAAAATTGTCAAATTCAATAAATGATCCTATTGATTTCTACAGCATTGTAATTCAGATGTTATTAAAAGTAACTGTGTCTATTCATCCCTGTTAATAGTACTAGGAATGGTCCATATCAAAATCAGAGAAGTAAGATAATGAAGAAAGAGTGCATGCAGCATTTCTGTATTTACTGTTTTATTCATTTTCATTGCTAGTCAAGTCTCCAGATATGTGGGTCCTTTGGCATATTTTTTCAGAAGAGATCTAGCCTTCTTTTTAAAATAAGGAATATACACACAAATACATACACATATGTAGGTATATGTATGTGTGTATGTATATATATATATATACATATATATATAAAGACACATATATACATATGCATGTACATATATTAAACCACAGTTTTTATTGGTGAAAGAATATTATTGCGTTTGCTATTGCCACAAAGAAACGTCTTTAAAAACACTAATGTGTTTATTGAAGTAAAATCAAGTTACTTTTTCTTTTAAGCCCAATTACTGTTTTTGTAGTCCTCATTCTTCCTCATTCTTTACTTCTCTTTGAGGTGAAATGAATTTAACATCTCTGTTCACATAAGTCTATGCACCGTTAGTGATTAAAGTAGCACACTTCTTTAAGGTAGGTCTTGGCCTGGGACCTACTGTTGTCCAATCAATGAGAAACAGAGTGATTTGGGTTTAAGACTTAGTCCTTAAGGGAAAGAAAATGTTTCAGCAATCAAAATTTACATATCCTTTGGGCAGAGTACCCATAAGTAAGGGTAGGATACCCTATGTGGACAGAGAGAAGGAAAAGACAGACAGAAAAAAGGCAGACAGAAAGACAGGAAGGAAGGAAGGAAAAAAGGAAGGAAGGATAAAGGGAATGAATGAGTTTTCTCATATCTGGAGGTTTAAGAAGAGGCTGGCTGACAATGTTTTGGAGATTTATATTCAAGTATGGGTTAGACCAAATGACTTCTAAAGTTCCTTCTAATTCTGAAATTATTTAAATCTGTGTGGTTATTGCTGTTGTTGTCGTAGTTCAGTTGTTTCAGTCATGTTAGACTCTTTATAGCCCAATTCAGGGTTTTCTTGGCAAATATACTGGAGTGGTTTGCCATTTCCTTCTCTAGATCATTTACAGATCAGAAACTGAGGCAAACAGGCTAATCGTTTATGGTCACAGAGCTAGTAAGTGTCTGAGGACAGATTTGAACTCAAGAAGATGTCTTCCTTCTATGCCTGGCACTCTATCCACTGTGCCACCTAGCTGCCCCTTCTGTATGACATAAGACTTAAGATGAGATTATTTAGTCTATAAAAAGAAAGGTGAAGTGATGACTGAAAGTTACAAAATGATAAATGTGATTTTTTTAAAATTTCATGGCATTGAACTATATGTTAAGTATTCGTTAAATATATATTAAATCCTCTAGTATTTGAAATGGATTGACAGTACACTGAATGATTAGATTCAGGACAAATAAAAGATAGCATTATTTTACAGAAAATGTTTTATTTATGTGGAATTTCATATAACCCAAGAGATTATAGAGGCCTTAAATCCAAATTTATTCAAGAAAAAAAAATTCCTAGAATTTCCATGACTTATGAAGTAATTTTGGGATGTAGAAGGTATTTTTCTAAGCTCTGTGGTGAACATCTTGTTATCTCTCTTTCTTATGATGTTACTGTGGAAAATTCATGAATGGTGAAAGTGTTTTCTCTTCTTATAAATAATATTTGGTGAAAATCACCTCTTAAACATGTTCCATAAAACAAATCAGTTTATCCAGTCCTTCTGTTTGATGACATGATTCAGTGTATCAATGAGTCTGAGATCTATAAATAAGGAATTTCTTTACTGGTGCAAATTGCAACCCATAAATATTTTCTTATCTTGGATGATCATTGTCCAATTCTTCTTGTATGTCCTACATAAAGGATCAATCTGATATGATGGAGCTTTTCCTTTAGATCTTTTAATGTGTGCTGGGAATCAGTAAAATACTCAGGCTTCCCATGTTAGTCTTCACTATTCAATACATAACTGATGCAATGATATCCTTCCTGCCACTTTTTAAATATAAGGGATCACTGGAAATATGTCACAACTTACTTGTGCATGGAGCATCTAGGTGGCACAGTAGATAGAGCACTGGGGTTGGAATCAGGAAGATTCAACTTCTGAGTTAAAATCTGGCCTCACATACTTACTAGCTGCATGAGCTTGGGTAAGTCACACACCCTGTTTGCCTCATTTCCTCATCTATAAAATGAGCTGGCAAAGTAAATGGCAAATCACTCCAGTACCTTTGCCAAGAAAGCCCCAAATGGGGTCATGAAGAGTTGGAAAAGACTGAAACAACTCAACAAATTTGTGCATCCCATTCATCTCTTTATTGTCTTTTGTGTTATCCATAACTTTGATTTTTCAACACATATGTTCCAAAATTTGTAATCACATACCATCCTTAGAAAATACCTATGGTCCCAACGGGGGGCGGAGCCAAGATGGCAGCTGGTAAGCAGGAACTAGTGTGAGCTCCGTACCGAGCCCCTCCAAAAACCTATAAAAAATGGCTCTGAACCAATTCTAGAATGGCAGAACCCACAGAACAGCAGAGGGAAGCAGGGCTCCAGCCCAGGACAGCCTGGATGGTCTCTGGGTGGGGTCTATCCCACACGGAGCTGGGAGATGGGAGCTGGGAACAGAGTAGAGCAGAGCCCAGCCTGAGCGGCTTGGAACAACCAAACTTGGAGTTGGGCGGATGGGGCCCCTAGCACCCTGAATATGTGAGCTGCAGCAGTTACCAGACTCCTCAACCCACAAACACCAAAGACTGCGGAGAAGGTTAGTGGGAAAAGCTACGGGAGCGGAAGGAGTCCGCGGTTCGGCTTCCAGCCCCGGGGGCAGCGGAGGTGGGGCAGCTACAGTTGCTGCTGCTTCTGGCCCCAGGCCCACCTGGTGGGAGGAATTAAGTGGCGGATCAGAGCAGGAGTGCACAGCAGCTAAAGATCTAAGCCGAGCCCGGGCTGGGGGTTCTTGGGGAAGGAGTAGTGCTGGTGTGACAGAGCTGGCACCTCCCCCCCAAATGTAGAACATAGAACTCGTTAGTCTACAAGCATTCATACCCCACTGAAAAACTCAAGGGTCAACTTAGTTGGTTGGGAATATGGCCAGGCAGCGAAAGCACACCCAGATTCAGTCTCAGACTTTGGATTCTTTCTTTGGTGACAAAGAAGACCAAAACATACAGCCTAAAGAAGACAACAAAGTCATAGAGCCTACAACAAAAGCCTCCAAGAAAACATGAACTGGACCCAGGCCATGGAAGAACTCAAAAAGGATTTGGAAAAGCAAGTTAGAGAAGTAGAGGAAAAATTGGGAAGAGAAATGAGAAGGATGCTAGAAAACCATGAAAAACAAGTGGATGACTTGCTAAAGGAGACCCAAAAAAATACTGAAAAATACACTGAAGAAAACAACACCTTAAAAAATAGATTAACTCAAATGGCAAAAGAGCTCCAAAAAGCCAATGAGGAGAAGAATGCCTTGAAAGGCAGAATTAGCCAAATGGAAAAGAAGGTCCAAAAGACCACTGAAGAGAATACTACTTTAAAAATTAGATTGGAGCAAGTGGAAGCTAGTGACTTTATGAGAAATCAGGATATTATAAAACAGAACCAAAGGAATGAAAAAATGGAAGACAATGTGAAATATCTCCTTGGAAAAACCACTGACCTGGAAAATAGATCCAGGAGAGATAATTTAAAAATTATTGGACTACCTGAAAGCCATGATCAAAAAAAGAACCTAGATACCATCTTTCAAGAAATTATCAAGGAGAACTGCCCTGATATTCTAGAGCCACAGGGCAAAATAGAAATTGAAAGAATCCATCGATCACCTCTTCAAATAGATCCCAAAAAGAAATCTCCTAGGAATATTGTTGCCAAATTCCAGAGCTCCCAGATCAAGGAGAAAATACTGCAAGCAGCCAGAAAGAAACAATTTGAGTATTGTGGAAACCCAATCAGAATAACCCAAGATCTGGCAGCTTCTACATTAAGAGATCGAAGGGCTTGGAATGCAATATTCCGGAGGTCAATGGAGCTAGGATTAAAACCTAGAATCACCTACCCAGCAAAACTGAGTATCATGTTCCAAGGCAAAATATGGATTTTCAATAAAATAGAGGACTTTCAAGCTTTCTCAGTGAAAAGACCAGAACTGAATAGAAAATTTGACTTTCAAACACAAGAATCAAGAGAAGCATGAAAAGGTAATCAAGAAACAGAAATTGCAAGGGACTTACTAAAGTTGAACTGTTTTGTTTACATTCCTACAGGGAAAGATGACATGTATGATTCATGAGACCTCAATATTAGGGTAGCTGAAGGGAATATGCATATATATATATATATGTTTATGTATATATATAAGTGAATGTGTATATCTATATGTATCTATGTGTATATGTATGTATGAGATAGGGAGAGATAGAATGGGATGGAGTATCTCGCATAAAGGTGGCAAGAGGAAACAGTTCTGTGGGAGGAGGGGAGAGGGCAAGTGAGGGGGGAATGAGTGAACCTTGCTCTCATCATATTTGGCCTGAGGAGGGAATACCATACATACTCAGTTGGGTATCTTACCCCACAGGAAAGAAGAGGGAGGAAGATAAAAAAAATAAAAGGGGGGGATGATGGAGGGGAGGGCAGATGGGGGTGGAGGTAATCAAAACAAACACTTTCAAAAGGGGACAGGGTCAAGGGAAAAAATTCAGTAAAGCGGGATGGGTTGGGAAGGAGCAAAATGAAGTTAGTCTTTCACAACATGAGTATTGTGGAAGGGTTGTACATAATGATACACATGTGGCCTAGGTTGAATTGCTCGACTTCTTAGGGAGGGTGGGTGGGAAGGGAAGAGGGGAGAGAATTTGGAACTCAAAGTTTTAAAAACAGATGTTAAAAAGACAATAAAAAAAATGTTTTTGAATGCAACTAAAAAATAAGATACACAGGAAATGGGGCATAGAAATTTATCTTGCCCTACAAGAAAGGAAGGGAAAAGGGGATGAGAGGAGAGGGGGGTGATAGAGGGGAGGGCTGACTGGGGAACAGGGCAACCAGAATATGTGCCATCTTGGAGTGGGGGGGAGGGTAGAAATGGGGAGAAAAACTGTAATTCAAACTGTTGTGAAAAATCAATGCTGAAAACTAAATATGTTAAATAAATAAATTTAAATTAAAAAAATTTTAAACCCAAGGGAAAAAAAAGAAAATACTTGTGGTAAAGGATGCATATGTTGCATGGGATGGTGGAAGGAACTGAAATTTTTTTCAAGGAGGCAAAGCCAAGATAGTGGAGAAGAGGTAGATTATTTACTGAACTCTCCCAAATTCCCCTCCAAATAACTTTAAATAATAACTCAAAACACATTCTTAAGTGGCAGAACCTATAGAAGGATGAGGGCAAAACAATTTTCCAGCCCAAGACAACTTAAAAGGTTGGTAGGAAAGGTCTGTTGCAACAGGGTGAGCGTGGAGCACAGTATAGCACTGGTAATGCCCAAGCAAGTCAGTAGGCCACACTTCAGCAAGCCAACAGCAAGGCCCCATATCCCTGCACAAGGCAGCCAGCAGTAAGCCTTTGGGAAACTGAGTCTGTGACAGCAGCTTCTGGAGCTCTTAGCCCATAGATGGTAAAGGAGTCAGACAACTGGTCAGAAGGATATTTCAGGGTTCTTTTGCGGGCAATGGGTTCAGGACCGTCTTGCATTACCCCTATGTAGATCCAGGTTGCTATTTTGGGTTGCAGTCCCAGGGTGAGGAGGAATGCTAGCACACCAGAGCTTGTGACAGCAAGGGTGTGGGAATCCTAATCACAGTTCCAGGGTGGACATAAAATCCTAATGGTTACATAAAGACTGTAGCACAATCTGGGAGAGTAGTAAATACAGCTCCCCTTAGCTCATACCAATTAGAAAGAACTGAAAACTTACAAACTCCCCAGAACTAGCTCTGAAAAGAGCTGCACAAAAACCTGAAGCTTGGAATAGTGACCCTTACACCCTCTGAAGCAGAGCTCCCCTTTAACATAGGATTAAAAGTCAAATAGAATTAAAAGTCAAGAAAGATACTGGAAAAATGAACAATCACCAAAAAATCACCTGACCATAAAAAGTTACTATGGTGACAGGGAAGATCAAAACACAAACTCAGAAGAAGATAACTAATTCAAACTGCTACACCCAAAGCCACAAAGAAAAATGTGGATCAGTTTCAATCCCCAAAAGAATGCCTGGAAGAGCTGAAAAAAGAGTTTAAAAATCAAATAAGAGAGTTAGAGGAAAAATTTAAAGTTTAAAAGTACAGAAAGTGAAAAATAGCATTATTCAATCTTCATTCAGACTCCATCAGTTCTTTCTCTTGAAGAAAATAGCATTTTTCATCATGAGTCCTTTGGAATTGTCTTGGATCATTGTATTGCTAAGAATAGTTAAGTAATTCTCATCTGATCATCGAACATTATTGCTATTGCTGTGTACAATGGTTTCCTGATTCTGCTCATTTTACTTTACATAAGTTCGTATAATTCTTTCCAAGATTTTCTGAGGTAATCCTGCCCATCATTTTTCATAATAGCACAATAGTATTATTCCATCACCATCATATGCTATAACTTGGTCAGCCATTCCCCAATTGATGGGCATCTCCTCAATTTCCAATTCTTTGCCATCCATAAAGGACCTGCTATAAATATTTTTGTACATGTAAGTCCTATTCCTTTTTTTATATAAACATAGTAGTGCTTATGGTATCACCCTTTATGTCTAAACCATGTACCTATTTTGATGTTATCTTGGTATACACTGTGAGACGTTGATCTATACCAAGTTTCTGCCCAACTGCTTTCTGGTTTTCCCAGCAGTTTTTGTCAGATAGTGAGTTCTTGTGCCCAAAGGTGAGATTTTTGTGCTTATCAATCACTTATTATCTACTGTGTATTGTGTACCTAATCTATTCCACTGATCTGCCACTCCATTTCTTAGCCATTACCAGACAGTTTTGATGATTACTGCTTTATTACATAATTCAGGATCTAGTACAGGTAGGCCACCTTCCTTCATAATTGTTCTCATTAATTCCCTTGATACTCTTGACTTTTTGTTCTTCCAGATGAATTTTGTTATGATTTTTTCTAATTACATAAAATAATCTATATAAAACTATATAAAATAATAACTATACAAAATAGTTTGATTGGTATAGTGCTGAATAAGTAAATTGATTTAGGTAGATGGTCATTTTTATTCTATTGGCTCAGTCTACCTATGAGCAATTAATATTTTTCCAATTGTTCAGATCTGACTTTATTTGGGTGAAAAGTGTTTTACAATGGTAATTCATATATTTCCTGGGTTTGTCTTGACTGGTAAACTCCAAAGTACTTTGTATTGCCTACAATTATTTTAAAAGAAATCTCTATCACTTGCTGTTGGACCTTGGTGGTAATATATAGAAACATGATGATTTGTGTGGGTTTATTTTATAGCCTTGATAAAACTGTTAATTATTTCAACTAGTTTTTAGTTAATTCTTTAGCATTCTCTAAGTATATCATCATATCACCTAAGAAGAGTGATAGTTTTATTTCTTCATTGCCTATTATAATTCCTTCAATTTATTTTTAACTCATTACTATAGCTAGAATTTCTAATTCAATATTGAATAATAGTGATGATAATAGACATCCTTGCTTCAGCCCTAAACTTACTGGGAAAGCTTTTGGCTTATCCTTATCATGGATAATGTTTGCTGATGGTTTTAGATAAATACTATTTATCATTTTGAGGAAAGCTCCATTTAATCCTATGCTCTATGATGTTTTTAATAAGAACGGGTGCTATATAAAAAGTTTTCTGCATTTATTGAGATAAACATATGATATCTGTTAGTTTGATTATTGATATGGTTAATAATGCTAATAGTTTTACTAATATTGAACCAATCCTGGTATAAATCCCACCTGCTCATATTAATGGTACTTGTGATATATAGCTGTAATGTCTTTGCTAGAATATTATGTAAAATTTTGCATCAATATTCATTAGGAAAATTGGTCTACTGTTTCTTTGTTCTGTTTTGGCTCTTTCTGGTTTAGATACCATAACCATATTTGTGTCAGAAAAGGAATTTTGTAGGACTCCTTCTTTGCCTATTTTTCCAAATAGTTTATATGGTATTGGAATTAATTCTTCTTTAAATGTGTAGTAGAATTCACTTGTGAATCCATCTGGCTCCGAGGATTTTTTTAGGGAGTTCATTGATGGTCTATTCAATTTCTTTTTTCTAAGATGGGTTTATTTAGGTATTCTATTTTCTCTTCTGTTGATCTAGGCAATTTATACTTTGCGAAATATTTATCCATTTCACTTTGATGTCAGATTTATTGGCATACAATTGGGCAAAATAACTCTTAGTTATTGCTTTAATTTCCTTTTCATTGGTGGTGAATTCACCCTTTTTATTTTTGATACTGGTAATTTGGTTTTCTTCATTTTTTAATCAAAATAGCCAATGATTTAACTATTTTATTGGTTTCCTTTTAATAAAACCAGCTCCTGGGTCTATTTATTAGTTCAAAGGTTTTCTTACTTTCAATTTCATTAATCTCTCCTTTGATTTTCAGGATTCCAAATTTAGTGTTTAATTGGGGATTTTCAATTTGTTCTTTAGGAGAACTTTTTAAAAAAAAAGCAGAATTAACCAAATGGAAAAAGAGGCACAAAAGCTCGCTGAAGGAAATAGCTCCTTAAAAAGCAGAATTGGGCAAGTGGGAGCTAATGACTTCATGAGGCATCAAGAAACAAAACAAAAATTAAAAGAAGAATAAAAAGGAAGAAAATGGTGTCTATCTCATTGAGAAAACAACTGATCTGGAAAATAGATTGAGGAGAGATAATTTAAGGATTATTGGACTACCTGAAGGCCATGATTAAAAAAAAGGCTAGACATCATCTTTCAAGAAATTATCGATGAAAACTGACTTGGTATTTAGATCCAGAGGGTAAAATAGAAATTGAAAGAATCCACCCATCACCTCCTGAAAAATACCAAAAATGAAAACTCTCAGGAATACCATAGCCAAATTCCAGAGTCACCAGGTCAAGGAAAAAATACTGCCAGAAGCTAGGAAGAAACAATTCAAATCTCATGGAGCCATAATCAGGATAATACAAGATTTAGGAGTTTCTACATTAAATTACAGAAAAACTCAGTTTAATCCTTCAGGAGAAAAAATGGATGTTTAGTAAATAGAGGATTTTCATGCATTCCTGATGAAAAGACCAGAGCTAAATAGAAAATCTGACTTTCAAATATAAGACTCAAGAGAAGCATAAAAAGATAAACAGGAAAGAAAAATCACAAGAGATTCAACAATATTAAACCGTTTACATTCCTACATGGGAAGATGATACGTATAGCTCTAAAGAACTTTATCATCATTAGGGCAGTTAGAAGGAGTAAATTATCTCATGTAAAAGAGGCATGAACAAGATTTGACAGTAAAGGTGAAGATGGGCGAAGTGTGAGAGGGGAGCACTTACTGTCATTGCAATTGCCTCAAAGAGGGAATAACATACACACTCACTTGGACATAGAAATCTATCTTACCTATAGGAAAGTGGGAATGGATGAAATAAAAGAAGAGGGAACTGATAGAAGGGAGGAAGATTTTGGGTAGGCAATAGTCAGAAGCAAAACACTTGTGAGGAGGGATAGGGTGAAAGGAGAGAGAGAGAAGGGGGGAGAGTAGGATAAATGGTGGGGGGATAGGATGGAGGGAAATACAGAGTAATCATAACTATGGGGGAGGGGAACTTTACACTAAGTTTGAACTGAGTCAAATTTATGAAAAGAAGAGCCATTCTCCAACTGATAAATGGGCAAAGAATATGAACCAACAGTTTTCAGATGAAGTAATCAAAACTGTCTATAGTCATGTGAAAAAATGTTCTAAATTACTATTGATTTGAGAAATGCAAACTAAAACAAATTTGAGGTATCACCTCATACCTCTCAGATTGGCTAAGATGACAGAAAAGGAAACTTACAAGTGTTGGAGAGGATGTGGGGAAAGTGAACTAATTCAAATATTCTGAAGAGCAATTTGCAATTAAGCCCAACAGGCTATACAGATTGTGTATACCCTTTGACCCAGCAATGCCACTAATAGGTCTGTATCCCAAGGAGACAAAAAAAAAGGAAAAGGACCTATATGTACAAAAATATTTATAGCAGCTCTTTGTGTGGTATCAAAGAATTGGAAATTGAGAGGATATCCTTCAATTGGGGAATGGCTGAATAAGCTATGGTATATGATCGTGATGGAATATGATTGTACTATAAGAAATGATGAGCAGGAAAATCTTAGAAAAACATGGAAAGAATTATGTAAACTGATGCAAAGTTAAATAAGCAGAACCAGGAGAACACTGTATGTTGTAAGAGCAATATTGTATGATATTAAACTGTGAATGACAGCTATTCTCTGCAATACACTAATCCAAGACAATTCTGAAGGATTTATGATGAAAATTGCTATACACCTCCAGAAAAAGAACTGGTAGAGTCTGAATGCAGATTTAAGTATACTTTCAAAACATTGTTCTTGTTTTGTTTTGTTCTTTTTTGGTCTGTGTTTTGTTTTATAATCTGATGAATATGGAACTATATTTTGCATAACTGCACATGTATAACCTATGTCAAATTTCTTGCCTTCTCAATGATGGGTGAGGGGAAGGGAGGAGGGAAAGAATTTGGAACTCGAAATTTTTTTAAAAAAAGTTTAAAATTGTTTTAATGTGTAATTGGGAAAAATAAATTTAATTTTTTAAAAAGGAAATAGTAGGGAAAGCAAAAAAATAAGAAAAAAATTCTCAAGAATATCTCAGCCCATTTTTTTTCCCTTCTAAACAATTATCCATCTGCAATTCCTATATCAGATAGTTGTTATTGTGGTTATGGTTGTTTTTGTTGTGCAATTACTTAGTCATGTCCAATCCTTCATGACTCCATGGATCTTACTGTCCATAATTTGGGTTTTTTTTTGTTTTTTGGCAAAGATAATGGAGAGGTTTCCTTTTCCTCCTCCAGTGGATTAAGGCAATCAGTGGTCAAATGACTTGCCCAGGGTCACATAACTAGGAGGTGTCTCAGGGAAGATTTGAATTCAGGCCTCCCTGACTCCACTTTATTCACTAAGCCATCTAACTATCCCCTAATAGTTGCACTAATATAGTAATTTAATTGAATTGCTATCCAACAGCAGGTTTTAGACTGGAAAAGGGAATTTTTCATTCAGTTTCTCTATTTGAATTGCTGTCAGTTGATTTTTTAAAACATTTTTATTTAAGGTGTTGAGTTTCAAATCCTTTCCCTCCCTCCTTCTCTTACCTCCTCTCTCCCTGAGATGGTAAGCAACTTCCATATTAGTCATCTTGTACAAGAAGACTTAAATAAAATTTAAAAAATGAAAGTGAAAAATAGCATGCTTCAGTATTCAAACAATATCAGTTCTTTCTCTGGAGGCAGATAGTATGCTTTATCATTAGTCCCTTGAGATTGTCTTGGATCATTGCTTTGCTGTTTTATAGCCCTTTGGGCATTGTTCCAAATTTCTCTCCAGAACAGTTGAATCAGTTCACAAATCCATCAACAATGCATTGGTGTCCCAATTTTCCCACATCCCTTCCAACCTCCAACATTTTCTTTATGTCATGTTAGACAATCTGATAGATGTGAGGCAGTGCCTTAGAGTTGTTTTAATTTACATTTTTTAAACAATAGTGATTTGGAGCATTTTTTCATATGACTATAGATAGCTTTGATTTTTCTTTCTGAAAACTGCCTGTTCATAGCCTTTCACTATTTAGCAATTGGGGGATGATTTGTATTTCTTATTAATGTGATTCAGTTCTCTATATATTAAGAAATGAGGCCTTTATCAGAGATATTTGTTGTAAAATTTTCCCCAGTATTCTGCTTTCCTTATAATTTTGGTTGCATTGGTTTTGTTTGTGCAAAATCTTTTTAATTTGATATAATCAAAATTATCTATTTTACATTTTGTAATGTTTGCTATATCTTCTTGGGTCCTAAATTCTTCCCTTATCCATAAATCTGACAGACAAACTATTCCATGTTGTCTTAATTTGCTCATGGTATCTAAGTCAATCTATTTCAAGTAATTACGAAACTCATAGCACTCATGTGTTATTCTGCTGTTATGCAAATATTATAATGTTCATAAATGGAAGCATTAGAAGAACCACCTCTTCATTATCTTCATCATGATCAATAATAATAATAATCATCTTCATCATCATCATCATATCTAGCATTTCTATAACACCTACTCTGTGCTCAGGCACTGTGATAAGTGCTTTAGAAATCTTACTTCATTTTCATAAGAACTTTTTGAAGTCAGTGTTATTATATTCATTTTTACAGAGGCAAGCAGAGGTTAGGTGACTTTTCCAAGATCACAATTAGTAAATGTCTGAAGGCAGATTTGAACTCAAATCTTTCTGACTCTTGGCCCATTACCATATCCACTGAACCACCTAACTCCCTCACTGTCCTTAAGAAATCCTTTTTTTTCTATCTGAAACCAGCATAGGCATCCTCAGTGACAAGGGCAAACATTTTTGGTGAGCATATATCTCCTTCTTTATGCTTTGCTTGACTTTAATAATCAGAGCCTCATTTAACAAAATTATGTCTTCAATTGTTTTATCAAGGAATCTTTTAGGTACTTAGAGTATACATGAATGTTTTCTTTTTAGAAAAGAACCTAAAAGATTGCATTTTGTTCCACCAATTCAAATGTTTTGGTTTTGTTTATGTTTTGTCGAGTTTTTTTTGATAATTTAATGTTGATAGAATTTTGAATGCAGTCCAAACTGAACCGATCTCTAACCTGAGAATGGCAGGAGCTGAACAGAACAGGCTAGAGTCAGGTGTGTCAGAATACAAAGTAACAGTGTAATTTATTTCAGATGGAGGAAAATGACTTGCGAACAAAGAAACACCCCCCCCCAAAAAGGAGGACTTAATATGTTGGGGTACAGGCAATGCTTATATATATATATATATCATATCATATCATATATATATATCACATATGTGTGTGTATATATATGTGCGTGTGTGTGTATAGATATAGATATAGATATAGATATAGATATAGATATAGATATAGATATAGATATAGATATAGATATAGATATAGATATAGATGGGCTGGATTATGACATAATCATCCTTAGGTTCAAATAGCAGTTTCCTAGGTTCCCATGGCAGGATCATGTGTGGATAATGCAGCATTCCTGAGTCCTGTGTGCACAGTCCCCAGTTAATGGTCTCACAGAGGGTTACAGTACCTGGTGTAACAACAAGGTTACTTGAAGCTAATGTGGCTGTGTAAGGCCAATAACATCAGCAGATAGAAAGGCTGCTGGCACAGGTTGTTTGATCTGCTTTTCTAAGGAAAGCAGCTTTAAGGGGTTAACGATCTTACTTTAATTAAACATGAAAATGTCATTCACTTAGTTCAGGGGGAAAAGCCAGCACCCTAGACTTCAGGGAGAATGCAAACAGAAATTACGAGCAGAAATTATATACAGAACAAAATAACACAAATCAACAGACAGGCTTCTGTCTGACCAAAGCCATACATATATAATTGCCAGTGAGAGAAGCCAGTGGGCTCCTTAGTGGCTACCCAGAGTCTCCACACCAACACTCTCCCAATGAGTGAGCTCCTAAGTAAAATGCCAAGTTCAGAGTATATACACACTTCTTCAAGGTCAGAGGGTGTCACAACTATGCGACTCAAACTCATGCGACCTAGCCCTTCCTGTGGCTTAAGCAGGCCATCAAAGGCCTGCTTAAGGCCCCTGATTCAATCAAAGACTCTTGATTGAAACAAAGGCCAGATTCAAAGGCACTTCACTGCCTTAGTGCAGAGAAGCACTCCAAAACAAAACAAATAGCCAAAAGTCCCACCCTGTTTGTCATTATACCTGGTTAGGTATACTTACTGATACAAAGAATAGCAGTCGTGAGAAAGTCAAGCAAGGTGATGTCTGGCTCTCAGGTCCCCGGAAAATAGGGGGCAGTGAACACCTGGTGCTTGGTCAAAGCAGTCCACTTTGCCAGGGGGTGAGATCATCCAGAATGCAAAGGATTGTTGTTATGCCAAGCTCAGGGCACAGCCTGCTTGTTGGGACTTAGCTCTGGGAAACAAGGTGTCTCCAAACTATTTTGACACAATAAATGATTAAAAAAATTGAACCTTATATTCTTTATACATTTCGGCCAGTTGTGTGAAGGCAAAGACCTAGTTCACTGTAGAAAATTGTTTGTAAAGGTCTGTCTGCTCCCTTCTCACATTTTTATCAAGGATATAACTAATGATATGTAAACATATGGGTCATTAGTTATTGATCTCTCAATTGCTTTTATTGTCTTATATCATAAAATCATCAGTAATTTTTACATTCTTCTGATGCCTTCTCCCCCTCTGAAATATCTTTTAAAATGGCCCTTTAATTTTCTCAAGAATGTATCCTTCCAAAACAAATTTCCTCAGTGTAAACTTGGTCTGGAACTATTGCTCTCCTTGACTTCATCTTCTTAACTGTCATTTAGGCCATTGAGAACTTAAGGATTATGGTCCAAGATTGGTGGTTCCTCGACCTTTGATGACAAAATAGACCATTTTTTAAACTATTGATAAATTTGCTTCACTTTCCATGTTAGCTTTTGTTTTTGCAGTTTTGTCTTAGAATGCTCTTGGGCCACAGTTGGGTGCCACACCAAGTTTTCTTTTGATTTGTTTTCATTTCTATTGACTTGCACTGTTTGATGAAACAATGTTGCTCATAATATTCCATTCTCCTCCTCTACAATGGTGTTTTGCAAAAGAACATATATACCATTCTAAACCAACCTTTCCCTTACTTTACATATATTAATTTATCCAGAAAATGGAATTTTTGTGAGCTAAAGCAATTTCTGGGCTCTTTTGACTTCTTCATCATAGAACCTAATTCAATCAAACTTTTGCAAGAAGTCGTGAAAAGGAAGGTCAAGACATTTGCCTATTTCCACTGTCAGTGGCATTGAAAGCTTATTCAAATAGGTCAAGTTGAAATTGTTGCAATGTCTACAGCTGTAGCACATGCCTGTCTATCTTTATCCTATCTTTTTATCTGATGGTGATGTTTATCTCTCCTCTAACTTGTGGATTATCTAGCTTCCACATCAAGAATTAATTCTGCTATGATTCCCCCATCAGTAATCTGTCATCTCTTGCCTATTGATATATTTCTTTTCTTTTCTTTCCTCCCTTTGTCCTTCCTTCTTTCCTTTCTTTCTTTTTCTTTCTTTTGATGTTTTTGATGCATGTTCAATGCTTTCCAATATTCTCCTGAAATAACGAATTAATGACTTAGAGGAATGAAGCTCATGAGATTTTATAAGCCTGTGTTTCTTCCATTTCAAAAACCCAAGCTTTATTTCCCAATATAATCTTACCTATCTTCTCCTACACCCACCCATTTTCACATTAAAGTTGGTCTAGAGGATGTTGTCAAGTATTTCACAGAATTTTTCTACATTCACATCCTTATGCATGCTGTTGCGTGCACTTAATTATCTTCATGTTTGTCGTTTTATTGTGTTCATCCTATACAATGAAAAATGAAATAATAAAATGTTTCATGAAACGATATTTGGGTTTTTTTTAATTGCCTTTGGGTACAAGTTGAAGTCAATTACTTCAAGACATCTATTTTTCTTTGAAAAAACTTCCAGGTCATACTTCCATTAGCTACAAATTTGTTTTGATTTATTTATCATTGATAACAAAATTGGGTGCTCTTCCTCTCCCGATCAGCCCACCCACCCACACAGGAGGACCTAGCAGGAAAGCACATGGCAGTAAGCTCCTAACTCCAATCTTTCTGCCCGCACTTTTTTCACTCTTTTCTTTCTGAATAGAAGTTAACCTCATAACTCTTACCCTAATTTCTATGTGTGGGATCCCATAGTTCCATCGACACTTCAATAATGGCTATACTTCAATCTAGCCCCACTCTTTGCTGGAAGACCACTTTAATGAGCAATTATCACCAACTACAACCTTTCTGGGAAGATAGAAGACCACTAGGCTTTATCTTTTGACTTGCCATTGTGCCTTAAGGTCCAATGGGCCTCACCATTGACCTTGCATCTACATTTTCTAGTTCCCCAGAAATTACTATCTGACCTAGCAATGTATCCTAAAGCCCCTTAGTCCTTGACTTCTACTCTATAACTGATTCCACTTACATGTATTTTCTCCCTCTATTATAATGTAAGTTCCTTCAAAATAGGTACTTTCTTACTTTTCTATTTGTATTACCAGTGCTTATCACCATGTTTGGCACATATTAAACTCTTTACAAATTATTTTATTTGATGTGGCCATAGTCAAAGAATTCATTATCTAGTGATTAACCATACTGAGATAGACTTATCTTTAGTCACACTTTCAGTCTATTGCTAAGATTTTTGTTGAAGCATTTCCAGGCCTATAGGTGCTACTAGACTGGCATTCACAAAGGAGGATAACCTTTAAGAACTGACATTACAATAAGGCACCAAATGACATACAAGGAGGATTTTTTTCTTTTTTCATTTCTAACACCCTATGCAAAAGATTAGTGCAAAAATAACACATTGAATATTGTGTAATGGAAGTTGATTGCAAGATAGGAAGATGTGAAGCTATGTTGAAGTGAATTTTGAAATATTTCTTCCTGAACAAAGTTTGTGTCCATTTTTAAAAATTTATTTTGTGAGCACAAAACAAAATCTTCCACTGAAAGAAAGGACATCAAATTTTCTTTGTATAAACTTTTTAGTTAACTAATTATCCTGTGAAGAAATGACTGAACACATATATGTGTATTTTGTATATTTATGTATATTTGGTAGTTGAACATTACATATATATGTAATTGCATAATACATGTAAATATTTGTATATTATATATGTTATGCATCTGTGTGCGTTTATTTGTATATAAGTTTTCCAACCACCAAAAATCTCAGCACTATATTTAACAGGCATAAGTCGCTAATAAATAGAATTTTTGGTAGTTTTCCCAGGAAAATTCCTATTTCCATGATTGTTTTAAGAAAATGAAAAATAAAAATTTTAACAATTAAACTTAACTATTATGTGATTGAGATAAGGAAGTAGCCCTAAAATATAGGTGCACCTTCTGATAAAATAATCTCTAAGCATTATAAATGAAAAGCCAAAGGATATCAGTCTTCATAGCTTGAAGATGTGCTTTCTAATCTGCTGCTACATGTCCACGATAGGTGTTCAGGTATAAGTGCTTTTGGCATTACATTCATTAGGCTGTCAATTGTGTTACCTAAATCAAAATGAGGAGAGGTTTAATGTGGGCGTGGGTGGATAGAGGTGTTTATGTTTTCATCCATATCCTTTTAAATGAGTGACCCAAAACAAAAGATAGTACCAGATGGAACGGTGAAGTATTATATGGCAGACTATAATGGAAATCCAAACCTTTCCTTGCAGTATGTGCCCAGCTTGCAGCTGCCGTCCACTTCTATCTAACATAACTACGACCCAGCAATTAACTCATTTGAGCCTTTCCTTTTGGGAAAGGAGCAGAGAAGGACAATACCACAATCAATAGTCATAGAAGAAAAAGCAGGTGACTCCAACATGGAAGGAAGAAACCAAGGTAAATGATCCCTTTGGCCACTGTTTCCTATTGTTTAGCAAGCCACCAGCAAGACGATCATAGTATTAAGCTCTCCTCCCTTCTTTTAAAAAAGTGCAAAATAATAACTTTATTCAATGATTCAAGCAATATGGGCTCCAATATTCTTCTCTAGCTAGAAATTTAGTTTAAGCCCAATAGCTGACTGCTTATTGTTTAATTAATATATGCTTCTTTCTGTGGCAATGTGATACAAGAGAAGAAAGAGGACTAGTTTTAGAATCAGAGGATTTGAGCTGAGATATTGCACCTAATGCTAGCTATACGTGTGACCTTAGGCAAATCACTTAACCTTTCCAGATCTCAATTTCCTCAGAGGCGAGACAAGAGTGTGGAGCTAGATGACCTTAGAGATCCCTTTGGCTTGTAGCTGTATCATCCTATGGCATCTCTAGCACTAATAACTGGCAAAAGAATATTCTTGGTATAAATAAAGACCCCAAGTTTTAGGGTTCTGAAAAATCAAAGAGATTATGAAACCATTTTAAGATATTAAAAATGACACCATTAAAATGATACATGATACCATATATGAAATGTAGATGATCCAAATTGTTTCAAAGTGATGATCTATGTTCAAGTATAGCATCCTAAAGTGCTTGAATGGTTTCACTTACCTTGTTGAAGGTGTAAATAGAAAGGTTGGGTCAATTCTAGAGCTATTCATTCTAATTGATGAAGGTTTTGTACCTATGAGAGATCATTTCCAGCTTGTCAGGATAGTTTTTAAAGCAGAAACAAGTAAGGCACAAGTTGCATGGCCACAGTGCATGGGAGAAGTCTAGAAACACAACTCCATCTTAATTTTTTTGAATTGTCATTAATGTTTCTGAAAAGTAGTAAATATGGTAAGCAAATGTGATTGTTAATGATTTCACCACATTTAGCCGGCTCATTAGAGGTATAGAATTCTGTTAAGCACTTGACTAGATTCATAGAAAAGCTATATATTAAGATACAGTAACAACTAGAATTCCTGTCAACTAGCACTTTTAAGAGTCTCTCTGTGCTACTGACAAATTAGAGCCTCACATAAGTGTACAAAATATTCTAATTTAAAGCTGACATTTTCTATAATGAATTGCTACTTGAGATAGAGATCTATTCCTTTTTAAGTTAATAGATTTTAAAGAGTATTTGCCAGGGTTAGTCAGTTAAGACGCATTTATTAAAAGTAGTACTACGTGCAAGGACCATGCTTAAGCAATGAGGAACAAAGAAAGGAAAAAAAAACAGTCCCTTTTCACAAGGAGCTCACAGAATAATGGGGAAGACAACATACAAATAACTACATATGAACAAGATATAAACAAGATAAAGGAGATGATCAACAAAGAGAAGGCACTAGCATAAAAGGGGATCAGGAAAGGCTTTTTGTAAAAAATGAGATTTTGGCTGGTGCTTGAAGGAAGCCATGGGGCAAAGATAAGGAGGGAGAGCATTCCAGACATGGGGGAGAATCAGTGGAAATTCCAGGAGTTGGGAGATGGGTTGTCTTGTGAAGGAATAACAGGCAAGCTAGTGTCACTGGATCACAGAATGTGTGGTGGGAGGTGTGTGGAAGGAGTGAAAGGTGTAATAATACTGGGAAGATAGAAAGGGACCTAGTTATGTAGGACTTTAAAAATAAACAGAATTTATATTTGATATTTGAGGTGATAGGGAACCACTGATGTTGATTGGATAAGGGGGTAACATAGTCAGACATGCATATTAGGAGAGTCAGTTCGACATCTGTGTGGAGGATATGATGGATTGGGAGAGACTTGAGGCAGGAGCCGAACAGAAACGTTTTTGTAATTATCTAGGATTGAGGTGAACAGAGTCTGCACCAGGATGGTCGTCATGTCAGAGAGGAAAAAGGGACATATCTGAAAGATGTTATAAAGGTAAAATTCATGACTAACTGGCAACCGACTGGATTTGGGGGGAGTGGAAGGTGAGAGAGTGAGGATATGAGAATGACACCTATGTTGTTGGCCTGGATAACTGAGAAGATGGTAGTACCTTTCATGATAACGTGCAGGTTAGAAAGAAGAGAAAGTTTGTAGTGGGGTGGAGGTGGGGGTGGAGAATAAGTTCAGTTTTGGACATACTGAATTTAAAATGTCTACACAACACCCATTTCAATTTGTCTAATACATACTTGGAGCTGTAAGACAAGCGATCAGGAGAGAAGTTAAGGCTGGACAAATAAATCTGAGAATCCTCTGTGTAGAGATTATAGTTGAATCCATGGCAGCTGATGAGCTTGCCAAGTGAAATGATATGAAGGGTTCTCCCAGAGTTAATGGTCATGAACTGGATAAAGATCCATCAAAGTAGACCGAGAAGTAGTAGTTAGGTAGGAGGACAATTAGGAGAGAGTAGTATCACAAAAACCTAGACAGAAAAGAGTATCAAGAAGAAGAGAGTGATCAAATGACTAAAACAAGGTAACCCCTATGGACCAACATTCCACTGAAACAAAATGAGTAATTGGAATTATTTTTATATCTATTATCCCCAATCCATCTTCTTGAGTGACTATCAAGAAAATAGGAAACTCCAAAACAATATTTGAGCACGTTTACCTATGTGGTGCTAATTAAGGATGAAATGCACAGACACGATGACCTTAATTTACCCAAGCAAGTGTAAATATCTATAGATATGATTTTTTTCTTATTGAGAAGGACGAAGTGTTCCTCCTACCACTCATATTTGCAATCATTTTGCAATTTAGAGTCATAAACACTTGACAACAGACATTTACCAATGAAGTGGTTGGCCTAGTATATGTTGGAATTGAAGCCAAATCCTTCTGATTCTGAAGCCAGCTCTCTATACACTACTCCACATGGTAATTTATGTATTTTAGGAAAACTAAGTTGGAAGAACTGGTCAGAAGCCATTCCAAGCCATACCTCTACAGAAATCACCTTCAAAACATCCCTAATGAATGTTCATCTATTAACATACATACACCCGCATTTCACCGGATAACTTCTGATGAGGAGACACCTACTTGAATCAGTTTATTTAATTTCTGGATAATTTTAATTGATATGAAGGTGTTTATTTTGTTTTGTTTTTTTCACAGAGAGCCTAAACCTCATTTTTATATCTCCAACAACTGTCTTATTTCCAGATTTAGCAGCTTTTTCATTTTGATGATATAAAACAAAAGTATTTGCACAAATAAGCAGAAATCAACAAGAAGGGAAACTATAGAGTGGGACATTTTTAAACAAATATCACTGATAAAAGGGGAAAAGTTATATCCAAGATACATAGGAAGTTGGCACAAATACATCATTCCTTAATAGATAGATCACTTAATAGATAAGTGATCAAAGGATAATAACAGTTTTCAAAAGAAAAACTACACACTTTTGAATTCCTGTGGAGCTTTTGAAAACATGCTTCAAATAATAAGAGAAATATAAATTAAAATAAGTCTGAGATTTTCCCTCACACCCTGCTAGTTGACAAAGGGGATTTATAAAATGGGAACAATGAATGCTGATGGTGTGCTGGTAAGACAGATATCCCAATATTATGTTAGTAAAGCTATAAATTAGTTCAACCTTGAACAATTTGGACTAAGTCAAACTTTTAGTCCAATTTGAATTATTCAAGAAAAGTGACTAAGGTTTGGCCTGAGCTGCCTAACAGAAAGCCAGGAGAGCCATAGAGGCAATGAACCTCTTGCTGCAGGCTTTGGCCTCTGTGGTGACAAGAGAAGGTCTGGCACTGACCCACAGCGGGCTCAGGCCACAGCTGCTCCTCAGCTGTTTGCTGACCTGGAGTGCGCCCCCAGTCCAACATAATGGAGGCCATGGGAAGAAAATGTTTGTCATCAAACTTTCTAGATTTTATGAGAGATTTTTGAAAGTGTTGAGATTTTATTTATCATTGACTGGGATCCAGCAGCAAATGGCACAACACTAGTGAATATATTCAATGGTGAAGCCCAATAAACAGAAATCCTAGAAGGCCACGTTCCAGAACACTGTGTTTCAAGCAGCCTATTACCAGGTAGATTGCTAAATTATACTTATGAACTTCCTGGAAAGAATCATGAGTGAGCCATGGCAATCCTTCAATTGGAAGCTGAAAAGCTGATCTGAGGTTAAAGTATTGGGGACATGAAGACAAATGTGACAAGAGGGGATGGACCTTGGTTTCACTTCCCAACTGTTCATAAGGGACTTATCAATCACTCTCCAAAACTAGTACCTATCAAGCTACTATTTTGATACATTTTGAGTGTACTTTCTTTCATGGGGGTTAAATGAAGAAATAAATATTGCATTGTTGTACTCTGAATAATATAGCCATTTCCCTTTTGATCTTGTAGTTAGTTCTCAGTGTAGTTTGAGAGAATGACTTTTGTTGTTAAGGGATGGTTTTATTTTTTGAGAAGGTCATCAATATGGCAAATAAACTGGATGAGATCAAAATTTGTGAACTTCTAAAGGATAGTATTACTTGGAAGTAGATTCTACAATATACCCAGCAAATGAAAGTTGTAGACAGGAAGTGTAACCATATCCAAAATGATATGTACCTGAGCATGTAGAAAACAGGCATATGGATTCATCATGGATAACTTATCAATTTCAATATGGTTGGAATTTCTAGCTTAGATTATGTAAAAGATTAATGCCTTAAATCAGAAAAATGAAAAACTTCAGTAAACAAGTCTTCTGGAAGTTGACAAAACTTTGATGTTTTCTTACTTTTTACAGCCAAGAAACCTTTTGTATCTCTTTAAAGAGTGTGAATTTTTCAAGGATTGTTGACTTCTAATAAAAATCCTTACTGGTAAATATTGGAAAAATTGATGTCAAGAGTAGCTTAGGGTAAAGAGTTTTAAATGATAAAAGTTATAAAGTATAAAAGATAGAAAGACTTTATTATTGAAATGCCAAGTGCAGACATGCATTTTTCAAATTATGAACATCCAAAAACTCTTACCCTAACATGAAGACATAGCTACCATCAAGCTAGTCTCTCACCATTGTTCCTCTAACTCATAATGATAATTTCATATTTCTTGCTATGTTCACATTCCCCACCTATTTCTCTTTATTTTCAAATATACAAATCCTGTCCATCCCTCAAGGTCCACCTCAGTCACATTAACTGGATCTACTATGTTTATGTTATATCATCTCAACTGGTCCCTCACTGTATCAAGGCAATCCTTTAACTCATGACAAAAACTTTTCTCAACTTTTTTCCATCTCTGCTCAAACCTTCCATAGCTCCTAGCCCCAGCCTTTCAGATGAGAATCTTGCCTATCTCATTGAAACTACTGAGGCCCATTCAATGGGAGGTCCCTTCTTGTTTATTCCTCATCATCTGGTATCACTCAGAGCCTTCAGCCACTCGCTCCTCCTCCAGTCCCCTATTGCACCTTGCAGTAATCTCATAATTGTCAAATCAAATGGCCTTTTCCTTAATTCTCATCCTTTTTAAACTCTGGCATTGTTGATCAGCCTCTATTTGTTGATAATTTGATTTCTCAAGATTACCATGACACTACTCTTTCTCAGTTCTCTTACTACATGCATGATTACTCCTTCTCAGTCTCTTCCTGGAGTTCCTCCCAGTTCACGCCTGCTAACCACAGGTGTCCACCAGGGCTCTATCCTGGAGCCTCTTCTCTTCTCCCTCTATACTATTTCACTTGATGATCTCATCAGCTCCCATGGATTCAATTATAATCTCTAAGCTGATAATTCTGAGATCTACTTATCCCTCACCTCTAGTCTCTCATTTCCAACTGCCTCCTGGATATATATATATATATATATATATATATATATATATATATATATATATATATATATATATATAAAATTTACATGGATAACAAACTGGATATCATGTATACATTTTAAATTCTCTATGTCCAAAACCGAACTCATTATCTTTCCCCCCAAACCACCCCCTTTTTCCTAACTTCTAGATTACCGTCAAGGTCACCATCATCCTCCCAATAATCCTAATTCACAGCTGTCATCTTCAACTCCTCATTCTTTCTTGCTCCCCATATCCAATCAGCTTCCAAGTCCTTTTGACTCTGTTTTCCTAACATCTTTTGTATACTCTCCCTTCTACCTTTAATAATGGTACCATCCTGGTGATCGGCCCCATCACCTTACACCTAGACTATTGCAATAGTTAATGTCTCTACTTCAACCCTCTCTCTGCTGCAGCCCATCCTCCACTCAGATGTCAAAGTGATCTTCCTAAAGTTCAGATCTGACCATGTCTCACACACCACCAACACACCCAAACAATAAACTCCAGTGATTCCCTCAGGATCAAATATAAACTCCTCTGTTTGGTATTCAAAACCTTTATTACCTGGCCCTCCTCTACTTTTCCATTCTTCTTGCATCTTACTTGCCCCCATGGACTCTGTGATATAGTTAACACAGCTAGGTCTTTTTGCTGTTACTTACACAAGATGATTTATTTCCTGACTCTAGACATTTTCATTGGCTGTCTTCCCTGACTCTCTCCTCATCCTTGCTTCTGGTTTTTCTGACTTCCTTAAGATCTCATATAAAATTCCATTTGCTACAAGTAGTTCTTCCTGACCCCCATCCTTAATGACAGAGCCTTCCCTCTGTTGATTATCCCCAGTCTCCTATATATAGCTAGTGTGTACATAGTTGACTGAATTCTGTCTCCCCTCTAGACAGTGAACTCCTTGAGTGTCTGTGCTATCTTTTGCTTCTCTTTGTATCTCTGGGGTCTAGCATAAAATAGATGCTTAATAAAATGTTTTTGACTGATTAATTCCTGACAATCCTCTGGGCAGTCTCCTACCCTAAGAAGGACTATATCACCACCTCAAGTAACAGTTCATGTGGGAACTATGAGCTTTAAATGAGGTCAGGGGTAATCCAGGGTATATGTTGCCCACTCGTGAAGTTCTCATAGTTAATGATAACTTTTAATTTGCCACTGACAACAACATATGCTCATTATTGTTCTTGCTTTTGTTACTGTTATTTCATAGCAACTTCCAAAGTTTTTCCCCTTTAGATAAACTAGAGAAGGTGATGAAATAAGGTTAAAAAGAGTGAGTTCAGTCCTCCCTTTTGCTTCTTCCCAGAAACCCAGATAGCCAGTGACATGGCAAAGAAGAGGAAAAATAATCTGAGAAAAAAATCACACACCTGTATACACACATACACAGAATTTTAAGTTCAACATTGTGTTTCTAAATTTGCTAGTAATTTTTGTTTGGGGGTGGGGTTCTGTCATTTTGAATCCTCTGGTCTTTTCTATATCTGTAGAGCTGAATTTTGTGTCTAAGGACTGTATCAGCAAATAATGCTGAAATCCAAGATCCTTTCTTTCATAATACGTATTTTTAACTTTGTCTCAGTAAGAAACTCTAATTTAAGGATTTCAATTCCAAGCCTTTGTAACAGCATTTGATTCTGTGAGAGCAGGAAGGGTCCCAATGATCTTAGTTTGACCACAGATGTCCTTCCAGTTTTATTTGAAATTACTTTGCATACTGTAAACAATAACTAATCCCCATACAACCTTACAGATAGAGGTAAGTATTATGATTGTTTTTAAAGAATCATAGATAGATTAGCTGATTTGCCTAACATACAGGAAGTCAGTAACAGGCCCAAGATTATGAGTCAGAGAAGTTCCTGAACCCCAGATCCATTCTCTGGCTCAGACTCACTAGGCAGTGTTGTCCACATGAAGTTTATTATTTTTATCCTAAATTTGGAGGCTTATGAGGAGTTTGGCTTCAATAACTTCTAGCAATTTTCAATTTTCTCACTTCCCTTTTCTACCCTGTCCTGAATTGGGTCTAAAATTAGCATCAAGGCTGAAGGAACTGCTTAAGTCAGAACCGACTCATATTTTTCTTCCATTGTTTTACTAAATCCCCAATTCTGCAGATCCCTAACATTCAAAAGAAAAGTTTAACTTTCCAAATTAAACTTGGTTTTGTGCCCTCGGTTTCAAATGGCACCAAATGCAGCGGAGTCAAAACAGTCTAAAAACCATCCCCAACAATGTTTCTAGCCCAGTGCAGAGCTGAGAGGATCCAGATGCATTAGGAAGAGGTAGCCAAACTTCTGGTTGTCATCTCAACCACTGGACTATCTGAGATTTGGCTGTTACAAATTAGTAAGCATCTTTTAGGCAGGGAACTTGATTTTGGATCAAAAGCATAAGATAGGACATGCAATATGGCAGGCTAAGAGCAGGAGTGGACAGCCCATGTCAAGTTTACCAATAGGCATCAGGATTCCTGCAGGGCCAGGGGAATGGCTACTTTGGACATGTGCTGAGTGAGTATCTGGAAAAACTCAAAAAGTAAAGTGGTTCCAAGTTGCAAACTGAGTAAAAACTGAGAGCGCAATGCCACTGGAACAAAGAAACCTTGTGTCATGTGTACAAATGGACAGTTACAAGGCAGATGGAGTAAATTGAAGGCTTTCCCACATTATTGTGTCAAACCTCAAACTGTCAACTTAATCCAAAAACACTACCTGAGAAGACAGACCCAAGTAATCCTGAGATCATTCCAACCTTTTGGAAGGAATCCTTAGTCACTTCCAGGTTTCTGCTGTATAGTCGGTCACTGAATGAATTGTTGAGTCCTGGCCACTGAGTCTGGGTGGGAAAATAAATCATTTAGGAAAAGTTTGTGAGAAATAAGAGACTGAATTTAATTCAGAAGACATTTTGTATCATTTACTATGAGGCAAGTACCAAACTGGGCACTGATGATTCAAGGTTTGAAAAATGACCCAGTTTCTACCTTGAAGAAGCTTGTAATTTAATAGGGGAGGATAAGATATGAACACAAATGAGGCTGGAATGATATTGAATATGAAAAGGTCAGAGGAGAGGCCTAGATGAAGTGCAATAAGCACTGAAAAAAAGAGAGATTATGTTTGCTGGCATGGTAGCTGGTATATGTTAAGGCAGCCAGGTGGTGCAATGGATAGAGTGCCAGGTCTATAATCAGGAAGATCTGAGTTCAAATCTGACCTCAGACATTTGCTATCTGTGTGATCCTGGATAAGTCACTTAACCTCAGTTTTCTCATCTGTAAAATGAAGATAATAAAAGCACCTGCCACTGAGGGTTGCTGTCAGGATCAAACGAGAAAACTGTAAAATGCACCACAGTAAGTACTATGTAAATGCAAGCTATTATTATTAACTGAAGAGTGTCCAAGAAGTTTTCAGAAATAGGAGGCACCAGAAGTTTCTTTGAATGTGGAAATCAATATTTCTCTTTCTTACTAGATGTGTTCTACATATGCAGGCCATACAGAGCAGGACTCAGAATCATACATCCAAAGCAGTTCCTGAGGATAAATAACTGACATCTGCTGGAGTTGGTTGGCCTTGAACTATTTGGCTTTCAATACCTAACTTTTTCTCATCATATTTATACATGAAATTAAAAAGTAAGTTTAAAATCTGTGTAAGACTTGACCCCATGAAGTAGGCAGGGCAGGTGTTCTCTTCCCCATATTACAGAGAAGGAAACAGACTCAGACAGTGTGGTATTATGGATAGGGCACTGTATTTAGAGTCAGGAATATCTGGATTTGAACTCTTCCTCAGATACTAACTGTAGGACTCTGCTCAAATTCTAATGTCTCAGTACCCCACTCTTTACTTGTAAACAGACAAAAACAACACTTACCTCAGAGAGTTGTTATGATAATCAACTGAGACTATGTCCATAAAAATCTTTTCAAACCTTAAATGTTATCTAAATTTGAGCTATTAGTGAAAGATTTGCCCAAGGTCACAAGGAGTTTCAGAACTCAGGCTCAACCCCAGGTTTTCTGATTCAATTTCGGGGGTCTTTCTACCGTACCCATACTCCACTACTTGGCATTTTCCTAGATTATGAAACATAGGCCCCATGATTGTCTATAGTGGAAGTTTTACCCAAAGTACTGAAACAATTATATTGTGTAGGTCTACCCTGACACGCATGATGTAATGATGCAGTTTGAAAAACAGCCTAGTTTCTCCCTTCAGGGAGTTTACAATTTAGTAGGGGAAGATCAGATAGGAATATAAATAAGAATGAAACAGTCTTGAATGCGATAAGGCCAAAGGAAAGGTCCAGATGAAGTGCCATAAATCAACCTTGATTATACCTTTGATAGGTATTGCCAAGGAGATTTTATATGTGATTTTTATGTCGGGACTTCCCTACACTGATGACATCATCATAAATTTAGAGTTAGAAAGGACTTTCATCTAGTCCATCACTCTGAGGAAACTGAGGCCCAGAGAGGTTCAATGATTTTCCTGTTGTCACACAGATAGTATGTGGCATATCCATTAGCCGTGCATGAAAATTAATGGTATTAGAGACATATGGGGCATTTCAAACCAGATCTTCCTAACTCCAACTCTCTACTTCATCACACTGTCTCCTATGTCTAAATTTTTAATATTTACATGTATTTATCTCTGTCTTTGTATTTATTTCTCTATCATCTAACCATATCTATTACCTGCACACATACCTTGTCCTATTTGTCTGAATTACCACTTTCCTCTGGGTTTGGGTTAAACACAATTCATTCAGGAAGGGAGACCAGCAGAGAAGTTTTTAATGATCCTGGCATGCACAAAAGTCTAGCTATTCTTCCTTCTTCACTAGGAATCTCTGGGAGTTATGTGCCGAAGATGGTCAAGAATAACAGGCACCTCTACACCGGTGTGGTGAGTGTAACATCCAAGTTAGGCTAATTTTTTTTCCTTAAAACAAATCAAAACTATTGGCTTAGACCATTGGCTAAGACCATTGACTTCGTTGACTTAGGAAACTAATTGTTCAAAATACTGATATTTCACACTGGTTGTCTGAGTACAAAACAGCCACAAGGAGCTCCAGCCTCTCTTTGATGTTTGACTGAATAACCGTGGACATAGCAAAAGCATGGGACCTTCACTCAGCTGAAACAACTTGTGGCGTCATGGATGAATAGTCTTGTTTAACAGTTATTAAATTTCCTTATGTTAATTGTTGAATGACCTACAAGTATCCTATTTTATTTGATATTTAAGAGAAACTACACAGAGACTGGCCTAAGTCATGCCTACCCTGGAAGAGCCAGTCACAGAATTGGCTTTTCTTTCTTCCCCCTACTTTGCTCAATACCCAGACTTTCTGATCACAATATAGATATCTGTGATGATCAGAAGGTAATTTTGGAGCTGAAGTTGTTGACTGACTTACAGATATCTGCAAGGAAGCATTAGTAGTCATTTGTTTGGGACCGCCAGGCTTCTATTGCTACAATGTTACCAAGGCAGCTACTGTTGTCACTGCTTTAAGCCAGCATTGTCAGTCAAAGACTGAGACAGCTGAGTGCCTTGGAGATTTTGTTCCTCGAGCAGGAATAGAGGCAGAATAAGTAATTAGAGAGTATCTTAAATCCTGAAAAGCTATTAAGAATCCCCTAGCTAGGGATCAAGAAGGGGAATAATGAGTTACTCTTGCTTTCTTTCTCCTGTAGTCTATAATCCGGACCAGGGTCCCAGAGAGATAGTTCTCTCTTAATTTCTTTTTCATGTGCTACAGGAACATGTGGCTCAGAAAGTGCCCCATCAAACCTGAAGGAGAGAGCAGGCAAATGAAAGAAGGTTTGCGATTTGTCTAGGAGATCCATAGAGGGAGTAAATAATCTATTCCCTTCCATTTCCACAGTACTCAGTAAAATAAATGATCATAATGCTATATATCTGATTCCTGTTGTCGGTAAGGTGGATTTTAGGGTGTGAAAGTGGATTTTTGTTATTATTTCTTAAAGTTCAGTTTCCCAGGATCTGTGGCCACAACAATCTCTGTTTCCCAGGTATTAGATATGAGTTCCCAGGCTCATGGCTCAAAACATCTCCACCACACTTATGCAGTATTATATAATGATAAATAATATAAACATGTGTGCAGAAATTGTAAACATCCACTGCGACTGCTCAGTGAGATATAGGGATGAGGTGATGTAAACTTGTGAGGCTATTGTTGGCAATATGCCTTCTTTGTCTGATGCCCTATAAAACAGGTCAGTGAGTTGGGGAAACTTTATGGTTGAATGTACAAGCTCGAATGCTATGTGCCTTGATGGGCACCTATCAAGGCTTGGGAGGGGGGAATCTGTGTTTGCCTCAACTGGCCCCCATTGAGGCTTGAGGGGATTTAAGGGATGCACAAGTTGTGCCTGTCTCAATTGACCCCATTGAGATGTAGGGGTAGCTGCCTGCCCCTCTCCTCACCAGCCTCTGCAAGAAGGGTGATTAGGGAATGCTGTAGGAGTTTGTAGAGCTTCTGTTATCAGCAATACTGTATTAGACAAGACTAGACTAGAATAAAGCTTATTATTAACCCCTTCGAAGCTGTCTTTCCTGTCTGACCAGATAAAGAGTGAACCTGTTAGAGGCTGGAGTCTGAAACCAGTGGACATGAAAGATTATCTTATGCATGTACCAGAAAGGAACCGAAGGGCTACTGGAATCTTGGTTCTAAGAGAGCACTCCCTGAGAAATAACTCAGATATTGCACTCCCTCAATTGGCAATTTCTAGGGTAACATGCTGCCTTTCTTTTTTTCACTCAATCATTAAACATTCATTAAGTGACTACTGTCTGCCACACACTGAGGATACAAAAAAAAGCAAGAGAGTCCCTGCCCTCAAGGAGCTCACAATCTAATGGGGAAGACAACATGCAAACAAATATATGCCAAGTAAATTGTAGACAGGATAGATAGGAATTAATTAAAAGGAAAAAGGCACTAGAATTAAGAGGGCTTGAGGGAGGATCTATTTACTCCAGCCTTCTCTATTTGTTATGCCTGTAAATAACATAGCTTACAATTTGTTGTTCCTTAGCATTTATCACATCTTATGGTGAAGCATGTTGTACATCAATTATACAGAGGGATATCGCAAGTTACATCTGATTTGACTCAAATGAACTAAGATTCCCTTTGCAGCATTCCCAACCGTAGGGTCACCACTGTCTGCTTGATGGACTCCAGTAGGGGGGAGCCCCCTACCTCCGGGGGTAGTCCATGCCATTTTGGGGCAGCCTTCATCATAAGAAAGTTTCTCCTGACTTCAGACCTTTATTTGTCACTTCTCACATTCCATCCTTCCCCCTTGGTTCTGCCTTCCCCTGTAAGATAAGCTTTTAGATCCTTGATGATAGCTCTCTGGTGCCCTTAGTCTCACCTCCATTCCGCCCTGCAGTTCCACCCCCAATACACCCAGTTCTACTCTTCTTAAAGATAAATATCCTCAGTTCCTTCAGCCAGTCCTTTCCACAGTGTGAAAGCTGTTGTCACCATCTGGGCTCTCTTCCTCTAGAGGCTCTGTAGCATACCAATGATCTTTCCAAATGTCTCAATAAGCAACTACTCTGGTATCAAACAAACAAGGCATTTCTGGGTTAATTAGCTGTATTTATCTCAGCTGATTCCTTTTTTTTTTTTTACTAAATTTAAGTCATTTTTACAGATAAACCAAGTTTACCTTCTTGATAATCTAGGTTTCAATGATACTACTTTTAGCTCTCCTCATACCTGTCTGAATGCTCCTTCTTTGACTGCTTTGCAGGATCTTCATCCATGGCTCTGTCCTGGACCCTCTTCTCTTGTCTCCAACTACAGGTTCACTTGGTGATCTCATCAGCTTCCATCATCTCTATGAAGATGACTTTCTAATTGACCTGTCCAGCCTTAGCCTCTTTCCTGACCTCCAGGTTAATGTCTTCAACAGGTATCTAAAAGTGGGCATTCCAGAGCCATCTTTAATTCTAAACTGAAGACATGATCTTTCCCTGCAAAATCTCCCCTCTTCCTAACTTCCCTATGGCTATTGAGGGTGCCACCATCCTCTCAATTATGAAGGCTTAACACCTAGGAGTCATCCTTGACTCTTCACTCCCTCCCTCACACATCCAATTCCTTGTCAAGTCTCATCATTTCTACCTTTGTAACCTATTATATTTGACACTTCTCCTTTTTGAACTTATTTAGCATTTTATTTTTCCCAGTTAAGTGTAAAAAATGTTTAAGATTTATTTTTTAAAACTTTGGGTTCCACATTCTCTCCCTTCTTCCCTCCCTACACCACCCTGCGCTCATTGAGAAGGCAAGCAATTCGATATAGGTTATATATGTATAGTCATGCAAAACATTTCCATATTGTCATGTTGTAAAAGAAAGCATAGGCCAAAAAAAACCTCAAGAAAAATAAAGTTTTAAAAGTATACTTCAATCTGTATTTGGACACCATCAGTTCTTTCTCTGGAGAGGGATAGCGTTTTCCACCATAGGTTCTTCAGAGTTGTCTTGGATCATAGTATTGCTGAGAATACCTAAGTCTTTCACAGCTGATCATCTTACAATATTGCTGTTGCCTCGTACACAGTACATTTCACTTTGCATCAGCTCATGTAAGTCTTTCCAGGTTTTTCTGAGAGCATCCTGCTCATCATTTGTTATAGCACAATAGTATTCCATAATAATCACATACCACAGTTTGTTCAGCCATTCCCCAATTGATAGGAATCCCCTCAATTTCCAATTCTTTACCCCCAGAAAAGAGCCACTATTAGTATTTTTGTACTTATAGGTCCTTTTCCTTTTTGTTTTTGTTTTTTTTCATCTCTTTTGGGATATAGGCCTAGTAGTGGTATTGCTAGGTCAAAAGGTATACATGGTTTTATCGCCCTTTGGGCATAGTTCTAAATCGCTCTGCAGAATGGTTGAATCAGTTCAAATCTCCACCAACAATGCGTTAATGTCTCATTTTTCCCACATCCCGTCCAACATTTGTCATTTTCCTTTTTTGTCCTATTAGCTAATCTAATAGGTATGAGGCAGTACCTCAGAATTGTTTTAATTTGCATTTCTCTAATCAATAGGGAGTTAGAGAATTTTTTTCATATGGCTACAGATAGCTTTGATTGTTTCATCTGAAAACTATTCATAACTTTTGATTATTTATCAATTGGGGAAAGGCTCTTATTTTCATAAATTTGACTGTGTTCTCTATATGTTTGAGAAAAAAAGGCCTTTATCAGAGAAATCTGCTTCAAAAATTTTTTCACAGTTACTATTACTAACTGTATTTCTCTCCATCCTATTCCTACCCCGTCCATTTATTCTATTCTCTCTCTTCTTTTACCTTGTCCCTCCTCAAAAGTGTTTTACTTCCAACTGCTCCCTCCCCCAATATGCCCTCCCTTCTATGACACCCCCTTCTTATCCACTTCCCCTCCTACTTCCCTGTAGGGTAAGAAAGATTTTTATACCCAATTGAGTGTGTGTATTATTATTATTCTCTCTTTGAACCAATTCTGATAAATGTAAGGTTTACTCACTTCCCCTTACCTCTCTTCTCTTCCCCTCCACTGTAAAAAGTTTTTTCTTGACTCTCTTATGTGAGATAATTTACCACATTCTACTTCTCCCTTTCCCTTTCTCCCAGTACATTCTTCTTTCACCCATTACTTTTATTTTTAAGATAGCACCCCTTCATATTCAACTCACACATGTGCCCTCTATCTATGTATACTCCTTCTAACTGCCCTAAAAATGAGAAAGTTCTTATGAATTACAAGTATCATCTTTCCATGTAGGAATGTAAACAGTTTAACCTTATTTAAGTCTCTTCTGATTTTACTTTCCTGTTTACCTTTTTATGCTTCTATTGGGTCTTGTATTTGAAAGTCAAATTTTCTGTTCAGCTCTGGTTTTTTCAAGAACACTTGAAAATCCCCTTGGGGGGGGGGGCTTTGCCGATGGGACTCAGAATACCCTCACCAAGCATTGGAGGCAGCACACAGGAGAGAAACCATTCAAATATGATGAGTATTACTTTGCCTCCACAACCCAGTCATATCTGACTCAATATAAATGTATTCATACAGGAGAAAAACCCTACGGATGTCCCTGGTGTGATTATAGATCAAATTGTGCAGAAAATATCTGCAAGCACATTTTACATACTGGTAAACATGAAGGAGTCAAGATGTACAACCACCCCAAATGTGACTATGGAACAAATATTCCTGTGGAATTCTGTAACCACTTGAAAAAACAGCACCCTGCTACTGAAAACCCTGACCTGGCTCACTTACATGCTGGAATTGTTTCCAAGTCCTACAAATGCTGCCTAAAGGGACAGGGAGTGACCTTTGTGGAAACAGACAGTCCTTTCATTTCAGCTCCCCTGGCAGAAGGGTCTCCAGTCAAAGAAAAGTCCCTTAGAAGCAGCAAGAGGCAAGTACACCAGCCTAACAAGTGCAGGAAGTCATCATTATTCAAGGCTACAATGATTACTTTACTTTGCAATTGAGGCCTCTGTGGAGGAAACTGCAGCTGCCACCCTTCAGACTTTGGCAAAGGCTGGCCAAGTGGCACACGTGGTTCATATTACAGAGGATGGGCAGTCATCGCCACAAATCAAAATGGGTCCCACGTGGGCAGCATGGCACCAGGACAGATTCTCACCAAGCAGTCAGCAGATGGGGCCACACAAGTGGTGGTTGTAGAAGGCTTGGTGGGAGGCACCAAAGTGGGAGAATCTGCTAACTGTGATGATGTGCGATGCAACAGGTGATGAAGCAGGACGTCTTAGATATTGCTGAAGCTACATATCTCCTTCTGACTCATCTTCTGCACTTGATGTGTTGCTTTGTGCTGTCACTGAACTAGGAGAAGCAGAAAATAGGACTGGACACCAGGAGGGAACTAGGTCTGGTCATAAAGAACTCTTGATACAGATGCCCAGGCGTGAGGCATCCAGTGTTCCTGCTAAGCCTGAAATGCAAGAAATATAGATGTTCCATGAGATTCAGAAAAGTCCCTCAGATGTAGGTTCTAGGTCTGATCTAGGTCTGATACATGACCCAGGTCATGCATCCATCAACTATCATTGCATCTCAGTTGCCTTTAAAAAGATGGTTCAGAGAGTATTCCATTTTGCTGTCTGTGGCACAGAGGGAGCAGATCAGCTGATGAAGCGAGTTTCACTTAGGTCATTATCGATCAGGAAGGAACCTTTTATATGGTGGCCAGGGAAGGTTTTCAGATCATAATGCAAGAAGCAGGGAATCATGCCCTGAGAATGCAAGGAGAACACGTGGATCTGGTTGAATCTGATGGGGAGATCTCACAAATCATTGTGACTGAAGAATTTGCCCAAGACATGGTCCAAGACTCCAGTTGAATGCCATAGAAGGCACAATGCATTATAACTTCACTGAATTGCCCCAGGGGATGCAGGATGAACCAGGTGTGTACTCCCACACTGTGATTGCAGCCACTGACTCTCAGGAACTTTTGCAGACTGACACTGCTCTAAATGCTGAAGCCATGGCCCCTGATGGTGCAGGGGAACACTGAAGAAGCATGGTCATTTACACACAGGGCGGCTCCCCAATCGCAGGAGTAATTCAGGGCAAAAGAGAAAGGAATGAACTGCAAAAACTGCAGGAAGCACGAAATCCTACATTTTGTAAGTCTGAACCAGGGCAGATGTGGAGAAGTAACAGACATGGATAGATACTACATTCCCTGAACTTCATTTTTAAATCCTTCCAAATAATGATGATGTTGCTCCATCTGGGTACCAAATAGACACTTGCTATGAGGTTATTGTCAGCCCCTGTGACAGGTTGCCCCATCCACTTCACAAGCTGAAGAATTCTACCCACCTGCAGAGTGGGATTCAGAAAGTTGAACAGGCAGACTAGGTTGCAAAATGGAAAAAAAATCACCAAAAATAAATCTGATGGGTTTTTTGTTCTCTGTTCAGGTTGTACCCTTTTGTTGCAATATGGCCCCTTGGTTTGATCCCCCATTTCTTGTCCACTTGTTCCTAAGAAGATACTCACTTGTTTTTGGCTTTTAAAAAATGTTTTTTTCCCATTCCACTTTTTAAAATATTTTCCCTTGAAAGGAAAAACTAAGAAAACTATGCCTTTTGACTTAAGACATTTCTGCTTTTATAGCCTGGCATGCTTACTATTTTAACTACATTTTGTACAATTGGTTAAAATTAGCAGCTACATTTATTATACAGGGTGTTCCTAAAGTCTGGATACATAGGCAAAATGCATATTTTCAAGAAATGAAATGAATGAAATTTTCAACATTTTATTCAATTGGAATATTAACAAATAACATCTTTAGTATGATTTCCATCATTAGTGATGCAAAGGTTGATGCACTTTGCAAGATTCACATGCACCTGATGCAGTAACCACATTGCCGTAAATTTTATCACATTCACTCTTTATGCATTCAATCAAATGTGCTGCATCTGTGATTTTCATTGAGTACACCTTCTCCTTTAGCACACCCCAGAAAAAGAAGTCAAGGGGGCTAAGGTCTGTTAATATTCCAAATATTTCAAAATATACATTTTTTCCTATGTGTCCAGACTTTAGGGACACCCTGTACTTTCTAAACAGTAAAACTTTCAGTCAGTTTCCCAAAAGTTTAGGATCACAGTATCCCCAAATAAAACAGGGAAGTATAAGTTGGTTTGCATTTTACATATGAAGACTCTCTTTGAACATGCTTACTTAATTCATTGTTCATTTCACTCTACATAAAGATTTCCTTTTAAGTGCATGGTTAAGAAAGTCTTGAACTAGGTATTCAGTAAAACTGTACCATGGTTTAGAAAGACCTGATGCCTATAATTTTGACACCATGTCATACATAAATAGTCTGTGTATGAAATGTGCATTCTAGGAAATACTGTTCATATCAATATTTTGCCCTTTTAAAAATGGTTCTTCATATAAATGTCATTTTTCAGGGTTTTTGTGAGTGACTTTGAAATGTTGGGTTTTAATGAAAATTCTGACATTGACACTGCAAGTAGAAAAAATGACCTTGTAATCTATTGTTTTGAATCAGAATGCCTATTATTTGTGTTTAGATGTGAACTTAAAACAACTGTTCAATGCAGTTCATGTTCACATAATTTGTTCCTGATTTAATTGCTCTTATTTCTTAAAAAAAAACTGTAAAATAACTCCTCTCCAATGCTAAGGTTGTTTTATTTTGTTCGTTTTGGATTTGGTCTGTTTGGGTTTTCTTTGAAATAAAATGTTAGCATTAAAAGAAAAAAAATGAAAGCTTGAAAATCCTCTATTTCATCGAACATCAATTTTCCCCCTGAAGTATTATACTCTCTTTTGCTGGGTAGGTGATTCTTGGTTTTAATTCTAATTCCTTTGCCCTCCAAAATATCATATTCCAAATCCTCCAATCCTTTAATGTGAAAGCTGCTCAATTTCGTATGACCCTGATTGTGGCTTCACAATACTTGAATTAGTTCTTTCTGGCTGCTTGCAATATTTTCTACTTGATCTGGGAGCTCTGGAATTTGGCTACAATATTCCTGGGAGTTTTCATTTTTTATCTCTTTTAGGAGGTGGTTAGTGGATTCTTTCAATTTCTATTTTACCCTCTGGTTGTAGAGTATCAGGGCAGTTTTCCTTGATAATTACTTGAAAGATGATGTCTAGGCTCTTTTTTGATCATGGCTTTCAGGTAATCCAATAATTTTTAAATTATCTCTCCTGAATCTATTTTCAAGGTCAGTTGGTTTCCCAATGAGATATTTCATATTATCTTTTCTTTTCACTTTTTGTTTTGTTTTATTGTCTCTTGATTTCTTATAAAGTAATTAACTTTCATTTGCTCTATTCTAATTTTTAAGAAATTATTTTCTTCAGTGAATTTTTGTGCCTCTTTTTCCATTTGACCAATTCTGCTTTTTAAGGCACCCTCCTCCTCTTTGGCTTTTTGGACCTCTTTTACCATTTGGCCTAGTTTGTTTTTAAGGTGTTATTTCCTTCAGTATTTTTTGTGCCTCCTTTACCAAGCTGTTGACTCATTTTTCATGATTTTCTTGCATCACTCTCATTTCTCTTCCCAATTTTTTCTCTGCTTCTCTTATTTGATTTTCAAAACATTTTTG